>NC_134951.1:46761582-47450332 GCF_965638725.1 Aptenodytes patagonicus | reverse complement strand
TTGTTTTATCCACAACTAAGAAGACCTAAGTTTGTCTTTTTTTTTTTCTGTGCATAAATGACCAGACTTTCAGTTCATTCCCAAATACGCTTGCAAGCACAGCACCACGTCTCATCTCCTTCCGATCACCCAGCAAGGACCACAACTTCTCAAGCTGTATCTATAATGAACTTGGTACTTCCTCTGCAGGTTAACCAGAAAGACTACTAACAAGCTAAACCAATTACCTGTGAGGTGGATCAAGGTAAAAAGAAAACCTAAACTCATCACAAAATTCACTGGGGTCCTACGTCATCAAAATGAAGCTTTTAAGAGGCCTAAACTCAGATTTGAAGATAGGAATTTGCTAATCTAAAACCTAAACTTTAGGTGACACCTGATTGTATTCCAGGTTATATGTATTATGGCACAATGAGCTCTACCTTAAATAAGCTTAGGACTAAAATTAGGTTAAATTTATTGTTGCAAAGAATGAGGGGCAGTGAAAGACTTGTCAAAAGTGTACGCAGCAGTTGCAGGCGCCCAGCGCAGCAGCTGGGGCCCTTCAGGAGCACTGGAGATCCAGTCCCCTACAAACACACGCAGGTTGTTTAGAGTGCCTTCAGATGAATTTCATATGTACTGTTCATAATATTTTCTTCGTAATATTCAATATTCAAAGACTAAATGTCAAAATGTCCCAGTTAGACGCATTAATGACTCTTAAAGGTATATATTGCAGCTGGAAGTCAATGCATTTACTATATACACTGCAGGCGTTAATTCTTAAAGTACATATGCTTTCTCAGATTATCCAGGAACATCTAAAGCAAAGATCTGTCCCAGCTTGAGAGGTGATATGTTCCCTGCTTCCTGAGAGCCCAGCAGCTTTTGGGGAGAGAGGGGCTGGAAATCCTGTTTTTATTTGTACTTATGAACAACCGGAGGCATTGGTTGTGCTATAGAGTCTGACGGGTGTAGGGAGGACTACAGCAGGACTGCCAAGTTGCTGGTGCTTAGGGAACAAACCAATGAAAACAAGCACCATACCCACTGCTTTGCAGCTGGTATGTGAAAGGATGCTTTAAACCATGGCATCTGGGAAGCTACCTTTAACACTCACTTTAGTGTCCCTTTACACAGCCAGTATGGCGTAATGGCCTTCAGCATGAGTAAGAATGTGGCTGTAGTGCTAAAGCAAGGGAAAAGGAAGAAAATGTTGTCTGTCTCTCATTGTTTTATTTCCTATCTCAGTCCTTGGCCTTATCTATCAGGGCTTTTGTAGCATTTTTCCCTCTTTACATATAAGGGTTTGCCTATAAAGTTAAAGCACCTGTAAGCACCTGTAAAACTCCCACAGGAGCTTGTCTCCTTTGCTCTTTCTCACCTTTCTCTGTGTAAACTGCACTGGAAAGCAGCCTTGCTTAGACACTGCTGAGTGCCACAGCCTGGCTGAGGGAGGAGGCTACAGTTCTCTGCATTCCATCAAAGTGGAAAAGAAACTTCAGCTTGCCAGTACCTGAGACACATTCAGGCACATCTGATTAAAAGTGTGCTATGGAGACTGGGTAATGATGAAGACGAAGAGGAGCCCACAGAGAAGGGACAGAGGAAGATGGAAATGAAAAACTAGAAGGGAAAGGCGCTGATGTTAAATCCTCTTCCTCTTGAAAACCATCACTTCTTGAGCCATAACATGTAGCCCTTTGGCCACTTTGCATTTGCTGCTTGTTCTGAAGGCTGTGTTATAAATTGAGCTTTTAATCAGGTGCCTGCTGAAGGAGCAAATGATAAGAGAGAAGTGGGAGTCACAGCCTGCTCCTCACTGGCCACTAGCCGTGGCAGGTGACATGTGGTCAGTGGCGGGAGCTCACCACGGGGACTTGCAGCCACGGCACCCCAGTCCTTGAGGAGGAAGAAGCAGGAGGACCCTGACACTGGCACACCAGCTCTCAGGCACTCCAGCTATGAAAAAGCGGGGGCAAAGAAAAGATAAATGACGTTATTTCCATCTGTTGCAACACGGAAGCTTACACCACGGTAAATTAAGCAATCCACTCAATGTAACAGGGCGTGCTGATAGAAACCTAACAGCTCTTACTCCAAACCTTCACCTGGGACGCCATAAACCCCATCTTAGTTTTTGGGCTTTAAGTTTCTGCCAAAGTGAAACAGACTATTGTGCAAAACCAAGCAGACATTTCTGTTGGCAAGAATGGGATTTTCACAGACACAGAGCGTATTTAAAAACTGTGGTTCAGCAACAGTGACAGCTATCACTGTTTAACCTTGAAAACATAAGAACCCCTCTAATCCAAAAGTGCTACCTCTATACTTTGACATATCTGAACACTAATTTTAAAGGTGTAAACTATTTAGTAGGTATAAAGGATAGTATAAACACAGTAATATCATACTTACCAGTAAAATTTTTAGACACGATTAAAACAGCTGGTATCTGCCACACAAAGGCAGTTGTATAAGAGAGGCAGAAAAGCTTAATCCTGTCTGTGAGGCCTTTAAAGTTTCCACTAGGATGAAGGGCGCTATAAAAATATTTTTAAGCCTGTAACTAGCAAAAATGACTTCATTATGATCTCATGTGCTGCCAGAGCACCAATTAAATTGACTTGATAATGTTATGATTAGGCTGTACTTTTCATCAGTTACAAAGCTCTTGATTGAAGAAGAGATTTGCAACATTGAAAGAAATGACCTTGTGATACGGATTTTTATCAATGACTTTTTACCTTGCTGGTTTCCAATTACATGACAAATAAATAATAGTACTTGCAGCTTCTATTATACTTCTGAGGATCCCAAAGTACTTTGCTGATTAATTAGCTTCACAAGAGCTGTGAGAGTTAGATACATGTTATCCTGTTCTTATTAACAATTCAGAATTCAAATGTGGTATCTTTGCCCCATTCAAATAAATGGCAAAAATCCTCTTGACTTTAGTAGGGGTAGGATTTCACTCAGGGAGTTTAAGCAGTTTGACCAAGGTCACAAAATCTGTCTGCAACAGAGCTGGGACATCTCTCCTTTCTCACTGCCACCACAGCTAAAGCCATAAAGTAACTCAGGTAAAATGTACCTAAGGTTTGAATTACACTTGATCCTGTACTTCCATTGTCAAAAAGTCACCTTTAAAAGTCATAACATACCACTGCCAACTTGATTAAAAAAAAAAAACAAAACAAATTCACATAATTTAAAAACATTTGATTGGAGAAAAAAGAGCACATATTCCACAAAGCAGTGGAATTTTTCAGTCTATAATATAAAAGTTTGAGAACACTTGTTTTTCAGTATTTATATGAACACATACATTGAATAAATGTGTTTGTATTAAATATGTTCTAATATTTATCTCAACATTAATTCATAGAAGAAAATCAATGCACATTCCAGCAGTCTATTCAAGTTTCTCAGCTTATGCTAAGGAAAATTCAAAATGACCTAAGCAATTACATCATAATAAAGAATAATTTAGAAAAAAAATTTGTATTCCTTGATGCTCTAAAATGTATACTTCATGGTTACAGTTCTTTCTCAGAGCTCACTGCTGCTTGGGTACAGTGCAGTGGACGTTCTCCACACTGCACTCCAGACGTCTTTGAAAAGTTATAGAAAAGAAGGACAGAAAGACAACTTGGTTTTCACTTTTCAATTATGGAACAGAGTCAAGAAAAAAAAGATCTTGCTAGAATCAGTTCAAAAAATGTGGCAGCTAGAGCAGCGACAGCTAAGCTGCGTTGCTTGCTGTCCACCAGGCAGGCTGCTTCCCCATTGGAAGAGAAACGGAACCTGAGCTACCTTTTTATTTTTTGAAAGTATATGTCACCTTACACCAACTAATCCTTTGCCAAAAGAAAAAGCATGAAAAAATTCCTCTATTTCAGGGATTAAAGCCAAACTCAATGCCTATCCCTGAGTTTGAGCTAAAAGAATTATGATAGCAACCCTAGCTCGTTGCTTCTCTCTTTCTTCAAAAGATATTCCAAGGATGTTGCGGTAGATGTGAAAAACTCTTTCATCATCAATTGTCAAATGTGGACAGAGTGGTGGAATGTAATTCTTGCACTGGTTCTCCTCTTGTAGTGTTGGTGGAAGCAGAGACCCTAGAAAGGGAAGATGCAACCAGTGCAAGAGGTGCAACTGTATGGAGAATGGGAAGGTGACACCTACAGACATTTATAGTCATTTACAGGAGATGCGACACTTGTGGCAAGAAAAAACAGAGACCTGGGATGACCTTCAGTACTGACTACATGGTAACCAGTGTCAGAAAAATGCTCCCCCTCCAAACACGTTATTACAAAGCTGAGGATTGCTAAAACCACTACAATTAAATGCAGTGAATTAGATAGTGCTAACCAGAGCCGGTTGGTCTACACGGTACAATAAGCATTATGTGGGCAGGCTAGCCCAACTGTGACCTGCATGGGGATCCCAGGCTTCTAATGCTATGACAATTTCAAAATGAAACCATTCTTTCAAAATATCTTTACTCTTGCAATGCCTTTTTATTATAATAAATTTACATTAAAAGTTTTATATATTTTCATATGCAATATAAAAATATTATAATATGTTATAAAAAAACCCCATGCAATTTCATTTGACCTGCATGCATTTAGTGCAGTAGCAGGGAGAAGGAAAGAAGTTTACAGTCAACATTTGATCTGGCTGCCAGCTCAGTAATAGCAAAGAAATGAAGCAGGTTTTCATGGTATGCACAAAGGCTCCAGGCAATGCCAACCTTGTGTCTTAAATTAACACTTAGAGACAAAGCAAAGCATAAGCCCTTTTACAGCTGTAAAGCCACACAAGTGGCTTTATCGGTTTTGACCCATAAATGCCAAATTTCACATAAACCACGGTGTACCATAAAAACTTCTTTCAAGTTGCCTTTTGCAGCCAACTCAGAAGTCACGTACTGATCTCCATAGATCTTAGGTAGAAAATCGCTGCTCTTCACCATCCAGGAATTACTGTTAGGCAAAAGGAGTTCTCCGTAGTGCAGCATTCCCCAAATCCACGTGCACTGTATTTTGGGGGGTTCTGGCACATATCCAGACTATAACAAGCAATGTAAACTGGTTATGCTACAAAAGACTACCTGTACACACAGGTAGTCATAATATTGATAGTGGGATTAGATTATATTCCTGTTTATGGACATGAAAATGAAGACAAAGTCTCGGAAGACTCTGTGTTGACAATTCACAATTCAGTTTTCAGTAAGTGGATATACTTATATCACAGATATAAAAATAAAACAAACAAAATAAAACCACAGGATTTTCAAAAGTTTTTATTTAAGTTCACAGAGCCTGGAAAAATCCTGAAGATATGCCTGTAGGAAGACACGTTACTACCTCCTGGGATATTAGCAATAAGATTTATCACCTTCTTCCAAAGACTCCCAGCAAGAAACAGTGTCCAACTGAGTTTGGAGAAAACAGATAAAAGATTTGACCTCCGGTCGGTAATAACAGCAGTGGACACTGAACTAGATTATCTGGCCAGCAGGGTGAATTAGCTTGACCACTAAGTGGACGTGATTAAAATCAGGGATGGACAGACTTTCTAGCAGACAGTAAGAGGAGAGCAACATAAATCACTCCATTTCACGTGTCTTCTGGCATACCATGTTTTGCTTTTGGAAGGATATGTCGCAAAGCTGGACACAAATAAATCATAGTATCTATTTATCTGCTAAGGCTGCAGCTGATGAAGTAAAAACACTTTGTGCATGATTAAATTAAAAACAAAAATGGCAACTTGATCCCCCTCCCCCCCAAGGAAAGCTTCTATGCTGCACAATACAGAAGATACTAAAGGAGAAACAACGAATTCACATGTGCCATGTATATCAAACTTTTTTTCTTGATATTTCTGCATTGGATTTTCTGTCTCTTCTCTCTTCACCTATACTCTCCTCCTTTATTGAATGCAAACTCAAAGAAGCTTAAATCAAATATACAAAGTCACGAAGTTCAAGCAGATTTGAAATTAGGTGAAGAAAGTTCACTCAAACTCACAGACTGTATTTCTGGCTTCAGCTATTCTGAAAACAAACATAATCTGTATCCATAGGGGAAGAACCTGAAGCAGCCTCTGACAGCAGAAATGTAGATCTAAGTCTTTTCAAATGCAATGGATTTTAATAAACTTTTCTTAAAATGTCCTTTGACTTCCTATTGGCTGCTGGGTGGAATGGGGCAACACAAACCTCACAAATTATTATTTCAAATATTTTTGATATTGGTATTCTTACAATCATTATTTCATTACTATTCAAGACTTGCAGTCAAGATTATGGTTTATAAAAATGCTAGGCTCTGGTAGTTTATAAGAAATCATATTTCTGTACTATTTATTTTCTGTTAATGCTTATAGACCGCCACAGCTTCTAACCATCTACACCCCAGTGTGGATGTTATGCCTCTTTCTTTGCAGTAAAGGATTCCATTTTCTTCTTTGACCAAAATACTCTGATAATCTGTTGTTTACTTCTAATCGGAATTTGCAACATCGTCTGCATTTTTAAAGCTTCCAAAAATATGCTAAAATGAGGTTTAAATAAGGATCATACAATGGGTAGTATTCATTCGAACAAATATATGCAACTGGTGTTGTCATGCTTACCATTAACGTAGCACCATGAAGGGCAATAAAATAAGTTGAGGCAGCCAAGAATTTAATACTGAAGTAGATACACACAAATTATAAAGCTTGACAGTTCATACAAATCCAAAGAAAATTCTAACAATTAAGATATATATACGGTGAGGCTTCATAATCCATCCAAACACTGACAAGAATTTTGTCTAACTCATATTCAGATAGTAAGTAATTTGAAGCTAACACATTTTACATTACAAAGAACATTAATGAAAGCCTCTTATTTTAAAGATCCTCTCCCTAGAAAAATGGTCTGTGACACTGAACCGTGTTTTTATTTCCAGCCTGTGAATATACATGGTGAAACTTCACCATCATTAGTGAAGATCCACTTCCCCAGGTGTGGAGAATATTATTTTCCCAGCTGTGGCATGAATGGAGGGAGAACAAACAAAGGTGTGGAAAAGAGACCAGGAAAAGAGTAGTATATGAACTGAAATAGAAAGCAAAGGGGATGTGTGAATGAAGGCTGTGAGGGGGGGGAGGGAGGAAAGGGAAAAGAGTATGTGTACAAGATGGTATTAACAGTCCAAAAAAACCCGCATGAAGATGAGAGGGACTAGAAAGCAAAAAGTGAAATCCAGAAATGGTGGGAAATTATGCTGATGAAAAAACAGGCTGGGGGTTGTAGAAAAAGAAAAGCCCTTTGGCCTCACACATCAGTCCTAAGTGTGACCTACTCTTAAGCACAGAAAAAAAATAAAAGCTGAATAAGTCAATGATGTTTATAAAATCTGTAGACAGTTTTCTATGGATATAAGCTGGGGTTCTGGAGAAAAAATAAATTTCATAAGTAAATACATACCTATGTGTAAGCACCAACTTACTGAACTCCTAGCTCTGGGATATCAGGTGCAAAAAACAGCTATCAAGGGTAAAGGAACTGAAGTTGATTTTAGCCTCACAATTCTTTACTGCCAAAGAGCCAGAACTTAAGTGGTTCACACTGCAAATTTTGCAGCCCAAACCAAGCATGTACAGCATTATTATATAAAATCGATATAGAAGTGTCATCTGCAAAATCCCTACCTGCCCTGCCTACCCCTATACCAGAACGTGTATGTGATAACAAAACAAACTGCAGCAGATTCATGCTGTTCCTGCAAGGGGGAATATTTTTACATCCAAGCCTTTTCCTTTGCCCTTTTTTTGTTGTCAGTACAAGCAGCAGAGAGAATTCCTTCTGCTTTATGAAATGGTTCATTAACAACCAGTTTTGACGAGATACTAATGATGTTACCCCAGTTGCCTGCAGCCTCACCTCATTTCAGGCCTGGAGGCAATAACGGAGGCGCAAAATGGTCACCATCAGCAGACTGACTGCTGGCTGTAGTGACCAGAACCATCAAGCTGTGTTATACTGGTAGGAGGAGGGACAAAGAGAGAAATCCTGATGGTCAGAAGTTTTATGAAAGACAATTCCTGAATCCTTGAGCTTGTTATTGCTAGATTTTACTTAGCATAAATAAGAGAAATAAATGCTAACCCTTAATCATAACATGATTCTAATAACCCTCATTCTTTCCAGCATGAAATAAAAGTCAAATACTACATATTAAAAACTACAAAAAATATTTGAGCTTTCATTATTTTTCTCTTTGTTATTTTTTTCTCTAACAATTTATTACAGTAGCCATGCTATTTACAGACAAAGAAACATTTTTTCATCAAAAGGAATTGCAAAGATCCATAAGAATATGTCATGACTTAGAATAGGGCACATCTATTATTTAGCTACATAGCACCATAAATATATAGTGGAACAGAAGGAAAGTCATCTCACAGGTAGTAATGGTCTTCCCCTCATACTAATCCACTACTTTGTAATCTCATGCAGTCTGTAGAGTATTAGAGATCCTTGTAAAAACATAAGTGACAGTTTCAGAAATTTTTTTTAGTTTTGTAAAATAAATCTCCAGTGGATTTACCTCATAAAGCTAAATCAAAGCTGATGTTTTTAGCAAACAACACTCATAATAAAGATGATAATGGGTTTATCCCTTTCCATATGTTCTTACCCATTTGTTTTTGTTTTGCTTTGAATTTCAATTTTTATGGTTTTATTGAAGTATCATGAAAATACTTACATACATAAGAATTTACAGGGAAAACATCATAATCCAACAGGTATCAAGTATGATTCTGAAACCTAAGCACAAGTACTGGTAGAAACATAATTATTTTTGAAAAGCATGCGGATTGCAGAGGAACGTAATGGGTGGAAGAGATGTCACTGTACTGGAGGAAATGGTATGTAAAAAGGAGCATTCCCATTATGTGCACTAGCTGGCAAATCCCATCCCTATTTTCAGGCCAAAGAACCTCCACTAAAAGGATTCAGTCCTTGCTTTAAAGTATTGTCCTGATCTTTGTCCCATGGGACCTCCCATGGGGGCTCACAGGGGCTCCATCCCAAAGGTGCTCACCCACTGGGAGACTTGGAGAGAATGACCTTGAAGATATTTCGATGCTGTATGCTGCTGACACATCTAAATAGCAGGCTGTTCTCTTCTTTATGTTACTTAGAAATTTCATCAAGCTTTAACATCTGATGTTTCTATGCTCTTCAGCTGACAACCCCAAGTAGCAGAGTCTGAAGTAATCCAGCAGAGTGATAAACAAGCCTTGAATTACTGTAGCAAAGTCCACACCTGGCAGGAAAAGGTGCAGTCTTCAGCACAGCCTACAGTGGCAGAAAACTTTCTTTCTATTTATTTATCTAGGATTAGGAAACCCAGTTCAGCACTTTAACAGTCACAGGCAAATGTCCTCTTTAGCGATGCTATAATAATTCCTTCTGTTCCTGGAAGTATTTTCCTTCCTCACCGGCATCACTCCCATCATGCCCAGGCAGAGTCTAACAGGCTCTTCTTCCATCGAGTAATGTCTTTCAGACACAGGGGCATGTTGTTGATGCCATTTTCTCTTCCTGACAAGAAGGAAACAGAGTTGAGTGTGTCTGTACACTGATTTTATAACTTCTAATAAAGTCATTTAAAGTTCCAGCAGATATACCAAATGCAAAAGGGGACAAAGCTCAGTTTCAAATGTCAAAGTCCTTTGCAGAGAGTAACAAACAGCTGTACTGCTGGAAAAGGACAGACCTGCAGAACTAAACACATCAGTACTGCAGTTCAAGAGCTGGTACTGAGGCTATTCCCAATGTAAAAATTCTAGTCTACAGTTTGCACACAGTTATCAAAAACGCTGGAATATCCTAACGATTCTTAGGTTGTTTAGTGATTTCCTTCTGATCAAGACTTCCATTTGGTTGGTATAAAGAAATATGTGATATTCTTTAAATATAAAGATTCCATTTACGTGTGTACTGCATTGTTTTTTCTTTCTTTATGATTAAGCGGTTATTAAATTCCAAGGACTTTTTTTTATTTTTAAATTTTTATTTTCTAACAAGATGATCATCCTATATTAAATAGAGACAGCAGTTGACTGTTCAGGTTTCAGACCCAGACATTTGACACCGAGATGACAAATTCTGAAAATCTGGATATCATAAGTCAAATTGTTACCTGCAGCAACTCATTCTAAATATGAAGTAGGCAAAAACTTTTTGCTTACTAGAACTTCCTACAAACCAGCTGGGATAAGGGAACAGGCCTTTATTTATGGACATTCACATAATTTTGCAGATGCCATGAGTCCTCCTTGATAAAATAAAGCCATTAAAGGATAAATAATTTGGAAAAAAAACTAAATCCAAGTGGTCAAATATAACGAAACTGTTAATTTAGAAATACAGATTTCTCCTTCGTTAAGGAATAGTTTGGAATTATGATCTGTAATTGTTTCGGGATCCAAACTCCTTTTCTTGCATGTATATGTGGGGACAGAGGCAACTTGAGGTTAGGGAATTAGCCACTGCAAATATTAATTACATTACTTCGGTAGAAATTATACTATATCTGTTATTAGTCAATAAAACATTATATTCCTCATTAGAATTAAGCTGTATAATTAACTTTCTTATTCTTAATACTGTGGTAAAAGGAGGCTTGACAGGATGGAGCATAAATGTATTTTACAAACAATCCATTCTGTAATTGGATTGTTCTGAAAATATAATCCTTTCCCTCTGGTTTAAAATTAGTATTTATAATCACAAGTCTTGGTAAATATAAAAATGCAGAAGTCTAAGCCTGAGCAGAGTGTTTTTAGTTCTGTTCCTCTTTTTCCCCCACTCTTCTGCACCTAAGAGTATTTTCTTTGAGACAGAAAGAGGGATGCAGGCTGAATGCTGAATGCAATCTTGCAAATGTTTTCTGGTTTTGCTCCCCCACATTTTCTTTTTCAGAATCCTAATGCAACACTTCCCTGCGCTATCACTTGTTAAAGCCCCGGCTCCTGAACTGTTGTATTTGGCCAGCAATTAAGAAGCTCCCTGCATGAGAAATCCTCCTCCTCACAGAATTCTTAGCCCTCGTTCCCTAATGTTAGCCGAGCAAGACGGTGTATCTTTATACACACAGTGCAACTGCCAAGAAATCAATTCTGTGTGTTTTCCTCCCTTTTACACTTTTAAAGGACCGTGATCAGTTTTCTGTCTCTGTTTCTTTTACACATCCCTTCCTAGCTTTAAAGCGGTGTCTGAACCCTTCCCCTCTCCCCTGGAAAAAAAAAAAAAAAAAAAAAAAGGCAAAACAAAACAGGTAGAATTCCTCTGTTACTATTAACACCTAAAAATATGATCATGAAACAAAAGCTTTGCTCCTCTGTCCAATTTGATGTCTTTTTCATGCTGCCTCAGTGATGGCCAAATAATTGGTTGTTCACTTGTGTCCTTGTCTCCCCCGACAGTTCCACAGATGCCCTGAACAATGCTCCAAAGACTGCTTTCAGTAGGGGCAAATCCTCATTAATCATTCCTGGCTGACAGCACAAGGGAACACCTGCATCTGGTGCAGGGACCAAGCAGTGGCTTCTGGGAGCACGCATTAAAAAGACCAACCAATTCAAGTTGTGGGAGTAGGCTTCTAATAGCCATGTGAAAAATCTGTCTCTCGCCGGATTTTCCTTTCATTAAATATCTAAAATTAGACCTGTGGCTCGTGTTGAGATTAAAACACCAATGTATTCTAAGCAAATCAGGAAATGAACAGTACTGTATGTTATGATAAATGGCTGCTAAATTCTTTATGTCTAGATCAAGCAATGTTAGCATTAAATACTGATGAACTGTCACATAATTTTCATTTAGAAATGACTGCACTTTGAGCTTCATGTCCTGTGGTGCTCATAAATATTTTTCCCTGCTATATTTCACAAATAGACTACACTGACTCTACAGATATTTTTACCATGTAGCCCCAAGTCCATACTGTATATAAACTGTTTTTCTGCACAAGCACATCAACCTTTCTGTGCAAAGTGTTATCAGAAAATGTTCATAGTGCAGAAAGTTACCATAGCCACCCCAGTGCTATAAAGCCATGTTCCAGCTTCCTGTTATAACACTGTCTTAACAGAATAGTTGTCAGGTTTTTTTAAATTGTTTTCATTGCAGTTAGAGTACAGTGGGGGATTTTCCTCCTAAGGAAAATAGGAAAGGAGTGAGGAGAGCAAAAAGAAGTTGCTTTTTTTTTTTAATTTTGTTTTCATAAAAACGAGTCAGATATACTTATCTAAACATGTAGGGCCATTAAAACCTACAGTAGGCTTCCAACTGATTTCAATGGGCTTTGGGTCAGGCCCTTAGGCCCCACATCTGGTCTGTGATTAAATAAGCACGTCTTCCCACATATAAAATGGAGAGAACCACCATGGGCTGGGGATTACAAATGACTAACAGCGTATTTTTTTGCACATATGACTGAGCACAACCAGGCTTTGAGTCTGTCCATAAAATACATTCACATCTCAAACAAGAAAGCGCTCGGCTGATACAAAAAGTACCTTTTAAAAGGCGGTCACTTATCCACCAATACACCATGGTGAGGATTTTAGCAGAGGTCAGAAGGGGGAGCAAAGGAAAAAAGTGAGGCAGGGATAAAAAACTACAGAACTCTGAGCATTAAAACATCACTAGCGCTGAGATGCTCTATACAGTGTAAAAGAGCATAAAACACATCTAGGATACAAATTACAAATGTAATTTGACGTATATTTTCCTGCAAGTTGATACTGATGGAATTGATTTGGAAAAAAATTACTGAAACAGAATTTTGAAGTGCCTTTTTTTTACCTTTAATGAGAAGGAAAAGTTTGCATCTTCATTTGCGAAGTAAAATCATGTTCTGTACAAGCAAGAATAAAGCTTGCGTGCAGTAGCTTTACAAAAAAACCCCACTGATGACCAAGAGAAAAGCTATGAACTGTCATATTTGGAAAATGAAGAGTTAAATATGCCTATATACCTTACATGTATTTTCATGTTTTATCTTCATATGTGTAAATAGTGTTTTTTACAGTTACTGAACAAAATTTTAAAGATATTTATCTTTTGCATTTCATTGTCAGTTAGAAATAGTGACACTTGACAGACAAATACTTGCTTCCTACAGAATGCAGTACCATCATCTGCACAATATGAGAAATTATGCCATCTAAATGCTGTGAGTTAAGGAGATAAATAAGAGCAGCTAGAACAATACAGACACTTATTTGGCCTATTCTCTGAAAGCTACCAACACAGGAAGTCTTGCTATTTTCACTACCGCTTTCTACTGTGCTTTCATAGCAGCAACTAAAGCATCTGTTCTTAAGAATTTCATCCAGGTGTGGCAGAAATTCGGGTTATAACAGAACAGTTTATTTTAAGAATAATATTTTCATAAGCTCTGTAAAAATCTCAGATCTTTAAAGTCCCTGTTAGGACCTTATGCAAATATGTACAGAAGTCAGGTAAATAAGTGACTGTGTAGATAAGATGTAATTATGTTCACATCTGTTTGTAAGGATGGTAAATATGCTGACACATATAGTGGGCATAGGTATACCTCCTTAGTAATATACCTTAGTTATAGATAAGAACTACTGAATGTGGGAAATTCCCTTCCGATTTTTTTAACTGAGATCCTTAGCAAATTGTCACACATGCAGAAGGCTAGAAGGCAAATTCTAGCTGCCCTCAGGCAAGTTTCATTAGGCTTTCTGAAATCTTTTAAAATTTGCTGTGTAAATAATTTCACATATAACTTGACAATATCTCCTGCTCAAAAGCAACACGTTTCATGTATGCTTCAAACATGGGGGGGGGGGGAGTTCTTCAAAGAGACATTATAAAGGTAAAAATTAACGTAAAACATTATCTTGGTTGTTACTAGAAACTCTGATTATTGTATCATATTAAAATTTAAAAATAACTTTGAAAATCTGTTACTTTTATCTCAGGTATCACTCATTTCTCTTAGGCTGGACAGTGAGAGGAGACTAGCAAGTGTAGCTGCTTGCTCTCACTCTCATCAACTTAAAAACTAAGAGGGATCAGCACAAAAGTTTGCACAAAATTAAAGATTAAACCCAAACAAACAAACAAAAAAAATGCTACTTTCAGTCCAATTTTAAATACTCATTTCTTTAGACCACTTTGATTTATAATAATTATGAAAATCTTGTTAGAGTTTTCCACTGAAATCCCACGAGACAGCTCTATGGGCATACAGGGATTGTGCACAGCAAGCCTCGCTCACCCCCTCTCCCACTTCTTTTAAAATTTGGAATAAGTCAGTTCCCAGAGGCAAACTAAAACTCTACATATACAATTTTTCATGTCAAATGTTATACCAGCTCCAACATTGGGGAAAAAGTGGATTCATTACAATAGGAATTAGGACAGAAAGCCAAAAGCCAAAATACAATCCTTAATAATGTCCTGTCTTCCACCCAGCCTTCCTCTGCCAGCCCTGGAGAAACGTTCTTGGACCCAGTCTAAACTATGTGCATAGATCATACACTGCGAGGGGTAAAATGTCAGGGGAATCATGTAGGTAATCTTCATATTAGAAATGTGGTATCCAAAATCAATCTATAACAGCTTTTTAGCAGTTGCCTTTTCTTAGTAGTTACAGGCAGAGGATAGTATACATAATAGACTAAATTTTTAACCACTCTCCCAAGTAAAGGTGGCTTTCAAAGATTGCATCTTGCTTTTTCACTTCATTCTTATTCCCTAGCCTCTGTAACAGTCATCTGGTGGCCAATTTATTTGGGGTGGGGGTGAAAGGAATGAGGGGCTGCTTAGCTTAAATAATATTAGAGCAATTAGCGTGTCAGAGAAGTTGTTCGTGTTTTTTCCCCTATATTCCTTTCCTATAATCCCTAAAGTATAAGGAATAATTAACTGAAATCCAATTAAAGTTGATTTAGAACACCTGTTTCCAAAATCCTTTGAATAACTTTTTCTTTTTTTTTTTTCTTTGCTCTTTGTTTTAAGATGAAATACATATCCCTATTCAGTTGCTTTTAGGAGCCCAGAGATTTGCATTTTCTAGACACGAAGAGAACCTGTTGTAAGAGAGCTGTGAAGACTTAAAAGACCGAAAGAGCCTGGTATGTATATTACAGCAGCAGTAACTTCTTTAACGCTTCCTTTTCCAAATTTCATTCCTTCAGAAAACCAAAATTATCAACACCCCCACACACACCCCCAATTTTGTCGTGATAATTTCTGCTTTAGAAATTTGCTACAGTGATGGAGTAAAGCAATAATTTCTGGCTGAACACGCTTACCGCAGCCACCCTGTCAGGATAGGCACTAAAGACAGTGCATCTTGTGCAATAAACACCCACTACCCGTGAAAAAGGATTTGCCTATGCCGTTCACTGCAGGTCTGAGCATCTTTCATCCCCATTAGCTAGCTATCCTGACCTACTGTCATGCAAGTACACTTGAGGACGTGGTCTCCTTTCTTTCCTTTCCTTCACCAACTATTCCTATGCAAAATGAAACAGGACCTGGATCAAAGAAGAACTGGCTTCTAAAGCACATAGCTGTTCACCAGTGCCATGGAGAATTTTAACAGGATTTGTGTTTAAATATCGATTAGGCACCTCTAAGAATCCCTACCCTGACAGTTTAGGCACACTGAAGACAATGATTTAGTGAGACACTTATTACCATAGACCTGTTTTGAGACTAGACATAGTAATTAACGCTAAGCTGTGACTGTAAAAGTGTGACCTATTAAACACATTTTGGAATAAAAATATTTTTACAATTTAGGTATGGTACCATACTCCTATGATGTTCAACTGAATGAAAGAACCCTTCCTACTCAGTATTTGGAATTTTGTTTTTGCAATATAGCTGTCTTCAAAACTATCCTACTTTGCAGAGAGCAGAGGAACATAAGTGAGGACCTCTTACCCCTCTTCATCCTTAAAAGTGTTAGATTTCTTAGCTGAAAAATAAGACATCAGCAAATATTATTCAATCTTATGAATCACGTAATGCATTCAAGCGATCAACTTGTGTAGATACTGATTAACTGTATCAGAGGGGCTGTCTCATTATATATCTTGAGCCTTTTTCATTAGAGCAAATCTGCAAACAAACCTTGAGTGTTTAGATTATTTTGCACCATGCTGTATGTCTAGCCACAGATACAGAATATACCTACTATTTTAAACAGGATTATAGAAAACATGAAAGGGTACTTCCTTAAATATTGACAGCTGAAGGGAAAAAAAGATTTTTAATACAGAATCTGAAAGAATTGGCAGAAAGAAACCTTTTGCCCCTTTGAAGAGCAGCTGCATATTAAACATCTACATTTTTTAAGCACCTTTAAAAAATTACTCTTAGCATTAGCATTACAGTGTTTTAGGAGAAGCCCATGAAATTCAGAAATAGTTACAAAAGAAGGAAAGAATGGACAAGAAATAAATAGCATTATGGAGAACTAAGTAAAAAACTAGTCTTGAATTACCTAAGCTGTTATAGGTAGCAGCCAGGGGTGGGGGGAAAGGTTACATATTTCAAAGATTATCAATTCATTTCATGAAAAACACTTGTGTCTTTACAAAGCTTTTTAGCATCCCCAGTGGTAACTTAAGGTTACTATGAATTGAATTAAAATATTGCATGCAGTGGAGGAAGGTTTCCTACTGTACATGTTTATTTCTACTCTTTCTCTTACCCTTTTCTATTTTGCTGGCTCTTTTGCAGTACATGATTGGTACATAGTTTTTTAGGGTGCTCTGTCTTTTGTTGTTAAAAATATATAGACTCCTGTCAATATTGGAGGGAGATTCTGGAGAGAGACATATAAAAACAGATTCCATGCCTTTATCTTCACACATGAACAGGACTGGTGCAAGGCTCCATGCGTACAAAATACAGACTTCATAGACCACAAAAAGGCCACCACCTTCATTAGTGAACTGCACACACACGCATGAATGACAGATCCAGGCTGAACATGTTGAAAAAAGTCTACATGCTGGTGTCCAACTGCTTGAAAGCTACCACACCAATGCACGTTTCTAGGTGCAGGACAAGAGGCACATCGTAGATCTTTACAAGAGCATCCTCTTATAAAAGAACTTCAAATGCTGATCCTCCATAGAATGAAACAAGGAAGGGAATAGCCCAATACCAAGAACATTTGAAAAAAAACAATAAGGGGTCAATCATTTAACAAAATTAAAACATTACTCAAATAAGTAATGGGGTATGTTTGAGACTTAAAATGTATACAGCCAAGAGTCAGGTGCAGGATTTTTTATGAGAAGGCTTTTAAACTGGTTTTCATTCTCTATTTCCCACAGGATTGCAGCTCTTCCAAGTGAGAAGAAGGAAAAGGTCTGCCTGGGTATGCTGGTTTGATTCCCTGAGTTAGGTGTCTTCTGGTTTTGAAGAAATTATTGTGATGGGAGGTGAATTTAATTTATTTTTCCTATATTAGAGATCGAAGAATTTGAGACATACATCTCTCTCTCATACAAACAAGTCTGAATATACAAGGCTCTGAAGGAAAACCTTTTTGTTCTACAAGTTGTAACCAAAATCCCATTGCCATGGCCACATGGTACAATGGATTAGAACCTTTCACCTTTGGAGATGCCTGTAGGTACATATGCACATCATTAAAACTGGAGGAAAAGGTGATTTTCAGCTGTGACATCACGTGCATTGGGTGTAGGAACAAAGAGGGGACTTTTACTCTCCTCTGCACGATTACCTTTCCAGTTATGCCGTTCTCATAGCCTCTGCATATCTACTACCTTTTCAGAAAGGCTTGTAATGCTCCAGAGCATGGAGACTGCATCACACAAAGGAAAGGACCGACACTATGTTTGCATGGAATATTAAAGATACGCTGTGCCAATGAATGAGCTAAAACTGAAATATTTTATGAAAGCTTTCCAACCATTGAAAAAAACCAGGCGGCACAAGATATATCTAATAATCAGGGTGCCAATAGATTAGGGAGTTAATTAGAGAAGGAGATCCTCATGGTAAGAGCCTGGATAATCAGGATTCTATTGTTTTCAATATTGACAACAAAGGAGGGAAAGTTAATGGTAACACAGACACTTTCATTTAGTGCTCTTCTTAAATGTTACTATTTCAGTGCCTGCTATCCAAATAAAAAATTCTGTATGAATTCAGTCCCAGTTCAGCATCTGCAGGTGCAAAACTCAAATAAATTACTGGGGAAGGGGCAGATGCTGACAGGATTGCAGTCTAGACTCCTCACTCTAAATCCATTTAGTGCTATTAACCATGACTGGGTGTAATAGCTCTGTGTACATTAGCACCAGGATAATTTTCCCTATTTTGCTAAATATCAAATGTGTGTATTCATACTTACTATCTAGAGATAACAAAACAAAAAGGCTAACATGCCTCATTGCAGTATAGTCTATATTTTCAAACGTTGACTAAGAAAAAAAAAATCAAAGTACGCAGGATTTCTTAAATTATAGCAATATTATTCCTGGACTAAACAGTGGCACCAGATAAAGTATTTCTTTTTAATACAAACAGATTTTATACACAAAGAGTACATGATTTAAAAAAAGGTTAAGAAATGTACACTTCCACTGCATGCAAACAGCAATAGAAACCTAACTCAATCAAAAGATAATCTCATTTAAGTGAATACATTCGCTGTGTAACAACCCATATTTTATTAAGTTGCCCAACATTTTTGAACCCCGATAAGGAAATGGACCTATTCTGGGGACAACACGGATATCTGCTGCAGAGATTATTCCTGCTATATATATCTACCCTTGTTAAGAAGCAACGAAGAAAGGCGATACGTAAACACAGGGAGGAAACAGAAGCAACACTGAAAGTGATATTGAACTAGAGAGCCCTCCTTTGTGAAAAGAAATAAAGCACAAGATTATCTGGAAAGAAGAGAAACTAGCACCAAAATGTAGGGAGAGACAGGAGGTGCAAGGGAGGATGGGCAGAGAACAGCCAGGGTGTGTGGTGGCTGGGAGAGTCAGGTTGCACTCAGAGGAGGCAAAGAGATCTGAGGGTAAAAAGCCAATTAATGGATTAAAGGGTAAGTATCCAAGTTCTGAAACAGAGGGGTGATAATATAGGCAGCTAGGGAGAGGATTAGAATAAAGAAGTGATAACAGTATTCAGCTGAGAGGGAAGGCTGTCAAGAACTGAATGGGAAAAGAAGGTAAGACAATGAAAACAAAAACCTGTCATTTAATCAAGGGCTGTGATCGCGAGAGCCCAGACACCAAGGAAAAAAAAAAAAAGAATAAAAGAAAAAAACCCACAGTTTGGTTTCAGCTCCAAGTGTCCTGAAATCATTGTTGGAGGGCAGAGACAGATGGAAGATTTGGCCACGACTATATGAAATTAAGTGGGTAACAATGAGTTTGGAGCAATTACCACATTCAGTTCCTCAGTGCTGTTTCTCTGAACTGTTTGCCACTAGGCAGTTGCTTGTCCCAAGTGTACAGAGCTGAGGATGCAACAAAAGATACAGTGCCTATTTATGGAGCTGTATGAGGAAGTGTGGGCTATGCATCTCTTTTCTGGGGTTTCACAGTACCAAAGTATAAAACACTACTTTTAAAAGCATTCAGTTTCCCAGGTATGTATTATCTTACTGTGCAGTCTTAGCTTCCACACCGTCTCTAACACTATCCAAAGCATACTCTGAACTTAGCCCTTTTCCATTAAAAAATTATAGAGGATTACTAGGGAGGCTTGGGTGGGGACCGATGTGTTTGGGTTTTTTTCATTCAGTCCCCTTTTGCTTCTTACTGTTTACACTTTACTGACCTGACAATATCTTGTTTTCTTCTTCTGTGTAATTTATTAATATTGCCCTGTATTCTATACCTTAAATATGCTAAATCTATACCATAAATTATAGCTGTCATGCCATATTTCTTCCAAGGGAAAGTTTAAGAGGACTTCAGAGTTGTAGAAATTTAGCAATACTTTTAAGTGACAGCAGGATGGTTTTAATACAATCTGAATGAGACAAAAGTTAAGATCTTTTTACCAGAAACATATTTAAGCAATTATGGCAGAGTATATCAGCAAATTTTAACTGAATCCATTTGTTAAAGGAAAAATATTTAATAAACAAACAGAAGTGCTCCCCTTGGCTTTGAAATTTTAGATCCTTATAATGCTTCAACCAGTCTTAAAATCCATCTTTTCATGTATCCCATACTTTTCTCAGTGAACGGGGGAAACATTTTTTCTTGGCATGATTCATATAACCGACCACAGAATGATGAAAAATGGTGAACAACCATCAAGGCTTGATTTTGCCTTAAGATACTGACATCTATCTTCCACTGATGTCAGTGACCCAAGGTCAAAACTAAGCCGTAATTGTCAGGCAAAAAAATCTCTAATGGTAAAAGCACAGGACTGGAAGTTGGAAATGGCTGTGGATTAACACTGCCTTCTTCCGCTGCTCTGTACATCAGCAGGTGCCTCAGTCTCGGGCTATAAAATGACCTTTATGGGGGTTTTTTTGGAAAAGAGGATTCTTTCACCCAGGACAACTAAGCTGGGAGCAGGCCAAGAATTTACATGGAAGTGGGACAGTGGCAGAATCAGCTGTGAAAACTGGGATGCCCATATCCCAAGCAAATCACCCGAAAACTGGGCTAGAGATCAGCTAGTGTTTCACCACGCCTGTTGGACTGCTCCATTTGTACAAGTACAAACACATGATGCACAGTCATCTTGAGAAGCAGTTTAACATAAGCCAGCAAGTTTTACACCAAAGCAGATGGGAACCATGGAGCAATTCATTAACACAGTGCTACACTGAAGGGAGGAAGGGAGAGAAGTGGAGGTAAGGGCATGAAGAGGGAAAGAAGGAGGTAAAAGACAGGGATGAACAGTTAGGAGGGTAGTGTCTGCTGCACGTAGATACACCACAAGAAATCTGATTACATCCTGCTATTTTTTAAGCCAAAGACTGACACAAAATTCAACATAACTTTTGTCAAACAAATGCACCGAGTGCTTGGATTCTCAGGATGACAACATAGTAACCAAAAGACCACAACTATATTTCTGTGCCTAACAAGTTCAGTCATCATCTATTAGAATTTATGGAGACCAAATTATTTTTTTTCTTTCTAACATGTCTTCCAGTATTCAGTACTGTCTGACCAGTCTTCACTGTCACTGGAAGTATAAACTGGTAGACATCATCGCAGATCATTTTCTCTTCTTGACCTCTTCCAGACACAGGGTACTTCTCTTTTATTATACATTACTGGTATTCATCTTATTCTCCATGAGGCCAAAAATGCCAGTTCACACCTTTGTAGTCTCTCACCTTGATGCTGTCTCCCCTTCAGCATTCTTCCCTCACTACACTTCAATTCCTTTCCTGCCTGTTGATCCTACCACAGTACTCTGGTAATACTTTGAATTGGGCAGATTGCCTATTCCTCTCACAGTTTGGAGAACTACAAGTCATACTGGGTTTCGAATGCTAGCATACTTCAGAGTGTGTGTTTGCTAAGGTAGTGAATTTGATTCATGGATTCCCATATTTACAAACTTTAAAAAAACCACACACACCCCTGCCACACATACCCTTCACTAACCAGAAACTGTCACAAGAATGGATGAGAGAAATTCTCTGAGAAACAAAGGATGAGTCTTCGCCTGGATTCTTGCATAGCATGTAGTCTTATCAGTAAGGAGCAAATATCCTCCCCCCGCCCCCGCCCCAACTCTCTCTCACCTTGGAAAAGTTACAAGATTCTGAAAAATTTCTGCATAATCTATTTTACTTCCTCAAGCGAGCAGTTACTGCTGCTAATATCTTTTTTAAGAATTCTGTTCAAGTGTAACCTTGTGAAGAGCCTGCTAAAGTTCTGGGCTTAATATCAGCCAACATCTGGGCAGAGAAAAGTCTCTTACAGGAAAATCTTACTAAATTAAAATGGTTAGATACATAATTTTTATGAGGTTTACCTAAATTCCAGGGTATATGGTAAAATATTTTTTCCTGGTTTGGGGGAATACTTGCTTCCCAATTTGGAATTTAGTTTGTGATTGTAATAAACTGGCTTGCTGGAAAGCTTTGGTGCTAAAGAGGTCCTAAAAAAGCTTAACTGGAATTGTCTCTAGAGTAAAATGTGTTAACATTGATAAAGTGGGGTGATTTTATGTCCCATATTTGGAGTAATTTGTAAGAAACTTCATTTAAATGCAGAGATTATTCAGAGATTTAATCAGAGATTATTTTCTCCTTTAAAGTAGGAAACAGTTTTCTCAGTCTTAAAGTGATCTGAAAGATCTAAAATTGTTTAAAAAATTAACTGAAACATAGGGAAAACTATGTTAAGCTATTATTGTTTACTATATCACTATTAAATGTGATTATAACAACATTTAACTTTAATTCAATATATTATGATTTTGTGGACAACACAAAGAAATACACACTTTCCTAAAAGTAGTATTTTGATAATATATATGGGGAAAAAAGCAATAAGACAATTCTCTGGACATCTTTCTTGGCAATATCACTTTTTAAAAAAAAAGTGAAAACCACAAATTTTATAATTTTATAAATTGGAAGTTCCTGTTACCAAAAAAAAAAAATCAGAAATTATTTGGTGTAAAAATGCCATGTTTGCGACACGCCAGGTGTGACTCAACTGAAGCGAGTTCAGCTGCAGTTGACAGTTTCCAGAGTCTGTTCAGTGACTGTACAATACGAACGATTAAATGAGAATGGATTATCAGAACTGAAGTTCTGCACTCAAATGCCAAGAATTATCCCAACAAACTTAAGCTTGTGAATAGTATTAAATGTAAGATGCTTCCTAGAGTCACCATACAGTCAATAGCACTTCCACAAAGCAATATTATCGGAGCTTAAGCTAATGGGTTGAATCATCTTCTCTCAACAATTATTTTACCCTAAAGTTCAAAAATTTTAAGGCCTAAAATTATAGAATACGAGTCCCTTCCAACCATTTACAGGAAACTGCCTTGCATCATCTGATGCTAACATTAGAAGTCAAAACTATCTGAATGCCTGATGATTGATCATTGGTACATGGTTTACAGGTGTGTTAGGAAGGTAAAGTGCCATAGGACATTCCAGGAGACTACAATAAGCATCTGGAACTGATAAATCTGGAACTGAGTTTGTGCTGGAAAATCACTCTTGAGAAGACCACTGAAAAATCTCATAAGAGCAAGTTTATACAAAACTTTATACAGCAGACTCTTGTCTTGATGGAGCTTTAATCATTACTGCTTAAAGGTTGAAATTATGTTCTGGAGCCATCTATTTCTCTCCATTGCCTCAAAGGCATCTTAGTTGACTAGGCTTCTAACTTAGACGTTACAATGAAGTTTATGTAGTTGGGATCTTCAGTTCCTAAGAACTCAGTATACTTAAATTGTAAAATATCTAAGAGGCCTGAAAGTACCTGAGTCATAGCTGGGATTATTCCCCGCGCACACGCCCCCGCCCCCATGTTTAAGAAGGAAACCTCTATAGTACACAAGGATCAGAAGACATTTTGAAAATGGAATATAGAGTAAAATATAACCAGCTACCAAGGGTAGCTAATGCAGTCTTAAATCAACAGCTATCTTTGTTAAGATATCTGATTTTTCTGGAGAAAAAAAGAGAGTAGTTCTCTCTCAGCCGGACTAGTGAAGGAACTGGCAGAGTGCCACAGCAAATTACTGATGAAGTTCGAGAAGATGGGAATTAGAAGGAAAGCTGTACAGCGGGAAAGGAACTAGTTATACAAGACAGAAGCAGGTTATAGTTACAGATTTATCCCTTGTCTGGGAGGCTACTGCTAAAATTTTTCATGGCTCATTCTTGAGACCCATCTTGTTTAATCAGAAAAAAATCAGAACTGCTTGATGAAATATGCAGATGACAATGTTGGGAGGTATTTTTCA
Source organism: Aptenodytes patagonicus (assembly GCF_965638725.1). Classification (NCBI taxonomy): domain Eukaryota; kingdom Metazoa; phylum Chordata; class Aves; order Sphenisciformes; family Spheniscidae; genus Aptenodytes; species Aptenodytes patagonicus. The sequence continues at coordinate 47,426,310 of NC_134951.1, read as the reverse complement.
ATACAAAGAATTATAATATCATGCAAGAAAAAACAGAAGATCTCTAGGATTGGAATAATGGAAATGGGGTGACATTTAACTGTTCAGAGCACAAGGTCAATCACTAACAGATTAATAAGAATTTTTGCATTAAATTTGGAGCTCATCAGATGGTAACAACATAGGAAGAAAAATACATTGTCGTCTTTTGAACAATTAATTTAACAATGAGGAGCAGTACAACATGGCTAGGAAAGAAAAAAAAAAAAACAAAACCAAAAAGACAACAAACCAAACACTACCCCCATATCCAAAAGCCACTGGTGAGTTAACTGGACCATGTTCTGGAATACAACATTCGGTTCTAGTTGTGTATATTTAAGCAAGATGGGTCTAATAACAGAGTTGCTGAGAACAGTTACTAGCTTGACCAGAATAGTATGGATCTTATGAGAGAAAACTACAAGACTGACTTTTTTTTTTAAGTAGCACAATGGAATCTGAAGGGCAATAACTACTCTCATGAGGAAGGAATATACCTGGAAAAACAAAGCAGCACCTAAGATGAAGGTACAAGAGCAAAGGAAAATACACCGGCCATGAATAAGGTCAAATCGGAAACGGGGGGGGAAAAATCTCACATGGAATGAAGTTCTGACAGCAGTTTCCCAATAAGACCAGTCTTTCTAATGTCCTAGAAAAGATTAAATATTCCAGTTGTTTCTAATAGCAGAAGAATGGATTATGACTCCAGAAGTCCCTTTGGTTAGGAGAAGCCTTCTGAAAGCAGAGTAAGCCTAACAGCTTACCGTTTATGCAAATAATGTTTCGACAACTTATTTAACAGTAAGCGGTATTTTGCAACATATGTTGTCTGTATGCACATGTGGCTGAAAGTACATATACCTAATTTTTAAGTCTTAGCATTACCATATAAGCACACCTGCTCTCCACTCCTGTGTATAGTACATGAGAAATAAATGAGTAGATCATCTCTGGTTTTTTCAGTTAAAATAATAGCAGAACTCCAATGAAGTGGGCAAGCGGAGTAGGTTTTGATGCATCTTGGGGCACTATATCTCAAAGAATATCCAGTTATTGTTAAGCACAATTGCCTTTTTCTGTAAAGTATTGTTAGTCTGCACATTCCTACTGTTGTATTGCAGCATCTTGTAACTCCTACAGATCATCAGAGGAATACTCAGAGACAAAAGGAAAAATAGGAATGGGCAACTGTCCAAACCAAAGGTCACAGACAGAAGTCCATACAACAACTCTACGGACAACCAAATGAGAACTTCCCTCAAAGATGCTGTTCAGATAACCTTTGAGAGCTTGACCAAACCACAGCAGGTGTTTTTATCTTGGCTCTGACAACTGCAGGCCCTAGTACAAAAAGTTATCTAATAAGACTCTTTTGGAGTACAGACCCAGAAATAGGTTGGCTTTGGAAGGTAACATTTCTCAAGGTCTTTTGCACTTTTTTCCCCCTGGATTGCAGGAACAACACTGAATCACCCAATATCACAGAATACCACTTCAAGAATGTGGTCCTGAATTTCCCACTCATGATCCAGTTGGCTGAAATGGTTTAAGCCATCCATCTGAGTGGATCTTGTAGCAGATAAAACATTGATAAGCTAATTTGTTTCCACTTAAACCATTTCTGCAGACTCACTGTCTCCTGATGCAAGACAGGCAAATAAGAAAATTAAGACTTTCAGCTTTCATAAGGCCCAGAGGAGCTTCTATTCTTTTTTTGTTACTGTTTTTGTGGCTGTCATAAACCCTTTTTCCTCCCAAAACATGGAGACCTCTCTCTGCCCCTCAAAATCAAGAGAAGCCACCACCTGCTGCAGCAGATACTTATGACAGAATATAACATTTCCTTGATTAAGATAGTGAGAAGTCAGCAATTACAAAACTTCAGGGCACACAGTATCCAGTATCCTGACAACATCTCATTTGCTTTGCTAAATAATTCCCACACTTGGACAGAGAGGACTGAGTCAGTAAAGACGGAGTCACAGCTTCTGGCACACCTTCAAAGGTACTGATTAGAAGGCACCAAATGAATAGAAGCTAGAGTTGTAGCATTTCATTTGCACTGAAGTTGTCAATGACTGTACTTAATTTCTGTCTAGGCATTTGAGAGTAGGAGCACAAATAGAATCTGACAAGCCAAAAAGAACCCTGAAGTCTTGGATCAAGATTTGGAGGGACCTGCTGAGTTTTATTCTGCAAAGAAAGAGCAATTGAAGATGTCAAATAATAAGTGTCTTTAGGAGACTGGCTGCTTTGTGACCTGGACATATATGGATAAGCATCCTGCCTGAAGTGCCAGATCAAAATATGAAGGAGGAAGAACAGCAGTCTGTGCTACTCATCTTGTTACCAATCAAAGGAAAATTGCAATTTGTATGAGCTCTGATGCCTCGTTTTCCAGCAGCTAGTAAGTTGCCTAAGTAGCTGAAGGTATAAATTTCAAGGGGAAAAAAAAAGGAAAACTACCTAATAGAACTCCAGGAGAGATGTGAAATGTAGACTTACACATCTTAACAGAAATAATAAAGGTGTGGGCAAAGCTGTCAGACTAACTTCCCACAGCCAGCTAACTGTGACTGAAGGCACAGATAAAATTGGTGGCAAATCAGAAGAAATGTCTAGGGCTCCATGCAACATAAGCAGTTCCTAATATGAAGCATAGGATATTCTAGAAATGGAAGACCATCCAAAAAAAGCTGTATTTTGAAAATTCAAAGGAACTAAACATTTATTTGGTGAAGTAACAGGCCCAAGCTTTTCTTGTCCTCTGCCTTCTCATCAGACTGTATCACAGCCAGAAGGAAATTCAGAAGTAGGTTTCATGAGACTCTCTGTACTCCTCATCCCCTTGAGGATGGAAGTTCAAAGAATGCAAAGACTAAGATGACACTGGAGAAACTGCCTTCACAAGGCTATGCGTGGGGGCTTGATCTCTTACCCTAGTCGCTGAGCTGTAAGACACCCTTTCTTCTGGCTGGAAGAAAAAGCAGGGTTGGGCACCACCCAAATGCTCAAAGCTACTCAGATCTGAGACAGATCTAACAGATTTACCTCTTCTGCCTCTCTTAACGGGATTCAAATCCCTAAGCATTTTCCGAAGAGAAGCTTCTCTCTGAGACAATAAAGACTTCTAGCAGGACCATTTGATAAAGGTACAACTTCCCACCATTTATGAGGCAGTTTGAGAAATCCATCAAGGAAACCATGAAAGGGATAAAAACTTTAATTAAAAAAAAAAAAAAAGACACAGCAAAAGAAGATTTAAAACAATCCAGAAAAAGCTTTACAGGGTAAATGCAAGGCCAAGAAAGAGTAGGACATGGTTTAAACCCAAGCTGCATTTACCATGTGTTCTGTCCATTGCACAGGCATGGGCATAGATGCACCAGATGGGTAATGCTAAAGCAAAGAGGCTCATTCACACCCACAACAGGAAGATACACACAGAAAATCACCCACAGGAAAAGCAGTCATCTGCAAGTTGATGCAATCATGTGTATAGTTATATAAAAAGCAAATTTATATAGACCTGTAAATATGGCTAGCAAATCCTATTCTGGATGGTAGTAGTGTTAAGACAAAAGTGGTCTCATTCCTATCAACAACAGGAATGATATGTGAGTTGATAAAGCACCTTACACTCAGTGGGAGACAATTTCTACTAATTCAGAAATTGACTTAAGAGATCAGAAAGAATGCATACTGTCCAAACAAAGAAGGAAGCCCTTAAATACCCTCATTTGGAAGGAGAGAACAGTCAATAAATAGTGCAACAAATTAGAGGGAGATTCTAAAGCTGAGAGAGATGTCAATATAAAAGGAAAAAAGCAGAGAAAGATCTTCCTGTAATTATGGATAATATTTTGTGCTGTTAAACTAAACTGCATATGTGCAAAGCAGAACAAAACAAGGCAAAAAGAGTGAGATCTGAATAAAAAACAAAGTTATCGTTTCCACTACCAGTATCTCTTTTCATAACAGAACAGACGCCAAATTCATCTTCAAAGTCACTCTTGGGTTCACAGAACTGAAGGGTGTTACACAGGTACTTTGCAGATACAAAATATTTTACTCTTTTTAATATCTGTGGTAGAAGTTTTCAGTTAGTGAACTATATAGTCTCTTAATGTAAAAGAAAGGTATGGATGGAATTTCAGAATTTGTCTCTCAATAAATTCCAGTTAGTTTTAAAACCTTCCACATATGTTGGGAAGTGCAGCTATATGACTATCTTTTAGCTTATGTCAAAATTATTTTCCATAATTACTACTTAGTAAGCCTTGGGTCAAATTTTCCTTTCACTTACACCAGTGAAATGAGACTTGAGTAAAGTTTCTTTGCTGTCTCCAAGACAAGAATTTTGCTCCCAGTCTTTTCATTAAGTGCTGTGTTTAAAAAAAAAAGACAGCATGTCAGATCATATCAACATAGCTACCTCTGACAGAGCTGTAGTCATTTACACAAAATCAGAATCTAGCCTACTATCACAGATTAATTGTGAATTTTTAAGTAATACAATCAGAAGGAAATAAAATCCCTTCCACTGTTACTTCTATCATCATGAACAGAATACAGGATTTCCCTCCCATCTTTCTACTGTAACTTTGAATAATCTTTTTGGCTACATATGATGTATTAGTTCCCTTAAATATCCTTGCAAATGTCACAGTATAATGCAAGTGCTGAAAGTCCTATACAAAAGTTAGAGTGTTCATATTGCCTGAGAGCTTAGATTTTTTTTTTTTTAAATGGAAAGGAAATAATATTTGAATACTCAATGCAATATAAAATTTAATTATATAAAATTAATATATATACACACAGGCTACTGACACATGTACATACTTGTGTACACACATTTCAACAAGAACTTTACACTCGGTTAGAATGTAGCCTTTTTAGTACTGAAATATACTGTTTTATATGTGCCACCATATAAATTTCTACACCTAAGTTCTCTGTGTACATTTGGATGGACCTATATGAAATTCACACATAAGGGATACAAATGCTTTGTTTCCATTTGATCTTTTAAGCTTTCATAACCATATACATATATTAGATACAAAAATGCTTTATTTCTTCTTTTGAAAATCCCCTTGATTCCATTGTCATTCTTCATTGCTGTGCCAAAATCTCCTTATCCCATTCGGCCACAGCTCAAAAATGCATGCACATACTCATACAGATACAGAAACATAGCTTGGCATAAGATGGCTTTGGAAATCAGTGTGTAAGGCAGCTCTGGGCAAGCACAGCTAAGCATGTTTTCTATGAAGTTTCACAGTGACAGTACTAACAAAGCTTCATGAGCTATACAGGAGTGCCTGGTGTCTCCTTAACGTCCCTGTCGTCAGGGCAGAGGGCAGTTCCCAGCCCAGCCTTTTCCTGCCTGGTGCCATCTCTTTGCTACCAGTTCCTCTTCTTTGCCCTGCCCTGCTGCCCATCAAGCTGCAGCCTGCGTAGGGGTTGGTTTCTGCCGACTGGCTCGTGCTGGCCATTGCCTCGAGGAGTAAGAGTGAGCTGTAACCATTCTCAACAGACATTCAGGTTGAGTCTCTCTTCTCTACTTAGCCATCTGTTTTCACAAAACTTGTAGAAACCACCAAATTTAAGGTTCCCAGTCCTCCATCAAAATGTCCAATGGCTGGACAGACTATTTAGCAGCGAGCTAATGGAAAGCATCCTTAGGAAACAAAGCTAAAACCAGCAATACGCACATATTCCAGGGACTGTGCACATTTTAGATAGCAATGCTATCCCTGTTTATACTCTTTGTTCATGCCTTTCCCTTTACCAGTGTAGACAATCATCAAGAAGAGAGTTTATCAGAGAAAATTAGTGCTGCAGCAGTGCGACAAGGAAAAACACTTCATTTCAGCTACAGATCTCAGCTGATGTCTTGCAACTGCAAGTCATCACCTTGTTGTTGCCCAGTCCTGCATTTTTCCTACCCCAATTCTTGCTCTTTCCGCCAAACGCTCAGAGCTGTGTATCTCATGTTATCTCTCTTCTGGTACAAACCTCCCCCCACAACTAATGACCCTGTAGGAACCACTTCATCTTTCTCAGGTATGTGACAGTACAGACAAAAGAGCAGCTGCCCACCTTGGACACTCACAGCTCATACCGGTACCATTTCCAAGGAGGTCCTTAAACACAAAATATTTAGGTTAACCCACTACTGAGGACAAAAGGAAAATACACTCAGGCTTGCCCTCACATGTAGAACAAACAGCTGTTCAGCACTTGGTACACCAACTCTTTTAGCATCTGTACTGAGAAAGACACTGCGTGCGTATACTATAGAAAACAACAAAATAATGCCTTTCCCATGCATCATGAAAATGCAGGCACTTACTCTCACCTTTATATACGCCCAGCTGTAGGAATGGGTGGAAAGCAACAGGAAGTATCTTTTCTTTTTTTAACTTCTGTCATGTATAAAGGCAAAAAGAGTATCTGAAAAAGCCTCAGTTCTTTTAAGAAGAAATCAAGGTTGAGCTCAGGTTTAGCAACTTTCAGGACTATAGCGTATTCAGCTTTGCAGCGCATTGAAAATTAAGCTCTGCAAGGTTCACACATTACCACTAACCTTAGTTTAAAGATAATAAAAGGTTAGGGAGGAGGCAGAGATGAGGGTTTTTTTTTTCTCCTAGCTAGGTAAAAAGAAAAAAACAAACATGATGGTTGCAAAAACCCTGTATTCCACAACAAGTCCTTAAGACTCCCATGTGCTACATCAGCAGCAGTACATCCTCAATTTTTATTGTAATCTTGTGGCTTTTTATTTGTAACTTATATGAAAAGAATCACATTGATTGGGGCAGATTTAACTCAGTAAAACCTATTCTGCTGAGATTGTCTGTGCTAGGTGATTTTATCAAGTTCTCTTTTGGTTTCATTTTCTTCCTCATCCCTATCCCCAGGGGAGATTGCAGCCCAGCTTGCAGAGCAAATTGCCCTAAATTGAGTTCTTTCTCTGCCATATACAGGCCTGCCTTTGGCTCCTCAGCTTGAAAACTTTATGCATTCTTATTTTTCTCCATCTTCCTTAACACCCCCCTTCTCTTTCCAATTAAAATGGAGAAGTTTGCACCGATACCTGCTCCCAATTAAATGAATACTGCATTACCAGCCACACTCTCCAGATCTCCTTTACCCTCCCTTCATTAGCCCTATTCCTCAGAGGTTTCCTGGCTGTCTGCCAGGGATTTATGGCAAGAATTCAAAATCTTGTACACTTTATCCCCTCAAAATCATTCTTGAATTTAAGCAGCCTGCTCCTTGGGCCCAGCATGAGAAATGCTAGTAACTGATTCAAAGGGGAGGGGAGAAAAGAAAGAAAATGATTTATTTAAAAGGTTAAAAAGCTCCCATAAAAGAAGCTAAGCTAAAAGAGGTTAAACTTCCGGGCTAATTGGCTTCCGTTTCCTTTTAAAAAATCTTTCTGGAAGACAACAAATGACAGGAAGGTGTTCCTGTTTTATTTAAGAGTATTCATGCCTACAGAAACGCATCATTCTCTTAACACCTCAGGCATGTTCACTACTGCTCACTCAAATTATACACCCAGCACAGAAAAAAACCTAGGCAGTCAGAGGCTTAAGCAGCAGGGTTGTTGGGGGTTTTTAGGCCTTTTTTTAAAAAAATCACCATTTAGTTTTCCCACAAATGTGAGTACTGCAGTACTATGGCATCAGCCACTCTCATCTGACACTTAAAATAACTAACATCATGTCAAGCTGTCAGCAACGATAGCCATATTGGCAAGTCTGAAACAGCAGAGGGAAGTACTGTATCCTTGCATTACTACTTAAAACTATATAAACTCTCCTCACAGATCATGCAAGTTTGCTGCATTTATCGAACAATAATTTTTCAAATGGCCCAGCATAATTTAGTGGCTGAAGGCCCTTGTGTGGAACTATAGTTTTTCTTGTGACCTGATTTGAAGCAGTCATTTAAACCCTTTAAAGCAAAATTCTCATATTAATGGTCTGATGCTCAGTGACTGCTTATCTCAAAATCATACTTCCAAACCAAGCAGGTCTCCTTTCCTGTGGACTCTAGAAGAAGCTTTTATCTTTTAAAATGCTACAATATTTTTGTAGCATTGTAGTAGTCTTCACAGAAGTTTCGCAGGAGAGATTTTAGCAACCTGAATTCCTTCAAATGGATTTACCCTCTTCAGTAAAGCCAGGGAAAACATGGTTTTTGTAGCATTGAATTCCTGCCTTCCGTTTGCTGGCCGTTTCTCACAAGCCACAGCTTCCCAGGTAATATTGAGTTGGTGAGAATAGTTTGTAGGAGGCAACGTGTGTGCATGCACGGGGGTGTGTGTGTGGTAGGGGTTAACAGTCTGCTTTTAAGGATTTCAGTGACTTGCAAGCTACAGGTTTAACTTTCTCCATCTCTTCATTTTTCAGCCAATATTTCTTGATGCAGGATGATACTTGCCCTAATGAAAGTCACCTCCTTAGAAAATGCTTTGAAAGTGAAGGAGGCAACCCACCTCCTATTTGTGGAAGCTGCTTCTGATCTTGTTTTTCCCCTGTTATCAAATCTTTCTTTAGTAATTACTCCTTCTCATTCCCCTTTTACAGATGGAAACAGAAAAGGGTATTATAACTATGAAAGCTGATTGTAAAAACAGTAAATAATACAATATTTAGGTCTTATAAATCTTTCTGTAAGATCTTACTGCATTTACCCAAGTCATGTCCACAAGCAAGTGACAACACTCCCTCACCCCTTCCCTTGCAGATAGGCAACAAACAGCAAACTAGTGCAGGATCAGAACCAACATACACAATTTTTAGAGCCAACAAAAGGAAAAAGAAAAGTAGCCACTATGCAAAAATATACAATGTATATATAGCACTCCAAAAAACCTAAACAATACATTTGATCAAGTTAATAAAATACACTGTGAGAATTGACATAGTGTATTAAAATACCATAAAATAATTATTATTAAATAAAATAATCTCACTATATCCATATTAGAAAGTCTCAGAATGGAACCACCAATATTTCAATGCTAGCATACTGTTGGGCTACGTTCAATATTATTAATAATCTCTGCTCAGGAAAGGCCACAGATAAAACAAGCCAAGAAAGAACAGTACTAAAGAGCTGCAGGTTAAATAATTCATGGATAAATAGTACGGGTACATTGTACTACAGTACTTTCTGGATATTTGTGTAACCTACAAGCACCACCAAGTTATGGATGTTAGGTAAGGTGTTGTACAAACAAAACAGTACTTCAATGATCATGCTAAATTAAAGATTGGCCTTCAAACAAATTCAGGTTAGGATTTAAATCCTGGGGTCTTTCTTGTACTCTTTCAACAGATTCTGTGACTATCCAAGAAAAAAATATAATCCTCAAAAAAGACCTGGCATTCTGGTATTTTTAAGTTTGATGCCATCCATCAGCAACAAGACCATGACCAGGAAGAAATTTCAGTGTTTAAAAGTTAGCTGCCAAAATGACATAATTTTTAGGTTTCTGATTCTCGGAGTGAAATCAAAAATCTCTTGTTCAGTTTCCAGGTTCCTTAATAGTACATAGGGAAAATGAGGTATTTTAGAAGGAGCGAGTGATGCCCCGAGCTGTGAGTTGCCTAAAATGATCATACTCAACAAGCAACTGCCTACAATGCATTTTGGGAACGACTAAAGACCAGCTCTTTACCTATATTCCCAACCCTCCTAACTCAGGAACTGAAGCAGTACCTCTGTCTATAGGGGACCAGAAAATTGAACTTTCTTGCCATGTTGTCCCTCCTCAGACTTATAGTGTCTCTCTCTCTTTGACACGGTGAATCTCAGTTTTGGCAGAGTTTCAACAGCAAGACTGGAGAGCATGATTTCCACCCAGAGTAGCCTTGCATCTAACAGCATAAGACAGATTTTGAAGAGTGTAGATTTGAACGTGCTCAGCTAGAGGAAGGAACTGAGCCCAAGTTTTAAGATATTAAAGAAAATTTTTTAAACATGTAGTCATTCTATAAAAGGGTAAATTGTTCTTCTATTGACTTATTTGAGGAGTCTGCTATTACGTCAATAGCCACATTTTGATAGGAGTCTACTGCAGTTACCGTGTGTGAGGCACATGCTGAGACTGCCAACTGAATGAGTTTCTTAGAATTATACACTAGAAATACTTGTTTCTGGACATCATCTGGCTTGCACCTGGTGTAGATTCCCACCTGTTCAGCATGGTCAAGATTGGGATGGTCCTGAAAAAGCTCACAAGTGTAATTCTATGCACCCAAGGAATTTTAACTTAACAAATAAGAAGCCTACATCTTCCTACTTAACCCCATGGTTAGATGGCAGCTAACTATGGATTTTCAATTTTAGACTTGGGTATCTAAATTCACTTTAGAGCAGGGTACCTAAATTCCCTCTGTCTTTTTTTGGATCTGCCCCTGGATTTACTGAAAGTTTTCTGTCTTCCTAGATAAGCTCACACTGCAGCCCAAATCTAAATTTTCCAGATCAAAATCTTTATCATACAGGTATGTTCCTTGCTGGTTAGCTTCTATTTTTATGAACAAATGAAAGCCATCTAACTTTTTCCAACTCAGATAAAAATACACACATATTTCGGCAGGCAAAGCACAGCCTGCAGAGTACTACAAACAGGTCCAAAAAATAGATGAAGAGAAGACAGACCACTGCCCTGTGTTGCCACTGTTCATTGAGAAAGAACGTTACTTAAATTGTTTTCCTTGGACAAAGAGAGCCAATTTTCCCTTACTCTGGGAAAATCATCATCATAGATCTTCCAATTCACGTGCAATACAGGTATCTGCAGCCCTGGAAAAAAAATACCATACAAAAATAAACAAGATTCAAAGTAAAAGCATTTTCTTCCCAACTCAGAGATCTCTGAAGTTCTATTTTGAGATGTGTTTACCTTCAAAAGCTAGATTAATATATTTACAATGCTCTTTTAAGGAACAGTAGAACCAGTCTTTCTACGAATTTCAACTACGACATACTTTCCAGTGCTAATTGGACCACATGCTTGGTTTGTTATTCCTCTCAGTCTGCAAAAGGTCCTGAATATGCTCTTAGAGACACCTCTCAAATGTTAAGCAATTAAATTATGCTTAATATTTCTATAGCTTGTCGGCAACCTCAAAAGAGACAATGAATCACATCCACCCTACTCTCATCAGACCCCACCAACATCAGAAAGGAATAATTATTCATTGATTATGGCATAGTAAATCTCCAGCAGCATGGAAGCATTTCATCCAACAGTTTTGAAACAATCTCCCTTCCCCACCAAATGCTCTCTTTTTACAGCTACAGACAGATCAGCTAGAATACATCAGGCCATGGAAAAATTTTAAACAGTTACAGTGCATTAGAACTATTAAGACAAAATCAGTAAAAAGAAAATAGCTACTGTAGAACTGAAAGTACAGTGCCAAATGCTTCAACAAATTAATATTCAAAGTCCAAAGGTTATTTAAAAAAGCATGACAACTTACTCTGTATCACAAAGTTGTATTGATAACATATTAATTATAATCCAGTGTTCCAATTATTTTTTGATACTAGAATCCCCTTCCCTCAATATTGTGTTTCCCAACACAACTACTATTTGAAGGAGGATGTAGAGAAAGGAAAGCTTTGATTATTCTCCTTACAATAATCTATTATTGGGACCACCTTCAAGGATCTCAGGATTTCTAGTAGAGCTTCTCTATTTTGCATGCTAGCTAATAGCTAATGCCTCTTTGATGACTCCAAGAAATGAGATTAAAATCCTTTGCCTAAAATAAATTAGTGACAATGAATGCAGTTCTATAAGACATTTCTGTATATCTTTAGTTCATATGAACTTCCTTGGAAGTCTGAAGGTGCTATCCATTTCCTAGTTTGATCATTAATTGTTATTATCATGACTATTCTTAACATCCGCAGGGGGAAAAAAACCACACTTCATAATACTAAAAAATACGATATTTCTGCTACACTGGTATGCTGTTTTCAGAAACAAAAACCGAGGCATACAGTGAATAACTTGTTCAAGGTCATACACTGACTCTGCAGCACAGACAGGATTGGAATTTCAAGTTCTTGAATCTCTGTATCTCAGTAACCAGTATCCTTCTCATAATACATTTTATGTCATAGAAGGTATCAAGAATACTCATACATGTCATGAAGTGCTAAAACATATAACAGATAAAGCACAACAGAGTAGCACCACATGAATACATAATAAACTATGTAGTTGTGCAACGTTAAAAACCTTTGAACTTCTCTGGTTCTCGTAATTCCCTCAGCCAGGTGTACAAATTTTGGTGCTACTTGCCTCTTGAACCTGAAGCAACCACTGAACACACTGAAGCTGTCCAATACCTCATGGTTCTCCTTGTGTGCCTTGTTCTGAAGTGAAGGACCGCACAAATGAGACACAGCATAGAGCCCAGGCAAAGAAACTCTGCCAGCCTGGGAAGAGCCAGCCCAGGTGCCGGCACCACACTTTTAGAACTAACAATGCCAGGATGCACAATGCAGCCAGGTGCTGGCCTTTTAATTTTCTGAAGAGTGTGAGAGCAAAAGCGAGAAATTAGTAGCAGACCTTCAGCCTCACCAAGGCAAGAGGAAGGTGGTAGAGATGCATGGCAAGTATCTCTGGCCAAAGTGTGAAGATCTGGGCTCATTAGTGCCCATTTTCTGGCTACCAAAGGGTTGGAACCACCGTGCTATTACATGTCTACTGTCACTTTATTTACCTACTTATTATTAATACTTAGGTATTTAAAAGGAGAAAAGAAATCAGGAAAACTAGCTTTAAAACTTTAAAAAGCTTTGTATTTATGGTCAAAGAGTAAGGTGCTAATACCATACAGAGAGGCAAGTCAGCTGATCAGTGGTATCTTTCTTCTAAGACAGACAGAAGCTCCTCACTTTTGCTGATATCTTCTCATCAGGAGAATGCAGCAAGTTACTACCAGCCAAAACTCAGCAAGAGCTGTCACTTCACAGACAGACAGCAAACCAAGTTGCTCTGTATAAGCATATTCCAACGCCAGCTCCTGCAGAAATGGGAAAGCATTTTTGCACAGAAGTGAGATACCACTGATCATCTGACTACTGGACCTTTCAGGAAACTGATTCAACTCACTAGCATAAACGCAACTAATCCAGAAACAAAACAAACCAACACTGATGGTTTTCTTTAAAGTTAGTAAATTGAACTGCCTCAATACAAGGTTCAGCAAGCACCAGTGCTTTCACCACCAAAAGGAGGCAGGGGCCATCTTGCCACTAGTAAGGGCAGTGGAAGTGAAGGAAGCAAGATCCTGCTGCTGAGAGCTTTTAGCCCTGCTCAGCTGCTTGCAGAACTGCAGCCCAAGGTAGGTGGTACGTATGTCTCCTGTTTGTCTCACATTGTTGGTTGACTTCCTTCAGATTTCATAAAAGTTCTTTTATATGTAAGTCCTTGGTAATCAAGCAGAGTTAAGAGGTACACATTAACTTTTAGTGGCTCTATTGGATTATTCCCTTGAAAAAGTTACAGACTTTGAGTATGCTCAGCATTGTTTACAACATGCTAAAAACATTTCAATTTATTCTTCTAATTACTGCATGCATTTTAGTGCCTCATAGTTTTTTACTACTAGAAGTCTACGAGACTTATTCCACTTTCAATTACACCAGCATAAACCAGGAGTAATTCCATTAAAACCAGTGAATTTTGTTGATGTAAAAACTGGAGGCAGTTAAGTAATGACTTCAAAATATGTTTTATGTGTGAATCTTCCTGATGACAGGTAAACCTGAATTTATAATAAGAACTCATCATGAAAACATTTCACGTTAGGATTTTATACTGTCTGGCATACTCATAGTGTTCCATTTACTATCTTAATCACATATACGAATATTTTAATCAAACGAGCTTTAAATTAGAGAAATACATAGCTCCAGAATCAGCACTGGTCTAGATACTTCATTTTAAAATCTTTAACTATCATCAAATAATTTTCTAGCTTTTCTACAAGAGAGGAAGCTAAAAAGAAAAAGAATTTTTAAACAATGTAGAAGATCTATCATAACCTCTCAAACATTAGGCAACTTCGGGATACAATCATGTATGATCATTTTCAACCTAACTAACCATAAAGGATGAGCCACAGTGGTCTCTGAAGTCACACACAGCTTTGAAAGACTGGTATGATCATGTAAAATGTCAAGGAAGAGAACTCGGGTATGTCAGCATAATTGTTTTTCCTTAAGAGTTTCTTCATAATACTAGTTCAAACTGCATAAAGATTACATGACTTGCTCGTTGGGGGAGAAAAGGGCTCAGAGCTATCCATAGTTTATCAACCCATCTCTGTAAACATCTCTAAACACAAGAACTGTTTCAAGTCAAAAAACATAGCACAAATACATTTACTATGACATGACTTTAGACTATGGCAGAGCAGCAGGAGCAAAATGAAAAACTTGCATAACTCCCTGCAGAGCTCATTCCTGAGATGCAGGATGGCGTTTCAAAAACTTATCAAAATTCAGAAGACAGGAAACCTTCACTTGATCGGCTTTCACCATACCACCAGATGTTGCTGCAGCATTGGCAAAAGTAACAGGATCACAACATCTATGATAATTTAGCTCTCAATAAAAAGTTCAAATGTCCATTTATGCTACTGGCAAAATCAACTGTCCATGGAAGAAAACCCAGAAAGGAAATTTATTATTGAATAAAGTAATTGACTAAATTAGTTTTGGTACTTCACAATACATCATTTATAGTTAAAAAGAGATGAAAAGCAATAAAATATTTACAATTACAGATAAATCACATAGCAATAACCATATATCAAACTCTTAGCAACTATATGTCCTAACTTTTGCTCCCCAGATAGCAATACCACTTTATTTGGTTTGATAACAACACATGCATGATGGCAAGGAGTGATGAATCACTCATACCCTCCATACTTCAGTGAACTGACCAACCCTCTCCAGGGAAGTGAAATTATGGTCACACATCTTTAGTTCATGCATCAATAACAATTATATTCTAATGTGTTTCTTGAGACTTCCACTATAATAAGGGTGGGGGGGATGCTTGGGGTTTTTTGTTTGTCTTTTTTTTTTAACAAGTGCTCCCTCATATAGGTGAATCAAAACATCCAGAAAACAAACAGTGTAAGTCATTAAATGACCGATACAACATAAATTTTCAGGAGGAGCTGTGACGAACTCACGGACAGAATAAACGAGAACATTAGCCTCACCCAGTCTTTAATATGGTATGTCACAAAAAGATTAGCATGCAGTGTAGCTATTTAGATTTTGTTATTGAAGAAAATGTGCTGTAAGGAATAAATTTTCACATTCTACAAAATGAAATCAATATAGAATGAAATGCCTATGTGGAACTCTAAACAATGTTTATCCAGCATATCAATGACTAGGAGATCTTGACATCTAACTGTCTAAAACTAAGCCTAGTCCCAAAGGAAACACCAAGGAGATAGATGAGTCTGTAGAATCTTCTCACTTGCCCTTCCTTTACCACTTGTAATCAGATATGCTTGGGAAGGCTGGATTTGATGACGTCTTTCCTCCTACAGGTAGCAAGCTCTGCTTGTGTTGAATAATACTCAACTTGGTTTGGGATGGTGAAGTAGAATGGCATGGTTAGCTAGAGTACTTAAAATAATTCCCTTCAGGAAATGCCTGCCTCTCTCTTGTTGACAATAGAGCGAACTTAGGAAAGCTAGGCTCCTAACTTAGGAACATCTGTATTGAAGACAGAAGTAGTCTGTAATTACAGATTTTCAAATTAAAGCAAATTTTGGTTTAGTGTATTGTTTCACTTCTCAAACATAACTGCTGAAAGAGAACTCATGGAAGAAATATCTCTGCTAAGTGTATTTTTCCTATTTTATAAGGAATTAAAACTCATTAACTATTTGCAGTTCAGATGCAGTAATGTGGAAAGCCTCCACGTTTATTCCCAGGCTTCCTGAACTGAAATACGACTTAATGCAACATAGTACACTCCTCATTATTTTATCAGTTACACCAACTGAAAAACAAATCCCCACAAAAAGAACATTCCAGACAGGTAGTGTGATTTGGGAACTGTACTTTTAAATGGTTCAGCTTTGGGAATAGATTTGTTGTGCAGATTACTTGTAACTAATAAAAGAGTACTATAACGCTCAGTGCTTGGAGACCCTTGTTGAGCACCGTATTGTAAATAGAAATTGCAAAACAGGAGTATATACTAGCAGAAGAACACACAATTGGAGAATTGAGGATCTCTGATACACAATTTGAAATATTTCTAGAGAAGAGAATACTTATTACTGAGTTAAAAGTGTGTCAAGAAGGTCCAGTTTTGAACAGGTCACTGAATCAAAACAATTGACAAAGAGAACCAAATTGTCTCACTCTGCATTTGCAATCAATGTCAATTGCCCATGTCAAAGAAGACCATCAGAAAATAACCCGATTACTGACAACAGCAGATTTTAATGCATTTCATGTGCTCAATAATTTTCAGGTAGCTCAGATAAAAGATGTCAACTATGAAACTACATTGAAAAAATATGAGTACTGTCCTGTCTTCTGAGGGGGATATATTAAATTTGAAGATACCTAAAGAAAGTGTAAAGAATTTGCACTTAAGTTGTCAATCTTAACTAACCCAGTTCCTGATAAAGACCAGATTGTTATTAAAATCTGGCAAGGGAAAGAAGGGACAAGAAAGGACTTCAAAGGCTAGTTTTAGGCCAGGAATTACAATGGACCAGGGACCATTTTCTGGCCCTATGGTCAACTGGCACAGTGTGACTTGCGTCCATACAGCTTCTCTACCTTATCTCCAAAACCAGACTGGCCACATGCAGACTGCCTATTGAGAACAGACCTTGACTTGTGCTACTCACTCTTCTAAAGTGGGGCAGAACTCTGACAGAGACCATGCTTGCCATTTAACAGTAGGAATGAGCAGAGGGCAGCTTTCAGGTCCATGCCCCAACCCTGTGTAGTTTACTAGGATAGATGTAGCAATAGATACAACTGGGAGACCAGAATTAACCCAATATCGTAAGCAGAATGTCCCAAGCAGCAGGAATCACTCCCTCAAGAATAATGCTTACGGAAATGGACAATATCTTAAAGTATAAATAAGATTGAAAATCCAGACTACAGAAAAGATACCTAAGGCATAATAGCACAAAATCAAAGCCACTTTGGAAGAGACCACAGACTTGCACAGACTATGAAAAATAGCACAATATCTGTCAGATGAAAAAAGATTAAAGACATGCAGTGGTTCATATCAGTGCATGAAAGTTTGCAGGCACCAGTCAAGTATGCACAGCACAGGCAGAGGCTAACTGCAGGATGACTTCCTTGGATGAATTTTTCATGGCAGTATTGCCCATCATTGCACCAGAAGATAAATAGACTGTCAACGTGAAAGTAAATGGGACATTTATTAACTTTAAGCTGGGCATTAGAGCACTGAGTCAGTGGGATGTCAAATACAGTGTTACTAGCATTAAAAGAAAAGAAAGAGGTAGCAAAATGCAATTAAAAATGTATGCAAAATAAAGGTGAAGGTAGACAGTAAACTGCCGAAGAAAAAAATTTGCAGCAGTAATTTGCAGGTGCAAAGCCTTGTCTTTATCAAGAGTGTGATATTACTGAAGGGTCAAGGAGTCAAAACAAACACAGGGAAGTTTGAAGACTTCTTGGGTATTGAGAAGTTCTGAAGAACAGTTAGCAGATGAAAACCCAACAGGTCCACAGTTCAGGTTCCTAAAAAAGTTCCACTTAGGCAGAAGGAACCAGATCAGCTAAAAGAACAGGTTGCAAGCAATCTTCAGAAAAACAAAGGAAGGTGCTTTTTCCTTAAATTTAAATACATGAAAAAGCAAAATGTCTACTCCAAGAGTAAAAGATCCAAGGCATTCTTGTTTCATTTCCTTTACTCTTTTTTTTTTTCTACAGAAGACCAGGTTCTTGAACCAAATCGTAAACTCACTACTGTGCAGAGGTGTGGCCCTGAGGAAATACAGTATCAAAGTGCAAAAATAAGTTGATTACAAATGGTTCAAAGGAGTAAACTGGCAAAACTCTCACAAAGCAATATGGTCGAAATTGTAAATCAGTGCTTTACGCAGTATGGCCACTGACAAAAGCTGAGTCCAGTGCAGAGAAATTGGTTTTGTGTTTAGTCCATGACACAAAAAGATTCATGTCTTTATTTATAGAAGACCAGTATCAACTGTAAACAACGCAGCACAGACCCACAATCAGCTAAGCAAGCACCACCCTGAAAGTATGGCAATTATTTTTAAATCACAAATTGTTGATTTGCAAATTGATTACAAGCTGAGGGAAACTTGGTGACTGCATGGAAATTCTCTAGAGCATTTGATAAAACTTCATTGGAATAATATCCAAACCTAGAGTTACTATCAAACTGATTTTTAAACATTGTCCTATTACAGAAAAAGTGTAGGTTGCAGCAGTTCAGGATGAGAATATGATCATTAGTAGCACAGACTAGCTGGAGCAGCACATTTCAAGCCCTAAAACAAAATCAAGGCCTGAATTCATGCAAGGGACTTAAAATTATCAGAATGGTGAATTGACAATGTTACTGAAAAAGTATCTTAAAAAGGATAACTGAAAGATAAATCAAAGGACTGAAAAATCCAAGAGACAGGCTAGAGATGTTTGATATTGCTCCTGAATAGTGCCATTGGAGAATTTATCTAGGCTTTGTCACATGTGCAAAAATACAGGCTCTGTCAGTCCAAAGAGACCTATATGGTGGGACAGAATAAATTGTCCCCTGAAGTAAAGTGGTCCTCAATTTACTTAAACTGACTAGGAAGATGTCTATATTAATTCTAGACTATTATTTAGATTTTCCTGGGATAGCATTACTAGATTGTACTGCAGTTAAACAGGTGATTATGCAAATGTATTTTTGCTAAGCGTAGAATATCTGACACAGTCTTTAACACTGGGCCACAGTTTACTAGGGAGGACTTGAAACAATTTGCAGTGAAGTATGTGTTTACCAGTGTGATGATCTTTAAAAGGCTATTGTAAAACAATCTGGATCCAAAGAACATGAACATACTTAATTTAAGCCTCGTTAAGTCTGTCTATTCCCTTCAGTTTCTGTCATTTCAACAAAAAAAATACTTATGGTTTCTTAAAAGAGTTAAGCATCCCTAGCCAAAATTTACCTTCTTGTGGAAAAGGTAAGCAAGTCAGCAGTCACTCCTTTGCTATGGCTATGAGCCAAAGAAATACAGTTGTACCCTGACCATGGCACATGACTATGCAATTCTTGTGCAGACCACTGGATGAGAGGCTGCTGTTACTTATCAGTGCCCCTGTGGAATAAACAGAATGATAGGGATGATACAGTGAATAGGCAGATTCATTAACAAAATTGCCCTGTATCATGGTTTTCAGAGCAGCTACCTGCTTGTTCTCTTTCTGGCTTGCTTGATTTTACTCCTTTGAGCACCTACCTGTTCTGGGGCTAGGCTCATAATTGTCCTGCTTTTAAGCTAGATGTTGAGCTACAGAACCTCTGTAAAAATTGTAATAAAATAGTGGGTTAGGCTGAATTCTGGACAGCTGTTCCTCTCTTAAGACTCTGTGATCATTGGCACCAAGTGCCTTGACTGGCTTCTTTTTAAAACCAGATACAGTCTTATCTTTATGTTTATCCTCTGTAAAGGCTTAGTTTCTCTTTAATACAACAGAGGTAGACGAAATGTATTCTGTCATCTACCAGAGTTGCCTGTATCAGCTTGGTTTCCCTAAGTAACTTTCTTTTTCAAAAGAGAACTTTTTTTTTTTTTTAAATCCTCCATATTTCTTCTCACTTCAAACCACCTACCTGGACACCAAACTAAGGTGTCGGAAGCCATAAAGATAGGTGGGCTGGTGAAATATTTATCTTAAGCTTCTGGTTTACCTAGTTGCTTAAGGAGGAGACCAAATGGGACAGGCAATAAACAACCTCAGTTCAGAAGCCCCATGGCCATGCCAGTGCATCATTGTAACCAAGCTTAAAATGCTGTGTGAGGGTAGAGCATGACATCACCCAACCTACCAAGTAGCCTGTTAAGCAGGACAGCCTCCTGTGAAGTAACATGTTTCAGTTTGAAACCTGTCAGCAGAAAAGCACAAAAAACCAGGTCTTCCACTTCATGTATAAAAGTTCAAGTCACTAGGCTGTTGCGAAAAAGGTGGATAGCAACACTGCTGCTATCATTCTTTTAAGTGGAAGTATCCAATCGTTGTTCCCTCTTCATGTTTGTGCTTTGAACATACCCATGAGATCTAACTCAGCAGAGACCTTGCAGGTTTAGTACTGAATTTTCATGATGTTTAGATCTGAAATATCTATCTATCTACCTTGTTGCTTAAAGAGCAGTGAGAGTACATTCATGGGAAAATAGAGATCCTGGAAATTTATGTCATGTATTTGACCTGCCAAAGTTATCACAAGAAGTAGTTAAACCTTTAGGAAGCATAATCACTGATCAGTTGAATGTAGGCACTGCTAGAATTAAGCTGTGCTGAAAAGAAACCTCTCTGAACCACCCTGAGGCTTAGGTGTCTGAAAGAGTGCACCCTTCAGCACAGAAGTGCCTAAACTTTTTGGTTTTGGCAAAATAATTTAGAAAAAGAATGAAGGATGAAAGCAAAAAACACTTTCATTTGTACACTTGAGAACTATAGGGGCATAGCTATAATGTTAAAGGCTTCATTATGTGTAGTCAGAAAAAAAGGTGGGTTTTTTTCCTTTTAGAATTGATGGCTAAACAAACAATAATGGAAAATCTAATTTTGTTTGACCAATCTATCTTCTTTTTCCAGCAAAACAGAAAACCTGAAATATTCAAATTTTGTTAATACCAAAAATAAGTATTTTGCTCTGGGGTTATTTAGCCCTTTTGTTTAAGCTTCATTTTAAATGAAGAATGTATGCTTGGAATAGAAAATACAAGTGCTTTATTTTTAAATATCAAAAGTGGTTTTATTCTTGACATTCTTGACAACATTTCCACTGTAAAAATTTCAAAAATAAATATCTGGCTTTTTTTAACTGCCTATGGTTTTTTTCAGCTGAAGCTATGGGGCATATTCTGCCTTTTAAAAAAAAAATCATTGAACTTACCAAAAAATTCAAGTTTTTGAGCAAATTACTAATTGTCAAGAGCCTTTTGCTTGGCTCTGCCAAAGAAAGAGAATCAGTACCATTCCACTGCTACCATAAGATTGTCTTTGTGGTACTGTAGCTGCTAACAATAAAATTACTTTTTGTACTAAAAGTCTTAAGGGAGCTATTGCAATGAAGAACCAAAACAGCAGATGTTACCCAATATAAGTACTGGTAAGTATCAACTGAAAAATAACACACAAAAGATAATACAAGCACTTAAGCATTAGGAGATACAAATAAGCACAAAAGTGTATGCTATTTTCAAGAAAATATGATACCCAAAGGCACTAATCGACTCTATGGACTAAATAATGTCTTTAGCAGTGTAAAAACAAAGCCTTTATCAACTTAGAGTACAAAAGAGCATCAAAACTCACTAGCTCTTTTTCCTTCCACTAAATAACAAAATTGATTCAAAAACCCTTTTTAAAAGAAAATTCTAGGCTGATGCCACTCATGCTACAATTTTTAAAAAAATACAATTAGGGAAGGAGAGTGAGGAGAATTTTTAAATGAGGAAGATTTAATATTCCCCTTATGCTACTGGAAAAGTTTTATCACAGTAACAGTCATCTTTAATGGCTCCAAATTCATGCCCAAATGACGTCCTTGGAAAACTGCAAGACAAAACTCAAGATTGGGTTTCCATGCTTTTTAAAAGTACTATTTCAGTGGAAGTATGGCTAGAGGAATGCATATTGTAATGACACTTTCTTGTTACAGGAAGCACTGCTTAAGCCAAAAAAAAAAAAAAAAAAAAGATGAATCTTAGGATTAATTCAAGTTTTAAGATTCGTTGCTTTCAGCAAAAACCAGTTATGACAAAAATCAGAAACCTAGAAGGTAGATCTTCCGCTGGCATACAATCGATGCAGCTCCGTATACTTCAGGTTGAATATTTTCCTACTAAATGACCCTTGTCAAGGAGAAGAAACATATGTAATATGTTTAGAACATTGCAAGGGCATGGCAAAGCCAAACAGGAGACTCCTCGTGTCAGAGGGGATGTGAACATCTGAAAGGAACTTCTGGGAGCTAACAATTTTGTGTCCTTGCCACAAAGTTCATACTGCGACTCAAGCTTTTCCACAGTAATTCTAGGTAACTCACTCACACTAAAATTAACCCATTATGCAAAGACTGTCTGAGGTCTATGCTGAGAAATAGGTCCTGTTCTTTTTTAATAATCCCGTACCGATGAGAATTTCTGCTCTGTGTGCGTGAGCACTGGTGGATAGGCGGTTGCACACGAAGGAGCAGAGAGAGCAAGAGCTATAGTAATGGAAAAGAAACTTTTTTAAAGAAAACACAGGACATGGGGGAAGCGGGGGCAGAATTAGAGGATTTACATTTGCATGGCTCTTCCTTTTGTTCCCTTCCTCCCAAAAGACAGCTACTCCTTATGGCTCTGGGGTGTAGACTCAGAGCTATGAACTGAGGGTGGGTTGTAAATGGAGGCTGATAATCAGAGCAGGCTGGTACTTGGGTTGAGTACTGATTAAGAAGATCTGAACCTAATGGCTTAAGTGGTTCAAAGGGTTTAATAGAGGTCTTTCTCAGTGGACTGAATTTCACCCTTGTTGAATGTCATGAGCATAAGAATATAATACAAAGTCAAATGGAAGTTTCTAC
Organism: Aptenodytes patagonicus; assembly: GCF_965638725.1. NCBI lineage: Eukaryota > Metazoa > Chordata > Aves > Sphenisciformes > Spheniscidae > Aptenodytes > Aptenodytes patagonicus. The sequence goes on along the minus strand of NC_134951.1, from coordinate 47,403,386 downwards.
TGGAAGCAATTTCTTGTGAACTGTGCTCAAACTTGGAGAAATGAACAGGATGCAAAAAAAGGACAGGGCTTGTTCCCTTTCTCCATATCTTTTTATTTCTTCCCCTCTCCTCTACCTTATGCACAATGGTAAGAACTGCACTACAGACCTGCATACACTTTCCAAATAAGAGCTGTGGTCTATGACAAAAAGTGAAGGACAAATTAGGAACGTGGGAAATCGTGTAGATGAAGCCTGGCCTTTTTTCCATTTGCCTATTCAGTAATTCCCTATTTTAAATACACAATATTGAGTAACTCATGGAGGCTTCAGAGTACATATGAGAATGACTTTCCAACAGCGACAGACAAGATTCAGAATGAAAAATTTCACTGCCAGGCAAGAAAAATTTGCAATAATTTTCTGTAATACAAGCAGACTTTTTTAGCACTTCTATTGCAGAAGCAATTCTAAATAACAGAGCTTGTCTTATAATAGCATTTCTATAATAATGGTGTTTTATAACAGAAGTGCTATTATTACAGAAATGGTATTATAATAGTAGCATTATTATTGTAGAATCTTTTCCATAACAGGAGTGCTAAATAAGCCCGTTTGTATTATAGAAAATGATTGCAAACTTCTTCCATGGTGCTGAAAATGCCTAAGCCTTTATGTCTAATGTGATCCAGATTTTAAGAAGGTTCATAAAAATCTAAAAAAATCTTTCAAAAGGAATCCATGCTGCAGACCAACTGAAAACCCTGGCATGGCTCAGCAAATGGTGTATCTGTCACGAAATTTTAAAATCTAACTCGAATTCCAAGCCAAAAGTGGCTCAATGCAGAAGTTAGCAGAACATGTCTTTGGGAAGAGTAAAATATTTTCAGTGCTGGAATAAAGCACTAAAATGTTGGAATATCATCTGAGGTGATAAAAAGATGTAATATTCAATAACAGTTATACAGCAAAAATGCCTTGGAAGAAATCTTATATCTATATCAACTACATTAATATAAATTTCACTCATTCAATAAAGTATATATTGCTTTACCATATACTTAGGAAGCATTCATCTAAAGAATTTAACTGTATATATAGGAAATGAATAAGTAAATTTTAGCTTATAAAATTCAACTTCTTTTTATTAAAGTTATCTGGTAATACTTCAGTGCTGAGATTCTAGTGCAGTATAGAAGACAGAAAGAATTTAAGTTCCAAAGCTACTGACCTTTTTAACATTAAAATAAAATCCTATATACTTCTAGGTTGATACAATCAGATTATACCATCTGGTTAGGATGGAGTCTATGAAAGAGTAAAGTAAGAAAATTCAATAAACTCATATCCTCTGCAGGCATTTTTACATTTTTTAGACTGCCATGAAAGCTTTAGATGTGTGTTTGTATGAAATGAACTTATTTTATTATTGATTTCAGGCAGAAAGGAGTTTTGCTGGATCTTTTTTTGCAGCCTGCATTGCTATACAGAGTAGTTTTCTTTACAGCAATGGTCCTAGCTCATAATCACAAATGAAAATTTTCATGAGCTATCTTTTTTTTCAGATTAAAAGATAATGTATGACACAGAAAGACATAGTTTAAAATGCATATTTAAGAAATAATTCTAACATAATAAAATAAAAAAGTTATTGATTAGCTTTTTTAATTAAGTTTCTGAAATACACATTCCAACACTTGGTGTGCTTACAAGCCATGTAGTCAACAGAGATTATATATTCATCCCAAAAATAATGGTAAAAGATTTGCAAAACTGATCTTGGAAAAAACCCACAAAGCTAACCCTAACTCTGCTGCTTCCTCTGTGTTTTTGATTATGATGTTTTATCACAGGAGCAAATATTCTTATGTTCAAGTCCCTTGCCTCAGCCAGGGTTTAGTTCTGCACACACTGAAGCTGAGGATCACTCAGCCACTCTGAAAGGTACATTGCAAATATTGCTCTTTCTCTGAAGCTCAGCAGAGTGTTTTCTCTCCCTACACTTGGATTTCTTTCTCTCTCTCTCTGATTTTTAATTCTTCCCACTCACTAGTTAGTCAGGTTACCAGCAAAGTTCATCACACTCTGCTATTTCTTCTGTTGCTCCTACACGTGTTTTATTTCACAGCCTGCCTTGTGTTTCAATACCAGTTTCAAAGTTAATACACCAGCTGTTTAACTTCTTATTCAAATCACTGCAAAGTCCTGACAGTTCCCCTATGTCAAAATACTACTAATGGTGCAGGACTAATGATGATGTTTTCAAAGAAAAAAGTTTTAATTGATACCAGGTACGGCCTTCCAGTGCATCTTGTTTCCCTTTCTTTACATTACGTAGGCTCTTTGGGGCATGAAATGTCTATTTCTGTCTTTTTCATAGGAAAGAATATACTTTTATTTGTTAAGAAGTGACAAAGAGAGATCAGGGCGAATACCAGCATGCCGCATTCTTCCTAAATAGCCTGTTGGCAGCACCTTATGCAGTGAAGTTTCTGAAGTACCCACTCATGCCATGCTCTCTCCTGCCAATTCTATCTTGCTTTCCATAGCACCAAAATAATGGGTATTCTTTTCAAGCATCTGCAGTTACCCTGCAAAATACTTTTCTCAAATATTTCATTTTGTTTTGGCAACTCTGTACATACGTGCTACACCTGGCTGCTGCGTGTCCAGTCCATGCCCAGCTTAAGCCACTGTTTTATTATCTCCTCATACTTTTTTTTAAACTCTTGACACACAAATTTATAAATTAGGAAATGAAAGTAAATGCCTAAGTTTTTTCACAGTCTGTTGATGTAATACTATCAAAACAATACGCTCTCCCTACCAGGCTTCCTACACCCCATAAGCAAATCCAATTCAAAATGAGATCACGGTACAGTAACCTCATTCTGAATGTTACCTTATGCTTTTGGCAGCCCAGAAGAAAACACCCCTAGCTCTTGTGCTGTGTTTCGATCTCTTTGAATTTCTCCAGGGCTTTGAATATCTCTGAAAAGCTCTCTGCAGCTCTGAATACACCAAAAGAGGAAAGGGAAGCAAATGCGGGGGGGGGGGGGGAGGAGAAGGGAGGGGTGTGAAGAGTGGGGATTAGTTGATGAAAAAATGTCAAGCTGCCTGCAGTGGAGGCAAGAAGGGGTCGAGGGTAATAAAGCCAATTAGCGGAGCAGAGGATAAGAAGCCATATTTGAAATAAAGGAGTGATAATTTTAAGCAGCAAGGGAGAGATTAGAATACAGAAGTGCTAATGGTATGCAGTTTGGGAAGGAGATGGTAAAGTACTGGATTGAGAAAGACAAGATGAAACCAAATACAAACCCTAAGATTTCTCCTAGATGCTTCAAATTAAAGCTCCTTTATTTCTGCACTAGCCACCATGCTGAATGATGCACAGATTATACAGATCTCCTGATGCCCTTGCTTCCTTTGCTTGCAGTAGGATTCTTGCACATATGAATGTTTCTTGCTCATTTCCAAGCAACTACTTTCCTTTGTCTTTTATAATAAACTGATTTACTAGAATTCCTCTTGACTAATCTCCTTCTATTTCGCATGGTCTTACAAATATTCAGTGTCAAGCATTACTTCAAAATAACCCTATTTTCTATTTTGAAGTACATCCTATAATTACTCATTTTATTTTGTAGGCTGTTTGCTGGTACATTACTAAATTGTTTCCATATTTTACGCAGCTTGCTACTTGATAATAACTGTGCAGAAAGGGCACAATGCAAAATTTAGGCTTAATTTAGATTCTGCTTATATTATTCTTTCTTTTTTTTTTTTTTAAATACTTCAGTCACTGAATACACTGGCTTTGTTTTTCAACTGTGTTAATGGTCTTAAAGAATAGAATATATGCAAAACATTCCAGTCCTCACTGCTTTCTAAAGTAACTTTCACTCCCCACACTGTCAGTTTACATCAGGGGCCCACCTGTAACATAAATTTATGGCATTTAAATACCTAACAGCATTTTTGTAGTTATTGGGCTTTACTCACACATCTTGAACAATATATTTGGAGCTTAAATAAATTTGCCTCCCATTTTGTTGTACTTCTATTCAGATATAACTAGCTTGAATGTAAACAATCAAGGATTCAAAGCACACAGTATTTGTCAGTGGATATACACCAAGGCTGAATTCCGTATTCCTAAAATTAAAACTCGGATTGACTTCAGCAGTATCAGCATTCACCCCATGAATCCAACATCTCATGTTCACTAGAGAAGCAAGCATAAAATTCCTGTATCAGATTCTTTGCCAGAGAAAACTCTAAAAAATTATCTCAAATCGAAATAATGTAAGAGGTGTTTTGAACGAATTGGTTAGTTGGATGGTAAAGAATCACCATGAGTCAGAATAAACACCTATAATTTTTAAAGAATTCACACATAAAATTGCTGGTCTATTAACTGTGGTATGTAAATGACCATTTAAATCTGCTTTCGTACAAGGAAAAGGGAGATGGCATATATAATAGCAATTCATTAAAATGTCTCCAGAGGTGATCTGGGAACTAAAGACTGGAAAGTCTGACTCCTTTATCAAACAAACTGTTACAAATTAAAATGATGAATATGTTAGTAAATACATGGAGCACCAGAAAGCAGAGCTTTTGTAAAGAGAATCAATGCTTCACAAATCTATTAGAGGTTTTTGAGATGTATGATACGGGTGATCTCTTGGATATATATTCCTCACCAAAGGATTTAAAAAGAAAACAACAAAAATTGGGGGATAAAATAGAAGGTACTTTTAGAAATTCATTATTGATTAAAAGACAGCAAACAATATTCCAAATGAAGAGAGGCTATCTAATCTTAAATTAAACCTAATCTTAAAAACGGGGCAAATATTGAAGTGAAAAAGCAATGGGATGACCCAACATTATTCCACATACCATATCTTCTGCTGACTACAAATAGTTACAGAAAGAGTACAGAATTACAAAATAATTTAGACTGGAAGGTCATCTGTTCCCGCTTAAAACAGCACCATTTTGAAGTCAGATCAGGTTGGTTATAGCCTTGTATGGCTGAATTTTTAATATCTCCAAGGATGACAGTTACAAAACTTCTTTGCAACCTGTTCCAGCATTTGATCACCCTTGATGGAACGGAACAAAACAAAACAACAAAACAAAACAACTTTTCACAGTCTCATTGGAATTTCCCTTTTCACAGCTCTGATCTTTTCACTGTGTACTTCTGAGAAGAGTCTGGCTCGATCTACTCTGTAGTGTCCCACTGGTAGTTCAAGCCAGTGGTAAGGTCCTCTCTGGGCCTTCTCTCCTTAAGGCCAAACAAACTCACCTCTCTCAGCTGCTCCTTCTAGGTCACGTGTCCTTTAGCAGAGCATAAAATTGGGCACAGTACTCCAGCAGCACCAAAAGTGCTGAACAGAAAGAAAAAAGATACTTCCCTCCACCTTTGGACTATGCAGTTGGCCTTCATTGCTGCAAGGGTACCATGCTGACTCATATTCAATTTGTCCACCAGGACCCCTAGGCTCTTTCCTACAAAGTTTCTTTTTATCCTGTCAGTACCCAGCTAATTCACAACACTGAGTGACCAACTGATAAAATAGCAGATGGATTTCAAAGCAGTGGATATGAAGAACATAGGTGAAAAAGTCAAAATAACCTTAAATAGACTTCTTGGTTGCCACTCAGGAAAGATTTTGAAGACACTGCAGATAATTCACAGAATCAGAACCATTCAGGTTCTCTTCTTGAGGCCAAACAACCCCAGCTCTTTTAGCCTTTTTAAGTGGCATGAAAGGTGCTCCAATCCTTTAATCATCCAGAACTGGACCCAGCAGTCCAGATGTGTCTCACCAGTGATGAGTAGAGAGCAACGATCACCTCCCCCAGCCCTCTGGCAATGGTCTGCCTCATGCAGCCCAGGATGCTGGTGGTCATCTTTGCTGTGATAATGCATTTCTCGTTCACGGTCAGTTTGCTGTCCACCAAGACCCTAATGTCCTTCTCTGCTGAGCTGCTTTCCAGCTGGCCAGCTGCCAGCGTGCACTGCTGCCTAGAGTTATTGTTTCCCAAGGGCAGGACTTGGCATTTCCCTTTGTCAAACTTCATGAGATTCATCTCAGCCCCATTTCTTCAGCCTGTCCAGGTCCCTCTGAATGGCAGCACTCCTCTCAGTTTTGTATCATCTGCAAACTTGCTGAGGGTACACTCTGCCCCATCATCCAGGTCATTAATGAAACTGTTCAACAGTACTGGCCCCACTACCAACCCGTGATGAACACCACTAGGTACACCACTAGTGACTTGCTTCCAGCTAGATTTTCTGCCACTGATCATAATCCTCTGCGCCTGTGCACTAATCTAACCTGTACTTTGCCAGCTTGTCTATGTGGAGACAATGTAAAAAGCCTTACTAAAGATAAACATCAATTGTTCTCCCCTCATCCGCCAAGCTAGTCAGGCAGTTCAATTCTGTGAACTGATCAGCAGTGGTCATAAAGAAGGTAGAAAAAGAAAAGAAAGAAATGTACAGTAAAACAGAAAACATCACTGTGCACTATTCAGGAAATACATCTACTTCATCAATACAGCATGTAACTCTGATCTGCCTTTTTTAAGAAAAAACAATAGCAATAGAAAAGTAGAAAAAGGCAACAACAGTCAGAGGCATGATAGTGCTTCCAAATGACAAAAAACTTAGCAGACTAGGACCCGACACAGAGGGCATGACTGAGTGGCAATATAATAGAAATCCAAAGTCATAAACAGAGGGAAAAAGAGGAGGTTGGAATAAGCTGTTAGGTCTCATAAAACTAAAACTACGAACACTCAGTGACATCATCAAACAATAGATTAAAAAAAAAAAAAAAAAAGTACTGCTTTTTACAACTCATAATATGCTGTGGAGCTGCAGTTTTTCTTTCTGAATCTCTAGAGGCCAAAAGTGTAAGTGGCTTCTGAGAAGGACTAGACTAGTTGATGGAGAATAGGTACATTGGCAGTTATTAAACACAGCAGTCCAACTGCAACCTCTCACTCATGCAAGCCCTAAAGCACTGTTTGCTGAAAATCCTAGAGTCAGAGCAATTCTGTATGTTCTTGTTGTCTTCCTTAAGTATCCACTACCCACCAGCGTTATAGATAAGACGCTAGTCTAGAAATACCTTTGACATGACATATTTCAACCACTCATGTTATGATTATTCCATGTTAACTAGACCTATGAACTACAGAGAAAATAAAAGTTACAGTACTGCAACTCTGGTTTAATGACTATAACTATTTGGTAAGGCTGTTTATAGGGCTGCTCCTCAGAATAAAATTTCCTGCCTTCACACAGTGTGCCTAAAAGTATAGTCTGAGGTCTAGCCAGAATATTTAAACTATTATCATGCATGCCAGGCGCTCTGACAGTAGGTCCTTCAGAGACTAGGTATAGGCTATCAGTGGATAACAGTTAGAAAAGGATGAGGAATGGGCATAGGAATGGACCTTTCACAGTCATGGATCTGTGCCAAATAGTGCAGGACTCTAGAGCAGAAGAATTAAAACCAGATTCTGTGGATATTTCTGTCTGTAGCTAAAGCACACTCTAATCTCCTTTCACTCACCCTTTGCTTTCAGGTACTCAGTCAATGACCTAGCTTTAGAACAGGTAAAACTTTGTTTTGCTCTGGACTTATGGACTGGGTTCAGATGTCAAAGCACCCCAAGCATGTTCCATATCCATATCTTGCCTATCCTGATAACAGTCCATATTTGGTGGTTACAAACTCTGCGGCAGAGAAACTAAGAGAAATGCAGTGTGTATATAGAATCATTTGGGTTGGAAAAGACCTTTAAGATCATCAAGTCCAACAGTTAACCTAACACTGCCAAATCCACCACGAAACCATGTCCCTAAGCGCCACATCTACACATCTTTTAAATACCTCCAGGGATGGGGACTCAACCACTTCCCTAGGCAGCCTCTTCCAATGCTTGACAACCCTTTCGGTGAAGAAATTTTTCCTAATATCCAATCTAAACCTCCCCTGGCGCAACTTGAGGCCATTTCCTCTCGTCCTATCACTAGTTACTTGGGAGAAGAGACCGACACCCACCTCGCTACAACCTCCTTTCAGGTAGTTGTAGAGAGCGATGAGGTCTCCCTTGAGCCTCCTTTTCTCCAGGCTAAACAACCCCAGCTCCCTCAGCCACTCCTCAGAAGACTTGTTCTCCAGACCCTTCACCAGCTTTGTTGCCCTTCTCTGGACACGCTCCAGCACCTCAATGTCCTTCTTGTAGTGAGGGGCCCAAAACTGAACACAGTATTCGAGGTGCAGCCCTACCAGTACCGAGTACAGGGGCATGATCACTTCCCTTGTCCTGCTGGCCACACTATTTCTGATACAAGCCAGGATGCCATTGGCCTTCTTGGCGGCCTGGGCACACTGCCGGCTCATGTTCAGCCACCTGTCAACCAGCACCCCCGGGTCCTTTTCCACCAGGCAGCTTTCCAACCACTCTTCCCAACTCTGTAGCATTGCATGGGGTTGTTCTGACTCTCCCACCCATTCCAGGGGAATGCAGTTCCATACAGTTTAAACTTACATCTGAAATAACATTTAGCAAATAATAAAAATAAATAAAAACCCCCACAAACCACTGGAATGATTTGGCTGAGATGTTTTTATCAGAATACTTGTTCCAAGATGCTAATATTGAGAAAAAAAAAAATCTGTATATCTAATAACTAAAAAAAAAAAGAAGCACAAGGACAACACCTTAGTATAAATTCTAAGAATTTGATGTTATATAGATTTCTCCTGACACAAAGAATAATGGTGGATTTTTCCTTGGTCCCATAAAATTGATTTATAATCTAAGATCCACATTTCATAGTTTGGCAGCTGGAAGATAGCTCTTCTTTGGGAGAATAAGCAGGACACCTTATTCTTGTTGACAAGCAGACTCCAGCTATGTGAAACTGACTCTTCCTGGTTTTCAGGGGGATTTGCAGTACCTCTCTCAACCAGGTTTCCTTCAGGGATTAGTCTGCTGTACAGCTTCTTTGCCTCATCTCCTAGGTGCAGTTCATGATCTAAATTTACATAGTCTCTTCCTCCCTTCTTATGTAAACTAGCTTTCTCAATTTCCCTCTATTTATCACTTTATCTTCTATTTATGGCTAGGAATTTCACCAGCTATCTGACTTTCCTACTAATTATTCTCTTATACTCTTCCACATGAGTTGGAGAGAATGTGGTCTAGGAGTCAGCCAGCATGACGATCCCCTAGCTTTACTGAATAGACAACTCCAAAAGTCCTACGTTAAGATGACAAAATTTACTGAATGTATGTCAACAACTATAGATAAAATTGATGTAGTAAACTGGTCAATGGAATTGCACCATGAAAAAAATTGTCTTTGGAATGTCTAGTGGGCACCTCCCACTAGAGGTATTAAGCACACACACAAAAAAGAATTTTAAAATACTATTGTCCCTTTTCTCTCCATCTGTAAAGTAGGCTGGTTCAGTTACTGATGCAACTTTGGAGTTGAAAAACTGATTTTATATTTTTCAATGTTTTCCTTCAGCTTGGAAACCTAGAAGAGACCACTTGTTTCACATTTCTGTTATTTTCATACATAAATAGTTTCTCTTCATTATTACCCCTTAGAAACAAATGTGAGTAAAGACACTGGTAGCTTAGGTGTCATAGAAATTTTATAAGGATTCTAACCATAACAACTATGCTGATGATACCAGTTAGCACTTACTGTTTATACTAGATATAGCATGCGTACACTAATTCATTTTTCATGCATATTTCGTTTTTAAGATCCTTGCTATATATGTTACCACAACTTCTTAGAAATTCCAGTAAGCTACTACTGAAACATTGTCTTAATATTCTGTGATGATAACAAGGAGAGAAGAGGTGGTATCTCTTTTTTCACACTTGGGACAACTGGGCTTCTCGTACCTAAATCCCCAGCAAAGTTTCCCACATCTTAAGAAATTACACTTTCCTTGTCAGAAGGATTTTATACAATTATGAGATCATTATTTCAGCATCTCTCATCCTGCAAAGGAATCTTTTTACTGCCTGCATCTAGGCATTCAGTCTATAGATTAGTTAGACAAAAGCACTCAGCTCCTTACTTTACAGTACATACTTCTCTGTCTTGTTAAAGCACAAAAAAACAGGGCTAGAAAAGCATCTGGGTCAACAAATCTGGTCACCCAACATAAAAAGTGATCTGCCCTATACATCCCATTCATAAATGTATCAAGTTTCATACTATAATTATTTATATCTGTAAGTCCTATAGCCAGTAATTCCTGAACTGGTGTTCCAGAACTGTACATCTACTAAACACAAACCTAATTGTTTCCATCTTAAATTTATTCAAAAACAGAAAAACACATCTTCTAAATTTTAAAACTCAACTTTTAGTACTAAGTTTACAAGGCTAACTGGTTATGTGAGCACACATTATACATTTATGGTCATATCTTACAATGCAAGAAAATTAAAAGGGAATGAGGCTGTAAATGAAAAGGCTGTTATAGATGGATGTCTTCTAAGTGATATATGTGATAGAAGTGATTAGCATTAACTGATCTTCTTGAAGAATGTACAAGTATAATTCATTATAATGGCTTAGAAGTGCAATTAGTGAACTATAGTGTAAATGACACTGCTGTTCATAGACCTACCCATAAGAGTAATTATATTTTGAAAACTACTTAGTGAAAAATTGATTGAATGGGTCCTATGGGCATAGATAATTGAGATAAAAATATGTAAACAAATGCCCATTAATAAGTTTTACAGCAAATTTATATATTTACATGTTTAGCTAGTCTGGAAATATACATAAGGAATTAAAATTTTCTGGTCTTTCACTTTGAAGGCACATTTAAATGAAAAAAAATATTTTATGCCTTCACAAACAATTCAATTATTCTTACATTGCATAGAAAGATTCATTGTCATTTTCCCCTCACTGTGGCCTGATACTTCAAAAATAGTGAGGTTCATGGAAAAAAAAAAAACAAACTCGACTACGCTCAATCATTCAACTTCAAGAAGCTTCTAGATGTGTAGCTTTAGTGTGGCACATGCTAGGTCAGAACAAAACCTGCCTAGTGGTGGTTGCAGGGATTGCTGGGGCAACAGGAGCTATGTTTTTGGTACAATAGTACTATAAACTATGTAACAAACATATTTTACAAAATAGTAAGTTCTGATAGTATTTCATTTAATATGTATGTTCATTTGAGAACTTACTGATAACACCTTATTGGCCTAATGCCATTTCATCAATAAATACTAATTTCTTGTTCTTTTTGAGATGTCCAAAAGCTTTTATTTGATGCTGTTTTTTTTGCTTAAAGACTGTGCTTTTTCTGAAGGCCTTAGTGAATTAATGTTCAAATATTTGGTTATCCTAAAAATAAAGGTTTAATTGACTTTACAAGCGCAGCAATTACTGTGTTGTGTACTTTTTCCCATAAAATTTATTTATCTGATTATTAGAAAGGCAGTGTTTTCAGCTACAACTTAGCTTACTTGATTGTTTAACACAGGAAACAAGGACTACCAAGCATCATTTAAATGTATAACCTCAAGGGTTAATTCTGAGAACGAACTTGACGTGGAAAGATATGAGACTGATCAAGACAAAAATTAATGCTGGATAGCAGTAGCAAAATATTTCAGTTTTAGGCCCACAGGAGTCCCAGCACAAATTGTTCCTGTGAATCTAAACCCTTCATCAATCAGATGTAAATTACAGCATGCATGACTGGCTGCCTTTTCCATTCTAGAGTTCCCTACAGAGAACAAGAGAGCCAACTGCTACAGAGGCTCAACTAAACTGCAGTCTCTTTTTCGCTCCCTTGAGGATATATACCAACACATCAGAAGAGACAGCATTTACTTGTATTCCACATCAGGAGATCTTACAAAATCATAGACAATGAGTCAAGCCAGCATCTTCTAGAAAAACTTATAATAAAGGGAACCAGGAAGGGGACCATGAGGGAGACATACACTGATACAACGCTAAAAGCTTTCCTACTAACAATACTTTTCTAACGACATGTCCAAGCTTTCTTTGAATAGCTGGCTCAGAGAAATCGAACACAAGAGGCTGGATACTCACAGAAGGATAAATTCTTTATAAAGGACAGGAGCATAAGACTTATTCCCAGTATTCACATGCAACTGGCTGTCATAGACTTCCATAAGTAACAGGAGGGACAAAACCAGATTTTAAGCAACAAATTAAAAATAGAGCTGTTGAACAACCTAACAGTGGTTACCTGAGCTACCATGCAGGAGAACACTACCATTAATTGAATTTCAGCCACAGAGGGAAAAGCTGAAATTCTTGCTGTGCTTGCAATCCTCACTCACCTAATTATGGGCAGAGTTAATGTATGAACAGACCCTATGATCTGCAAAAGCAAACCACAAATGTCAAGCTTTGTGAAGTAAAATCAGAAGACAACTAAAATATTTGAGAAAAGGTGCAGCTTAATGTAGTATTTCTCAAACTTTCTAGAAAATCATGACCTCCTTTTGTCTCACCAGTCTTCATGAAACTTTCTGAGTCAGCAGCAGCTCAATTTCTGCAGAGCAAAGGCTGTTAATGACTAGCTGAAAGTATTTACATTAACTTACCCGTCATAGAGCACTAGAGCTGCTGCTTAATTATAGGTAGTTAGCAGTTAGATAGCTGAGGTAAACAGTTGCACCTTGTAATTATCTCACCTATTATCACCTCTCACTCCTAATATGAATGCCTCTGTGACCTATTTAGGAACTGTCATCCACTGTTGGTTTAATAGGTAGAGATCCAGACTGGATGTGGGAGACGGGCAAATTTACTGCTCTCATCCTGCAAGTCATTTGACCTTTCCACATGTTTCTTTGCTTCTCCACTCTTTGTTGGCCTTGCCTATTTATGTAGTAAGCTTTCACAGAAATGAATTCTTATATATGTTCCTATGATATGAGACTAGCATCGATGTCTCTCAAAACACATTATTAATACTATCACCTTCTCAATAATGACGTTTCATAGAACTTTAGTTCCATTATTTTATATAGGCAAAACAAAATTTTTTGTTACAAAGGTTTAGAAAGGTAGAAAGCATTCTGTTTATTTCCATGCCTTTGCCCTTTAAATTCTACTCATTCTTATAATTTAACTTACTGAAATATAACATTGCTACCTGGGAACAAGATTGGGAGCTGCAATTTCAATTGTTGTTAGGGTCTTTAGATCAAAGTTCAGGCATGAAGTCTCCAGTTTTTAGAGAAGACTTATGCTGAGCCACCAAGAAACATAATTGCAGAAACTGAAGATACACTTTAAGTTTTTTGAGTAAGAAACAAAAACAGACACCCAAAATTTGCATCTTTGTAATTATTCCTGAATACTACGGACCTTTATCTTTGCCTGGCAGCTGTCTAAGAGCCTGTGAGATACTGAAGCCCAGTTTCTAGTGGGACAACATCTACATTATCAAACTTCTATCCCAACTAATGTCATTATTGGAAGGACTCTGCGGGAAGTCCATTACCTGAAAAAGGAAGAATATATGAAAGACATTGGCAATGCAAAGCTGAAAAGCTTCAGCTGTTGCTTTCTTTACTGCCCTCATCTACTGAATCCAGAGCACTGGATATTTTTCAGATTTTCCTGAAAAAAATCCCTGCCTTTTTCTTTGTATATTTGACCTTCATACCTGTTTCTATCTTTTTTACTCAAAATATTAATTGCTTCCTAAGTCTGTGATTCTTCCTTCATTTGAAGTGATGAGAGCTATCTTTCTGATGGGATAAGCAGTCTTCCCAGGATTCACGTAGGTGGCATCTTCATTTATTTTCTTTAACTAGGGAATAGCTTAGAGGACTCCACATTTCCGAGTAATTTTCTACACCTCTGGGACTTTTACTTCCCTATTTATTAATTTTTGATTCTCAAATTTAGTTAAGTTCTAAATCTGTGACCCCATGGAAGAAAAAGGGATAAAGTTTTCTATTGCTTTAATGTTTTCTACTGAACTTAATTTTTAGGCAAGTTGATTCTTTTAAGGAAGGTTTTAAAAAATAAAATAATGACATACTTATTCCTTATCAAAATCAATGGATTCAAAAGGCAGAATGTGACTGTGTGAAGCATCTACTAATTGAAATTGCTTTGTTCCAAATCCTAAAACTTAAGGTCTTATGTGAAGGCTTTAAAATAGAACCTTTCTGCAGAATAAAAAAAACAAACCTGAAACCGAAAAACAAACACCACCATACCCAAAGAAACCCTTTTAAATTCAGATCAATTCATTAGGCTTCTAGAAAGGATCTTAACATTTGAAAAAGAATAAAAAGTTTAAGTTTTAGTAATTTTACCTATATATTATCACTTCTCCCTTTTGGCTGACATTCTAGAGGCTCAGTTCTGCCAGGAACTCTGATAAAGTGCTATTAATCTACCTCCTCTTGCCTAGCTACCCAGAGCAAAGCATCTTCTTGCTCCCCTCCAAAATCCAGCCACAGAGTCACTGCAAGCTGTCTGGTGTCCAAGATACCTCTCTTCAGCCTTTGCATTCAGTCTAGCTGTCAGTCTAGATCCACACTGCCTCCTGAGTAATAACAACAGCAGCAGCTCATGAGGTTCAAGCACATATGCCCCCCTTTGCTGTCCTTAGTTAGCTCTACAGCCACTTCACTCTAATTTTCCAGGTAAAATAAAATAAAATTAAAATAAAATAAAAAGGATTTTAAATAATACCTAGATAATCACCTTTAAAATATAACAATAACATAACTAAACATTTGCAAACAAATTGAGTATTTTATATTGTCCTCATCCTGTGATGTCAAAATTATCTTTAATGATCAAAAAGAAGCTGTACAAGAGAATTACTCCTTTCCTCAATATCTCCTAAAATACTCTCACCAAAAATTCTGTACAAAGGCTCACACAGAACATGTAGGAATAGTTTACTGAGTTCAGAAAATTACTGTTACTCAGCTTTCTGATCATTTAGGACAAATATATATGTATTTATACAGATATTTTGGTACTTTTTGCCATACTCCAATTAAATTCCTTTTAAATTTGTTTAAGATCACAATGAAATCTCTTTTATTTTCTGTGTTGCATACATTTTCAAAAACAGATCTATTACTCTCTACTTTCCAAACAACCGTTTCAATGATACTTTTGTCTCTGGGTAGTGAAGAGAACACAAGTTATTAATTCCTTTAACAATTTAGATTAAGAGATACTGTCTTTACATTTGCCTCAACACCAGGAAAACTTATCTGTATGCCATGCTCATTTAGCTTATGAAAGTGTCGTCAAGTTTATGTACAACAGAAGTGGATACTCCCTTGGTTTTGTAAATAATGCATCCTTTAAGAATGGAAAGCACAAAACTCAATTCAGCAAAAATCTAAAGGAAAGCCACGCAATCTTTGAGCTCTGAGGTTTAAATGTCTCTATCTTTTTTCCTAAGGTTAGGAAATCAACAACTTTCTCCTAATTGTTCAATGGTTGTCTATGTATCATGCTGACCCTATCCAGGAAAACCTTTCTATCAGAATCACTCTTGAGGAAATCATGCTAATGTATCACAAAACCAGCATTTTCCACATGCAATACCAGTTTTTTGCCTTTCAGCAGATTTGAAAATAGCTGGTAAACGACTACTCATTTTGCAAGTGTTGATAACATTTTCAGTTTTAAATAGACTACATGAATTAGGCAAGAAATGCAAAGAACATACAGCAAGTGACAATGCACTGAAATAAGAGATCTTTAGATAAACTGCTTAATCATTGATGATCTTATATACTTCCCCTCCCCAGAACAATGTGTACTTCCCCAGAAAACTAGCAGAAGCCCCCAAATCAAGGCACAGTACTGCATCAACACCTCTGATTTTAGAACCATAATTTCTACACTTGCAGATTTCATGCAAAAAACCTAGTTGCAACCACTAACCTTTCAGAAGTTATCCAAACTCCAGAGTTTTTATCAACAGCTAGAGAAAACTGGTTACTACTGAATAGTTCACTGTTAGTATATCTTTTCAATGTTGCTCAAATGTTTCAGCAAATCATTTCTTTGCCAGCTCTTGACAAAGCAGCCAACTATATGACATGGTTTCATAGAGATAACTTCTGAATGGATTTGAATGAAATCCCTTCACGACAAACAGCTTCCACTAGATTATACAGAAATTGAGGCACAAGATCTGCCTTATGATGCATACAATCTAACCATGTTTTCATTAAGGGGAGAGGTTTTGTTACTTTTTGCTAGCACTTGGTTTGATTGTGACTCAGATTTTAAGAATTTTGAAACTGTTTACTTTACAGTTCGTTGTTACAATATTTGCCTCAAAATTTCAAAATTCTTGCAATTACCACTTTTGTTCATACATTTTGCCACAGACTCGTTATATCTTGGAAAATTCTACCAATGGCTTCTGTTTATGATCCATTCTCAAAATGAATATTGCATTTTTGAAAGCCACTCCGTTATGATCAACTTATGTTTGCTCTTGATTTAACGGCATATTGCTCAGGATACCTACAATACTGAAGATACAAGAAACTAGAAAAATAAACTGAAGAAAAATAGAAGTATGTAGTTTTACATGAAAAAATCAAATTAATTCCACTGATATTTTTTCATTAAGAAAAGTTATTAAAATTATGCTTATTTCCATTAAGGAACAACATAAGAAATCACGGGTATATTCATAACTGAGACATATAATCTGAATAAAAACTTTGTGCACAATTACCACAAACTACCAAAAGTTGCCACACAAACTCACTCTCCTCTCTCACCTTTCTCCTGCTCTACCCCTGCCCTGAGAGAAGCATCAACCCTAAAGCAAGTCCATACAGTGAATATAGGCCTGAAGTCACTCCAGTACACTTTACTCAAGAAGCTGGATGTAAGCCAGCTCCGGTCTGGAAGCAATCTAAGCACGTTCATACAGTGTTGCATGCACTGAAGCCCTGCCTCTCAATGTTGACGTTCCCCATGATGTTCACAAGAGGCTTTGCTACTGTTATTTATTTTATTTGGAAGGCACTCAGATGCAATGGTGATGAGCTGCAGTACAAAACCCTGTGAGAGAGAGTGAGAGAGTGTGAGACAGAGATGAGAATGAGAATATAGACATTTTTATTACATTCGCCTTAGTTTGAAATTCATAATCCTGAAATTCTCTGAACAATGGACTTAAACTACAGTCAGCAATTCAAGAGAAACAGATTCCTCACATTAGCCTCTTGGTGTGTGGTGCCAAAAGGTCAAAAACATTGAATACGATTTAAATGTGTAAGTTGAGACTCTGTACAGAAACCACACATCTTGAAGTGGTGTGAGAAATGACCACAAGCCCTTTTAACACTAGTTTCTGTCACAAAGCAAATCTTCTCTAACACCAATCTCCTGATTATATTTTGCTATTCCACTAGTTAAAAATGTAAGGGAGGAAATTGCATCCTCTTACAGACTGAATATTCTCTGTTCTGCTCTCAAGGGACCTTTACATATTAGGCTTTGGACACCTAATTTTGTTCCCTTATTTTGGGATGCTACAAAATTGAGAAATAAATCATAATATTATTTATTTTATTGTAGCAAATGCTTTCTTAATCTATTTCTTTCACACACATATATAAATATACCCCGCATTTACACTCTGTTTCTGTATGTGCATAAAATTGCCACAAATAAAATGGGAGTCAGTTTAGTCTTTGTATCTGATAAGAAAAAAAGTTTTAAGCCTTTTTATGGACTGATAAAATAGAACACAAATTTTATAATTTATGGTTCACAGGATGCAACGATTGATATTATATAGAAATTTAATCAGTCTTGCAGAGCTCACAGACATATCACAGTAGGAGGTTCTTTTGACATTTCATGGAGAACTAGGCAAGATGAGGTACAATATGTGTGCATATTTCAGTATGTTATGTATTTTCTTAAGCTTTTATCCTTTCAGGAGTTGTTGTCATCTTGAAGGAATCATTCCTTCAAAAAGTTCTAAAAACATGAAAGATTGAAGCTTCAACTTTTGTTTGAAGCAAAACAGAGCTAGAAACACCTGCAGAGGTAGCCAAATTTTTTCCTGATACAGATTTCACAAAACTGAGACAGATCTTTAACGCTTTTTCTGTACTTGTCAGGTACACTGCACCTGGCTGTAGTCACATAATCTGGCTACAACCCTAATGTCATGTAGAGTTATGACTGGGAACATTTTGGCACAAAGTCTATCAAGGGTATAGGATGAAAAAGTCAACTCAAACCCATGGACCCTTACTTACCCACCCACAGCTACTTCATTTCTAAATTCCCAGCAACTAAGAACTGAGCCTGAAGAGGGAAATATAAAACTATTATTTCCATTCTAAATTTTAATATTATTTGCAGTATGCTGTTTTATGTAATGAACAGACAGTGCCATAACTTTACTTCATCTAGCAGTATTCCATTATTCTTAATTGAAACAATTTTGCCTCTGAAAGAAGTTTACATCAGAGTGCCATAATTACATTTATGACCATTCAGTAAACCTACTTATACACTATTATGATATTAGTGCTTGTTGGACTGAACATCTGAAGCCTCAGATACTTTATCATAAACCTGTGATTATGGCTGTTATCCCAGAGCTTCTCATTAGGAATGTAGGCAGCTACGTAAACCTTTTAATAAATGTTATCTGAGGCATTATTAAACATTTTATGCTGCTATTATTAAATTGATAACTTTGTTCATTTTTCTCATTCTCTACCATTTTTTCTCATACCCCAAAGTTGTGGCTTAAATATACAACACACAATACTCACTTTTTCGGTGGAATCAAATTGCAAATTCAGAGAGCTACCTTAGGAAACATCTTAAATATAAAACACTAGAAATAGCTCAAAATTATATATCTGGCCAGATAACATGCAACCAGCTTAATACAATGCTCTGCTATATTATTAGGTGACAATCTTTCCTGAGATTATGCAGCAGGAACAAGAATCACAGCCATAAATTACTTTGAGTGGAGCTGGATGAAACATTTTTTTAAGATGTCTTTTCCCAGTAAAAATATGCAGCATTTGTTTATTTGTTTTACTCAAAGTGAAACTATGTTGTCTTAAATTACATGTAGAAAAAGTACCAACCCAGTAAAGAGTCCAACTACACTAAACTAATGATTAATGAGTGAGGATGGGTTACCATTGACTGATGGCTGGCTGGAGAGGTTTCCATTCTTATCTGCTCTGCCCTCACAGCAGGAAGAACAGTGACATTCATGAAACATCTGGAGAACCTCCATGGTTTAAAGCCTTGGATATTAAGATAAACCCACACAATTTTTTTTTGTAAACAGAAATAGCTGAGCAGCTATTCTATAAGTGATTTTCCCATGTCTGGAGCAGAGACTGCACAAAGACAGACAAAATGGACAGGTGGGAGCAAGAGGTGAAAAGAATCACCCCAAGATGACCATCCACCTCTGTGAGGCAGAACCCTTAGATAATAAACTGGTAGCGAAGTAGCATATACAATTTCCTTATTCCATAACCTCCTGATCATTGAAGCTTGCTGTACAAAACCAAACCCAAAAATAGTTATGTGGTAAAATTCGGTGTTAAGTAATAAAGAAAGAGTTACTCTTGAGATTTCAAAAGTAAAGGTATTGATGCTTCCTTATATTCATGGATTAGATAACTTTGTCCTTTTATATCCTGCCAAGTACTGTAAGCTTATTTGATTTTAGACAATCAAGAAAATTCCATTCCAAAAGAAATCCCCAACATGGCCACCAATTTTTCTTTTTTTTTTTAACTTTTGTTTTGTTTCAATGTAATTCAAAATTACGGTAGCAAACAACCTCTTTAAAAAGCATAGAAACCAGTCATCATCTTAGGAGTCTAAAACCAAGAAAGGCTAATTTTTTTCAAGCTAACCTGTGCCATGGTAAGATATCAACTCATTTCAAAAGTTTTCTGTGGCCTATAAAAGTCTATCTATGATTTCTGTGAACAATTTTTTTATTTACCATTGTTAGACCTGGGAAGTTGCAATTTGGGTTTACAATGTCAGTATTAGTCAGCAAAGCACAAAATTTCATCTGGAGAAATAGAGCATGAAATCACTTTCTCACCCTGCTTCTGTGCATCATACCTAACAACACTGAAGCTTAAAAAAAAAAAAATCCACACCACTACTAAAGTGGTGTAAAAATAAGTTGTCAGATTATTTTCTCAACTCAAAATCAAATCCAGAAGTACACACACTTCTGTTGGCAGCTAGAAATCTGAATACTTCAATGCAATTGCTGTGTTGTTACCTTTACCTTTTATTTTCTATAGTTAAAAACAAAAGCTAAAAGAACCCTTAAAAATTAGACTTACAATGCATGTTTAAATCTGATACACTTACAATAATGTAGTAATGAATAGAGACAAATTTCAATTGTCTCAGGATGCACAGCCAATTATTAGTAAGAAACATTTTTGAACATTAAAGACTTAAATGTGTAAAAATACTATCTGGCTTCTGAGAAAGAGGGCTAAGCAAAACTAACAGTCCTACAAAGTTTATCGGGAGGTTCATGTAGGCTTCCAGAATAAGAATACAGCACTATTCCTCTTTCTACAGCTCTAACAGCAGCAGAGCTTCTTCAAACTAGGCATCTTTCACTTCTTTTAGAACCCCACTTGTAATGGGGCACAGCATAAGCAAGCAGATGATGAAAATGTGCTGTATATAATGCAGAAGTTTTATTTATGAAAAGAGTTATTCATAAGGCTTTTGGCTTAAGACAACAGATATACAAGAAAAATAAAAAATGAAAAGTAATGTTTTAGACCAACTTGCTTAAGCAGTTCAAAGACTATTTCAGGTTTGAGGGGTTTTTTTATTTACCAAAACCCTGATACAACTCCTAATTCTCCATTTTCACTTTCATCTCAACCTAGGTCTCATCCTTCTCCATTTTTATTTCAGCCTCAACTCTCATTTCTAGTTCAGTCTCACCTTTGCAGGGAAATAGGGAAGCAAAAGGACCTTCCTAAGTACTCTTCCTCCTCCCAGGCTGTGAAACTGTTATCATCAACCTTTAGAGGATATGAGACTGACATCCCAAAGGCATCCCTGGTATTGGTCTGCAACTAGAGGTGAGAGGTGTGAGTGAAGGGTGAATGGGAGTGACCTTGCTGATCTGGCAAGATGCATGTGTACCAAGAGAAGGCCTGTCTTAGCTTACTCCCTTATGTGAACATCACAATGTATGGAGAAGTCACAGTTCAATCCTGTCTTGCTTCTGCTTCTTATTTAGGACTTCAGATCAACTCCGTGGTTTTTTATAAAAAAAAAAAAAAAAACAAAACAAACCAAACAAAAACCAAACCAAAAAACAGCAACAACAAAACCTAACCAGTAGAGAAATCTAGCTACTCAAAGAAATCTAGTGCACTTAAAGGTGATCTAAACTCCTATGTAGTATAGAAGCTGCTTAAAGGTTTTCACAATTCTAGGGAGTTTTTTTCATGCAAAGAAAAGGAAAAGTCTCAAACCAAGGCTCTTATTACCCTATTAGAAACTAGTACAATTAAAAGTATAAATTTAAATTACTAGGTATGTGTTGGAGGAGTGGAAACAAAAAAATCAGTTAAAGCTTCTTCATTTGTAGCTGCTTACTCAGGCCTTCTTTGGCTGGCACCGTTGATTAAGAGCATGATTTATCAGTCAAATGACAGCTCTGTTCTTGTCTGCTGCTTTCTGTTCAAGCTTCCTCTGTCCTGTCTTTATCCTTTAATCCTTTGCTTCTTCTCTGTTTACCCCCCTCTATCTTTTTTGTTATTATTGAAGGGAAAAAAGAGAAAGTAGGTTTTAATCTCTACTCCATGTTTCCCTCAAGTTAGAGGGAAATGATTGTCAAAAAGGGATAGAGACGGGATACTGTGGTTAGCTGATAATTCTTGTCATCTGCTCCAGAGATGAACCCATAATTGTGATTGCCTATTGCCTAGAAGAAGGGTACAAAATTGTGGATCTTACTTCCCTGATGCCTTGAACAGACTGCTTTAGTCACCAAGGTTCTCAGGCTGGACCCATCCTGAATATTTAATTCATGTTTAAAGAGGGAAGCTTTCTCACCATTGTAAACAGAGCTAACGTTTTTGTGGGGATTTGAAAGTTAAGGTGTTCACACATTGCTGCAAATCCCTAACGTAACTTGGAAGTTGTACACTTTGAAGGAGATGGAAAGATAAACATAGGAGGAGTTGATAAGACAAAATTCAGGCTCTTTGCATTGGATCATTAAGCACAATTAGTTGCACCACCCTTGTTACAAGGCAATAAGAGTAAGAACTACAGAGGTAATAAAAGACAGTACATCGTTGATAACCAATCTATATTCAGCTTACTACCACCTGTAAATGTAAGCAATATGTTTCTTTTAAACAGGCCTGGAAAGTGGCTCCCAGGATACCTTTAGGGAATGTGTACTTTTTGAACTAATTAATCACTGGATGTCATCACTGCTCTACTCCACTGCATATGAAACAGCAGTTCTCTGGCACTTAAAAACCTTCGGCAGAAGGAGGTTCAAGTAAAACAGTTTAAGAGAAATATAACTTCAGTGCAAGAGAGATTAGCAGGAGTTAATTCCAAATGAAAATGCGTGATTTATCAGTGTATTTTGTACTATGGATGAGTTTCCTTCATTATTTGCATTATTTTCATGCATATCAACTGAGAAGTTTTTCCTTTTTTCCCTTTTAGTAACATATTGAGTGAATGCTCTTTTGGGGAAAGTGGACTTGATAGACACGTATTGCACGAATAAAGGCTGTTTAAGCTCTCTGCCAATGTACATCGGCCCTAAGATCCTTGCCAATACAGTGTTTTATAGTGAAGAAAGACAACTTTTTTTTCCAAATATGAGTCTTTTTTGTCATATGTACAAACAGAAGTAGGACACCAAAGCATGAATTTTCACTAGTGACCCTAAGGCAGAATGTGAACCGAGGTCTCCAGAGGGGAAAGGCTAATGCACTAACCTACTGCACCACCAAGTCCCCTTCACTTTCCAATTATCACGGAACCTCTCCTACTGCTGTGACATTCTCCCTGCCACATAGGTCAAAAAGTGAGTTACTGTCAGAAGTGATTCATCTATCAGCTGGCTCAGGAATTCTATAGAATAAAATGACTGGTGCTTTTCCCGAGTATGGTTGCAATACTACAGATTTACTTTTAGGCTTTTTATATCTGAAATCATGACTACTTTTTCATTCATACAGTATCACGTCATATCAGATTTAGGGACATCTTGTAAGAGGGAAAAACCTCAGTAGTATCTCTTTCATAATAAAGTTCAGGTTTGTAGTTACTACAAAACAAAGACCTCTGCTCAAATAGCTTTATTTCTAATGCATAAAATGATGTATGAGAGGTCTGTTTTTCAATATGTAGCCATATTACAAATGTGATCCAAATAGATTATTGTTTTTTTTCTAGCACACATTTTAATTATGAAAAAAGTAAGCTGCTTATGAACTCAGAAAAGTAACATATACGTAAAACTCAAAATGCCACGATAGTTTTTTTTCCTCCCTAACTTTCCTGTGTCCTGCACCTTATAAAAATAAATATCAAATGACCCTTTGCAATGATTCACAAGAGTAGCTTATTTGTACAAAATCCCCAACATTCATGCCCTGATTAAAATCATATTTTCAAACTTAGCAAATTTACTCTAATGTTGAAAAGTCATTTCCCCAAATACTCTTTCAATAGTATGAGATTTCTCTTCCTTGAAGGATTTAATAATTTAGTACTGCAGATTAAACAACACTGAGCGGTTTCAACCTGTGAACCCTTTTTGCTCTCTTTTTAAGGTTATTGGCTTCATTTTGCCTCAAATTGTCACACAAGCTTACTAAAGATGCTAAATATTTATGAAGTTCTTGGCCTCAGTGGTATGAATCAGTGAGTACAAAATTAGGTATTTAACAGATTAATCAAAGTCTCCATTTTATACCAACAGCTAGCTGCAGTTATTTTGGTGTTTAAAGACTTTCCTTTCTCCTAAACTTCCAGACACTTTCCAGCTCCACTCTTGTTGCAAGCCCAGGCAAAAAAATCCAAACAGACAAACAAACCAAACAACAAAAGAAACCCCCCAGCCTTACACAATTTCAGAGTACTTTAATAGAGTTGCTCATTCTGACTGTTTTGTAAATGAGGTCTGTAAGTCAGGATCCTCCACTAAAAATTTGCCTCTAACTTCAAAAAATTCCACCCAGGGCTCTGCCAGCTTCATTGATCCTACTGCAGTTGTATCAGTGCTGTGTCATCACTTCCCTGCCAATCCTTTGCGTTTGCTTCACGCAGACATAGTGTGTATAAAACAACTGTTAGAAAAGTACTCACTTGCTTTTTTCCTAAATATTTGTTCAAAATGAAATCCTGTAAATTTGCCAGGTATTGGTCATATAGACCAATTTTATATTGTACTTTACCTTTATAAGAGATTCTTAAGGTAAACCATTTGCTAATATCTGTTCTTCAGACATCAAGCTAATAACTAATGAAATGTTGCTAAAAGAAAACACCTAGCAGAATGCTTCTGAATTTTTACTTCATTAAAAATCATAGCATATTATTGACTTTTAACAGATTTACTAGAAAAATTCTAATTAGAAAGTTTCAATAATGAAACTGAGATAGAATTTTACCTTTCTTTATGGAACCCATCCTTCAAAAATCGTGAATTAAACAAGCCTCTGAACAAAAGAAACAAGACCATAGTTTATTATTACTATCAGAGAATAAAAACAAATGCAGTTTCTCATATTCAAAATATAATTTAGTATGAGAGTCTCAAGCAAAACCTCAGAATTTAGTGGCCCTTTATAATAATTGCTCTTGAAGCAAAATTATTCTTACATTATTATTCTATAGCATTTTCCTGCACTGTCTATATAACTTTCAGCCATTTACTTTATTTAATGGCCTCATATTATATATGTTGATATATCACTCCTTAAATTACAGTATTTTTAAGGAAACCTTAATTTTATGTATAATATGTGTTGTTTACATATATTAATCAAAACTTCACCGCAAACACTGATTCACAACAGAAAGAAAAGGAATTATTACATGGACTAAAATATCATAGCAAAGACCTCAGATGCCATTTCCTTAAAAAGAATTTAAAAATCCACCAGTTCTTGCTTTAAAATAGATAATGCTAATGTTTTGGTCTGTGAAAAAGTATGCTGTAATTAGCTAGTACTACATAGTAAAATGATTTTTTAAAGAAGTTCCAAAAGATACTTTTTTTTTTTAATCAGCTAAAATATGTAGATAATATGTTGTTTTGATTGCCTATAATATTTAGTCTTCATCAGCTGCGAAAAGATTTTCTGTGATTTAAAATACCTAGCATTTCAGCTAACAACATGGAGTTTCTTTGGAAGAAGGAAAACATTTTAAAATAGCAATTACCACCATAATTGCAAATAGCTGAAAGTTTTTGAATTTTTGATGGTCTGATTCTAGGCTTGATTTGCAACTTCATTTTTGATTGCATTCCTCTGTGAATCTTCTTGTTGACATTCAGGTTTTTGTTGTGTTTCTTCTTTTATTTATTATCGGCATTGGTAGAAACTGTCATTTAAAAACTGGGAAAACAGTAGGTCAAAAGAATCAGGAAGGGTGGAGGTACAGATTAAGAATTAAAGGTGTTTGTGAGTCTTTCACATGGATAACCCATCTTCTTTCAAAATGCCAGTAAAATATATTCTAAAGGGTTCCTCTAAGCAGATTTTACAAAGGGGTTACTCTACAAAATATTTTTTAGTTGGAATGAATTTATAAGAAAATATTAATAATTGCCCTAATAGATTCCTTTTAACTGCTATTCTTTATTTCATTTCACTTCAGAAGCTAAACTACAAAACAACCAGATCACCAGCTCAGTCTCCCTCCTATCTCCTCCGAATTCAACTGAATGCAGTTCTTCCTCAGGCTGAAGGGAATATTCAGAGTCCTAAATACATACTGTATGTCCATATATAACTCTTCTTCGATCAGGTTTTCAGAAAAGCTAATTGCTTGGTACCATCAATTGTATTGATGAGAATCATAGCAATTACAATTGGCAGAAGCAGGTCTGTGAAGGTTTCATACTATTTTGAAAAGGCTTCTGTATCACATGCAGTTTGGAAAAGCCATTCTTACTTGATAGTACTTTATGCATTTGTATTTTTACTTCTCAGAGAGGGTAACTATTGATGGAGTGCTGTATGATACATGATACACATGGAAAAATCTTTAACTATGGTAGTCTTAAGTTGCTGCTTAACACCGATACACACAGTCTAAAAGAAGCCATTGAGAAAGTGCAGCCAAAATGTGGATGACTAGGTAAATCATTTACTTCCATCCATCAGAATCATAAAGAACGGTGGACAACACAGATATGAATCAGTTATTAAACATAATGAGTAAAATTAATTTTAAGTAAAGCTATATAACAATTTAGCAAGAACAACAACTGACTGTTTTTAGTGTCCATAATATGGATTACAAAATAATACACAAAATATACATATATAGTTTATACTATATTTTACAATATTTCAGTATTTAATAACCATAAAGAGACTGAGGAAAATGATAGAATGACTAAGGGCATGTCAAAGACAAAGATGAAAGTGTTTTGAGATGCACAGCCTGATGAGTCATCTTTTATGACTGGCTAGATTCTAAAAAATTTCCTTTCACTCTCCTTTTTAAATTCTATTTTTTCAAGCACATTCACATTTTTATATATTTGCCCTTCAGGCATTGCAGGATTGTCTGATGGAATAAGAGAGAAATGGCATGTTCCAGAAAGTGAAGTTTCAGTGTCAATTTAGTAATTATTTTCCTTCTTCCTTTTGTAAAATTTCATGTGAGTGCAATTCAAAAGGTGAGGAGACTTTTTTTTAAATTGCCTCACCTTCAAATTTTTATATTTTGTAACTGCATTTAGTATTTGTCCAAAAGCATAACTAAGAAAAACCAAAGAGAGGGAGAATATCCCACCTGTTTTGAAAGTAAGGACATTGTGAGCCAGATATGGTAATAATTATCTTCAGGTTTATGAAACATACTGAGCATATGGCAATTTATATTTACTTAATTACATGTAGACTTAATTAATTGGTAGGTTTACCTGTACATTTACTAACTTTAAAAAAAAAAAAAGCATGTTAATTGTTAGCATTAGAGCACAATAGAAATATGTTCTTTGGTAGGAAAAAACATATTACAAAATCCTAGTAATGCATGCTTCTTACTACTACATATATTTCTAAAAATTCAAAGGAGCAGCCTAAGAGACCTAAATAGTTTACCAGCTGGCCGTGGATGTTTATGGAAGGACTTTCAAGGATCAGACATTTTCTAAACTGTCGCTCTTAAATGTCTGAAAACAGGTATTTTAAAATTGGACTGGTGTAAAATGCCCAGAACATAGGCTCTTAGTGGAGCGTGCTGCCCCTCCCCAATTTATTTTGGCAGGAATAAAAGATCAGTCACCAAAAGGTTGAAAAAAGCCCCATTAAAGTATGCCTAAACTCACAGGAGTTATATAAAAGTGGCAGCCTTTCCTGTAAAAATAGCTTATCTATTTGTACCAATTTCACCAGTTACAACTTAATGAAACAGGAGTGACAGAGTACGTTTAAGGATCACTAAACTGGATAATTCTATACGTGCTCATGAACAGATCACTACTTGCCTTTTTTTTTTTTACAAAGTGGAAATAATAATGAAGTCATCTTTTTCCAGCAACACTTCCAGTGAACCCCAAACAAGATTTTCTTCTGCTTTATTCATTCATAAAAAGCTTACAAACTTTACCTGAAAGCGTGCTGCAATTGTGCACGATTTGCCTTTTCTACTCTCCTATATCTACCTGTTTTTCAATCTTTTCCTCCTTTGTTTTCATAATTTTATATAGGCTTATTGTTGTATATATGAATATACAGTATCTAGTAAAATGGGTCCAAATGGTAGTGCAAGGTTCATACTAGATAATAAAAAGAGCAGTAACACCAGTAACATGACAGAGCCCTCACTCTAAACTTCTAATTCCTGTTTTCCCTGAAAAAGGTGCATTGTATAAACTTTAATAACATGAGAGATGCATTCCATTAGTAAACACTCACCGTGGACAACTATATAGAATTAATGCACCAACCAATTACAAAACTGGGCAATTTTCCAACTCCTTTACCTGCAGACCAAACCAGTGACACGGTCTTCTTGGTTCTCTTCACGAAGCAGATCTTCATAACAACGCCTCACACGTGCAGTAAGGCAACTGAAATCCTTTAATTTTAATAACATCCAATCTGCCTGTCAAATCAAATTATTGTCTCAATGACAAGTAATAAAGACAGCTTGAACACACTGTGAGTCAGGAGTAATAATTGATCTCTTGAATATTTTTTCCCATGCTATGAACCTTGTGCTTCAAAGGAGCATATCCCAACTATAATTCAGAAAGCTCAGGCACAGCCACTTCAAAGCCCGGTGATGGCAGTATAGCCCTGCTATAAGAAAGACCAGTTCATATCAGTTTCCTCAGAATTCCACACCAATATACTTTATTAATGTGATTAATCACATGCTTTACGATGCAAATGTGTAAGTGAATTTGTATTTAGGTTAGTAACAGTTTGGATGCAGTCACAGTTTCAAGAGGGTAGACTTTCCCTCAAATAGCCCAAATGGGAAATGTTCACATCATCCTTTGACCTTCCCAAAAAACTTCCTTCTGTTTTCACGATGGAAATAGTCATTCCATTTTAAAACCTTTTCTATGAGATATCATAGATGTTTGCATATGCATTTTTATATGTCCATTTCAATAAAGGAAAATTCATGTCTAAGCTTCTGAAAAAAATATTAGTCCCTATACTCTTTTTTCATGTTTTCTTCCAGAAGTTGTTTCTTTTCCTGAAATTCTTAAGCAGTTCATAATGTGATCTGTAATTTTCTTCTATAAATTACATCTCTTCCCAGACATGAACATGAAAGACACAGAAATTAGTATTCTTTATTACTGAGCTGTTTCTTTCCATCATAGAAGGAGAAAGATACATTGTTTGCCAAAAGCCAACATTAAAAATAGTTTAAATGTGAGCCCTATAGTAAGGGAAAAGCTTGCTGGCAGGTTTGGGGGAAAAAAAAAAAAAAATCTTCCTAGGTGAATTATTTCTTGGCTGGTCTTTAGCACAGAATAGTGTAGGTTCTGAACAGTCTCCCTGCAAAATCACTCCTGTCCTTCCCAGACAAAAATGAGTCTGAGATCAATTATTACTTTTTTTTAATAGTTAAGATGAACCTTAAAAATGCCATGAAATCAAGAGGAGTTTGTAGTGGAACAGAATGCGGTCCAGCTTTCTTTAGGCAGGATTACAAATCAAATAAGAAAGGATATTTTTCTACCTAAATAACAAAACAGACATCCACTCTCATCTCTATCACCTCTGATGTGCACAGTGGACCATTCATAAGTAAAGCAGTCAAGATTGTTCTTATGCTAAATAAAAAAGCAATTTAAAGTATAATTTATATCAGCAAGCATATTTAGATAAAATAAAAAGGAAAGAGTAAGATTTACAAATCGAGGCATCTGAAGTGGGACTTTGATCGAATACTGGTATGTAAATCGAAGACATAAAAAGACATACATAAACACATAAGCTTTTATCACTAATATTCTCAAGTTGCCTAGCGTTCTGCTTCCGCACATGTCCAAAACGACGGCAGATAAATCAAGGCTGAGGGGTTTGATACCTAAACCTGACTGAGATTCCCAGTCTAACAGTTCCCTGACGTATCTTTGCTGGAGCATACAAGCTCCCTTACCATGCATTGCAGAGGGAGCCTCGGCACCTGACCCACTGTGATACAGATTCCCACTCAAGTTCTCCACGTATTAAACTTTGAGTATGCAACACAGAGACTCACATAACCTAAGTTCTTTTACAGCTCCAACTCCCTGAATAAACTCTTATACACACACATTCAAAACAACCCTAAAAGCTTTCAACACAGCAACCTTAGGAGATTCTCCTTAAAGTAGCAAACTGTGAGTTATAGCGTTTGCATTTCAGTCATTAATACCAGCCGTTAACTTCTAGATGTGTTTATTGATGTGCTATTATCAACATATTCTATATTCATAGACAATAAAAATAGCATTTAGGTGTAATGGGAATGGCATATTTACAGGATATGAATTAACTATTGAGGAAAAAAAAAAATACTATTGCTGACACAATTCCCCAACACTTACCACCTCAAAAGGCACTATCAACTGGCGTACACATGCAAACAAGTTCAAACAGATTTCACATTGCTAATATGGAACTAGTTTATCCCACAAATACACAGTGTCCCCTGCTGTGATGAAAGGAGACATGCCCAACATATTAAAGTTATGCTGAACAAAGAAAGAGATTTTAGGAAAAGACCCAACTGGTATAAAAGTACAATGCTAAAACATGCTCTCCACAGCACCAATGACTACCAAAGAAAGTAATATAGCCTTCATATTTAACTGCACCCTCAATTTGATATTCAAAAAAAAATGCAGAAGGAGGAGGAATCAGTGTCATATGCTGAAAATTATATTTGCTGATGAAGGCAATTATCAGAAGCCCAACAACCAGGATTTTCATAACCAGCTTCAGTCATTTCATAATATACAAATCTGCAACTTGGCTACAAGTATGCACCCCTGCCATACAAACAGAAAAAACTTCAGCTCTTTCTGCTGAATTAAAGTTTGATGTAAACACTAATAAACACTGTGGTTAAGGAGCTGTGTTGAAAGTTCAGCTGATAGTGTACATCAACCAAACATCAGTAGGAAACATTTTATGGGCAGACAGGCAAAAAAGTAGTTTTAGATTTCAAAATATCATCCTATCGAAATAATCAGAAAAAAAAGACTTGATTTACTCAATAAACTATGAAAAATTCATATAGCTATATTCAGTAATTTTAGAACACGCCAAATGCTTTTGTACTGATTTTGCAATTTTTAGTACAAATTAACTAATAATTATTACCAAAGGTTTTTTAAAGCTACACTTCAAAAACACCTTTCACTTTTAAAAATTTCAATTATCTAATTGCAAAAATGTCAAGGCTTCATTTTTCAAATTAAATAGGGATCTTCTACTATTGACCCATACTAATGCCACTTCTAATTTCAAAGCATGAATTATTTCTATTGAAAAATAATTTTGAGAAGAATTCCAAATCAAGTTCTACCATCAGCTCTTCTGAGGTTGAAAATAAATTTTAATTGTGTAGCTCAATGTGTTAATACTGTCTTTCTTTAAAAAGTTATCAATTTTCATAGAAAAATAAGAAAAATACTAAGCCATAAAGAGCTATCTGCAATATTTTTCAATTTAAAAAAGACTTGTTCCATGGCACTATTTTTCATTTTTTTATATTTCCATTTAGAAAAAAATCTTGAAAAATCTGTATATTTACCACCTCTGTAGAAATCTTACATCTGTTAATTTGTGCACACTAAACCTTTTGAAAGCATCCAGCTCAAATTTTTCAATTTATTTATACCTGACTTTTTACCCTTGTTTTTCCTATTCTCTGAAGCATTGATGTTCTTTTGAAGAAAACAGTCAAAACTGGCGAATATGCTCATTATTAAATACCTTAAGCATTACATATCCGGATATCTATACAGCATAAGAAGCCAAATAAGAAGAAATTTTACAGAAACTATCCTTGAAAACAAATTGATCTAATGAATTAACTGGAGTTAAGTCTCTACACAGATGTTCAAGAAGTTCAAGTAATTAGAGGAGCATGACACATAGAAAACAATAGCTGTCTCCTTTCTCATCTTGCTTTCTTGGGGTTTGTGCTATTGTTACTATTATACATTTTCAGGATTGTGCAGCTCTACCAGTTCTGATAGCCATGTCTGATTTTCAGTTTTGCCCCAGCAAAACCATTGCACCCATGAGTAACCGTCTTCCCTGGTTCCCTACAAGGGTCCGTTTCTTGCTCCCTGGTGACATCAGCGGTGGCCTCCTTGCCTACGTCAGGTGAGGTGTCTGACTGTTCAGGCAGCACTTGCTGCTCAAGCAGCTGCTCCTGTCTCCTCAGGGGAACGTCAGGAGGAGTATATTGATTCAGCTAATTCATTTTTAGGATAGTAAACGATTTTAATGGAGGAAAGATTTGTCATGACATGCATGCTCAGTCTGACTGGGGAATGGATCAAGGCCCCTTTATCAAAAATAGACTGCTTTCAAGGAAACCTTTTTTTTAAATGGCATGACCCAAATTCACTGTTCAGAAAATGTGGCTGACAAGGCTTTTCCCTTCGCAAGAGCAATGATTTCATTACGCTATCACTAACAGCTCTGTTTTCATATGAATAAGAAAAGGGGACATTTGCAGCTTTAAAATACAACATAAACTAATTGCAGGAAGATCATGCCGGACTAAACCAATAGCTTTCTTTTAATAAGATAACTGATATGCCTGATGAAATATCTACCTGGATTTCAGCAAGGTATTTCATACAATGCCACATGTGAAAAGGTTACTTAAAGTTGCAAATACATAGGCTAGCAGTGAAATGGAAAGGTGGATAAGGAATTGGCTAAAGAAGATAAAACACCAGGCTGAAAGACAGTTAACAGCCAAGATGCAAATTTTGGTACAAAAAGTATTTATAAATTGGGAATGAAAAAATTCGGATGGAAAAGTTTCTAAAACAAAGTCCAAGAAAAGATTTCTAACAGAAAAAGCAAAAACTTCTAAGATGGAGTTTACTAAGTTTATGATGCTAATACAAGAAACTCAGAGACCAGGAAGGTCCCTGTTGGTCCTGGGTTTCGAAACTTCTTACCCCTTATATTCTTTTATCAAATTCTGTTATCTTAACCCTCAGCGTATCAACACATTCTGTACATAGCCCATGCTTTCTTAAGGCACAATTATCTCCTGAATTACCTGTTTTGAATTACCTAAAGTAATATTCTTAGGACTTATCACTCATGACCTAAGTGATAAGGTCCCTCACCCTCAAAAGCCCATTTAAGCCATTTTCAGTGAAAAAGTAATCAATGCATTTCTTCACTACCTCTAGCTTTACTGTTGTGCCTTTTCTCCTTCTCTCATTCTTATTAGCTGCCTTTCTCAATTCTTCACCATTTCCTCCTGCTTTTCTGTTTTTTCTTAATACTCATTAACGCTTGTTAACACTGTTTTCCTTAGCAAATATGCGGAATGCCAATAGCAATGATTCACTCGTTTGCATACCTTGCCTGCCAGATTCACAGTTCAACTTTGCTTTCAGGAATTATCTTGTCTAAACCATGGATATCAATACTACAGATTTGGGAGAGACTACATAAATCCAAAATATATTTAAGCCTCTCTCCATTGTCCTCACCAGCTTGGAAAAAAAAAAAAAGCACTAAAAATGTAGTGTAGCACAAAATTAGGGGGTAAATATTCTGGTATTGTTCTTTCCATTTACATATTCTGGGTTTATCTGAAGTTCATCATGCCTATTTCTGGACTTCCTGTATATGGGTAAGACATGTATAATCAACTCCTAAACCAAATTTCTTTCCTGCTCTGTGTGCAGGTGTTCTGCAGGCAGCTGTTCTGCATGCGAACTAAAAATTAAAAAATATCCTTACCTTTTAGGTGCATCTGTGATAAGCTTCGCTCTGCTGGAAATCGCTCTTATATACATCATGCACAAGCCTTACAGGCTAAAAGACCAGTACCTAATAAAAAATTCAAAGTCACTGCACGTAATAGGTAATGAAGTGCTGGTTCTAGGCAGCAGCACAGGAACTTCAGGTGTTTGCTTAATATTCACTAAGCATATTCCTAAATAGTACATGCACATTTTTTAAAATTTCTTTCACATAATGCTGCACTTTTTTAGATCCTATAAAAGACACTTGTTCAATAATATCCACTAAGTAGCTGGGCCTGGGGAAAAGGTATCATTTGCACAAAAGAATTAGAAAGACAGTTAGTAGAAAATGACATATCTTTGAATACAGCACTCCAGTAAAATACTATAAGAACTTAGGCAAAGCAAGTTAATGTTTTCATTACTTATATTTCATTTGCATAAAAGAATTTGAATTATTAATTTAAACATATTTAAAGCCCAAATAGCACAGACAGGAACACATGAACAGGTTAACATGTAATGATCACATACAAACACTAAAAAATGCAGTGTGGTTAGTGAGCTTTTGAATTAGTGAAATAACATACATGAATAAAATAAAACATATATCTTGTTTTTAACAACTAATTTTTTTTTCTTTTCCTACATTTCTAGAGTCACTTAGTTTTCACAAATTTTTGCCACTGAGCTTTTGTGTACTGTCAATTTTTAAAGGAATGGTAAGTGCAGAAAATTAAAATATAGGTGGAGAAAGAAATAAAATTGTATACTAGGAAAACTATAGTATGAAAGAAACCGAGGTATGTTGAGATTACCAGCTCTCAAGATCAATAAAATCTTAACGTATGGCTCAACATTTAAAAAGTCTTTAAAATAGTCATTCACTTTTATAAAAATATATGTTGTTTTGGCTTATAAAAAGAGACAGTCCAGAGAGATTTTCATATAAAATAGCTTGCTGACAAAATTATTTTAAAATATTGAAAAATACTATACAAAAATGTAGGCTGAATCTGTCATTCTAACTCCACGAGGACAGTCTCTTCCTTAGTAAGAAAGCCTCTAACATCGGTAAGTCTACTTAGCAGCCTGTGAACAACGTGGCAGAATCTAGCCCTATTCTGTTCCCCTCACACAAAACTCAGAGATCCAGGAACTATCTGTCTCCCCTCAAAACACACTGAACCTGCTTGTTGTTTTCTTGCCTTCTTCTATAAGCAATAAGTTTAAGGAAATACACAAATGTGTGTGTGTGTGCATGTGTGTATGTATCTGTGTAAACCTCGAGGCATGAGAAAACACTATAGCAAAGGAAAACAAAAGTAGAATTGATTCGACTTAAAAATATTCAGGCAACAGATAGACTGCTTTTAAAGTCTTGGATTACTTTCCAATGTCCAGTACTATCCCTCACTTCTTCTCAAGGGAGAGTGAAAGAATTGCCTATTTTTCATGACAGGTAGGACCTCGAAAGACAGGTAATGGCCATTCTGCTGCAAGATCATATAACCACAAACTCTGAAAACTTGCTACTTAAGTTGAGCAATAATTTCAGGGATGTGTATTTTGAAAAATGGTTATGTTCCTCCATCTCACTATGACATCTTTCCATGGTAAGATAAACCTGATGTACACACATGTAAGATTCATACAGAAGAAATGCCATAAGGGAGAAAAACAGGAGAAAAGGCAACATCTCCATCAATAAGCAAACATGGGCCAGGCACAAGAAATATACCCAAACCAGTTCAGATGCAGGTAGAGCACTACTGTAAGTCTATTTTTGCATGCCCGTTTAAATTCTGTAAGCCTCCATAAATGCAGTTATCATTACCATTGTTGCCTTATCATTCTCAGTGATTGCTCTCTTTCAGTCAAGTACAAAGGCAGGCTGAATATAAATGTTTTGTCATAAAACTGCTATTCAAACAATAAAAAGGGTTATAATAGTACTAAAAAAATCACCCCCAGGGCTGCAGCACAGACTGGTAGTATGCATATTCAGGCAGCACAAAGCAGCTCTAGTCACATACTTCTACCCATAGGACTCTTCCACTGCATCTGTACTTAATATCAGCATGTTGCCAAAAGTGATCCAGATATTATCAGGTAGTCAAGATATACAGAACATTTTGGAATCTCATTCAATAAAAGGAACACAGTTTAATATTATTGCGTTTTTGTATTGAAGTCAGCAAATATCAACAAATTTAGCTTAAGGATTTGCCTTTAATTTTTAAAAAGAAAACTGCTTCAATTATGTTTTCTGCCTTTATCCAAAAATGCTTTTGTTGGTCCCAGGTCTAGCCATGTAGTGCCACCCAGGGGCCAACTGCAACATGGTTCAACACTGCCATCTTGCCAAATCGTCTCAAAAAAGCATTATGCAATACATCCCAGACCACCTTCTGCACAGGCTTAAGTATTCTTTTTAAAATGTCTTAGAGGCTTTGGTATCCTTTTTTGAGGCATAGAGACAAGAGAGGTAGGGTCAGGTCAGGCAAGGAAGGGTGAAAGAACATGTAACAGGCAAGGGACCACCAAAACAAAACAAACTAATTACTCCCATAGAGTGACAGGATGGTTATCTGATCCAAAAAAAAAGAAAAAAAAAAAAAGAAAAAAACCCCACAGGTAGAATTTAAAACAAAAGGTTTATCAGCACCAAAAGCCCACTGCCCTGGGTAAATGTGCTTCCTTGCAACAATAAAGACAAATAAAGTACTAAAAAAGGATAAAGCAGGAGATTACAGACCTAGCTGGGGTTTGATAAATGGCACTCTACTCCACTCTGCTTATTGTGTACTTCATACCTCGCTCTTGAATATGGAACAGAATTTTATTAAAGATTTAGCCACGGTGGTGGTGGTGACTGGCTCACAGTAATTTTCCTACAAAGTAGTTTAATCTATCACAGGGCAGACAGTGCACCTTCTTACCATGTATCATATCTGTCTATTGAGTAAGTGCTATCCAAATCCAATTTCTTTTCATTTTTGGAACCTGTGATGCATATTCAAGATACATTTTCTTTTTGTCTGTGGCCTAAATTAGGTGCTGTATAAAGAAAAAAAGAAAAAAAAAGTGAAGTAATAAAAAAGACTGGACTCTGGAGGCTACATTTCTCAGTGGGCATTTTCTTTTTTCCTTTTTTTTTTTGTGAAGATTCAGTGCAGTACTAATGATGCAAAACAATGGGCATGTATGGTTGTCACTGCACTCACGACACTGCTATGCACAGCCATATCTCCAAATCCTTGTCCCAGCTCTTACAGGTGAAACTTATAAAACCATGGCAATAAAGCCTTAACTTTCTTTCATATTTCAATGCTTGTTTTCTGTATTTAATTAAAATAACAATCAAAATCATTGTGCTTTATTTTACTGAATGATCTCAGGCTGGAAAAATTGTTGGTTTAGGCAATCATAAATAGAGTCTAAGGATTTAGAAATTATAGAATGATTCTTTCTTTTGCCCAAGCAAGCCTAAGTTACAGCTTCTAACAATTTCTCATTTTAACTGTAAATGACCTTATATGATTCAACAGGAATCTAAGAAATTAAGTACTTCTAGTGTCTGCTAATTTCTCATTTCTGATATGTATTTCCTCCCAGTCCATGGCTTTTGGTTTAGGGACCAAAAGGGGACCATTTTTCCATTTCCTTACTTCTGTATGTCTGCTGAGCATGTCTGCCAAACTGAGAGAGAAATTCAAGATGTCTAATCCAAAACTGATTGCTACTTCTAAAGGCCCCTTTTTTGGAAACTACCATTAAAATAGAATATAGTAGTCCTCTCAGATCTCAGCATGAAGAGCATCAAATCATAAAATATACAGGTAGTTCAACAAACTTTCCAGGGGCAACTGGAGGTGACGGACTTGGTCCTTTGTGGTTTGTATCCTCTGTGTATTAGAGTCTGATTCCATCCCCTTTGTTAAACCAGCACCTAAGGTCAGCATATGCATTTCGAGGTGATAATCAGAACGTTTAATCTAATAACATGTTTGAATTTATGCCTGCTACACTATGGGTGATTATCAGATGTTAAATTTACTGTGCCAAGAGAAAATAAATTTTATATATATGACTATTTTTTTACCTAGAGTAGCTTTCAAAGGGCAATCTTGGAAATGTGAGAGTCTTAGCCTAGAAGAACTAGCTGATATCATCAAATCTATTCCACCTTTGGTCCCATGGAAGGATCTTTTTCAGGTTGCATCAACAAGAATCTTTCTTTCAACTTCTTCTTTTTTTGACATATGCAACAGGCTGAAACAGTTACCTCTAACATGTTTTTTCACTTGATATCCACGATATATTTTTCTTTTGGACTTTCTGTTTCTAATCTCTGTCTTCTTATCACCATTTTTTTCCTTAATAATTTAAGCATCACTATCCTAGTGCCTGTAGACATACTCCCATTCAGGTCTGAGACTTCAACAACAGCAAAGACTACAAAAAATGGTGTTCACGTACTCAGTACTAATGATTTTCATTAGTCTCTGCAGAATGTGTGCATGACTAACAATTTCAGTCCATATTTCATCTTAGACAAGACTACTGAAAAAGCAAGTCAGGTTAGAGTACTCTGAGTTTGCTGAGAGCTTATTACACCCTAGAAGTTGTTCTCAAAGTCTTTCCTAATCAGTTCCCTGCCTCTACAAGGACAACACTTACACTCAGAGATGAATTGAAAGGATTGCCAAATTTTTCATTTTATCATGGGATTTCTTCCCTGATAGCATTACAGATCATATTTTTGTCTAGTGAACAACATACACTGTTAACATACACTTTGAATGAAAAAGCATACAGCTTAACCCTTTCATTTTCTACTATTTCAGTTCTTCCCATAGTGTTAATATTACAGAATCTCATTATTTCTTTGTTCTGATGTAAATCACTCAATGTCCTGTTTCTTCCAAGCTGACAGTTTAGCCATCTTTGACTGCAATGTCCACTACTGCTCCTATGAAGGGTATTCTCTGAGGTAGCAGCACTCATGTAGTGATGTCCTGTGGGAGCCTGAAAATAATTTCAAAGGAGTTGAAAATTGATGGAGTTCAATTCTTGCCATTTTTCCTCAAAAGGCAGGCTTTTCTAGACTTTTTATGTTTATTGAGGTTATAGTTGTGGTGCCTCTTTTGGTCTTCTAATGCCTTTCTGCCTAATGTCTTTTCCGCAGCACTGCATATCCTCTATCATATCCACAGCATCAGGGCACTGCCTACTCTCTCTGAGCATCTTTCTGGTCTTACTTTACTCTTACTTGGCAAAGTAAATGACTTTTTAAATTTGGATTGGTCAGCACCATCCTTCCGAAGTTTTCTGTCCAAAGTCCCAGACCATTTGGGTTTCAGAGAAAGGACTCAATTAGCTCCCCAACCTGCAATATTTAAATTTGCCTTTAAATAACTCCCAAACACTTTTAGAGTTTCATCTTTGCTTAGAAAATGCTTAGAAAAAACGTCTGTTTTATATTTATATGGACTGGAATACTCTTCAAATTTCTCTAATACAACCAGTTTTCTTAGCTGATTCAACTGAGAACTACTGAAAACATCAAGTTGTTATCATCCTATCAAAAGAAATAACACTATCACTTAATGTCTTTATTCTGAGGTATCTATTTCTTGCAGTTACATACTAGAAGTGCTGGTTAA
This sequence comes from Aptenodytes patagonicus, assembly GCF_965638725.1. NCBI lineage: Eukaryota > Metazoa > Chordata > Aves > Sphenisciformes > Spheniscidae > Aptenodytes > Aptenodytes patagonicus. Next base: position 47,363,938 of record NC_134951.1, on the reverse strand, counting down.
ACCTTATTCTGTTGTCCTACACATTTTGAGAGAATTTGTAATGGTTAGAGATTTAACAACTCTCTTTTTCCATCAAGGATATTTTCTCAGTTACTTGTGGTATCTTATCTCATTTTACTGGTGGTATTACATTTTCTTGAGGAAACATTCTGATCTATGGAGTTTGACAGAGGCCTGTATTATTATTATCTGAGTTGCAGTCGTTCTCCACTACACACTGCTAGGTACTACACACTATACTAACCAAGTACAATTTGCCATGGGCTTTCACAGCCACGGTTTCCCACAGACGGGAGCAAAAACTTGTAGATGATAGCAGAGACAAGATAACTAAAAAAAAGACCTTACACGATCACTGTCAGTAAGGATACTGTCCAGATAGGCAACAATATAAGCAAAGGTGAGCAAAACTAGACTTAAAGCTCTGCTTAGGTGAAATGTTACAGCACCAAGGAAGAAGGCTGCTCAGCTTCTATGCTGGAAGGAGAAACCTAACTGAAGTATGCCACTAACCTGAGGAAGACGATATGGGACAGTTGAAAAAGATACTTTGAACATGAAGAGCAACAAATATTTAAGATAAGAACTAAATAAATGAGCATCCTGACTTTCACAGTAAATATCCTGGCCCATGTAATTACAAATATGAAAAAAGAAACTGAGGAGAGAATAAGTCCAGGACCACCTCAGGCCAATCCAAAAGTTTTGAAAATCTGTCACTTTGGATATGAGAAAAATGCAATTGTACACGAAAGAGATCTATCAGCTTAGATACGTGCAGAAATAACTTGCTGTAGGAACAGAATTACAGGAACGTTGCAAGTCAGAAACACTGACAGCATGCAGGAAAACAAATCGCAAGATATCTGTTAGAATTAGATATGCCTTCATTTGCCATCACATTCCAAATGTTACATTCATAAAAAATTGGGACAATATCTGACCAGAAAGAAAAACTGGTTTAAATAGAAAAATTAGAAATCAATAATATAGTGAAGAAAAGTCTTACCGTACTTTAGAGTAGCTTTCAAACTGAATGATCAGAAAAACTGATTGGGCTACACTGGTATAGGATGAACCTTCATATTGCGTCAGAAACGCTGTATTTAACATGCACCTACTTTGTTGTCAAATACCTTCTTTGATGAATTATAATAGAATCACTGTCATTCCTGAGACAAATTAAAACTACATTTTTCTTTTCATTTCATATAGAGGTTGGTCTTTTTCTGCAGACATCTGTATAACCTTATAATTTTAAGTTGCAATGGTAACCAAGCACTAAAGCAGCTATTGCACACCCACGCACCTCTGGCTGTTTATACCTTCACTGGTTTGAGAAAAAACCTTGCTTCAGCCAGACTGTGGACTAATCCCTAAGGCCAGATCATTCTTTGACAAAAGCAGGAAGTACTGTCCTAGAATATTACTTCAGGCTAGCTGCCATATTTTAGCAGGTGTATAATATTTCTAAGAACCTGTTTTTGCATCCTTTGAGATGACAAAAAGCATCTCAAACATTTACCTATTCATCTAGTTTACCACTTAAAGATTTTGAAACCTAGGTTCCTTTTTGGAGTTTTTCATTATAAAGTATTTAGAACCTCCCTTTCCTCTCTGTTTTAAACCAATATATGGGTTTTCGTCCTGGCTCTTAATTAGAACAGTACACACTCCTCTCATTTTCAATAATTGGATCTGAAAAATGAGTTGCATTACTTCTTACTTGACAGAGGATGATATGAATTAGAGCAATAAGAAACTATATTGAAGCAAGAAAGACTTAAGATGAAGAAATCTCAACATTACACATCAGCAATCAAAGATGATATAAGATTGTTATTCTAAAACAATATAAAATCAACTATTAAACATTAGTTCAAAATTCAGGTTAAACTTTACAAAATCTAAACGTACTGAAATATGGACATACAGATACCATTTCAACATAAAGTCAAGTTTTCATCATGGCATACACCCATAATACAATCATGCGAAATATGTATTACAACCTCAAATAAGATCAAACTGATTTGTCTATTTCATAAAGTATTTACAGGCAATAGACCAAACCCTGTAAATCTCCTAAATCAGAGCAGCTTTCTCGAAATCTAGGTAGCACCATGGGTACTCTACATGGACTCTACCTGAGAAACTGACCAAGGAAATTTTTTTTTCTAAGTAAAAAATTATCTTTTTAATAATCTTTATTAATAGGAAATACTTGAAAATGTCTTTTAAAATTGTATTGATTTTCCCACCTAAAGCAAAAAAATCTCTGTTGGAGATCTAATTTGGGTACAAGGAACAGATATGCCAGATATGTAAGGACAACTGGCTTCACACTGTCCTTTCCCTTCTCAGCTACTTCTGTCAAGATTTATATCCTGCCATGTCCATGGCAAGCACATACTTCTTTAGCCTCCCTGCAGGATTTGGTTCCCAGTCTGGACCAGAAACACTGAGTAAGGCAAGCAAGACATTCAGCGTGCGACAGCTGAGCAGATCATGCTGCCTTGAGGTGGGGAGGGTCTACACTGCTCTCTAACCTGGATACCCCAAACTTTCAGTGAATGTTTGGAGCGCTTAGTAAGCAAAGGCTCAACATAATTGAAGAAATAAAACCCAGTCATTAAACATCACACACAGCCATCACAGTCAGATGCTACTCAAATAGTATGTATAATATACATACTTGGTCCCTCTGTGTTTGGCATGCAAGTAGGACTCTTCATCATTTGAGTAAAAGCTAGGAAGAAATTTTAAAACACAAATACGTTGATGTTGCTTAGACTCTTCAAAGGTTTTTTGAAAATTTTTAACATACATCTTTTCCCCTACAAAGGGAACATCACTCATTTACACAACAAGTAGGTTCAGCTGTTATAGTTATATAAGCAGTAAACAAAAACATGCAAAGAAATTTATTCTTGTTGAAAAACTAATAAAATCTAGGAGATATTCACAGACGCAGGAAGGTTCCCATGTACTCCTTGAGCTCATTTAGAAAGTGAATAAGGAAATTACCTCTTCTGCCTATGTATTCAATATCAGCTTTATCTAGAAACAGCATGGTTTCATTAGTATCTGTCACAACATTAGCATTATATTAGAAATGGCTTGAAGCCAATATCCCAGGTACAACAGTCCCAAACCCTGGGAAAGGCCAGATACAGGCTGTGCAACACAGAGCGCCTTTGCATCTTATGAGTGATGGTTTACTGCTGGAAAATTTTACTTTTCTTTCTTGGTCTCATCTGTCTAGGACTTTTTCATATAACCCATGGCTAACAATGTATTTTTCTAGGCTAAATTACTGAAGACATAATGATATTCAGAAAGTAAAAAAAAAAAAAAAAAAAAAGAAAAAAATCACTGAATTATATTATTGCTCAATATAAATATTTGCCCAGAAGTGTTTCTCTAATCAATATTTAAAGTGAGTCAAGGAAGTTTAATAGCTAGAACTTGCTCTCATTACATGTCATCATCCTTTATCTGATACCTTCTGAAGCTATAGACTCCTCAGAGGTTGGGAGAAAGCAAACAATTAATTTCACAAAATTTTCATAAGAAAAAACTTCTCATTTGAAAAAAATATAACAAAACTGGATTACCACTTTCATGCAGTCAGGATGGCACTAACATAATGCAATAATTTCTTTAATAATGAAATATGCTTTGATCCTATTATACATTTCAGAAATAATTATATCCTGTCAAAGCACAAAAGAAAATGAAAATACAAATGGTTCACAAACAAAAATCACTGTAAATCATGAGCACTACATGGATATCTATTTAGGACAAAGACTGTACTTAGGGAGTGTGTGTATATATGTGTGCACGTGTGCTCATGCACACATTGTTGTGGTGCCTACCAGAAATGACTCCTGATTTGGTGTCTGCTGTTTCTGCCCATATGCCATTGTGACAGCCCTGTGCTGAAATCCAAGTTAAATCTGTATTTGCACTACAATTTTCAGTGTACCAATGAATAAAACATATTGCTGCTTTCCTTCAGTTATGAAGATATCTTCTATTTTGTAAAAAGTGTTACCAAACCCTCCCATATGAACATGATATCGAACCTCTTTGCAGCATGAGTCACTGATGAGAACGAGCATTGAAGAACTAGACGACAGACACTTAAAGTACTAAATAATTTACTTGCGGCGTACTTGTCTCTCACAATGCCAGCTCTGAATAGGGAAACCAAAACACTAGCTGCTACCCTAGACACTGACTGAAACAAAGGTCTCTGCCCCAAACTGTTTACTATGAAAGCACAAGACCAACAGAAACTCTTAGTACTGAGGGACAGATAGCAAAGCCAAGGAAACAACACTATCAATGGAATAGTCAGTAGTCTCTAAATACCAGCCGGGTTTATTAATTACAAATTATACCGTGAATGTGCTATTTTTAGGCTCAAATGCTGAAAGCTGCCTAGGGGAAATGAATGCCTAATTTCTGCAGGAGCTCTGTATCCAAATCAAGTTTTCTAGATAATTTTGCATACATCAGTTGAATTTCTAGGTAAAACAGAAATATTTTTGAACCCACATAAACACACAGACTGCGATTCACTTCACTCATTAGTAGATTAAGTGATTATAATTTTTTTTGAAACTCAATGCAAAAAAATTATCTGCATTACCTCCCCAAAGCTTAAATACGTCTTTTAAAAAATGTTTAACACTTGAAAGTTCTAGTTAATGCAATATTTTCCATGTAAAGCTTGATCTGCTGTGGCGAATTACCAAAGATGGCACAGACCTCTCAGATCAGCAAAAATCAAATGAGCATTTTTAGTCTCAAGGGCCTTTTGTTGTGAAACTGGGAAAAATACATTGGCACATAGGTACAGTTACTCCACTGCTTTCTCTGCTATCATACTTTTGCTTTGGATGACTACAAGAGTAGTGACAAGCTTAGCATAAAGATGAGACAATCAAGAGTCAGGAAAACAAAATAATTAGAAAAAAATTACCTAAACCAAAACTAAATGAAACAAAAGCCACTACATATCATCAATAAAGAGAATTTCACGTGTTCTGTTCTTAGCATTGATTAATTATGGCAAGTGTGGTTTAGGAAAAATATTTAAGAAAATCTTTCAAGAATCTTGAAGTAAATTATCTTATGAAGTCAGATGATGTAGTAGTGATACTACTAGACTGGAAACCTGGAAGGACTGCTGCTGACTACTACTCATTTTCACTGTGTTAAAACAAATGTCATCTTCTATTTCTTAGTGAATGTAGTAGTTTTTACCTATGCCTTAGCAAAACAATGCACAAATTCATTCTTACCTATGCCACGCTTTTAGATGCTCCCATAAAATGTGATTTGAAAACCTGGGTTCAATACACTACTAGACTGCAGTGGCCAACATTGCTTTTTGGCCATCTGCTTTATGGCCAACATTGACCTCGCTATTTAATTTCCCATTGCCTAAATTCTTCTCTGGCAATGGAGATAATACTTTCTTTCCCTCTACTTCTATACTTCTTCCATACAATACTATACTTCTTCTGTACATCATTACATTGGAGGCTGGAAGAACCAAAGGACTACAAGAATACGTGTCGCAAAGATACAGATATAACGGCATCATTCAGCCAGAGCTTTAGCTGTGTTAAAGTGGATCCCTGTTCTGTTTTGGACTCCAGATAAAGGTAAGAAAAATCAATACTGAACTTACCTATCATGAAACAAGCATTCTCGACCTCTTCAAGATAACACCACTTAAAATTATTTAAATTTGCACATCGCAAATATTAGTCATGTTTAACTGCTGTCCAGCTTGGCCTTTGTTGATGTTTTCCAGTCAGACCACAGATGTCAAACACCAAAATAAGTTCAGCTGTCTGAAATTGGGATGCAAGGCACAGGGAATAAGAGATTACACAAGAATGCTATTTTTGCAATATACGGAAGGATTAAGTGCTATATAGTAATATAAATGTACTAATAATGCCAAGAACAAAGGAGGGAGAAGAAAGGTAAACTTGGATTTTTAGCACTGTTGTTAAATTGGATAAACGTCCAGAATCTAACTCAGCACAAAGTGACCCCAATAGTGAGAGAGGCGTGTGGGACAAGCCAGAAAGAAACTACAAGTAGCAGAGGGGCAAAAAGGTGTCCCCTTGGCCTCAAACTATTAATTAGCAACTAGCAAAGCTGTACCACAGATTCACTGCTCCAGCATTCCTCCTCCAGAGGTTGCTGCTAGTCTGCCTCATTATCATCTGGATGGAAAACAACACTCTTTCCTGGGAGTTCTCTGCAACAGTCTTATTGATTAAGTTCCCACAGTGTTAAATCATTCTGTAGCTTCCACTCCATTCTGCCTACCTTCCCACCCCTGAATAATAAAAGCTTTGGTGGATTTATGGGGGTGGTGCAGTAGTTGAGGAGCATTTGATAAACACCATAGCATAATATGGTTTCTATTTATGCAATGCCCTTAGCTTCAGAACATTTCACATGCCAAGACCGTATTTAAAAAAGCAAAATTAAACTAATCTGACTTTGTTCTTGCCTGTATACTGCTTCTGTTACCCTTAGGAATCTCTGCCAAACACATCGAAATGTGTCCTTTCCTGGCTGTAGTGAATTTGAAATTACAAGGAAAAAAAACTAGTAAGGCAATGATGGCTCCTTTTTCATCATCCTTCAAGCTAGAGTTACCCAACAACTTCAAAATACATTTCTGGCTATTTTTTCACAGGCATACGTCTGAGATATGCAAATCTATGTAACACAATTTAAAAAAAAAAAAAAGCAAGAATGAAAATTTAATTTCTACTAGAAATAAAACTGAATTATCTCTCATTGTGAAAGAACCTATCCAGAATCATGGATCCTTATGTCACTGGAACAACAATAAAGCCTTAGGCTTAAGATTACTATAGGCTTGGCTGTGTTATTTTGGAACTGGGGGTAACTGGAGATTTTTTTGGAATGGGTCATGCATTAAAGAGACACTAAGGGTTAAGTTTCCTTAGAGGACCCAGGCAAGGGAAGATGCAACTTATCCAAATGGACCTTGAGCTATCCTGAGGGCAAGTGGGCTGACAAAGAAGCCTCGGGAAAGATGTTCTGAAAGTGTAAAACTAATGATTATTACCCAGAAAAAAAGGTTGAAAGTGACTGAAACCACTACTTAAGAAAAGACCAAGATAAGTGTATGTTAGAAAGGAGGAAAAAGGAAAATGAGGCTGGACCAGCTTTTTGGCAACATGACCAAGTGACAAATTTCAGTCAATAGGGGTTTTCAGTTGAAAACAGAATATTTCTCATTCAGCAAAAAAAACCCCAAAACAAAACATAAGGTCTGTTACAATAACCAATAGCTATGGCACTTTAAAAATCCTACAAGAGGAATTCTTGTTATGCATAGAAATGTTTTCTTAAGTAAAATATTAAGATTTTGTTATTAACTCAAACTGAAAATGCACCATTTTGAATTCCAATCTGCATTTGTGAAATGCAGATTTCACAAATCTGTGTATGGGGAGGGACTAGAGTTCAAGGTTTTTACTATCTTTTTCATATTACTGACCATTAATGTAACAACCTCACTGATCAGCTTTTATTCTGCCCACGGTTGCACATCATATGATTTCTAGTACCCTACTGCCAGCAGCAAGTAGATTGACTCCCTCCAGCCAAACAGCACGGCATCCTTTCTCTTTCCTACAATCATTTTTAAACAAGCTAGATGTTGTCACAAATGCACCTCTTAGGCATGTTCAGCTGAGGGAGGCCAGTGCCTGCTGTTCACCCAGTGGACTCTGCCCTGTAGCTCCAGGTGTGTTGTCGGGAGCAGCCAGCAGGAGCTGAGCCTGCAGCGAGGACAGTGTTCTTCCTCTTCTGCAACCAAAGGGATATTTTTGCTTTCTGCATTTCTTTCTGCCTGGATTAATCCATTATTGAGAGGAAACATATTCCCAGAAAAAGAGGAAGAAAAATTGCTGATACTCTTAAGTTACCAGGCACTTACGCTTCGATTCAACAGGTGAAGGGTAGCACTGCAGGAAAGAAATTAAACAACTACACTGAAATGAGTTTGATATGAAAAATGGAAATCTCAGATAACCAATATGCTCTAAACACAATAAAACCTGTGGCAGGAACATGTGTGTTATTTCTAATATCCCAGCTTATTCCCACTACTAATAGTTACACCTTGCTACCTAATGAGAGCAACAGGTTTACTTTGATTATTTGAATTTTACTCCCTTCCCCCCCACCAATTCTTGTATTGTGCCCACTTCATTAGTTGTTAAACTTTAACCAGGATAACAAGATAATGTTATCTTGTTGTTATGTAAATAACAAGATTTACATCTTGTTTGCCTCTCAGTATTGTTTGTGAGGAGCATATTTTCTTACCCATGCCTACAGAAAGTACTAACTTATTCCACAAAAGTTCCCACTGATTTCAATCCAAAAGCTCAGAGAAAATTGCTAAATAGAATTAGTGAAAGCAGAACTTTTGCATTAGTTATGCATTTAGCTTTAAAAACAAAACAAAACAGAGGTATGCTCTGTACTTCTTAGTACTAAACATATATATGCATTACTCTAGCATTTACAAAAATTAGTTAAAAGTTATCCACTGGAAATATTTCAAATATTTTAAGTCAATTCTTAGCTACCAAAGCATATTCACACTCAGTCCTTTGCAGATTCTTCTTTATTTTACAAAGTAATATTACTGGGAAGACAGTTCTCAAAGCTACAGCTGTAACAGTGATGAAATATTTGCTTGATGAGTATGTGTGTTTCCACTTCAGGAAGTGCTCTCAAAGAGGCAGGGTCTCTGGATCAGAAACTATGATCCAGTATGGATTTGTCCTGGGAATTATAATAAGGTTCAGATGAAAGTTCTACAGCCCAGGCTGGAGGTTTCAGCTGAACATAATTACAACTTTTGGTAAAAGAGAGAATTTACCAGGAGACCATCCAATAATTAGGATGTGAAAAAAGGCCATAAGGAAAAGATACAGTTTCCAGAATTCTATTCTAAGAATAAACATGAAACTGAAATGTTTCTATTACTTTGCAGAACTGAACATAATATTTAACATATCTGACCATTACATTTTCTTAAATAACATTCTCCTAGTTCTCAAATAAATAAAACAGGAAATGTAAAAAACCATTTTCAAACAGCAAGCACAGGTTGATATTCATCCCATGTAATTTTATCCATCTAAAAGTTAAATATTTAGTGTAAGATAAGTTTCCAAGACCTACTGAGCAGGCAGTGAAGAGAAACATGCCAGTGTTTGAAGAGCCCATTCTACAGTTCATACACTGTCTGTGGAATATGACTATGATCTGTTACCAATGAGCTGTTTTCTCCCTCTCTCTTTCTCTCTTCTGGAGGACTACATGTGCAAAGACATTTTTGGTTTGTTTTGCTTTTTTTTGTTATTTGTTTGCTTTGTTTAAGTTTTGATCTGCTTTTCCATTGGAGTCGGTGAGATGGATTGCCCTCTGAAGATGCCCCTCTTTCTCTATATTGCCTGCCTGCATGGCTTAGATAAAATGCTTAAATTTGTGTAAGCCACTTTTAGTTACTTTGAGTAACTAAAATGTAGTAAATCTGACTCACTGACAGGTTCCAAAATACAGTAGTTTCTTTATCAAAATTTCAAATCATTAAATATACCAATTATCAATATGTGATGCTGGTTTTAGTAGATGCCAAAAAGAATAGTTGTTGGCCAAATGTCACGATATTTTTAACAAAGATCATTTTTAGGAAGTTGAGTTATCAGAACACAGCGAGGTCAGTAGGATGATAAACAGTGAGTCGAGTGCAACTTCTGCAAAGGACCACCTAGCCGAATGGTCACAGGCAGGAAAATGTACAGTTATAAATAGTTATTTATACAGTCTAATGCAAGTAAATAGGTAACTGGGAGCAAAAACCCACATATTTTTCTTTGAAAAGCAGTATTACAGGAAATTATAAATATCTATCTCAGTATACTTTCTTCATGCAATGTTGTGGCACTAACAGTTAACAAAATTCTCATACATCACAAAACAGAAGCAAGGAAAAGTCTCTCTATGCAAAATTTTGGTGAGACCACTCTTATAACACTTATTCACACTGAAAAGAATGTGTGAAGTAGAAAACTTAGAAGAAAGCTACATAAGTGATGCAAGGTTATAAAAAAAAAAAACAGAAATATGGGACTGAAGGTGCTCCAACTAGCTTATCAAAGGGAAGGTCAAAAGTGTGGGTATTTACAAATGGAAAAAATATATCAGAGAAACAGCTTAAAATACACTTCATAAAAACTTTGAAGGACACTTTTTCATGCATAGGGAGTGGAAATGAATTCTTCAAGTGTGAGCAGGCAGGCCAGAGATGAAAAGTTAAGGAAAAGGAAAATTATCAGTGGTATGATGCATGCATCCTAACGTGGGAATCTAAAACTGCAACCAAGTTTAGGTTCTCTTTAAAATTAATGGGAAGAGCCAAGCACCTTCAGAGGACAATTCATCTCATCCTAAACAGAAGCCTGAAACTACATGGAATGCATCTGGTCATACCCGTTTCTCTCCTCTCACTAGAATAGGAGCAAAAATTACTAGCTCAAACTGAGATGTCTATGCTTTATATGTCCAAAGTTAGGTGAGATGTATCCCAGCCTGTATTACTTTTTAGAGCCAGACTGTCTTCAGGAGTTGCAGTGTTGTCACCAGAAAACTAATAATCTGTATTTTTCTTTCTCCTGGGGAGGAAACTTTATCCCCTTGCCTGAGTATGAGAGTGCTGAGAGAAAGAAAGAGGGAATCTTTCAGTAGCTTAGGGCAGTAGTGCATAATCACTAGATTTTTCATTTCAGCTTTCAACTTGAAATTACAGATCTAACTTCCATTTGTGACTGCTATGACTGTACTGAGATTAGCATTTACCATATCACTTTCTACAGCTGGTATCAGTGAAAATATTTATGCACACAGTGAGAGGAGAAAAGTATCTGCCAAAACCTGTGGGTGCCACTAAAAACAACATTTCTTTCAAATCTGTGTTTTTGTACAGTGCACAGCACAATGGTACTCTGCTTACAGTTGGAAATATCAGGCACTTCCATAATAAAAAAAAAAAAAAAAGTAAAAATAATTATTGCCCTGTAGTAGTAATTATATCTAGAGCAAATTAGGCATTATAAGTACAACAGAACATCAGTTATGCCACCTCAGTGGGGTGAGAGATGTTGACTTTCTAATGAAGCCCCCCTGTAAGAGATGTAGCTGTAAAGTCTAGTCTTAACTTTAAGCTCTCCTTAGATTTTCAATAAAGAGATATAGTGCACATGAAAATAAAACCAAGTAAAATACGAACATGCAGAGCTCCCTTAGGCTTAGCCTACAGATAGTAAACCAGTGTAGAGTTTCAAACACTATGATGGTAGCAATCATTCTTAGATCCTTTATTCACTTGGAGATGATGGGGTGCTACCAGAGCCAGACAACTAAAAACCAGATGGGTTGTGAAGTCTGTGCTAGGTCTTCTCAATATAAATTGCTGAACGAACTGTTCCTTTGTACCAACATTTGGCAGAGAATACTTTGGGGGGTTTTAATTGCCATTGCTACAAACCATAGAAAGGTTTGTGTGACGGTGATGGAATGCTGACCTCACTGAAGAAAGACCAGTTTTACCTTAGTTAATGAATAATAGTTGCCATTTTCTGTAATTGTTCCCCCCCCTTTACTGTCACAAATGGTCTTATGATAATAATCATAGTATATAATCTGACACAAGTGCTCTTAAAGAATTTTCTAGTAAAGGACTGCAGCCTCTGTGGGAGGTAACTGTCGGAATTATCTTAAACCACTACCTGTCTTCCACTACAATAGAAAAGGCCTTTAATCGAAATAATCCTTTTTCAAACGAGCAACTTTTTTTTTTCCCTCTGCAATTCACTCATCTTAAAAAGAGCACTATAGCTTTTGTGCATAACTTAATTCATTCTTCAAGACAAGTACAAAATTTGTCACTGACATTTAGCGCCAGCCGTAGGCAATGGATAAAATGAACTAGTTAGCAATTTAACCTGTAAAAAAAACAGAGTGGGATGAACAATTTTCTGCCATCAAAGCAAATGGCTAACATTTAGCAAGATTTTATTTTTATTTTTCAGCCCATCCCATCCTCAAGAAGAAAGAAGTCAGGCTAACATTTTTTCTGGGTCCTAAATCTTCCTCTCAGCCTATTTCTTTAATGGTTTAAAGTAAATGACTATCCAGAGGATAATTAGGCACTGTGCTGTCGCATCGTGTCAGGTCACAGCTGGATTTAGTCAGCATTAACCTTTGGGGAGAATTGGAATATCAGTATCATTTAAAATTAAAGACGTGTAAGCAGGCATTTCTGGAGATGTTAGAAAAGTAATTGTCTGTAAATTGTTTGACCTTGAGATTTAATTGCATGCACAACACACATTCTAGCAAGAACCCTGGACTGTGTTCATTCTCTTTCACCTCCGTACCTCTCACTTTGCAGAACCCATTAAGCTACCTGTGGATTTTTCTGTAAAATATTAAAGATTGTTTTATATTGAGAACAAAAGCTTTTAAGCAAGACCTCTTGAAACAAAACTCTTAAATAGCTGTAGTATAGACCTCACCTATTTCAATTTCAGTCTTTTTATACACTTAGAAATGTTTATATATACATAGAAAATACTCCTACTAAAGAGCTATGCTTAATTTTTATTCCCCCTTTTTTTTTTTTTACTAACAAGTTTGCATATTATGCCTTATTCCCTTTTTCCCTAATGAGACAGCTTATGCTTTCAAAGTCCCTCAAGCTAGGCAAATCTCTCCACTGCTTCCACTGTTAATAATGAAACTTCATAATTATACAAATCCAAGGTGGCCAATCAGCTTCTCGGGCTGAGCCTTCGGGTACCTCATGCATTATTTATGTGGCACTCGGGCCTGTGAACTCACTTGCTTATATTAGAAGCCTAATTAATATTTAATCACATGTAGAGAGGGCACACAAAGCTGTGTTAGTCCCCGAAAGAAGTGCAAGTAAAAGTGTGCACAGGTGATTGTTTGCTTTTTGTAGTGTGTGTATGCGTGTGCATGCTATAATATGCACACTCAGACACACTGATTAGAAATACTCCTCTCAGATTGGGAACGAGAAAATTCTTTGAAGAGACTAACATATGCTGATAAAGACATACATAGTTTTGATCCTGACTGCAAAACGGCTTTTTCAGGTGATGCTGAAACCAGTTGAGACTCTCCATGAAGATTTCAGCATATGAAAAACAACGCCAAGGAGAACTGTTTAGGCTTCTTGGTTGAGGAATCACTTTCTACATGTCTACAGACATCCTTTCTATATTCCTGGGGGCAGACTCTCCATTCACACTGGCACTAAGTCATCCGCTGCAAAGCGGTTCTTGTTTTTATGACAGTCCATGAGAAAAAGTAAAAATACCTCCAAGTACCCTCACTTTCTGGGTACATATCATAACCATCTCTTCCCCGGCATGAGAATGCTGGATAATCCCAGCTGCTAGCTTGTACGGAGAAGAAAGTTCTTGAAACAACCTTAGTTATGATGATTTAAGTTGTAGAAGATGCCACTTGTTACTGGATATTTTTCTAGAAAACTTTCATGTCAGTTGATGCTGAATTATTTTCATCCTCACCTATCATTGTGCCTCTACCTGCAAAATCCTCACTTGTCTGTTACTTCCTTTTTGTCTACACAGACTCTGACAGATCACGCTACAGTATGAAATCTTTTTGATGGGAAGGAAAAGAGATCCATATCTAGAAAACTGTCTGAGTACACAAGTCAAAGCAGTGAGAAAATGATCTGTCTTATTATTGTAAATTCCACTTCGCACGATGTAGTTTAATATTAAACAAAATGTTTCATCACATTGATACTACTATTATTTCAACCAACATTTCCAAAGCCATTAACTTTTCTGAGTTTTTATCTTCTTAGACCATTGCAATCTCTCCCCACCATTGTGCTATTGCTTTTAAGGCAGACAATTAAGGACTTCATCTGAACTTCCTCTTTAAAACATTGCTTTCATTTGTATTTTCACTAGCATTGTCTCCCCATAAACAGTAGCAAATAGGACTTATGGACTTTATTCCAGAATCTGCTATTAAAGCATTAATGTGTCCCTGAAATAATTGATCTTATCAATATATAAAATGGCTGTGATAACCAGAGCTGGAAAAAACCAAGAAACTTTAGTTTGGTGGTCAGAAGAAGAGAATTAGGAAGAAAAAGAGTGAGGACTCTGGGTAAGGACACTGGTGAGGCCACACCTGGAGTACTGCATTCAGTTCTGGGCTCCCCAGTACAAGAGAGATGTGGAGCTACTGGAGGAAGTCCAGTGAAGGGCCACTAAGATGATTGAAGGGACTGGAGCGTCTCTCCCTTGAGGAAAGGCTGAGAGAGCTGGGACTGTTCAGCCTGGAGCAAAGAAGGCTCAGGGAGGACCTTATCAACGTGTACAATTACCTGAAGTGAGGGAGTGAAAAAGAGAGCGCCAGGCTCTTTTCAGTGGTGCCTAGTGACAGGACCAGAGGCAGTGGGCACAAACTGAAACACAGGAGGGTCCCTCTAAACATCCTGAACATCAGGAAACACTTTTTTCACCATGACGGTGACTGAGCCCTGGCACAGGTCACCCAGAGAGGTTGCAGACTCTCCATTCTTGGAGATATTCAAAAGCTGTCTGAACATGGTCCTAGGCAACTGGCTCTAGGTGGCCCTGCTTGAGCTGGGGGGTTGGGCCAGATGACCTCCAGAAGTCCCTTCCAACCTCAAACATGCTGTGAGCCTGTGACAATTTTTAAAAAATTGTCCAGAACAAAATGTAAAATTTGTCTAATATTTGGCATTTCCTTTTATTTTTTTTTTATTTTATAAATTCTAATTTTAAAATGAAAAAGCAAGAAGTTTACACATTACAAGAAATATTAATTTTTGTTTGCTGGGATATTTCACTTTGAAGACAACACTGTGCAAAGTTCCTACTCTTCTCCCAACTTAGTTTTGGTTGAAACTATTCTCTGAACATAAATCGAAGACGTGAATATTTTTAGTTACTTCAAAAATCCATGTGAGTAAAATTTGTTGAAATCATGTCTCACAGCTCTGGTGGTATTGATCCAGGTTCAGAAACTCTGTGAAACTTTAAATTGGTAAGGAATCTTTACAGTCTTGAATGAAGCGTGCTACACAAATAAAAAGTATTATAATTGTTAAACAATTAAGTGAAGTACTGTAAAACATAGCAACGATTCTTCAAGCGAAGCAATCCTTCCTTCTCCTTCCAGTCTCACTTCTCTCTTAAAATCCAGACTCCAGAGCTTAAATCTGTCATTACATTAACTTACAAAGTAAAACAGCCTATCAATGCAGCCTCAAAACTAAGTTGGATCTCAGTGGTGCCAAATACTTCTTGTAAAACAAGAATGTAGGAAACTGTATGACTTCCTATGTTTGACATCAAGTTCTTAAAATCAAACTGCTCTTAAGAAACCATGAACTGCCTCTTGAGGCATCACTTCCACTTGCTACAGAGGACCTTCCATACTAAATTGACAGAAATAAATGAGTTGGCCCACCATGCACTCTGTACCATTCCATGTATGTAATATATGCACACACGATATATTGACATCAGTTTGCTAAACACCTCTGGCAATCACTGAAAAAATAGACATGCATATATTAGCTCAGTAATATGTTTTAAATTAAACCAAATTCCAATTTATCTTGATTTTTTTTTTTCCTTTCAGGGACAAAAATAGTGAGGGATTAAATATATGCCAGGAACCCTGTACCAAGCATCTGGCAAATTTATGGGTTTTTGCATCCATTTTCCAGTGCTACAGTCCCAGAGGTGCAAGAAATGAGAAGAAACATTTGTTGTAGTTCCAGGGAGAGTTTGCAATTTCATAACTCTTGTTTAAGATACTTTCATTTAAAAAAATAGAAGACTTGTAACCATGTTTACACTATTTCCGTACAATGACAGGCATCCAGAATTTGAAATGAATATGTTTAACAGGGAACATTCCTTCATTAACAAGACCTAGATGAATCACGGTGATTTTCTTTTTTTTTTTTCACCTTTCGTTTACACTGTAGTTACTATTTTAACACCAGACTAGTTAAGTGTAAGGACAGACAGAGCGGTGAATAATATCAGCAGGTGCAGAGGTAAAATGAATTTTTTTTTTCAAAAGTCATCAAAAAGTGGGTTGGTTTTGCAGTATTGTGCAAAAATATTTTCCAATATTTTTCCACTTTGTGGTTGTTTGCTAAATGTACCATTATGTCACTAACTTCAAAGCTTAAACTTGATCTACTTAAGACCTGTCTACTCAACAGGACAATAGAGAGAAAAAAAAAAAAGAAAAAAAATCATCTAACATTACTAGCTTCCATATTCTATTCCAGTTTCAATACAGGATTGTTCTATTAACTGTATTCGCTAATGGTCTGGTCAGCCTACCATTAAATTATTCAAATAAAGATGAGGGACCTGATTCTCAGCTGGCATATATCAGTATAGTTTCATTGATTTAAATAGGGCTATACCAATTTACATCTCCTGTGAATCATGCCCATCATTTCAATCAGAACGATTAAATGATTAGTTTCCTAGTATATTAGCATAAATTGGTAATAACTAATGAGTGCTCATAATTCTCTGCCTTTTTGTAAAGCCCTTTTCAAGCATAGGAGCATTCACCTGGTAGAAGGGTGAATACATAAGCTGTTGTCACATATGCACCTGAATAGTGTTACACAGCACAGCCAAAACCATGGAAAAGATGTACGGTCCTTCTGAATCTACACCTCGCAATGCTCAAGAAATGCAAGAGAATTTTTAGCTGAGATTAAAAGAGCAGGTGCTGCTATTTTACAGTAGTACAATATAATAATACTGCAGTCTTCAATAAATGGCCTAAGAGGGTATTAATTTTATGCTATAGAAAGACTAATGTGCCTTTCTTTGAAAGAAAACACGACTCCAGAAGCAGAATATTTGAGAAAAATACCAGTTTTTAACAAAAATAGGATGAATTAGCAACTGCCGTACTAAAGAAAACCTCAGTTATAATATCACATATGTAAACAAAAGAAAAACAGTGGAAGCTTTTACTGTAGTATGCCTTGTTAAAAATCTTGACAGTATTTTCAAATCGTCAAGCATTCACCAGCTGTGTTAACAAACTTAGCGCCACCTAAGGTGTGCTTCTGCTCCCCAGATTTAGCAAAATGCAGCCATTACTACTTTTAGACTTCAGTGTGAAGCAGGGATTTTCCCTCTCTTTGCCACAAGGGGAACACTTTCTGGACACTTCGGTAGCTTCACAGGATGGCAGAGAGGAGAAGGAAAAGTAACAGAAGTAAGTACCTGTCGCTATTCCAGAAACCCCTCTCGTCTAAAAAAATGCAAATTTTCTTGGACTTCAGTCCAAGGCAAAGGAATTAACTCCACCCATAATCAAAACCCATAACATACACCCTTTTTTTTCCCGTTTAAAAGGCTTGGTGTATCACTTCGTCTTCTGTAACAACCACATACCGCATAGGGAGAAAATCAAATTTAAAATAGTAATTTAAACCTAAGATATTTTTTCCAGATAAATAAAAGCAGTAGAATAGAAGAAAAAAAATATCACACTGGGACAAATGCTCATCCCAGAACTTACTCTGCAGCAAATATAATACACTAAAGATGTGCTGTAAAACTTGAGAGGGAAATCACTGATTCAAGACACTTGCCCATAGAGTGAGGTGATGCAAGTTGAGACACATTCTTGGACAGGATCTATTAAGCTCATGTCCAGCTCAGCAAGAGGCATTTCCATAGATTCCTTAGATTTTGTGTACTTCAACTTTTAAAGGTGCAAAAATATTGAAGGGATTTATCATAAAATAAAAGTAATAAGTACACTCAGAAACATCAAGTTATATCTGCTCTGCTTACAGCCTGCAAAATATCCAAAGAAGCTTAATAAAGAAAATAGGCTTTGGGAAACAGAAATGATCATGAAATCACTAAAAATTTCTCTAGACTGAAAAAGGAAATTAACAAAGAGGAGAATGAAAGAGAGAATGAAAGAGAAAGGGCAAGAATAAAGAAGAGAGAGAAAGAAAAAATAAAAGAAAGAGAGAGAGAATATGAAACTAACCTTACAGTCAAAATGTCATTCAGCAATCTTGTTTTCATTCCTAGAAAGTACTTGCATTAAACCCATTTTTATTAAAAGTGGGGTTTGCTGCCCAGCTTGACTTTGCCTTCTAAATATATATATATACAGACACACAATCAATTTTTGACTCCTGGTCAGAATAATTCATTTCAAATCCTCATTTCATTTTTTTTTTATCCAAGACCTGTTTGGAGTTTCTATACAAATTTAGGAATATCAAGACCTTGAACTTCACTGCAGGTGTTCCCAGTGTGCATTATCAAGAACAAATTCTTAGCTATAACTCTCAAACACCATGCACCTTTTATATAATATTTTTCAGAGTTTTGCTGATGAAAAATAAATACCCGATATAGCTAGGAAACTCTGCTGTAAATGAAATTTGTAACATATCTGTATTTATACACTTGGATAAGTACGTATCGGGGGGGTGTGTCCAAGCATACACTCATATATGCATTTTACTTATGTGTATACTTATATATATGTGTATGAATTTATCAAAATCTTCAAAACTGATTCAGCAATTAAACAGGGTTTTTTCAGCAATTAATGCATCAGTAATATAACTGTCAGTAAACTTGATTTCCACCACTACCCAGCCTTCCTAATTTCACTTTGAGATTCAAATTCACCATTAACGCAAAACTTTTACTAATCCAAATTAAAAAATAAAAATAAAATCCACACATAGAAAAAGTTGATGTGTTTCTTTTGTCTGACTTTTGTAAAACCATTGAAACTTGGTGCTCACTTTAAAATCTCAGCTAAAAGAGCTGTCAATTAAAACTATTTGTGCAAGAGCCTTACTACTTTAAATGAACAGATTTTAGGCAGAGCTTCCCCAGTGTTTCTTCATGTTTTCGTATCTGCTGCACAGGAGCAAAATGTACAATAGCATACAAGAAATCCTGCTTTGGAAGGTTGTAAGACTGAGATCAAGTCTGCAATTTTTCACTCCATTTTCCTATGAGTGTCTCACACAGTTTAAGTACTAGTGATACTCGCTACTTGGATACATTTACATAGAAACATTTCTTCTTCTACACTCCCTTGAAAGTCAATGGGAGGTTTTCTGTTGACTTCACTGAGGTAAGGATGAGGCATTATACAGCCAAAAAAAGACATTGTTCTTGATGACCCACAGTTGGTGTGCATGCACTCCCTTTTCAAGTTTTACTCTTTTACCACCTCCTTCCCTCTAAGCCTAAAGAAATGCAATAAAGTCTGTATCTTCTCTACAACCTCTGTCTTAAATAGTGGGGAAGGAAACAAGAGAATGAAACTGAAGTGGCTGGCACTATATCCTCTATTCCTGCCACCTAGCAGTACAATAAAAAGTCCTTTTTGCAGTATAGAGACAAGACTCGTGCAGTCTACATTACAATAGTGATAAAAATAAAGGAATTGAGCTGACTCAAAATACAACTGTGTCAAAGAATCCTAACATACATTTGATTCTAATGTATACCTCTGACACATAACTATATTTAATATCTGCTGTCTAATCTTTACTGAGTGCAATGCTATCACCTAGAAATGCAAAACTTAGAACCAAAGTAAGCATTTCTTTGCAAAATATTTTGGTTAGGTTAGAACTGGTGAGACTCTCCTACACACTGTGGGCATCTTCACAGTATTTAATGAGTGTTTTAATTACAGAAACTTTAAGTCAGTGGTTTTAAGTTTAAGAGAAATCATAATAGTAAGGTTTAAAAGAACTCTTCACCTACACTGTTTCTATTGGTAAGTTAGCTGGTACAGAATATGAAATTAAATAGTATTGCAATCAATGTGAAGAGTTTAACATTTTGGATTTTATACACTAAATGTCATTCAGGAGTTATACTTTGAAGAAGTGCAATCCAGTGTGATACCTAATTGGTAGCCGTCTTCATAGTTACTATTTTCCTACTTTGTTGCCAAGCATCTGCATATTAATAAGTAACTACACGTAGTGAGAGGAAGCACTCCAGAGTAACACACTTAACTCACTGTCTTTATTCACCGTATCATAGTAAAAATGTACACTTATGCCAAAGGGAAGTTATGCCTTTAAACTGCAACTCTAAATTGCAACTAACATGCTGAAGCAAGGATGTCACAGTTACACATAATTACCATTTCTACAGGAGCCTGTTTCCTGTGGTGACAGTAGCATATTTAAAAGATAGCATTTTCAGTCTTTGATGTCACTTTTCTCATACAAAACTGTGTTTTCACTAAGAGCCCCATTCAGTAGCCCAGCCTTATCCAGCAAAGCACTTAAGCATATGCCTAGATCCTATTTATTTCAAAGGAACTTAGGCACATGTTTATGATTTTTTTTCTGAAAAAGGATTGAACTTAAGTATATGTTTCAAATGCTTTGTCATATGGGAACATAAAATAGGAGCATAACTCCTAACTGCAATACTACTAATACTCCCAACTACCCAGGAATTCTAGCGACGACAAGTTTTATCACGTTTTACAGGTTTATTTTTCCAAATAATGTTTTAGTATCATCTTGTCTTATCACATAGCACATGCTGTAAGCTTATTACAAGCCAACAAAAAGTTTGAAAAAATATTAAGCTTAATCATATTTGAATCTTTAATACATTACCAGTGTTCCTCATAGCTTAAAGACCATAAGCTTTAAATATCACAGAAGCTTTTTTTTTTCATATTGGAAATGAGAATGCTAACAAAGGTATCTGCTGCTTATACAACAGGTTGTAAACCAGAAATTCACAGAGAAGCCAGGGGAAAAACCCTTCCTATGTCTCCTGCATTTCTCTTTCCATCTTTTGCTTTTTCTTATTCATAATCACTGTAATAAAAAAGGTGTTTTCCTGGATAAATATTACAGAACAAAGAATACAGTATGATTGGCTCTGTTATACTACCAAATTTTTTTCCAGCAACCTAGCTATAAATAGTGCCCAGATTGTGTAGCAACAGAAACTGTCATCTATTCCCCTTGTACAAAATACCTCTGTGCTACTCAAAACGTGAGGAAACCCTTTTTAGCAACCCTATCATTGAAGTCACCCTTTATAGAAATACTTACTGTCTAATACTTCAGTGTTGTTTGTTGGGTGTTTTTAATTAACATCCTCATTATAACAGTCTGTGGTGGTTTTAATATTTATACACTAAGGGTGACACATTGGGAAGGCTGTGTCATCGTCATTCTTCTAACAGAAAACTGGGTGCAGTTTTCCTTGGAGCCCTTCAGTGATTCTCATGACTAGGGTAGACCATAGTGGCTGTTGAGGTATGTATAACGCACTGGCTCTTCTTCATAAGCTGATTACATTTTCTCTCTTAGGATAATTTCTTACAGCTAGAGCACGGAGTTGAAAATTTAGAAATGTATTTTCCATTTCTCACTGGGCCACAGACTTCCTGTGTGGATCTTGAACAAATTGTTTTACTTACTCTACCTCTGCTTTTCACATCTGAAAAGTAGAGATAAAAGCAACAGGAGCACTTCAAGGCTTAATTTATTAAAATTGGCAAAGAACTTTCAGGTCAATGAATGGAGGCTGCTACAGATTAACATATTAAAAGTTTTAATAATTTATTTGTGATCTACTTTAACCCACACAAGATGTTTCTAAACTAGAAGCAACAGGAAAATTTAACACTGTATGTCACTGGTATACATGTCCAGTTTTATAGACCAGTAACTGTAACTGAAAGATATTAATGCGTTTCCTCTATTTGGGCTGTGTTCCAGAGCACTAACATACACTTCAGGAATAACCTTTTTCCGATAGAAAGTTAAAATAAAGCTAAATGCAATATAAATACATACTTCATGTTTACACACACATACATGGCACACATACAGAAAATATGTGCATTGAGATACTAGTCCAAAGAAAGAAAAAGATTTTTCCTTGTTTGTGTTACAAGGCCATAATTCCTCAAGCTCAATGATGTGTGTTGTAGAAATGCCCTGAAATAAAATGCCTGTAATTAACTAATATATGATTTCATATAAGATCCTTGTTTAATATATGTCTTCATATTAATGCACTGTGGTTAAAGGAAAATAAAATAGTTAGCAGAGGAAGAAAAGACATATTTGTATTTTTAAAAATAATGAAATCTGCTTTATTCCAATAGCATTTTTCCTCAGGATTTTTTCTTTTTAAAAATAAAAATTCCATTTTCCTGTCTGAATTCAAAATGATTGACTGGAGCACAATATTAAGTAATAAATAAAACAGTCCCAGTGCCTGAAAGACTCCTGAATAAAGAGAAAATTATTTTTGGATTTTCCTTCTGATCAGATATGAAATATTCTGAAACGCCACCTCTATAATTTGATAAAAAGCTTGATATCCCCAAATGAAAATAGGATTCAGCACTTTCATTTTTCTGTCTCTAAAGGAACCTCTAGGTAAACTGATTTTAAAAAAATGAAAATTTCAAGCATAAAGGTGGGAGTAATGAAGCAAGTTTAAATATGCGCTGACCTTTGAAATGAACTGCATTCCATGTTGTTTGGCCAAGAAGCTGGCTGTGTTGCTGTCTCCATCAATTTCCACAGCATAAAAGATGCGGGTTTTGGAGCTGCCCTGCTCTCTGGTGGATGTTGATAGGCATCGCCACAAATACACCAGTGCTGATAGTAACAGCCACATGTTCATTGCTCTGAAATATTAAAAAGAAATCCACAAGGGATAAAAGTGTAAGCATCTTCTTTTGCTGTTGTTGTTCACCATAAGAATTTACCCAGAGGTGGCTGTATTTTATTTTCCCCTTCTTTGGTTAAAAAATAAAATCCTACAATCTTTTATTTAGTAGCAATATTAAACTAAAAAGAAGAAAGTAAACCAAAACATATTATTTTTGGAAGCTAAGAGTATTATGCTGTTTGACAGTATCTAAAAGCAAAGTTATGATTTTATTCATACAAATTCAAAAATAAAAATGTACACTATTTTGCAGCTTTAGTTATTATTTCCTTTTTCCACTCCTGTTTTATTATATAAGTTTCACTAGTTTTATTCAGTGATTTGCTAATCTCAAGCTGTTCACTAGACCTGAAGGTCAAATGGCATTCTCTGAAAAATTTCAATGTTTGATATCAAAATGGAAGATTGCCACTTGTATAGTAATTTTAATAACAACCGCTAATCCAAATATCTGTATATGTTCTAAGTCCTTCTGTAATATATTTTATCAAATATCATTTTATAAGAGAGTCTTATGATCTAATCATATATTGCCTAGAAAAATGAATATTAGAAAGATGACAAAGTCAAGATTACACATATGAGAAGTACTACAGGTATCTTAATTAGGCAATATTCATACCTGGCTGAAAATTGATTCTGTAAATGCTAACTCTTAGGCACTAGATCCTGGCTTTAAAAATATGACAGCAGCAAGTAACAAAATCATCCTGAGCGATATCCTGGTGTTTCATCCATGATGAAACAACAAGGGTATCTTTTAAGTAGATGTACTATTAGGTGCAAACAGTGGTAGAAATCCAACTAACATTTCCACCTATGTTCCCATTCTTTTATGTACCTGGTTAAGATCTGTACAATAACAGAATTTAAAAATTAATTTTGAAATGGATGGGACAATATAGTTTTGCATGTTATAGGTGGTCATGTTCATTTATATGCTTGCAACGTTTGCAGCAATTATTATTCAAATAGTCATTTAAAACAGCAGTTAGATATAACTTATCAGTGGGACCATACAAATATGTAGAAATAAACCATTGTATCAATCCAATCTTTGAAGATATACATCTGTCTCCTAAGCCATGTCTTTCAATTGCATCCTTCTTGGAAGTCCAAGAACTAACGCAAAGCAGCCAGTGACTGAATTCCACCCCCACACCCAGTAGTAGCTCTTTTTAATATTAGGTGCAAATTAAGGTGCAACAGAAAAAAACAGTTTATCTCATATCTTGCAGTCCACAATAATACAAACCTACAACCTTTAATAAACACTGCCAGACTGAAAAAATATACTTAAGGTATCTGCACAGTTAAAGATAAAAATCAGATCTTGAATGAGATCCTACCAGCTAGATACTTCTGAAAAGGCCTAGTAAAGCCTATCATAAGAATCCCTACCAATTACGTTAGAGTGTTTCTGGATTCTGATTACTATCTGAAACATAGACAGAGCCTCATAAAGGTGGGGGATTTTTTTTGGCCGGACATATGCAGTCTAGATTTCTAAAGTTCCTCTTCAAATCTTAGTTAAATATGTAGTAGGGACACTACTGGTTTTCCACATGGTGTTTTTTGGAACACCAAGGATTGAGGTAGTGAGAACTGTAATTTATTTCTGTTATCTAGCTAAGCAATCAGATTACAGCCCTATGAAATGAAGCCCAGTAATCAATGGAAAGGAAGCCATGAAGATTATGGAAGATTAAGTTTTGGCTCCTACCTGTAAGAAGATGAAAATTTCATCAAGTATTGTCCAGGACAATGCATGAGGATAAAGGTTATTTGGCTTGGTGTTTCTTCTACTAATGCAGGTCTACTTCATATGAGCTATTTACTTATATGGTGATTGAGTCAGAAAAAAAAATTACATTAAAGCTCAGTCTACTCTAAACATGATTCAGAATGGATTTCAACAAAGGTCTCTTCCTATCAATTCTAATGCAGTCTAGAGCCATTTTGATCTCCACAGCCAGCTTAGGGCAATGTAGTTGGCCCATATTTAGAGTAAGCCAAAGGCTGAGGAGTGTACAGAGGAATTGGGGCTGCAGAGAGAATTAAGAAAAAAACACCCAAATTGATAATGTAGACCCACCCTGTATAATTCATACAGAATAAAACATTTCCAGAACAAAAGATCAAAATCAGTCTACCTAGAACACCCTAGATCATAAGAGCATTCTTTTAGGAAAAGAAAAACACAGGTTCATCCCCCTGCAGAGCGATGTAAGGGTAGAGCACCATATTTTTCAGTAAGGGACTCACACCTGTGGTATTGGTAAAAGTGTTTTGGAGATACTTCTCTCTTCTGATAGTATATTCCTTGACATTCACTTTACTGCTTTTCAAATCAAACTATTTTGCTAGTACTAAAGTAGAGCTCTGGAGAACTTATTCATTTTTTCAAGCTGACAGGTTTGGCAAATTTGACCTGACCTGAATGGAGCCACTCTGCAGATTAATTTTTTTGACTACCAATCAATTTTCTGGGGAAAAAAAAGAAATAAAATAAAAAAAAAAATTTCTACAGACAACACAATGCAAACATGTCTGAGAGACATTTCTTATATACTAGTGGCTTATGCTAACTGTTACTGGAACTGGAAAACAAAATGCTGGGAGATTAAATGGGAAACAATAATCACTGAAAGCCTCTGCTGTTCACATAGGAAGCTTCAACCACCAATATAAAATTAGCTGTATGTGACATCAAGATGATACTTAAAAAACACTTGATTGACAAACTGGAGAAAAAAACCCTCTACAATTGGTAAGAATTTAGATATCTGTTTCTGAAAACAGATGGTAATCCTGCAAATGTATATTTTCACAAAAGTTATACATTTAATAATTTTCCTTTCCACAAAAATACCAATTGACTGGATTCTTGGTCCCCAAGAAATTACAAATCCATCCTAGAAAGTGGAGTTGGTAAACCCACTCAAACACACCTTCAAAAGCAAAGTCAACAATTTAAAGAATATTTCATAGGTACAAGTAATAACTGGACACCTTTGCTATCATGATGCTGAAGCAAACCAAAACAGGTGTAGTTTCACCCCAATTATTAGCTCCTGAAAACAGAGTGAGTGGGGAAAATGCATTATTTTTACCTATCTACTTCTTCGTGGAAACCTTTGGGTCTCACCCATAATGTGGAATAGGGGCTTAAATTCAGCATGAGATGAAAATTTACCCAAACTTGGACAAGATAATAAGGCTTTGAAAACTGCAGTCACAAGGTCAGCAGAGGCATGTAACAGTTGAAAATTGAAATCATGAAAGATTCCACCTGCACAAAGTAATCCTCATCCCAAGACTGATCCTATATTTCTCCCATAATGCAGGTTTTCCCTATGTTCCAATCTTTATATTGGGAGAACAAAGAGACTGTCCCACCTACACTCTGCAAAGGCAGTACTAACAGAGGGTAAACTGGACAGAGGAGGATCTGGGTGGCAGTAGAATGGGAGAACGGACAGCAAGGGGCTGCTGCTGGGCATGAGTGAAACTGGTGATTTATGTTACAGGCCTTGGATTGACTGATTAGGACGACTAGAACTGGGAACTGAGCGCCAGGGCAGTGGGACTATTGCTTGAAAGCAAAAGAGGGTACAAAAGGACCACAATACCAGGGACTGAGTGAGAGACTGAAACAAATTATTTGCATACCTGGACTCTCTGGGACCTCAGTTGATATGAAGCTAGTTGGTTCAAGTGACTTGAAGCACAATTGGTTAAACAGAACTAGAGAAAAGAGTCAGGAATGATAGAGAGTCTGGAAAGGTCCAACATTAGATGAAGAGATATGAATGATTTAGGAAGGGACAGATTAGAGGAGAACTGAAAGAAATACAGAATCCAGGAACAGCTGATTGCAGAGAAACAAATCCAGCAAGGAACCACCAGCGTGCAACCAAGATTATCTGGGCAAAGAGACCTGGGGCAAGGATATTAGCTCTGAAAGAGAAAAGGAGGAGAAAGAACAAGTAACAAGGAAAACATAACCAGGCTGTAAAGAACAAACCAAAAGACTCTATAACCAGACTAGCTCTTCTCCACAGCCCGGAACCAAATCCTAAGTTCCAAATCTTGCTGTTCCACTGAAACTGGAAAACACAAAGGAACCAAGTGTCTTAATTCCACCTACTCAGCCACAGGGATAGTTAAAGCCTGGTACTTCGAGAGTGTGAGCGGGTTCCTTCAAACAGCAATGGATGTGGATGGAAGGATTCCAACCCCATTTATGCCTCCATGAGGATATTAGCAAGTTGCCAAAGGATAACATTTCTACTCTAATTACCCTGCTAAGAAAACCCCAAGCATGAGTCAATCATACACACAATATATTACATTAATAAAATTTTGCTAAATCCAACATTAAAAAACTCCAAATTAAGACTATTGGTGTAAATTGTGACTAGAGGGTGAAAGGTATTTTTAGAGGCTAGGAAGAAGGGCAGTTAAAGGCCTGAAAGTAGTCAGGATCCACAACTTATAATAATAAACTCACATATGCTTGATTGCATACAACACTTCTTCTGTATCTGCCTTTATTCAACTTCCAGAGTAAATACAATATATCCTAAAGTGGGCTCTTGAGGGCTAGTAACTAGTGACATCCATGATTAATGTTATATGAGGGGACCGATCATATACAGGTCAGTGCTTCAACCTGTCCTAATCTTCTGTTTTTCCAATAATGAATTTTGAAGAAAATGCTTTGGTTTCAACAGTAAAGATTAAACTTTACTTATATACACTGGAAAGCAATTTAATTTCAGAACACAGGATTTCACCTAACCTATCAAGAAAGAAGATTCATAATTTTATTAAATTCTACTGGGGGGAGGGAAAGGACAGATTTTTTCCTCTTGGTGTGACAAATACAGTAGTATTGTGCAACTGAAATTCCACAAAATGAATGAAAACCTAAAAAATTTCTAAACTACACATATGCAAAAACAGAATAGGCTTATTTTTAATAATGTGTGATATAATTAAGATAAACTAAAATATAAATTAAATACACAATATCAATTAAACACACAATTTATTGCAGCCACCTCTCTCTGGGTAGTCAGTAGCTACTACAAAATGTAATGTTGTCAGGCTTTGTTCTTTTTTTAAATGCAGCTGAAGTTATTCCACAGTGTACTGCAAACTGCATACTTGTTCCATTAACTGAATCTAATTATAAAAAAACCCCAACCAAACAAAAAAACCCCAACCAAACAACTCTACCATTATTCTGGTTTTAGGTTAGGAGTATGAGATGCTATAATATAATAAAAAAAAAAAACACCACGGTTTCTGTATTAAACAAAAGGGTAGAGGATTGATACTGGATTTGTAACAGGTCTTTACTCAGTAGACCAACTAGGACCAATGCTACAGCAGTAGTGTTTCTATCATTAAGTGCTTGTCACAACAAAGAGTATTTTGCAATAACACTGAATCTTTTCTACAGGGTCAGTAGCAGATGAGCATCATGTTTTACAGTTACTAGTCTTGAGAGTGTTCTGGGTTTGTTGCATCAGAGATTTCAATTTAAATTCTAAATATGAATAATAAATCCTACAACAAATTAGTAGCTTCCTGAAGTTATTACACAATGCACGCTTATGTTTCTGAATTGTAATTTTGCTAGGTAGGCCCATACACACAAAAAAAAGACTATATGGGTGTTTACAGTCACACACAGAAAAATAGCCAGATGTAACCCCAAATTTCTTAAGGTGATTGAAGCTAAATATGGTTCAATCATATTTAATGGTAAAAAACAGTGATTACCACCAGAAATTTTTGCAAAAATGTGGAAAAAAAGCAATTATATGTGAAGCAATAGTAAATTTCCACTTTTCGTCAGAAGTGTCTGTTGCTTTATAAAACAACAAAATCTAACTAGAAAAAAAAAGAAGAAACAACACTGAGGGTGGGGGTTTTTTAATGAAAAGAATTGGCTTTCCAATTCTTCCACTGAGAAAAAATGATCCCCTTTAATTGTAGTGAGACATTCTTTAGTTTTTGAGGAAACACCGCAAAACAGCTGAACTACATGCACTGCTTTCTGAATTATGAACAGTTTTCTTACAGGCTTTGTATCATATGCTGACCAAGCCCAGTTTTGCTCCAGTTTATGAAATGTGACAAGACCACAGTTAAAGTTGATCTATGCCGCAGGCTATTCGTGTTGTCTACTCAGATGGTACATCATAATGCCATGAGTCCAGATACTGTACCTTCTTTGTTTTCTTTCATTTATTTTACTGAAGTTTTATAACACGAGACAGAGGCAAGATCCGAATTTACGGCATTGCTTCTCCCAGCTAAGAATAAGCACCAAACCATGAGGGTGTATTCAGAAGCATCTCCTGTGATGTCTCAGACCTGCAGAGACAGTGTGTGCTGTTGATTTTGTTTTTTTCACTGAAGAATCACTGAAGTGAAGAGTATGTAATAATGCACACATCATTTTATTGCATTTATGCTGAGCAATATTTTTTTGGTTTTAAAATGTATTGGTACTGGCAACCACTTTCTAAAGGATTACCTTAGAAACTGTCAGCATTTCAGCATTTTCCAGCTTTATCAAAGCACTATTGACTGTATTAGAAACTGAATAGAGTTCAGTTACTGATACAGCTTGGAGTTTACCACACTTTCAGAGGACATCACTGAGCACCAAGAAACTTCAGAAATTAGCAAATTCTGTAGATAGTGTTTAATCTTGAAAACAGGGACATTTATGATCGAGTGCATTTTGTTCCTTTAATTGCTATTATTTTTGTTGGAAAATAAGAAACAGGACAATTACACACCACTCCTCAGCCAGATCGATCTCAAAATGTTTTACAAACCACATGCACAATAACATGAGAATAATAAACAGAAAATATTAAAAATACAAAACCACAGCTACCTAGGAGTTTGGACTGGCCAAACTGTTTACGAAAAAACTGAACTACTATAAAACTTCTGGAACCAAAAGGGAGGAATTAGTTGTACCTAATCAGCACGTTACTGTGAATTAAGTGGTACTACTCTAGCCATGTGTTCTAACAGCATAAATATGTACAGTTTATAAGAAGTGTTACTATCTTCTATTAGACTAAATGCAATATTTGAGGGGAAAATGACAAGCTTTCAGGCATGCAAGACTTTCCTCCAATCTGAAGTAGAATTAGCAATCTTCCAAACTAAATAAAAGTTGAGAACAATTGCTCTGATTTTAATTTAATCAAGCTTGCCAATTCAATTAACTAAAAGATAAGATAGTTCATAAATATGGGGTGGAGAAATATTAGAAAGGGAAAGACAATACATTTGTTTGCTCCTATGGGACACAGAGAGAAAGAGAGCAAGAGAGACGCAAGTAATTTATTGTCTGTGCAGCATGGAAAGGTTATCCTGGGGTGGCAAAAAATATAATGTGCCATAAAACCAATGTCTCTGTTGAGTCCATGGTTTTTAGTGCCCAGTAGAGTTATGAATTTTAGTTCCAGAATTATCTTTTGAAGGTATTTTGTATGTTTCCCTTGAGCA
Source organism: Aptenodytes patagonicus (assembly GCF_965638725.1). Classification (NCBI taxonomy): domain Eukaryota; kingdom Metazoa; phylum Chordata; class Aves; order Sphenisciformes; family Spheniscidae; genus Aptenodytes; species Aptenodytes patagonicus. Next base: position 47,333,441 of record NC_134951.1, on the reverse strand, counting down.
GCAGGGCTGAGAGGTCAGAGATGAAGTGGCTGTTCTGGATTAAAGCAAATGTGACATAGCTATGCAAGCTGGAATTCAAAATTCAATAAGACTCATATAGCTATCCTACTTCAAGGTTCTCTTTAATTGCCAAGAGTGTTCACTCCCAGAAACAAAACTAATGCAAAGCCCCCGCTTAAGCCGCTTGCAACGGTTAGAATACTGTGAAATAACCTTAAACCGGTCTTAAATGATAGCTGAAAATTATTTAATTATGATGGTGATAGGACCATTCTAGAAAATGGAAAACCTATACCTGGTATTAAGCACTTGCTTCTCTCTGCTCTGACAAAATTGAGAGAAAATGCAGAAAAAGTCTTGAGACAATCTTTTACCCAGTATAACTTCAACGAACTCCTGAGCTTGTTCTAAAGGACTTCCAGAATCCCTATTAACCTCAGGGTCAGGAAAGATGAGGAATGGCTCAAAACTCTTGGTTTAGGAGAACATTTTCCCAGTGTATGCAGAGGCATAACCACTTCAAACATGTTGAAAAAAATAGTTTGAAGACTCCAAGATTTCTTTACTGAAGTACCACAAACACTGGTTGCGCTCAGGAAGCATTCCAAGCCGAAGTCCTCCAAGAGATCTTTTGGGGTTTTTTAGAGAGTAAATTCCAGCTGCCAAACCATATCTCAGACACGCTATACTGTAGAGGTTTAACCACTCACTGGGTGGTTATCCTGCACTTAAAATTGCTGAAATTATGCTATCACTCAATGGATGATATAATAGATAAATTAAGTGTTCTAAATTACATAGGCTGTCACACTCACTTCTGTGTGCTTCATAGCTAGTCAGTAATAAGGCTGCAAAAACTCTTATGAAAAGGATACAGATATCTGAGGATACTGAAGGGGAGAAAGAATAGCTTCTCCCCTGACTATGCTCCTTCAAGAAATGAGAACAAGAAACAATTGAAAAAAGGGGGTCCAGACAAATTAATGTTACACATTTAACATATATAAAATATACCTGAAAGTTTATATATGTATGAAAAAAAGAAATAAACAGGACACATAGTGGAACTGTACAAACAAGGATTATATTAACAATGAGAAAACACTTAAATGACTGAGTCATGCTTTAAGTGTTTTTAAGGGGCTAGAATGTAACTTCACAAGAGACTTAACCATCATATCCAAAAAGTATATTTTCATGAAGCCCAGCGGTCTTAATACCCAGTCTAAGATGAACAACTTAAGTGCTTAGAACAAAATCCTTTTGCTATTAGACCAACAAACTCCTATCCAGCCCTCCAAACAGTGTGAGCTAATCCAAGCCTCTTTCAAGGTTTTGGCTGAAATGTCAACCATGTATTTCTAGAAATTTCTATCTTTCCCTTACCTTAGAGTCAACAGATTTTTGGTCTTCTCTATAGAAAGACTCAATTAACTCAGAGCCAGCTTAACTAGTTAGAGTTGCAAATGACTACTTTTTTTTTTTTAAAGTAACTCAGAAATACCTCTTTCATGTTAATGCTCATGGTAGTATGAAACATAAGAGCAACAAAACGTTTTCTACATTTGAGTTTTGGGCATTCATTGTCACTGCCAAGCCGCTTGTTGGCATTAAGTTTTAATAAAAGATAGTCCATCTACAAATTTTCTTCCCTTCTGTGAAAAACAGACACTTCAATTAACACCAAAATAGAACTTTAAGACGACTAACACAACAATATATTCCCCCCCAGTTACCAAACAAAAAAATCTAGAGCAGCTCTTAAAACATTTATTTCTCTTATTTTATTCCACCACCAAGGTGAAAAGAATCAATCATTCCATACAGTTTTGTGTATATGCCCCATCCCTGGAAACATTCAAGGTCAGGTTGGACGGGGCTCTGAGCAACCTGATCTAGTGTAAGATGTCCCTGCCCACGGCAGGGGGGTTGGACTAGATGACCTTTAAAGGTCCCTTCCAACCCAAACCATTCTATGATTCTATAGCTTCCAGAAAACAGAGGCTGTGTGATATTATAAAAATTGTGTTAAACTTCTTAATCTATTGATAAGCCTCTGCAGCATGCAAAAAGAATCATCATTTTGAGAACTTTCGAACTTATGTAAACCAGAAAGCATTAACTGTTAGTTAAAAATGCAGATAAAAAAGAGCAAATTTATGTTAGCGTCACCATCAGTATGAGGAATGTCATCTCATTGGACATTCCATGGAAGACCCTTTTTTACATCTAATGAGCAAGGCAGTAAAGTCATATCCTAAGGCTAATAAAGAACCTGTTCTAACCAGTTGCTCAAAACCAAAGATATTTAAACATATTGCACTGGAAGCATAACTTGCACCTGGTCTGATAAATAAAAAGGATTCCATATACAGAATACTTGAAAATGTGATTGTAAAAAATAAGAAAGGTGAGGATCATCCTGAAGCTTCTGCAGGATATTAGGTGATTACTTAGTGCATGAACTGTATCATTTGTCTATAATTTAGAAAATGAACTACACAATATAATTAAAAAATCAGAATGTGAATATTAAAACATGGATGTAAATTCATTCTTTTTTCTATACAAAATGTAAGGGAAAAGAGTGTGTTAAAAAATAAACTGCTGCTTTTTTTGAAATGATTGTAAAACAGAATTAGTAGCTCAGAGTGTTAGGTTGTCTGATACCCAATAGCAAATGGTTTGCCAAGCCCTTCTTCCCCTAATAGGTTTACCATTATTATGAAGACAAGGGCCTAAGATTACCAAAACTAAGAACTACCTGATATGCAACTTTTTAGCATCTATTCAATTTATTGGAGCAAAACAGTCTTTTCTACAAACTTTACTATCATTAGTAAGAAAATTCCAACCAGAGAAGTATTGCTTTCTTATAACAATAAAAAAAGGAAAAACAACTTTCATTTTATTTAATAGATTCATTACTACAGATCATTCCCCTGAGAAATATTCTATACAATCATAAAGGATACCAAAATCTGAATCTTGCCTAAGAGTCAAGAAGAGTTTGAAGTGCTTCAAAATCACCTTTAGCTCAACAGTGATTTCTACAGCCAATTAAACAGTGGAATTGATGGACTCTGAGAATGTCATATGTTGCCCTCTGCTGAAAAGATGATCATTACGACTTGAGGTCTTAAGACTGGAAGGTCTGACAGAAGGGAAAAGTAAGTGGAGGATCCTCTGATTTCAGGGATGTGGATAATTCCTTTAGGGAGAAAGGAAGATTAAATGCTCACCTGGCCAAAGAAAAATTTCACAGAACATATGGTGTATATGTATAAATTATCTTGACAAGAACATGAAATCAGCAACTTGGTTATTAGAAATGTAACTATTGAGAATTACATTGATTATATTCATAAATGTCTTTAAAATGGCTACCTGTCAAGTAGTTTAGATCTAACATGTGACTTACTTTAAAGACGTTATAATATAATGAGGAGAGTCTTTCAGGGTGAAAATATATTTTTTTTACCCTGTCCATACTGTGCTTATTGATTGGTGCATATAAATGTAGACGTGTACATTTCAAAGTCACTGTGAGAAAGTTAGCAATAATGCTGCTATTTAAAAAAAAAATCATAAAATGTTTACACTCACTCTGGAATACTTTTCACTTTCACAGACTCTTATCTCTTAAAAAAGAAAAAAAAAAGAACAACAAAAAAAGGAGATCTGGGTATTTTTCTAATGCTTACTGTATCATAGCCCAAACAACAGATGCATGAAAAGGGAACAAGCATTAAAGAAACAGGCAGACTGTGTTACGTCAAGTAAAACTATCTTTATGTTTCATGGAGCAACAGTCTGAAGATGGTATAATTGAACTTGTCAACTAATAGTCAAAGTCTATGGTTTTAACCGAAAGAAAAGATTAGAGAAAGATGCTTAAATTTAATTACTTTAGTAATATTTTCTTCTAAGTAGTAACGCAGTCACCCTTCCAAGGTAATGCACTATTCCTACAGTACAGTACCATATAGCAACAACAAAATTAAATGGTATCTCAGTGACAGTACAATCACATTTCTACTTTTATCTACAAAATAAGATGTACCACCTAGAATAATGTATAAAATGAAGACTGAAGTACTGTCATAGACCACGTTTCACAGGATTTTATAAAAACAGTTGTCCATTTAGTCTAGATTTCCCCTGCTAGACCACTCTGTTATTATGACTGTGTACATGAACTTTTCTTTTGAATATTGTCATCTCGCTGGCACCACACATACTCCATTATATGCCACGGGAGGTATAATATACCAGAAATTCACATGCATGCTGTTCCCTAGGATGATTGCCATAGAAGAATCAGAGCAGTGCATTTTGAAGTAAAGTAATAGAGTGTACAATGGTGAAAATTCCGTTTAAATGATACACTTAATGCCTATTTACCATAGATGACAGGTATTAGCTGGTATTCACTATCAGCGTCATAGTATGTGATTTATCTTCACCCTATCCCTACCTTCATATATCTAGCAGTATAGAAAGTGTTAGATTTCTATTAATGCTTTTTGTTAAAATGCTGTCATTTTCTGTAATGTTTTGATAAACAGGAATATTGTTTAATTTTCATGCATAATACTTTAATTTAAGAGGATTCTACTACATGACAATCAAGGGAAAAAATGTTGATGGATTACCAGGCAGCCATGTTTGGAATACTGTCATGTTTGATCATCCTTAGTGATACAGATTTGGTCAGACAAAATGTTAATATATATAATTAGGAGCTTTTACTTACATTATCAAGGGATGATACTTCTATATTAACCCAGAAACCAAGATATTGTTGTCAAACAAGTTAATTGTAAAGAACAGTGCATATAAATGTGAGCTTGTTGGGGATGAATGTCATCATAAATCATACAACAGCAGGAACTACATAAAATATCCTGGATATTGCTGTGTTACCCATAACTATAAATATCTCAGTAGAGGGACAGAAATGAAAATAGGGGAAAGAAGATGGGTTTAAGCCATTTTTGTGCCCTACATCTGATGGCTCCTATAAAATTTCCAGTATTCATTAGAATAGCTGCATGACTGCCTTCATTTATATACTGCTTCTCAGAAGCTAGGTGAAGCAGAGAATAACTAGGGAGCCCCAATCTGTTTTACGTTTGCAGAGGTACAGGAAACCGAGGGATGGACACTTGTTCATTCCAGAAAACTGCATACTAGGTGAGCTTTGTTTAATCGAAGAACTAGAACGGGATTATCTATCCAAGAATTTATATAGTTAAAATTATCACAGTTTGAGCACTTATTTGGAACAGCATTTGCTCAAAATATAAATTTTAATATAGTTCAAATAACAGCACCTATTGACAATCATCTACATTTTTGTATACATACATTTTATATAGAAAACTTACCCCCCACCTTGAAAATATGCTATCATATAACTAGCGAACTGTAGAAATAAAGGTTGTAAGATGAAAAGTGGGCTTCCCAAACTGAAATCTGAAGGCAGATTATTATTGATTTTTTAGTGGAAGGAATGGCATATTACAGTCAGCTTGCATATTATCAAGCTTGCAGTTTGATAATAAGTCTGTGACATCCAAAGGTGCCGCTTGATGGCCTGGCTGTCGGGTGCAGGAGGGCAGTGACCGGTCAGGGCCAATGCCAGGAAGGAGCCAATGCGAGCAGACCTGAGAGACCCTCAGCGACTCAAAGAAGAGCAGGAGAACAGTCCAAAGGGAAAACGCCTGCAGTTCTGGGGGAAACTAAATACCAGAAGCTCCATGGCAGCATTCTCTGAGATGTTCTCAGTACCAGCTATTGGCTCAGACAGAGTGGAAGTCTCCACACGTGCCTGAATAAATGACATCAGGAGGAAGGATACATTAAGAACTGGTGGCAGACAGAACCTGTACAAGAGAACTTTTTCTAAAGTCAAAACAGAATGAGACTGCTTGCACTTTAAAAACGTACCAGCTCCAGGAAAATCAACAAGGGTTGCATCCCTTGCAAGGGAAGCATCCAGGATAATAGATCTTTTAAGAGTTGCTTCATAAAAAACTCTGCATAAACCCCTACTTCTTCACAAAACCTCAAAATCTGAGATAGAAGAGTAAAATTCAAATAAAAATGTGAAGAAAAATCACAATAGAGTACGAAGAACATAAAAGTGAAACAATATCTATGTTTCTATACAAATGCTGGAAGAGTAAAAATAAGGGATTTAAACCACTTAGATTCAAATAAGAAATTTACTTTATAGCTATATCAGAAACTTGATGGAAGAAGATAAATCAGTGAACACTACCACCAAAGTACATAGGAAAGACTGGTTGTTTTGGTGGAGTTTTATTGTTAAAAGTTACAGAAGTTTTAGAGTTAAATCAGATAAACAAGTTATGTGAATCAGGAATCCACGCATGAACTGAGAATGCAAAGGCAGAAAATAATAATGGGAACACCTCATTTAATCTCCAGTAGATAACTGGCTGTCACATTAGTGCATGATTATAACACTTAATTTTTAGTTCCTGTAACTTAGTTCCTGGCAAAACCTCCAAAAGGAGAAGTAATTCTTGTCCTGACCATGCAGGACGTAGTTCACAGCATTACTTTCCAGGAGCCATGCTGACAGCAACCATCATATATTTAGTTTCAACAGCTTTGCAGAAACAAACAAACAAACAAACAGTTACTAATTTCAAAACAGGAAACTATATAAAAATTAGGTTTATAGAAAAGAAACAACAGGAGACATCAAAAGGGGTAGAATACCTGCAGTCATTAAAGAAACTAAAGGCCTTGTATTTAAGTGTCAGAGCAAATGAATACCACTATCAAAAGGACCAAAAAGACCAAGAAAAAGTTATGACTACTACAGCATATTCAGGGATACCAACTGAATAATATAGGAAGTTATCGTTCAGAAAAATAAATTGTATTCAAATTAGTAAAATAGAAAAAAATCATAAACTCTGATCATTTGTGCAAAAATACAGTAAGGAAGACCAAAAGTTTGAAGAATAACTTGCAAAAGGCAGAAAATCTAATAACAAATGCCTTTTCAACTAGATGAGGAGCAGGGAGAATGACACAGAGCTTGTAGGAATTAGAGAACACTCAAAGAAGACAGCAAAAAAACCTAATTAATTTTTAGATCCATAATCACTGTTGAAGAGTTCGAATAGTTTTGCTTACCAGAATTTTTCTTTACATTCAACATTTTAAAGGGTCTACCTCAAACTCAAAATTTCTGAAACTTGTCAAAGTTCTGGAAGAAGTTCTAGAACAAAAAACCCCAAACAATCAAGACAGAAAGTAACAAACTTCCAATCTACTAATTGATATTTGCCAAAAGTTTCTACAAGATTCAAGAATAACATAACTAAGCATGTTATGAAACCTCAGTCTGAATTGTTTGGCACTAGAGGACTGAAAAATATCTAACACAACATGGATTTTTGAAAGGGGATAGGAGCCCAGCAGAGAAGCAGGCAAGTAAGAACAATGTCCATACTAACTAAAGTGCTAATATTCTAAAAAATAGAACCATTGGAGAAATTAATAACTATGACATAATAGAGAACAACTTGTTTTTACATAAACTTGTGCCTCACAAATCTATTAGCTTTTTCTAAAGGAGTAAATGTGTATATAGACCAGAGAGGTTTTTTTTAAATTTTCAGTCTGCATTCAACAAGGTCGCTTATCAAACTGCTTTAAAAAAAAAAAAAAATTGCCATGCAATTCCATTCAGAAAAATACCTGTATATATTAATAATGAGTAATAAGGAGAAAGCAAAGGTAGTGAGGTAGGTTAACCTTGGCTAACAGTCAAAATCTCACCCAGACAGTCACTCACTTTCCCTCCTCAGCAGGACTGGGGTGAAAACAGAAAGATAACCCAGGAATGAGAAAGCACGTGGGTTGAGATAAAGACAGGGAGATTGCTTACCAATGAGTGTTGCAGGAAAGAGAGACTCAACTTGGGGGGAAATTAACTTAATTTATTGTCCATTAAAATAAAAATGTAATTCAGGTAGTGGGAAACAAAAAGACAAACATTAAAAGAACACTTTTCCTCCCCGCATTCTCAGGCTCAACTTCACTCCTGCCCTCTAGACTTCTCTGCATCCCTGAGCAGCGAAGAGGAGGATGGGGGGTTACAGTCAGTACACAGCAGTTCCTCTCTACCGCTACTTCTTTCTCACACTTTTTCTCCACTCTAGTGTGGGCTCTCCATGAGCTGCAGTTCCCGTCAGGAAATCACCTCTGCTGTGGGTCCTCCACAAGCTGCAGGGAATATCTGCTCCAGCACCTTGAGCATCTTCTCCTCCTCCTCCTCCTCCGACCTTGATGTTGCCTCTGCTGTTTCTCTCACTCTTTTTGCTCCCTCCTCCTCTCTCCGTCTGGTATTTTCTGCCCTTTCTTAAATATGTTATCACAAAGGTGACACCAACTTGTCTGAGGGGCTCAGCTTTGGCCAGCTGTGGGTCCATTGCAGAGCCCGCTGGAACCAGCTGTGTAGGAATACTTTGTCAGTTTTCACTGTGAAAACTGTAGAGTCCCACTGAGATCTGTATTGCGACCTGTGCTGGTCAACAGATTCATAAATGATCTGGAAGAAGTCTGAAAGATTACAAAGTTTGCTCACTTTGATAGTAAAGGTAATGGTTGTTTCAAATATCGTGACTAGGCAATTAAGAGGGAGACAGAAATTCAGCATAGACAGATACAAATTGATAGACCAAAAGAGGAATAATTCTGGCTTTACATACACAGTGATAGGCTCTGAAGTATTATAACTCAATAGTAAGACGTTGGAGTTATAACAGATACTCCCTGGAAATATCAGGAATATGCTTAACAATGGTCAAAAAAGGCAAAGAGAAAATGCAAATTACTATGAAAGGAATACAAAAAACACAATGCCACAGAATAAATTAATAGCACAGCTCCAGTCTGAATACTGTGTATAATTCTGGTGGTCCTTCTTACCTTAAGAAGAACACAATATAATTGGAAAAGGTACAGAAAAGGACAAAGAATGGATCAAAGTTGATACAATTTCTGTACAAAGAATGACCAGGATTCTTTAGCCTAGAAAAGAGATGGGGACATACCAAAGTCCATCTATTACAAGTGGCATTAAGAAGGTGAACAGGAACTGTCTTCCAACAGAAGCAGTAGGAAACAATAAAGGAAAATACCTAACAGAAGTATGTTTGTTTGAAACAAACAAAAAGAAGATAATCCTTCAAACAAGGCATTAAATTATACCTCTGGCCACAGAATCATGGATTCTAAATTTCACTCAAAAAATGATCAAAAAAATTCATGGGGGGAAAAAAAAAATATACCAAGGGCTACTAAAAATAAAAATCCGTAATAAAAAAATCTCTCTAATTCAGGAGATCTCTGAGCTCCAAATCATTTAAGCCTTGAAGGGTATTCTGGGAAAGTATCACTCCCAGACCAAAATCTGTACAAATTAGATCAAAAATATACATCTTGAATACAGAACTATGACTCAGTGGCTCAAACATAGCCAGTGACATTTCAGACACCTAGGGTATCTGAGACCTGGGACTGACAGACATGAGACTAGAGGAAATCTGAGTCTTTCTGGAGTAACAGCTAGAGGCTAGGTTAAATGTGGTAGGGCATTTCAAATAGCACTAGACACCTATATTTTGGTTATTAAATCCTTCCTTTTATGTTGAAAGAGGTGGCTCAGGTCTATAGAGGCCCAAATGTCAGTTATACCCATTTCCATTTATAAGAGTTTGGTAGCCAGTAAACACACTTACTTTGTATGCCAAAGCATGCTTGTTGGTGCCATAGTCAGTCGAAGAACCTCAGGTAATTAATGTTTATTGTCAAAGCCCTGCCTATCAGCCAACTATAGCAGATGATTTTTTATAACGATTACATCCAAATTACATCCATATTGAACCATCCAGCTCTGCTGTGTACCACTTACTATATTTATTTTTTTATGTCCTGTTAGCATTTAATACTTTTCCAAAGTTTATGTTTATAACAGAGAAGTAGTTATTTGCCACAGCTGAACATTTCAACTTCAGATATCACAGTTACCTTGATAAATTAATATAATGCTAGTGGTATTTCATATTAAACATTCAAAATAGATTTATATACACCAATCCAGGAGTAATTCTGCCTCCCTGTACTTTTGAATAACACCACTGAGGTACTTCATGAACATCCACTATTCTTTCCCAGGAAACTCCAGATTCATTTAATGCCCAGGATGAATCTGCTCTGATAGGAGACCATGACTGTAAGTAGAATTTTTATTTCATTTGCTGCAGCACCTGGGAATTGTGTAATAAACAACTGCACAATTGAAAAGAAGGTATCATAATCAAAACAGGTGATAGCTTCCCTGGAAAACTTGGATTGTGTCCTCCTGCTGCATGCCTTAATAACATTGATAAGGCTCTTAAACCAAGCTTTTCTAAGGCATCATTAATTGTGCCCCCACATATCCTGTCCCAACTTATTTCTTGAATATCTTTTGCAGAAATGCTGGTAACATAGCTGCAAATGTAATCCACAGGAGTTCCGCTTTTAACATACAGAAGTTAATATACAGCAATGTTAAGTACTTGAAAAACTAGGTTCTAAGTTTTTTCAATTTGCATATCCTGAATTACTTTATATGGATAACACCACTATCTTCCCCCCTTCATTTCTCTAGAAGATTGTAAAAATAAAATAATTAAGTTTATGAAGACTTGGATAGTGAGTGGCATGAAAATGCAGTAATTCAGTCTACAGAGCAAAACTGAGCAACGCAGAAAGCAGAAGGTTACATCTCAAACAACGGGCCAACAAAGTTGAAATACAGTTGTAACTGAGACCTGTATTTAATATGTACATATTTAATCTAAATTACACAGATTGTGGGCTGGGAATAAGCACTGGACTTCGCTTAACTGTCAGGGAGCGAAGAGTTCAAGACTGTCTGGTCGAGGAAAAATGTAGTGGATGGACAGGAAAAGGAGTTTGGAAAGAGCATTCTGACAAAGAGGCAAAGGATGTGGAGAAACCTAAGACTAGCTGGGCAAACACTGGAAAAAAGAAACAAGAAGAGGACTGAGATAAACACTCATCCTATTTTAGTACCCATACTAGATCAGAAAGCCTCTGCCACACGGAGGGTAGGGAGAGAAATTTGCTGAGATGTCACAAAAAGGTGAGACTGGACATGATTATGAATGGGACTGGGAACTGGGAGAGGTCTTTGAAGTAAGAACTGGAGTGGCTACACAGGAAATCTGGAACTGTGTATGCAAAGCAGAAAGGAGATTTGACTGAGATAGGAAGCTTGCACGCATGAAGAGATCAGGTCTGTGGGTCATGATGAGAAATAGGCCATAATGGGAAGCCACAGGAGTGAGTGAGGGATATAAAAATTTTGGATGACACTGGGACAAGGAACCATGGCCAAGATGATATGGGTGGAACAGGAGATGCCAGGAAAACTGAGATGGACTGGGCAGAAAAGTCCATGCCACACTGGTACACTTTCCTCCAAAGCCTGAAATCGAAACCAAGGTTCTGGATGTTTTGTCCTCTGCTGTCATAAGTATCTGTGAAACCCTGCTGGAAAGCATGTTCCTCTCTCACATTCATCTGTGCAGTGGATGCATAGGCAAATGAAACTCTTATCCCTCTCATCTCTCAGTTTCAGCTTCTCAGCCTAAAACCAACTTCCAAAAAGAGTCTTTTTCACAATTACTTTCAATTTCATCCTCCAATTTCCAGTCAGTTTCTCTCTCTTTCTTTTAAGTCTCAGTCTCAGCAGATGCTTTGTTTTCAACCTCAGGCCTACCCAAGCACCAGCAGCCAGGCTAGGGCTAGCAACAGCCCGACTGAAAGGAACTGCATTGCAACTCCCAATTCCAATGCCCCATTGCTATTCTGGCTCAGAACTGCACTAAGAAGGAGATTTATTCTGAGTCTGGAGCATGTTCAGTAGCTAAGTAGGAATGGCATAGGTGCTAGCAGTGATGCAACAACTGAATGTCTGGGGTTGATGCACAAGCTCTTGTGAGATGTAGGAGATGCAAAGGAAGGAAGTATATTCAGTTGCCATCTGTTACAATTACGAACTATGAGAGGATCAAGCATGCTTAGTGATGACAGAGTATTAGCAATTAAGTTCCAGGAAGTCACTGCTGACTGTACATACACTGAGCACACAAACCACAGTTTTTCAAAGGATAATAAATGTTGAAGGAGGGGAGTGGGGAGGGGAGAACCAAGTGTGGAAGCTTTGCGTAGAGACCTTTTCAACTGGGCAACCAAGTCATATTCCTGATGTAGAAGCTAGTCCCAAGTCAAAGCACAAGGGCAATGAAGTATTGAAATGGAAAATAGCATCAACTTTTTTTTTTTTCTTTCTTTTTAATTTCTTTTTCTCCATTCTCTGAAATGACTGGGCCTTTATAGCTGTAATGACTGTAACAAGCTAGCTGAGGCAGACACCAGCTTATAAAATTTTGCTTCAAATTCTCAAACTTAGGCAAGTTGTAAACAACTGAAAATAGGCCCGTAATACTACTGGTTCTATATCTACACCTGTCACATTCTTCCTTGGGAAATATTGTTCCTTTGCAAAGACTGAAATATTTGTAATTGGCATTTGAGTCTGTCTTTTAGAAAGGTAATATTTTGCCACAACATACATAACTTTATCTTAAACACCATCAATTTTCTAACTTCACTTCAATGTCTGTCTGTACTATTGACATAAGCTACAAGGGAAGTTCTCAGAGATGGCGTATTTGTATTTCAAAATAAGTTTAAAAGTCATTAAATCATATTCTAAAAATTATTTAAGGTCTACCTTTTTAAAAATGCTTAAATATTCACTGTTCACCAAGAGAAAGAACACAAATGTGAGAATATTTTTTCAAAAATAGGAAATTCTAATTTTTAACTAGTAATCAGGAAAACTGAAAAAAACTTGCATCATAATTGTCTCGGCGGCCAAGATACTCCAAAGAGAGGTGAGACCTCCTAGGTCAAAGTGATTCTTTGCCCTAGTTAAGATGAGGAATAAAAGGAGATATTATGAAGTACACTGTTGAACTCATGCATCTACTCAGCTTTACATGAAACACTTAAATATTCATGCCGGCAGACAGCAAAATCACTTTCTGTCCATGTGGTAAAACTATTGTCATGGAGAGTAGGAAATGTAAGTTTGTCTTTCCTGAGACAAAGGAAGAAGGTGAGCTAAGATGTCCCACATCTGGGCTGAATGCTCTAACCACTGAACTCTCACACAGAATGGATATGGCAACACAAGTATTGTTTACATCATCAGACTAGTCCTCCCCCCTCTTCCTCATTTTTTCTATTTTTCCTGAAGGCTGCTGTTTGGATAAGCCAATCCCAAACTGTGACTTGCTTTAAGTAAACCAAAAGCAGAGACCCAAGACTGCATTTAAGTAAACCAAAAATGCAGTCTTAGCTCTCTGCTTTTTGAAAAGAAAACTTCTCCCAGAATTAGGGGCCTAAAAAGGACTGAGCATCAAGGAAGAATACAACAATGTCTGATTTAGTGTCACCAGAGGTGACAATAGAGCTGTAAACTACAAACACCTAAAAGCTTACAATACAAGCTGTCAGGCAAAGAACTCCCTGCAGTTTTAGACCATCTGGATAGCTCCAAACTTTTCTTATTCTCAGTCAAAAAAGAATGTGAACATGGATGTATAAACAGTGGAATCTCAAGCAGGAACAGAGACACTACTTAGCATCAGCTACTTCAGTATTCAAATAATGCATCCAATTTCTGCATCCACGAGTCAAAAGTAACATTGGTAAGTAGCTAAGTATTCAGAATATAACCATCGAAGTATTCAAAAACATGACCCAAAGTAAGAGAATCAAGAAATTTCACTTACTTAGTATAATGGATAACTAGATTACAGTCTATAAATATATACATAGGAAGGTAAATTTCATTTCAATCTCACAGACAGAGGCATAACAAGACCCAGGGGCTAGAAACTGAAGACAGGCAAACTTAGAATTAACAGCATAATTAACAATGAGGAGTACCTCATTGAAAATTGTGGTAGATACTCCCATCCTTGAAGTATGCTTTTTAAAAAAGCAAGGTAGAGGGGTTTTTTTATCTTTAGAAAGACATGACCTAGTTCAAATGGGAAGAAACTAAGACAACCATGAGGTCTCTGTTGTACAGTATGCCAGGCTAGATGATCACAGTACTCCCTTCTGGCTTTTTAATCCATGAAACTGTGTACATTTCCATTTCAATGAAACTGCATCTTTCAATGAGCATTTTTTAAAGGAACAGCTTTCCAGTGAGCTCTAGTTATGCCTTGAAGGCATAGCACTGTTTTGGGGGAGGCTTGTGAAAAACTTCTGGATAGCACAATATGGTGTTAGTCTGAATGGGGAAAGCATTCAGTCCTTTCTGAGACGAAGCTGGGACCAAGTACACTATACAGTAGAATCTGCTTTGTTTAACATATTAATTTGAAAATTAACTCTTTGCAGCATCACCCTGAATCAGTTTATGCACTCAGTTCCATCATCATTTCATGAATTTGACACTGGCTTGGCATAATCTAATTTTAACTTGTTTTTGTTTACCAGATACTTTCTCTTAAATCACTACAGAAAAGGGAGTCTAATGTAAAAGTGTTAGCACTGAAACATGTTTGGATCAGGACTTCTGATTTAGTTTCCTCAAAAAGGAATTTTATTTTTGTGCATCAAACTACCTGAAGACCTGAACCAGCATAAGACAAATGGATACTATTGAGCAATTCACATAAAATATTTCTTATTGCACCAAGACAAATCACTAGGGTAGACACAGCCCTCAGAGACCCTCTGGCTATGGCAATCTAACCAGTCCACTATTTTCCATCTATGTTAAACCATCGCTCCGTAATATTAGAGAGATAATAAAGTATTTTTTAAAAATCCACCTCACTATAGGATTTTGAAGTTTTGAAGTCACTGATTTTGACAGTTAGCAATAAATTCAAACTAATGGGTTTTCAGTAGGGAGCACAGAATCTTACTTATTCATATCTATTTCATTTTCTTACAGTAGTTTCCATTTCATTAATATCTTCCTGTGATTTTCATTATCTCATTTCAGATGTGTAAGGAGTCAGTCAAAAAAAAAAAATAAAATTGAAGATAATTCTGACTGCTGACACAGAAGTAAAACCGTAGATCCTTTACATGAAATTAATTTTTCTGCAAGTAATACAATAAAATGGACAGACCTTCAAGTTCAATGACATAATATCAGCTTAAATGCAGTTTCCCAATGAACATAGTGTATAAAGACTTAAAACACAAGCGTATCTTAAAGGTAGAGAGGATAATCAGAGTAGTACACTACCTTTTGAAAAGATCTCATTATTTTGTTATTTAATCTCTGTCTGCAATTTGTATGTGTGTGTGCACTATAATCACATTTAACCTTGAGAAAATCCTGCATCTGGTACATGCTTTCAGCAGGGAGTCCTTATACTAGTAAATTTGAAAACCAGATCTGACTTTATACTTGCTGTGATGCCAACAACGGCTCATGCAATTCTTTGTCTGCTTTTACCTTAGTGTTTGTGAATAACTCTTATACCAGCTATCAGTTGTTACCTTTTTGTTAATATTTTTCATCATCATGTCTGTAGAGGTCACTGTGATAGAAAGGGCAATTCATATAGAAAATATCTGTAGTCATGAATAAAGAGTTTGAAAATAATGCTGTTTCTTTTTCATTGTTTCATCCACAATGTTACCTTTCACAGTCTGACCTCAAATGTGTAACAATACCTGATGAGAGCATAAGAATAGCAACAACCACATGTTTCTCCATAATTGCTGTTTGTCAGTCATTTCTTCAGCATTAACAACATTCCAGACAACTCAAGGTCAACTATATCTTACGCTAAGGGACAAAGCCCTTCTTATCAAAAGAAATGGGCAAGCCAACAAAACCCATTGCCAACTTCCAGATGAGTGCTTGATTCTGGCTCAGTTTTGTGCCCATGACTAAGGAAAGCAAAGCCACTGAGAATATTCTGGCAGTATAAACTGGCAATCAAAGCAACTGAAAATATCACTAGTAGTATTTTCCCCTTCTATACATGCACAACCAACTTTGTGTGTTTGCGCAGTATTTTAATACAGAGTGTTAAACTAGTGCCCTGAGATGACCTTCCCTATAAACCTCACCTTAATAGTGTTCTAGAGGATGTTTATATGAAGACAATTCTCTATCAATTTCTAGAGTGTATTAAAATGTATAAAAGTACATGAAGTATATCACCAATTTTCTACCTTCAATCTTACTAAATTCACCATTGAAACTGATAAGAAATATTAAGCTAGAAATAGATTAAATAAGGTGGTGTTACAGATTTGGTGTAAGACCCTTACTAAGCACACAAGGATTGAAGAATTTAGGTAGGTATTGCCTTAGCAGAGTTGCACGCGAAAGAAACAGAATCAGGAGGAAACCAATTTAGAGGGATTTTTGCAAAGAAAGTAGCCAGCTATCACCAACCACAAAAACAGCAATAATACATCTTAGTGATGTAAATAGGAATTATTGTTTGCCATTTTCACCAAGTGCTAGATAAAACTGTAGGAAAGAAAGTATTCTATAGTTTGATTTCTCTGATACTAAAGGCAATGGGATTTTATTTGTTCTTCATAGTTAGGCATGTTTTAACAGACAATAACTAATTCTCAATTTTTTATAGGGAAAATTAAAACAAACCCATGAAATAGCTATCAGCTCAGGTTAGAAAGGCATAAAGGTAGAATATAGCTTTGTTTAAAGACAAAAATGCCATTTTTTAAAAATCTTTAGATTGTTTTTAATGAGAAAAATAGTTTCAAATTTAATACTGAACTACTCATCCTTTCTGTTGAGTAGTAAAGGACAAGATTAATATATTCCAATCTTTTGATGGAAGATTTTTAAAGAAAGATTTAGAAGGGTCTAATGCCATGAAGCAATTGGCAAGAACATCAATTGACCTTATGCACCAATTGTTTCATCTCTTTTGGCACCAAAATTGTTTTTCTTCAGATCCACAATATGACCCCTGTCTCACTGCCAAAGCAGTCCTTGACATTAAGAAAAGAAATTCTGGTGGCAGCAGATTTTAGGGCATCAAAAACGGCAGATTCAACATCATCAGTCTCATGAGA
Organism: Aptenodytes patagonicus; assembly: GCF_965638725.1. Lineage (NCBI taxonomy): Eukaryota > Metazoa > Chordata > Aves > Sphenisciformes > Spheniscidae > Aptenodytes > Aptenodytes patagonicus. Next base: position 47,316,218 of record NC_134951.1, on the reverse strand, counting down.
GCAGTGGACTATGCTGATGGAATTTTCCCCAAAAAAATTGTTCAACATCAACCTACTGTTACTCATAAAAATTGAGCAATGCTGCATCTCTGTTGCTAAATGCCATGCAGACGGATTAATTCTAAAACTTGTAAACACGTCTCTGTTTTTTCTTAGCTAAAGAACGATCAGTTACAAAGATGCATTTCTCAACAGGAAGACATCAACTAACGAAACCTGACACCATGCGAAACACACTGTTATAAATATCCTATGAAGTTTTACAGAGATTGTTTAAGTGGTAAGTGCTACAAGCTCTGCTCAGTCCAAGTTCCAGGGTTAGAACTATGATGTGCATTAACCAATATTGTCTGGACTCCATACCACAGGTTGTAAGTCTTGTCATGATAATAATTCAGTCTATAATTAACAGGCAGATTAACTCTCAGCTCCCAGTCTCTTCCATGTATATTAAAAAAAAAGACATCCTGATGGGGGAACACCCAGGTGTCAAGGTATCATTATAACTTAAAAATGTAGCACAATAAATGTGTAACATATAAAATATGTTTGTCATACCTACATACTGTTTAATTTATTGTGAAGTGACAGTCCACCTAACAGAATCCCATTGTCCAGACCTATCTGATCATGTAATCACTGAAGGTCTTTAGTGTTATGTGTAGTGGAATACAGATAAACACAAATAGGAAGGATCAAAAAGATGACAAGACAAACAGGAGAGAAAAAAGATTTAGAGAGAACAAAGACTGAAACAACGTTACCTCTAAAATTTCTTGCTTGTATTAAATTTAATGCTTTGAAGTTTTGTTTATCTACATAGTACTCAGGGAAATACATGCCTATAACTCTACTGTTATTTTGACTGTATCTCATCTTTCTGTCACTTTTCTGCTTGGGTCCTCAGTTTACTGCAAACACATGCTTAATTTTAATGTGTATGCAGCTCTAATGAAGTCACAATGAGGTGTTTGGTACATGTTTTTTTATATGTAGTCTCTCTGAAGAAATCATCATTTCACATCTTCACACAAATATCTCCTACAGTAAAGCAGTGATTTAGTGTGGGACATTCAGGCACCTATATGCATATATTCAATAGTTTAATAAATTAAACAACATGAGTAGTATGTTTATATTGCACTGTTAATCAGGTATAAAAATAGAGTATCTTCTCTAAAGGACAATTATTATGTTTTTAAACACTTTCTATCATGGAAAGAAAAGATTATCTGAGAGACTTGTTTGTTATATTTCTGTTGAAACTTCTATTAGAAAATTCCTTCAGAAACAGTTAATGTAATGCTGCTATCTTAGAGTAAGAGGAGATACTTGCTCAGCAGGGTGCAAATACTGCAAAGGGAATATAGATTTCTCTACGTTGCCTTTTTCACCATTCTTTAGAAGTACATAATACAACTACCTGACGGCATACACAGTCCATTCAATATTTTGAATGGGAGGAATAGAAAAGCTATGCGGCCCCAAAAGTGTGATTGAGTCATGTGATGCAGGGGTGTGTATTGCACTGGTAAGTGCTAATAAGAAGGTTTAAAGTCCTCTCTAGTCTCCCTTGAAATTTGTTAAACACAGTAAGGATGTACCAGAATTTTTACCTTGACTGCTCATTCACAATTACAGCATTAATCACAGCACACCTCAAACTATAGGATTACATCTTTCATCTCCAAACATTTTGCATTTACAGATTTATTCTACAGCTAGGCTAGAAGGCCACGTGAGAGATGTGTAAATCATCACTAAAAACATCTTGGTGCTCTTATTGTCTTGTATGTCAGCTGGGCACCAATAAAGAAGCCAACAATGGATTAAGTACTCATGCTTTTATTCATGGTAGAATATTTAACTATGGTGTGCTTGAAACATGTACAGCTGTATACCTCTCATTATTTAAACAGGTGTCAGTGTTTTTTTGAGACACTGAATGAAAAGAAAATAATGCAAAATTTTGGGTTCCCAAATATGTATTCCTTTTATCACATTAAAATATTAGATAATTCTTAGTCTGTTTTTAAGATGTGGGAATGCTACAGAAGTAACAATTAATTTAACCCAATCATGTGGTGACATCACAAATAAAGCTACACTGACTTATAGCAGTGATTAAATATTCTTGTTTTTATGGAAAATATGCATTGGAATTAAACTGCACACTTAATTTTTAATAAAGTCAGAATAAACCTGACAAGAAGCATGAAGCAGGTTTACTGCTTCTACAAGAGCCTTTTCAAAGTGGATGTGAAGAACTCAATTCTCCTCTCAGCAATGCTCAGCTAAGATGGTAGGTAGAGAACAAACATACCTTGGAATACATTGCATCAAACTTTTGGTTTGCATGACACTTGAGCTAGTTTTCCTTTGCTTATTTACTCCAAAGGAAACCATTAAAAGATATTTCTTCTATAACGTAAACAACATTACTTCACTACAAAAAACAAGTTACATAGCCCTTTATTGCCAGTGCTTGTTATCCAAAATTATTTAGAAATATATGATCAGAAATAGTGAGTTAAATGGAACATGTATTAACTTTAGCTGAATTTACAGAATCACAGAATGTTTGAGGTTGGAAGGGACTTCTGGAGGTCATCTGGCCCAACCACCCTGCTCAAGCAGGTACACCTCAAGCCGGTTGCCCAGGAGCATGTCCAGACAGCTTTTGAATATCTCCAAGGATAGAGACTCCACAACCTCTCTGGGCAACCTGTGCCAGGGGTCGGGCACCCTCATGGTGAAAAAAGTGTTTCCTGATGTTCAGAGGGAACCTCCTGTGTTTCAGTTTGTGCCCGTTGCCTCTGGTCCTGTCACTAGGCACCACTGAAAAGAGCCTGGCGCTCTCTTTTTCACTCCCTCACTTCAGGTAATTGTACACGTTGATAAGCTCTGCCCTGAGCCTTCTCTGCTCCAGGCTGAACAGTCCCAGCTCTCTCAGCCTTTCCTCAAGGGAGAGATGCTCCAGTCCCTTCATCATCTTAGTGGCCCTTCACTGGACTCTCTCCAGTATGTCCATGTCTCTCTTGTACTGGGGAGCCCAGAACTGAATGCAGTACTCCAGGTGTGGCCTCACCAGTGCTGAGTAGAGGGGAAGGATCACCTCACTCGACCTGCTGGCAACACTCTCCTAATGCAGCCCAGGATATCACTACATTTCTTTGTGGCAAGGGCACATTGCTAGCTCATGTTCAACTTGATTGCAACCAGGACCCCCAGGTGACTTTCTGCAGAGCTGCTTTCCAGCCAGTTGGCCCCCAGCATGTACTGGTGCATGGGGTTATTAACCCCCAGATGCAGGACATATCACTTGCCCTTGTTGAACTGCATGAGGTTCCTGTCAGCCCATTTCTCCAGCCTGTTTAGGTCCCTCTAGATGGCAGCACAACCCTGTGGCTTATCAGCCATTCCTCCTAGTTTTATATCATCAGCAAACCTGCTAAGGCTACACTCCGCCCCATCATCCAGATCATTCATGAAGCTGTTAAACAGGACTGGACCCAGTATTGACCCCTAGACTACACCACTAGTTACTGTCCTCCAACTAGACACACTACCACTGATCAGTGCCCTCTAGGCCCAGTCATTGAGCCACTTGTCAATCTACCTCACTGTCTGCTCAGCCAGCCCATACTTCAACAGCTTCTCTATGAGGATCTTGTGGGACACAGTGTCAAAAGCCTTAATGAAGTCTAGGTAGACAATGTCCACTGCTCGCCCCTCATCTACCAAGCCAGTCATTTCATCATAGAAGGTTATGAAGTTGGTCAAGTATGACTTCCCCTTAGTGAAGCCATGCTGACTACTCCTGATCACCTTCTTGTCCTTCATGTGCTTGGAAATGATATCCAGGATTAGCTATTCCATCAGTTTCCCAGGGACCAAGGTGAGGCCGACTGGTCTGTAGTCCCCTAGGCCCTCCTTCCTGCCCTTCTTGAAGACAGGAGTGGTGCTTGCTTTCCTCCAGTCCTTGGGCACTTCTCCCAGTTCACCATGATCGTTCAAAGATCATTGAGAGTGACCTCACAATGACATCCGCCAGCTCCCTCAGTACTCGTGGATGTATCCAATCAGGGTCCATAGACTTGTGTGTGTCCAGTTTGCTTAAGTATTCCCTGACCTGATTCTCTTCCACAAAGGGTACGTCTTCCTTGCGCCAGACTTTCCCCCTGGTATCTGGGGTCTGTCATTTCTGAAGGCCGGTCTTGCTAGTAAAAGACTGAGGTGAAGGAGGCATTCAGTACCTGTGCCTTTTTCACATCCTGTGTCACCATGGCCCCTGCCCCATTCAGCAGCGTGTCCACATTTTGCCTACTTTTCCTTTTGCCACTTATGTACTCATAGAAGCCCTTCTTGCTGCCTTTGGTATCCCTTGCCCGCTTCAGTTCCAGGTGGGCTTTGGCTTTCCTAACTGTGTCTCTGCATGATCAGACAGTGTCTCTATTCCTCCCAGGTTACCTGTCCCAGCTTCCACCTTCTGTATGCTTCCTTTATGAGTCTGAGCTTTTCCAGGAGCAATTTGTTGATCCATGCAGGCCTCCTGGCGTTTTTGCCTGACTTCCTGCTCATTAGGATGGATTGCTCTTGAGCTTGGAGGATGTGTTCCTTTAACCAGCTTTCTTGGGCCCCTCTTACCTCCAGAGCCTTATCCCACAAGACTCTTCCAAGAAGATCCTTAAAGAGGCTGAAGTTAGCTCTCCTGAAGTCCAAGGTTGTGACCTTGCTTTTTGCCCTGCTCCCTCCTCTCAGGATCCTGAAATCCACCATCTCATGGTCACTGCAGCCAAGGATGCCTTCAGCCTTCACATCCTAAACAAGCCCTTCCTTTTTTGTGAGTGTGAGGGCCAGCAGAGCACCTCTCCTCATTGGCTCCTCTATCACTTGTGTGAGGAAGTCATCACTGATGCTCTCCAGGAACCTCCTGGATTGGTTTATGTCCTACTGTGTTGTTCCTCCAGCAGGTATCAGGGTAGTTGAAGTCCCCCATGAGGACCAGGGCCTGGGATTGTGAGGCTATTTCTATCTGTCTGTAGAAGGCCTCATCCATTTGTTCTTTCTGGTCAGGTAGCCTATGGCAGACCCCCTCTACAGTGTCACCCATATTGGTCTGCCCTTTAACCCTTACCCATAAGCTCTCAGTCGGCTCATCATTCATCCCTAGAAAAGCACGGTGCATTCCAGCTGTTTTCTCACATAAAGTGCAACTCCACCTTCTCATCTTCCCAGCCTCTTTCCTAAAGAGCCTGTATCCTTCCACTGCAGTCATGCAAGCCATCCCACCACATCTCAATGATCCCAACAAGATCATAGCCCTGCAACTGCACAGAGATCTCTTAACTTCTCAGGTTTATTCTCCACACTAGTGTACAGGCACATCAGAGAGGCACCTCAGCATGCTGATTTCTCAGAAAGGGTCTGGGTTTTTTTCTTCCATAATGGTGCTTTGTAGGCACTTGCTTGTTTAGACACAAATGCTTGAGATGACCCCACTTAAGCCTTGTTTTATTGATTTTGTGCTCCCTTTCATTCACATCACCCCAGGCATTTTGCTCATCAACCCTGACTATCACTTCCTTACAGGGCTGCCAGTAACTCTCACCCTTCTCCATTGTGGTTAATTGAAAGGCCTCCTTTCCAGGTCAGACATCCTGCTGGCAAAGGTACTGTTGCCCTGCTTAGGGGGGGTGGATCCCCATATCTTCAAAGCAGATGCTGATCCTCAAGCAATCCCTACTGCCACCAACAGCTCTGCAACCAAGTGTTGACATGTAGTATCCTTACACCCCTTCCCTGCAAGACAGAGAACACCACCTGGGCCCTCATATCCCTAACTATCACCTCCAGAGCTCTGTAGTCAGTTTTGATACTCTCCAGGTTGCCCCTGGCAGTATCATTGGTGCCCACATGGAAGAACAGCAGGAGGTAACAGTCATAGGTCTGGACAAGCTTTGGCAGTCTCTCCACAAAGTTCCCGATCCAGATCCCAGGCAAGCAGAAAACTTCTCTAGACGACAGGTTAGGTTGGCAGATGGTTGCCTCCAACCCCCGCTGCACGGAGTCACCTACTACTATCGCTCACCATTTCCTCCTGGTGGTCTTGCATAGCTCAGGGACAGTTGGCCCAGATGCTTTGCTTGAAAGCACATCTGGCTTGTCCTCAGCTTTGAGGAATTTCTCTTTTTCTCCTGCCAACATCTGAGTGTTTTCTGTTGCTGGGTATTCAGTGTGCAACCACACTCTTAACTCCAGAATTAATACATCTAACTTTCCAGATGCTGACTAGTTAATCTCCTATAGCAGGTACAAAACCCTGCATTTTGCTTTGAGAGAAACTACATCGCAGATTATGCACATAGAATATATTTTATTTTTAAACATTATTGATTAGCAAGGAGTTATCAGGACACTTCCTGTATTATACTGACACTTTGAGTTACATTTATTATGACTTATGATTTTTATGAAAGGGCTCAGATTACCAGACAGGCATTCATTATGAGGGTATGAAAGTAACTGAAATAAACAAAATACTTTTTGTATACCCAATATCACAAACTTTGTTTTGCACATTGAGTATTCTAAAGAATTAATGCTTGGTATATGAGCCAATTAGACAAAAAGAACCTTCAATTCACTTTATAATAAATATATTTTACTCAAAGTGCCCTTGAAAGCAACTATACACATCCTGAGTGTTCCTGCCTATGTACTCTCTAATCCTTGCCAATGAAATTAGCCATTATTGATTTCCTAGCTCACTAACAAAAATGTCAAAATAGAAGAGATAAATGAAAATAGTACTGACCTCACTTTTGTACTTTCTGTTCCTCTTTACATATATGACAATTTTGTTCATAAGGTAGTTTTTTGTGCTTTTGTTTTTTTTCTTTTAGAAGTTCTACTTTGTCTAACGCAGAATTTAAAGCACATCAGGATCTTACTATAGCTTTTAATATTACCTGCTGATGTTTGTCTTTTGTTAGTTTAATGCAAAGGTAGGTCACACAAAACTTTATCATACCCCATAGACCAGTGTGGGACCATCTTCCAAATTTTAGGCTTATTCATCACACGTACATTCCACATCTCAGCAGGCAATAGCAAGTGTAATCTGTATGGCAGCCATCTCCCCCAAAGCCAGACAGAAAAATAAATAATGATTTCCAGAAGTAGCATGGCTATAGGAATACTGAACTTCTTCTGGCTTCCCTTGATGTGGGATGTCAAAGAAAGTTTTAAGTATAGGAAGTCCTGGCATTGATGAAAATAATAAAGCTATAAGCAATAAAATCAGACTGAATTAACTGCTCTTGTGTGCAGAGATCTCTGTATTTTGTGATATACCAATTCTGGGACTCAAATTCTTCCACTTGGTGCCAACTCCATTTTTTAATTGCACAGCTGAAGAAAAGAAAACAAACAAACAAACAAACAAACCCTTCTTCATATTCTTATTTTGCTTCTTTTAAGTTCTTCTAAGAAAATCTGTCATTTTGTCCAGAGTTGCATTGTTTTGTTTATGCACAATTTTGTGAATTTTAGAGATATACTTACAGATAAAGTAGTGAAGGAAGTTTAGTAAGTCTTTCAATATAGCCTCTTTGGAATACTTCGTCTTTTTTTGTAACTTTTTAGCAAAAAGTAACAGGTTTTGTTCTACACTTGTAGATTGGCTCTCTGATTTTTCTTTAATTAAGAGAATTCTCCATTGATCAAGACACTAATGAGATTATTTTAGATTTTACCTGTAGGTTATACATATTAAATATATGAGAAGAAGAAGTATCTATACAAAAATTCTTGAATTACTTCATTTTTATTAGAATTATTAATTCATGCCACAACTAGCTTAGAGTGCCTACCTTAAAACTTTCTAGCATTTGAGAATGGAGAAAGATGTGTAGATAACAATACGAAAAATACATGCCATTATAATATGAATTATAATCCTGTCTTTGAAAATTCTTCTGATTTTTGGTCACCTGGATTCAAAAATGACTAAGTAAAGGTAAAAGAAGAGCAATTAACAGACTGGACATACATGAAAAAAGTCTTAGTTACTCATCTATTATGCAACTGAAAAAACTAGCATTACTTAGAATGAAACACCAGACACAAAAATAGGTAAAACAGCTAAGTACAGTAATAGAATGAAAAACTAAATACTAAAAGGGGCCTTGAAAGGTCTTCTAGTTCCTCTCCTTACCTGTCACAACCAGAGATCAATCAGAAGTTAAATAGACTAATCACAAAAATAAAATAAAATTAAAAAAGCTGTAGTTTTCCTGGCTTAAACCAAGCCAAACTTTTAAGAAGTGAATCCAGACTAAAACCCACCAAATTTAATTATTCAGCGTTAACAAGATCCATATTTTTATTATAATACCATTCTATTAAATATCTCCATATCATTTGAAGAACAATTATAAATAAACTTTTATAAATGCACTTGCAAACTGTACTTCAGATCACATTCTTTGAGACACCTGTTCCATTATTCTCGAGTATATAGGATGAAATCTACCATTGCACAGGGAGATAGTACTCTTTCGTAAATACATTTTCTGGTTACTAAATGAAACAAGTCTGACTGTTTCGGTTGCAACTGGTCAGTTGCAACAACTGACATATAAGGAGGGAGTTTCTAGCATAACAAACAAATTAAAAAAAAAAAAAAGAATTTAAGGGTAAGTACTGGAGCTATACCAGCCAGCGTATTAAAAAAAAAAAAAAAAAAAAAAAAAAAAAACCAAAACCAAACCAACTTTCAGTCTGAATCTAAAATTAAACACTTTGTCAAAGAAAGTTGTAAGTTTTCATCTTTCAATTCCAGAACATCTATGGCACAGAGTACTCAGGAAAGAAGAAAGATAATGCAACCTCACTGGCATCAAACCTGAAACTCAGACACTATTTTAACAGATCTGAAAGAATGTGCAAAGGGACAGAGTCTGAACACACAAAACAGCTTCTAGGGGGAAAAAAACCCTGTTGTATAAGTAAAGCCAGTCAGTGTGTTTAAAATGGTATCCTGGTTTCGGCTGGGATAGAGTTAATTTTCTTCCTAGTAGCTGATATTGTGCCGTGTTTTGGATTTAGGATGAGAATAATGTTGATAACACACCAATGTTTTAGTTGTTGCTAAGTAGTGCTTACACCAGTCAAGGACTTGTCAGCTTCCCATGCTCTACCGACTGAGAAGGCTGGAGGTGCCCAAGAAGCTGGGAGGGGGCACAGCCAGGACAGCTGACCCAAACTGGCCAAAGGGACATTCCATACCATGTGACGTCATGCTCAGTACATAAACTGGGGAAATCTGGCCGGGGGGGGCCGCTGCTCGGGGACTGGCTGGGCATCGGTCGGCGGGTGGTGAGTAATTGCATTGTGCATTACTTGCTTTGTATATTCTTTTATCATTATTATTATTACTATTTTATTTTATTTCAATTATTAAACTGTTCTTATCTCAACCCATGAGTTTTCTCACTTTTACTCTTCCGATTCTTTTCCCCATCCCACCGGGGGCAGGGAGAGTGAGCGAGCGGCTGTGTGGTGCTCAGTTGCTGACTGAGGTTAAACCACAAATGGAAAGACAAAAAAGATAAAATATCTTTCAAATACTACAAGAAATGACAGTACCAAAACATCCTAATGATATGCTAAGGAGAGACACCTAATGGATAAGGAAAAACCAGCCAAACTCCTAAGCTTGCTGGGAATTTTGACAAACCATTTAATATCAGAAAATGGCATATTAGATATGACAGATTTCTCAGCCCCTTAGAACTTCTGATCTGAAAAAGGAAAGCCCCAAAATAGCCACCAATGTAATTAATAAAAAATGCGCAATGCTCAGATTTCATATGGTAATTGTCTTCCCCTCATGGATATGCATACCATTTTTAGATTTTAGTATTTGCACAGAATACTGTGTTTCTCATTCATTATCAGATAACAGACTACTACATCTGTTACGTACACAGCAAGCAATATACCTGAGAAATATTTAATATGTAACTAATTTCTCCTAAAAGCTGAGGGCTTGAGAATGAACAGCAACATATGATCAACAAGTTTTTCTTGGTTCACAAGATCATAACCTGAGAATCTTATAAAGCATTGCAAATAATATAATCAAAAGGAAAAAATATAAACTTATTACAGCAGAACTATTCTTATGACAAGGAAAGGGAATAAACACACAAGAACATACACAAAAAAAAATAAAATATACAAAAAAATATAAAGTATATAAAAAGCTTCTGCCTTTCCCTTTTGCAATAAAGGACTGAAGACAATCTTACTCATGGAAGAATGTTACCATTCAGTCAAATGAATCAAGCAGACGATGATACTGAATGGAGTGAGAGATCTCCAGAAAACAACAATGTAACCAACTATACACAAACACATACATAGACCTACAAATATGTGTGCTCAGCGTATATTCCTGCATATACACACACTTGGAAAAAATGACGTCTTGCTACTTTTTTTCTAAGAACATAGCAATAAGTCTGGGTCAGTCCCCAAAACTGCTACAAGAAGTAACTTGCAAGTTGCTCTTTAAACAGTTTCTCCTTCGTGCTCCAGTACTGACTTTCTGCCAACTCTGTATCAAATACAGAAACTTGGGTCTTAAGGTTCCCATGTAAATTTCCCAGAAAAATAGTGCAGCACCTTTAAGCAGCAACCCCAGGAACTCCTACATCAGGTCTCAAGTCTGCTCCAGCTGTTATGGTACTAAGACACCTGAGAATTTAATAAGCTATGCTTCAATCAAAACTATTTACTTTTCTGCAAAGGATTTCATTGTCTGGATTTACAGAATGATGTCACACATATGGGCTAAGGATATTCAAGAATGAAAGCTCAAACTGGATTTAAATACCTCCCATTAGAACAAACTTTGCAAACTTTTTTTTTCCACTGTTCCTTCTGGCTCAAAAAATACAGACTTTGACAGAGTAAAGTGGTTATTTGTTTCTAAGTGTTGAAGCAGCTGAAACAGGTAAAATCCCAATACAGATTAAAAGATTTGTGGTTATCACCTTTCAATATATCTGACCTTCATGTCCAGAACAAGAAGCCAGGCTGGAAGAGCTAGAACAAAAACCACTCAAAGAGCAAAAAGAGTAATTGTAGTAAGTATACAACCTAATTTCCTAAGTCATAACATAAAAATTATTTCTAATAAAAAACTGGAAAAGTTAAAAGCATAAGATGCTTTTTAAGCACCTGACCTCGGTGCTGGGGAAGATTATGGAGCGGCTCATCTTGAGGGCGCTCACAAGGCATGAGTGGGACAACCAGGGGATCCGGCCTAGCCAGCACGGATTCATGAAAGGCAGGTCCTGCTTGACCAACCTGATCTCCTTCTATGACCAGGTGACCCGCCTAGTGGATGAGGGAAAGGCTGTGGATGTGGTCTACCTGGACTTCAGCAAGGCCTTTGACACTGTCTCCCACAGCATTCTCCTAGAGAAGCTGGCGGCTCACGGCTTAGACAGGTGGACTCTGCGCTGGGTCAAAAACTGGCTGGATGGCCGGGCCCAGAGAGTTGTGGTGAATGGAGTTACATCCAGTTGGTGGCCGGTCACGAGCGGTGTTCCCCAGGGCTCAGTTTTGGGGCCGGTCTTGTTTAATATCTTTATTGATGATCTGGATGAGGGGATTGAGTGCACCCTCAGTAAGTTTGCAGACGACACCAAGTTGGGTGGGAGTGTTGATCTGCTCGAGGGTAGGAAGGCTCTGCAGAGGGACCTGGACAGGCTGGATGGATGGGCCCAGGCCAACTGTATGAGGTTCAACAAGGCCAAGTGCCGGGTCCTGCACTTCGGCCACAACAACCCCATGCAGCGCTACAGGCTTGGGGAAGAGTGGCTGGAAAGCTGCCTGGCGGAAAAGGACCTGGGGGTGCTGGTTGACAGCCGGCTGAACATGAGCCGGCAGTGTGCCCAGGCGGCCAAGAAGGCCAATGGCATCCTGGCCCGTATCAGAAATAGTGTGGCCAGTAGGAGTAGGGAAGTGATCGTGCCCCTGTACTCGGCACTGGTGAGGCCGCACCTCGAATACTGTCTTCAGTTTTGGGCCCCTCACTACAAGAAGGGCGTTGAGGTGCTGGAGCGTGTCCAGAGAAGGGCAACGAGGCTGGTGAGGGGTCTGGAGAACAAGTCTTCTGAGGAGCGGCTGAGGGAACTGGGACTGTTCAGCCTGGAGAAAAGGAGGCTGAGGGGAGACCTCATCGCTCTCTACAACTACCTGAAAGGAGGTTGTAGCGAGGTGGGTGTTGGTCTTTTCTCCGAAGTAACAAGCGATAGGACGAGAGGAAATGGCCTCAAGTTGCGGCAGGGGAGGTTTAGATTGGATGTAAGGAAAAATGTCTTTACTGAAAGAGTGGTGAAACATTGGAAGAGGCTGCCCAGGGAAGTGGTGGAGTCCCCATCCCTGGAGGTATTTAAAAGACGTGTAGATGAGGCGCTTAGGGACATGGTTTAGTGGGCATGGTGGTGTTGGGTTGACGGTTGGACTCGATGATCTTAGAGGTCTTTTCCAACCTCAATGATTCTATGATTCTATGATTCTAAGATGGAAAATAACAAAAAGATTAGATTTTATTAAGTGAAACAGACTCTCCATTAAAGTCTAAATTACACTTAGTTTTAAAAAAGCAGTGAAAAAATGTAAGTCCACTCAATGATTTCCAGAGAAGAAAACATTTATTAGTCAACCACTTTCACCGATAGAAGATATAAGTAAAGTATCATTTTTCAAATGCATATTGGCCAAGAGCTTGAATTTGAACTGTTTTGTACTCTAACTAGAAAGATGATAGTCTTTTCTTCATAGAATAAACAGAATTAGGGTAAAAGCTTCAGTCAAAGACAACTGACAACAATCAGAAGAAAAGATACTGCAAGAATAATCACAGAAAAATGCACAAGCATGCAAGAGTGCTATTTTTTTCTTGGAAAATTAATGCCAACATATAGCATATAGAATACTTCCCAAAACCAACTTGTAACTACCTGTGATACTGTAAAAGGAACATTTGCTTAATTGTTGCTTAGGTGAAGAATTCTAGAAAATGTGAAGAATCTCGAATATGAACAGGTCTTGCACGTAAAGTTTTATTACTCACTATAAAATCTACACATACTGTCTGTGCATGTATCAGTGAATCCAATTTTAAATAAACAAATTTTTCTGCCTATTTTTTGAGGGCTACATTGTAGGCAGTGCCTGCATATTTGCCTGTATAATTACAGGTATTCTCTACCTCTAAACTGTAAACTTCTATGTAAAACATAACAATACAAAATAATCAATGTTCAAGACTTAAAATCTCGTCCTGCATTTGGATCTACTGACGTGTATTTCTGGATGTGTGGAGTCTCAATCTCTTCGATGGATCAGGACTGGTATGTGAATTTCAATTCTAGGTGACTGGTAAATTTCTCTACAAGGTTATCAGATTGGGGTATTTAAATTCAGCCAAAGCAGCAGATGTTTTCTGTTAGGCTATTCATGAACACATATAACAGGTACCAGAGGAGTTGTTATCAAAGACGATTCTAATAAATTCTAATAAAATACTACTACCAACTGTCAACTTTTTACTATTTATCGCTTCATGTTCCTAGACATATTCCAACTTGTTTTCTTTTCCTAGATTAAGAAAAATCAATGACACAGAGATAATGTGAAATGTTTTAACTGAAAATTCTAAAGATTTCTAAGCATTAAGAAATAAACCTGATCCTTTTAAAAAGCACACAAAATGTCTACCTGGCAATAATTTCTGAATTGTTTTGCCATTGATTATGAGGGAAAAGGAATGGATTATTTGGAGCTAGGAAAGTGAATAATCCATTGTAAAGCAGTCATTTGAGAAAAGGATAAAACAGTGAATACTATAAACCATAAAATAATAGAGATATGAAGAGCAGAGGAGAGTAAGGAAATAAGAATGTGGGGTGTGTGGTGCAGTTTTCTAGGGTAAGAGTAGAGAGAAGCAGCAGTAATAGCTTTCCATCAGAAGCTGTTACTCCTAGAGGCCTGGCATCTGACCTGATTCTTCAGGATATGGATCACATTTCTATGAATAAGAAATAATGAGTATATTTAAATGAGTTTAAATGAAAGAAACACCATATCTTTACTAAGACACCAAGCTTAGCAGCATTTTTTGTAGACTCTGAGAGAACAAAAAGCTCCTTGGACCAAAGACTATTGTTCCTTTTTACATGCTTTCCTGAAAAATGAGTACTGTTGCCTTGCTCAGCTCCTCTTGATCACTTCCAGTAACCAATTTCATCTAAGTCCAGTACATGGGAAAAGGTCTCAAAGATATAACATTCCTACAAACTTTGTGAAAGCAGGCAGCTGGATAGGGTGTCTGCTAGCTAAAAGAAAATGAAGTGAACACAACTTTTATTTAGCAGTGCAGAATCTACTTCTCAGTCAAGGCCTCTCTTTCAAATTGATTCTTTCTTGTCTAATAAAGGGTGAGTTTATACTGCAGCCTGAGTATTACTCAATTGAAGTATAAATTCACAAATACAAATCCATAGGAAATAAGGATGCATTTAGTCTTACAGAACTATTTCTTAAACCAAAAACCTCTAATTCAAAGTGTACGAACAGACCGGTATGCTGCTCCTTCCCCTCTGTCCGTCTCTCCGGCCTGCAGCCAGCCACTCTCTCTTATTCTCCCTTGCCCTATGAATCTGGCATTCCTGCCTGCACAGTGGCTCAGTATCAAAAAGCCCAATACCCACCAGCTCCCCTTCCCCAGTCATCTGCCTCAGACTATTGAACAACCTGGTAGTTAAAACCAGCTACAGGAAAACAGACATGTGACCACACTTAGGGATTTATGCAGAACTTAGTGCTGTCCAATTGCACTGGGAGTGTACTGAATACCTCTCCCAAAACATACCAGACACCTCCAAAGATGAAGGCAGCATTTCAGTGACGACCTTTTTTATCTCTAGATTTTAACAGATACTAAGGAGAAGCAAGGATGTAGTGATCATGCTGGGTAACTACATGCAGGAACCTAAATTTAAGCGTCCATGGAAATTAAGATCATAGTGACATACATGTGCTGAGTTTTAGGCACATGCAGATTTAGGCAGCTGTGAGAGCACTGATTTCCTGGGTTACTTTTTAGGATTTAGGCACCAAACTTCCACGAGACTCATTTTAATCGCCACGACAGGCAATCTAGTTCTCACTGCCCTCGATCGTCAGGAATCATGCACATAAACAATGTCCAAAAGATGGTATGGAATTGAAGTGTTTTATCCATCTTCTACTCTTGCTAACATTCTGCCAAAAAGTGCTGCAAAGAGCTAGAAAATGTACAATGTGTAAGGAAATGTGCATTTTGCTACCATGCCACAGTTTTCTTTGTATTAGGAAGTTAATTATCTATCCTTTGGATCAGATGTTAGGTATAACAGACAGTTGCTTTAAGAACACTTTAATAGGATCAGATCAGAAGTCCAACTGGTTCAATATCCTGCCTGTGACAGCATCTCTGACAGCAGTCCAAGGGAAGGAAAAGAAGAACATAACAAGCCTACCATAATTCTTTCCCTGGCATATTCTCCCAGCAGTCAGTATTTTGTGTTTGTGTGAGACTGAGACTGTGTTCATCTCCTGAACTTGAAGTTGTCTTCATTTTTCATAAGAGGGTTACGCTGCTGGTGACTCATATAGGGTCCAGAAAGGTAGTAGTCCTACACTTCTCCTTAAATAAGTGACCCCTCTGTACCATCTAAAGGAAAGAACAGATGAGCAGATGCACCAAATCGTATTCATGAACGAAGCTTTGTTAAGATGTTAACTACCACAGCCTTGAAAGATGACACACAGAAGTCCAAGCTCAGCTGTTAGAAAAGAGGTCAGACATTTTTCAATTTATTTCCCACTAAGTTACTTTTGTGGGGAAAAAAAGAGAAAAAAACCAGAAGATTTCTAAGAATTAGACTTATCGCTATCTACATTTTACCGGATCTCTCTGGAACACATTACACAGTCCTGTATATACGTTGAAAGCAGCAATTGGAGAACACTGTTATTAACAAGAGATGGATCTGTTATCACTTCTGTTATTACTGCAACTTAACGATGCAGAATTTAAATGGAAAAAATCTACTATCAGACTATTGTATGATACTAAGCCTTGCACAACAATTTACTTAACTTTATTAACAATCTTCACATTTGAGCTGGAATAAGAGCAAGTTCATAAACAGTGTTAACACTAGTGAAATAGAAGATTATTTTGCCTTCCCAACTAATAATAGCTTGAGAAGCATTAACATTTTGAACCCTGAGTTTCCAAAATCTACTATTCAAAACTCACATGGTGAGAGACTGCAGTTCGTGTTTGCAGCAGAGTACTGGGAAGATACCCCACAAATTTTTTTGGATCAAGGTAGCTCCTGAAGCAGAAGTAGACAGCAGTATTGCATCAGCACAAAGCTGTGTCCAATTTAACTGGTGTGTGAAGATGTACAACATATCAGCTCGGAAAAAACAATAGGCTAACTCTGTGATATAATTTTTGAGACTCTAGCCAGTGTCTTTGCACTTCAAATATGACATAATCAGCTTGACTGAACCTCGGTTTAGGGTCAGGAAAAATCTTGTGGGTTAATTATCATACTGTTTACTTATAATGGATAGGTGACTTTTGTGTAGCTGTGATTATCTGGTATATCTAGCTGATTTCAGTGCTAATAATAGCTTGCTCTAAGAAGTATTAAGATACGGTATTGATTTCAAAAAGGCTATATCACTGTGCTAATATACAAGAGATTCAATTAGTAAAGACGACTGGCAACATTTATCTAAAAATGCTCCCTGCTTTCCTGTGAATATCTAAAGTATGACTTAGCTAAATACTAAAAGTCAAGATCAGAACATTCAAAAGCAATCAGAAACGTGAATTCTAAAACTTTAGAAACAAGAAACAATTTCCAGAGAATAAAGGTTCAGAAAACTTGGTCACTTTAAGTATCTCAAACTGCACATTCATAACTTGAAGACACACAAAAAGTAATCAGCTGTTATTTTTTAAAACCTCTAAAATAAATCTATTTAAAAATAATTTGCCAGATTTTCACTGTAAGTTCTCGTACCCATTCCATTCCACTAAGCTGGTAAATTTTTGTAGTCCGTCTGCTTTACGAAGCAGTATAGAGGTGTTCTGTATTGGTAAATACCTAGAAAGTTGAATGACAGTTGAGCAGTGATATTTATTCTCTTTTCCAAGTCTCTCAATAAGTTTCCTGCTGGCTTTTTTTTTTTAAACTGTTTCTGCACGCTTTTTGATATCATACATTCCATTAAAAAAATTAAAATGCAACTTAAATAGGCTAATACCTCCTCCAGGTCAAGTGTAAACAATTTTCATCATTTCAACCAACAATACTGTCTCTGGTGTTCATTATGCTCAAACCAAAAAAAGATCTCTCTTCCTTCTATTAGTGTTGGAAGAATCTACTCTCAAAAATCTGATTATTCAAATGTCTGCTCCAGTGAGCAGCTGTCCAGCACATTGGAATAAAACTATAAATTTTTTGTCATGAATTTAAATTATCAGATCTTAGGGTTTGTTTGTTTTTTTTTGCTGAGAACCATATTTGTTCACTTCACATATTCCCCAGACAAGGGACTATGCAAGAGCTTTTCCTATCAAATTGCAAGAGGAGCCGTATACACTCAGTGTTGCAAGGGCTACTTATAGTTCATCCCTTGGTGAAACACAAATACCATTCATTCAATGCACCTTTGAAAATGCATTTTTTCCAAAAGATACAGTGATAAGAGAGGACCATTGCCTCAGTCCTTTCTCTAAGATGGGCTGCCACAATCTCCTGGAACATTCAGCTTGTATTTGCACTCAGTGTTGAACTGGGAGAGGATATTTTTCTAATTTAGTCCACAAAGGATAGCCATATACTGAAAACAGCATCAATCTGAGCAGGGGATAAATCAAATATCTTTGGAGTGTTGTTTTATTGGATAAGGTTGACTGAAAGTGGTTAGCTCTAAACATAATTATAGCACAATTTTACAGCTTTTATCAACCTACTTGAAATTATTAGATCTAATCTGTTATATAATACCATTGTACAATTTTCATTTTTCAAAACTAGCAGTTTCCGTATTTTGTTAAGTACTGTTAAATCTATTAGAACATACAACATGCAATTAGATATGATTCATTACTTATGCCCACTAGTTAATTTGAGACACATTTTCCAATAGTTTTCATGATAATGCATTTTCATTTCTGTAGTTTAAGCTTGATGTGAGACAGCTGTCAATTTATTCTCACTGCTTCCTACTTCCATTGTTCCAAGCTTAAACTTCACATGTCAGGCTGACAACAGGGAAAGTTTAACATACTTCTAAGTCATATAAGCACACCTGGCAAATTACAGTACAAAACTCTCATCAGGAAACCTGAGAAATCTCTAAAAAATTGTAATTCCTTGCAGCTTCTGGGTGTGTGCGTGTTTACTAAAAATACTGTAGACAGAATGAAATATAAGACACTTTACGAAGTGGAAAATTACTCCAGTGACAGGCAGACAAACTTCCTCTCCTCTCTTCCCAGGAAGAAATTTACCTCTGGAGATTTCAGATCTAGTCATCGGACACCATCATCACCCTCCTATCTCGTAAAACCTTTCTCTGCAGAAAGGATAGTACAACTCATATGCAGATCATAGTATGGACATCTAGAGATAGGATCGTAACAGTAGCATTATTTTCAGTTATCATACAGACCTAGCCCTTTGAAGGCTAGATACCAGATACCGGGAACAAAACTACTCCTTTTTTCTCCATGATAGACACTTCAGAACAGTTCCTTTGTACAGTCATGTTAAAGTTTGCTATTATGAACTCTTCAGCCGGAATGTCTGTTTCAGCCATATTTATTTAAGTGGTTGCTGTCAAAACAAAGATTACATCATTTTACATCCATGTTTTACAAATTAGGTAGCCAGGGCATCTGCAAAATTAAGGTTAAGCTCATTTACCTTGACAAAGGCTTTGAGATCAACTGATGAAAAGTGGTATCTGTATACAGTTGTCTTAATGTACTGGCTAACAGCTCATCTTCAGACAGCCTGTACTGATTTCTATATACATTTCTAAAAGCATTTGTTTTTACCAGTTCCTATTAGGTTTTAGAATCCCTTTAAAGAGAAAGATCTTCTTTTCTTCACTATGCACTTTTCCCTAAGGGAAAAAAAAAAAACCAAAACAAAACCAACAAACCTAATAGGAAACAGTTTTATAAATCTGTTTTTATTATAGTTAGCTAAAAAGTAGCCCTATGACACACAGTTCGGACAACCTCATCCCACACACTGAAATAAGTATCATGGCTGATGAAATCTAAATGGATGAAGAAAAGCTTCAGGGCTATATGATTGTGTTGTTACCAAGTTCTAAGAAACAGAGCAATGGGAAATAAAGGTGTGCAAGAGATGAACAGGGCAGTGATGACCTAAAATAAATAAAAGGAAACTAAGTAACTCGATTCAAATTTGAAGACCTCAATGCAGAACCCCTTTTAAGAATGAATATTTTGAAAAATTTCCCTTGCAAATCTAGAAATACACTACAGTTATAAAAAGATGTTTTGTGTAAAAGATGTTTCTCGGCCAGTATACTAAAAGACCCCTTCCACAAACCGTTCCTGTTTCACTTTAAAAATCAGCTCTTTCCCCACCTCCTTTCAGGAATCTCACTAGACAGATGCTCAACAGAACTTCTTTTCATTGACCATTGGAAACATTTGTTAATCTCCACACTTGTTCATACCAACTTGCTTTTATACATTTGCTCAAGTCCTAGAGCATCTAGGAGCCTCCTGGAGATTTTAAATGAGAGTAAGATGTCACTGGTGTGCTTTAATGACATACTAAGAGAGAAAACCTGCATTAAAAATCATACGGTCCAAAGAGATTTGAACTTTAGATTCTGCAAAAAGTAGGAAGATTTCCTTTCCTATTACATAGTTAAGGAACGGGGATACAAGGAGTTCCTGAAACCATACCGATAAGCTATGTAGTATGAGAAACTGAATTTGAGCCACTGCTTTTGTATCCTTTTTGCTAATGACATCTCTGTTTTCTGCATTGCTAAATGAGGACCTGAGATATGCAGGGCACTTTTTTCTTCCATTATATAAATATTACTATAAAATTCAGAGGAAAAATCCACAGATTTTTTAATTCAAAATCTTTGAAGTCATGCTAAGTATCCAATAGTCATCCAAAATTTTCTTTTTGGCAGGTTACACTGAGGCAAAGAGCACAAAGCACTGAGAAAATGAAAAGGGAATATTACTGAGATGAGACAAGAATGGACAAAGTAGTATACTTCTGGAAACCACAGATGAAGTTTATCAGAGATACACTTTCTTGAATGATTATTGTAATTCTCAAATTACTATAAGCTAGCTATTTTGCTTTTTAGACACCTGTTTGAAAATGTGGTTTACACTCAGAGCGCCTCTGTGTGACGCCCACATTCATATCCACACAGCTCATTGATATGCTTTCTAAATTTACAGCTTCTGGACAAGCCATGAGAAAAAGAGCTTTGCTAACTAGCAAAGCAGGAGCCCAGCCTTGTTTCCCAACATTAAAAAGGGTGAGTTGGAGAATGATAGCTGGCCTTACAGTATTATACTCTTTTCTAATTAACCGCCTTCATTCAAATGCTGTCAACACAAATCCATGCAGTGGTGGTAAAGCAGATATTCTGTTTTTAAAAATTCTGCACCAAAAAGTTTGTGCTATGGTTTAGCCAGATGTTCCTGCTAAGCTTCATCTTGGCTTGCAGAGTTGTACCTTCCACTTCCCAAAGTATCTCTTCACATTTCATACTACCAACACACAGTACACCAAAATGCTGATAGCCAGAAACCCATCCTCCAACATCTAGAATACGTGTGTATCACATCATCTTAAAAGTACTGGTTCTTTCCAGAACTGTGCATTATCTTTTCCCCCTCACTCTTTGAACAAACTTCTCCTTGATGTTGCCTAGTCTCTATAGTCTTCTCCCAGCCTGACCTTGATTCTAAACCCTGTACATATTTATGCTCAAGAGCTCATAGCTCTTAGAGTCCTACTTATTTCAGTCACATTTCTATGTCCCTCCTTGTCCAGCAACTCTTCATGGATCTCCTTGACAGTCCCTGTGCCAGCAAGTTGCATTGCCTTTCAACATCCTGACCCCTCTCTGCACCATGGTGCCCCCACCACAGTTTTATAATGTCTCTTTTTCACAGAAATTTTTTGCTCCACCACAGCCACTCTCAGCCAAAGCTATTCCTTCTGGCAAAAATACCCTCAGTCTACAGCTGGACTGATACAATCCTTCAGCTGTACCTACAGAGTCTGTATTACCACTGTGTACCACACACCAAAAACAATTTATGTACCTAAGAGCCAAAAAGCTTTCAGCACAATTGTTACTGGACATAGGGTCTTTTTGATGAACTATTACATAGGAGAAGCAAAGATAATAAATAGAGAGCACTGAACAGAAATATTTTGAGGGTAAGTTCTGCTTTGCTTGTATTCATCCCCTTTCTTCCTCAGTTTCCTACTGCCCTAACCTGTCAACTTCCCGGGATCCAGATGGAATTCTATTGCAAAGAAGTTGTTAGGAGTTGAAAAGTCTGTCTGTGTTACTAGGAATTAAAAGGGTAGCAGTTAAAATTATTAACTGCACACATTATTTGTATTACTACTGTTACGATTATTCATTGCATTAAGACAGAGCCTAAAAGCCCTCTGTTTTGGCTGTCTACAAGCACAGAAAAAAACAACAGTGTTTTCACCAGAGACCTTGCAATCTAAACATAAAGAGACAAGAAATGGGATACTATGAGAAAACAATGAAAAAAAGATAGTGTGATAGGAAGAGATCTCAAGGACATCAGCAGTCTAACTGTTGTCAACTCATGTAGCAACATAACAAAAGAGTTTTAAGGAGGGATGCTTTGGGAATAGTAAAAGCCTCCTGAGCTTCAAACCAAGCATGGGGAAAAGTTTAAAAAGAATGGCTGAAAAATTAGCAAGTAAGCAATGAAAGCTGGAGTTTAATGAGGATACAAAGTAGCTCCTAGCAAGAGAGTAGGTACAGAAAGAATGTATAGATGACAGAAGAGAAGCCAGTTGGAAGCAGCAAGATGCTTTTGTGCAGTACTAAGTATTCTTACTACTATTCTTTCTAGCCTGCTATGGATGCAGATAAGAACTGCAAAGTTTTATGGATTTACATTTTATAGAAGATTGAGTATGTGAACTCATACAGTACATTATGCTATTTCTAGTTTGACTTTGCAAAAAAGCTCAAACTGAGTTTATAGTATGAATATTTACCACTATTCTACTTTATATAATATATACATAGGTTTATACATAGGTTGGAATTCTTAATATCAAGTCAATTATAAGGAATTTTACTGACTAGAATGCGTATGATCTACCTGTGAAATATTTCCGGGAAAGCACTAGTGAATATAAATGCATTTGATATTTCTATCAGATATTCTGATTACTGTTATTCCATTGGCATATATCTTTCAATGGAGAAACAGATATATTTGGAATTCAAAATATTATCAATAACTCTCTTTCCACTCTCAATATTTGTTTCTTTTGGTTAACCTTATTCTTTGTCAATCAAGTTAAAATAATGACTCAAAAGGGAGATACTCTGGCATATGTATCCATTATTCCTCCTACAATGTAGTACTCCCACTGGTTTTCATGGGAATTATGCATATGAAAGGACTGCATTATTAGGCTAGATTAAGAGAAGACATTTGGAAATACTTAACTCACCATACCACTTCAGAATCTAATATTTATAATGGTACTTGAGCCTGGAGCAATATAAATAAAAGCACAAAATACTACTCCTGGAAATATATTATGGATGGATTTTTCTTAACTTTTTATTAGAGATATCACTAAAAATTGCACTGAGTTAAAACTGTTTTCTTAACTTTTTGATATATAATACAGAAATATGAATCAGATCACTCCAAAAAACTTGCAATATTCCTGAACACGGGAAGTTATAAGCCAGTAAGAGGACAGTAAAAGGATTACATTCCAAATATATAAAATACGTGCCTTAAGGTCCTTAAAATTTTCTTTGGTAGCCACTGTGTCTTCATGACCAGATTATATTAACACTGATCCCCTGGAAACATCGCAAGTCATCTTTAATTCTTCAAACACAACTCTTCCATTTTGGCTTTGGAAATGTTGTTCTCCTCCCGTGCCATGACAACTCAAGGATAGTATGAACTGTCTTCCTCTGACCTAGGAATGATAGTGGGCCCTTCCTTCCTCAGAGCTAAAAATGAATTGACCTCCACTTTACTCTAACAGACTGGGTAGACAACAATTTGCTCTTTCCCAGATACATAGCTCAGATGCAGAATGAATCTGCTAGGCTAGTTAGAATGGGCTAACTTTCTAACCTTTTTTTTTTTTCTTTTTAACTAAACCATGCTGTTCATCTTTGCTGCAGTTAACCCTGGACCTTATTTTCTGGTTGCCACTAACACCCTTGCCACTTTCACAAAAAAGTTTTCTCACCTGACTGTTGTAGTGCCTCAAACTCAGATTGCCCAATCTGGCTGGGGTTACGTGGAAAAGTTCAGATTTTAACAACTTCTGGCCACCCCCCAAGCTGCTTTACAACAGGGGCACAGGCTAAAATTTTTACTCTCTGTTGGTGCTTCTTGAAACAATCCTCTGAGGACTGAACACTTCAGATATTCTTTTCAGTATGACAGCTCATATCTGGACATCATTAATCAGGTCAGCCACAGGCACTTACCATGAGAGTTAAGGCTATCGGATAATATGTCCATGAAGACTCCTGCTAGGAGCATAAACCTTTGAATTAAAAACCTATTCAAACCCATGTTGCATCTTTTCATATTGTACTAGATGGTATCCTGAATTAACAGACATCATTGCACCCACAATGTGCAGGTCATATTGTTAAGATCTGTATGAGGTTCAACAAGGCCAAGCGCCAGGTCCTGCACTTCGGCCACAACAACCCCATGCAGCGCTACAGGCTTGGGGAAGAGTGGCTGGAAAGCTGCCTGGCGGAAAAGGACCTGGGGGTGCTGGTTGACAGCCGGCTGAACATGAGCCGGCAGTGTGCCCAGGCGGCCAAGAAGGCCAATGGCATCCTGGCCTGTATCAGAAATAGTGTGGCCAGCAGGAGTAGGGAAGTGATCGTGCCCCTGTACTCGGCACTGGTGAGGCCGCACCTCGAATACTGTCTTCAGTTTGGGGCCCCTCACTACAAGAAGGACATTGAGGTGTTAGAGCGTGTCCAGAGAAGGGCAAGGAGGCTGGTGAGGGGTCTGGAGAACAAGTCTTATGAGGAGCGGCTGAGGGAACTGGGGTTGTTTAGCCTGGAGAAAAGGAGGCTCAGGGGAGACCTCATCGCTCTCTACAACTACCTGAAAGGAGGTTGTAGCGAGGTGGGTGTTGGTCTTTTCTCCGAAGTAACAAGCGATAGGACGAGAGGAAATGGCCTCAAGTTGCGGCAGGGGAGGTTTAGATTGGATGTGAGGAAAAATTTCTTTACTGAAAGAGTGGTTAAACATTGGAAGAGGCTGCCCAGGGAAGTGGCTGAGTCACCATCCCTGGAAGTATTTAAAAGACGTGTAGATGCGGCACGTAGGGACATGGTTTAGTGGGCATGGTGGTGTTGGGTCGACGGTTGGACTTGATCTTAGAGGTCTTTTCCAACCTTAATGATTCTATGATTCTAAGATTTTCTTAAGAAAACCACAGAAGTGACAAACTACCTTTCATTAAATGAAAATGTAGAACTTATATGGCAGTTGGAGTATCATGCCTTAGTCTGGAGCAGTGTATTTCAAGAAAGAACAGGGACAGGCCAGAGGAGAGCAACAAGAATTTATGATTGAAGTACAAGAAAAAAAATGAGCATTTTTTTTTCTATAAAGAAGAAAACAACAAATTGGGATTGGTTAAGAGAAGAACACAGTGAAAACATGACTAAGAATCTCAAATATGTAAAAGTCTGCTGCAAAGAGGAAAATAAATTCCCTGTAATCACTGTGCAAAAAGTAATAGGTTCAAGTAATTTACTTTCAGCAAGTTAAGTTTAAGAACAGAAATCAGGAAAAACTTTCTAATAGGAAGACTAGTGAATTGCTGGATAGGTAAGTTGGGTAAGTAATCATGACAAATCTTTATGAAGACAGGCCAGCGTTCATTTAAAAAGACAAATTTTATTGATCCTGGCTTTGAAGGAAGAGTGAGGGGGTGGGCATGACGCCTTCTTGGAGTCCTTTTCAACTGTATGATTCTACGCTGAAGTGACCGAAGAAACGTAGCTATGTAGTGATAGTGATACCATATTACAGTACCACTTGCTGTGGGATCTTGACTTGGAATGAAAGTCATATTCTGCAAAAGACTCAACCAATTTCTCCATGCAGACAATCACTTGGATTCTGATACAATCTTCTAGCTATGGATCACCTAGCTACATTGATCTAATCCGCAGCTTCTTTATTCAACAGTTTAACGATAATTACTTTCAGGACTGGACTATACATAAACATAATGTCTAATCTGGTCACAGTATATAGCACTTTGTTTGCTAAGAGCAATGACTTAGTAACTTGTCCCATGGCCTTAAGGCCAGACAACACTAGCAACAGCTGCAGCTGTTGTGTGTAACACTGAATTCCAGATGTAGTCTTTGGTGAAAATTTTTTAAAGGGATTAGTTTTAATATATTTTGCTTCAAAAATCTAGATGTACTCAAAATTCTTAATCCCGTATCTGTACTTGACTATCAAGTTGGGATCTTTAGTGGGTTTTTTTAAATTTAAGCCTAAAACTTATATTGGTAGACTATCTTTAATAATTAGAATCGCAATCCTGTAAACACTGCACAAGAATATGTTTATTTCAGAATAGTCTTTGGAGAGTTAACACAAAAGAAGTAAATAACCTTCTCTAGTCAGATATTTTGTTTCCAGTAAAAATTTATGATTGTTCTAATGTGAGAACTCAGGACAAATGTACAACTGCCAGTCTGACTAGCAACTAAGTATGGAAAAAGTAACATTTTCCAACTTCATTTCAGTATTCTTGGGTTTTATTCTATAATAAGCAGCATATAGAAGTAGAAAAATTACATAACCATGCATATTCCCTACAATTAAATCACCTGATGTAACACCAGGTAAATGATCCAAGAAAAAAGAACAGACCTGTATTACGATTCACGTTTTGGATGGTGAGAACTAAACCGTTAGAAAAATAACATGTTTTCTAAAATGTGTATACAGTAAAGACCATGGCAGCTGAAATAGGTACAGCAGCAATATAGCAAGCATCAGGTGTTCTCAAAGTTTCTATACATAACAAAGTAGCTCCCATTCAAAACATCCTAATTTGACAGTTACAAACGCCTGTGCTTCAGATAAAATCCTTTAAAATACATTTAATCTCTCCTACGGATGATTGCTCTCTGATGGTGTGTACATTACTGCCCTTTTCACAACCTTTAAAAAGAGGCACGAAACGCAACTCCACCTCCACCCTCCGATCAGTAAAGTTGCCAAAAACACGGCTCCAGAGTGAAATGAGCCCCCGGTTTGCCCCCTTGGTCTGTCCGCAGCGTACTCACCATGGCGGGCTAGTTTTGAAGACTTTCTTCCCCTCCCCCTGCACCCACGCACAATGAGGGAGAATGGAGAGCAGTTTCGGCATTAAATTTGAACTTCCCTGCTTTTGTTAGCATGAGTCACCACCTTAACATTATCTCAACTGTAGACTTTTATCTGTGAATATCTAAGCCCTGTCTTGTGGAAAACTAATTACTGAGCCACTGAGAGGCTTCATAATGTCCTGCATTTAAGTCCTGAACATCATACATAATGCATAGGAAGCAGTCTCTGCACTCTGATTACAGAACACTGTCATTAAGAGAGCAAATTAAAGATGTGAATAATTCACTGGCTGAGCTTATTGTCAGTGCTGCATTGTGAAATTAGAATTTCTAATAAGTACTGCAATTTTTTTAACCCAATTAACACAGAGAACATCTTGAGTCTGATTAGTACAATAAAAATTATTACCTTATTCTTTTGCTTCACAACAGCCAAATTAAATACTGTACTTAATTATGCAGCATTCATCGCTTCTGTGCTAGAAATAATAATAATAAAAAAAATTCTCACTATCGCTTTAATAAGACTTCCAATATTTAGAGTGCAACCGAAAAATAGAGCATATGAATCTTCAGCACAATTTCTTATCGCAAAGTTACTGTTTTTTTTTTTTTTTTATTAAGACTTTGAAAATCGGTTTTAATATTAGCAGTCGACCATGATGTCACTGCTGAAGTCTTCTCCGGAAACAAAAACGTATTCAGAAAAACACCCACAAAACGACCCTTCCGAACAAGCTCTGAATATATATTGTGAATTAACTTTCTCTGGGTTGATGTGAAGACAGAAAAAACACATTACCACTTACTGACTTGAAAACAAATACACAAATATACAAACATAGAAATATATAAATATACACACACACACATATATATAGGTTGTTTCAGAAAAGATGCTTAGGAAATATACTATGAAAAAGCAGGAGCTGAATCAGCTCTCTTACCTCAGTTCCCTCTTGGCACGGGATAGATAACATCCTTTCATCCTGGAAAGGAGAAAAGTCCAATTCAACATCCAGGGTGTTGATTTTTCCCCACACGACGCCTGCTGCCATGTTAAATAAAGAAAATGATCACTGAGGATGCAGCTTTTGTCTCCAAATATTTTAATACTGCCTTTTAGTGTCAAGGACCCCAGGAACCTTGTCACATCTGGCAGCAGACACCACTGGCTGCAGCTGCTGCAATGGGATTTTTCCTCAACCCTATTTCATTTCCAGCTCCTTTTTCTTCCCTATCCTGGGGAAGTTTAATCACCGAGCATGGGTGGGGAAAAAAAAAAGAAAAAAAAAAAAAGGAAAGGTGGCATTGCAATCACGAGCTTTCTTGGTTTTGTCCTAGAGACAGGGACTGCAGCAACCACCTTGCATCTTTGTCTAGTTATTTTAGCATGTGCGTGCAAGAGGGGAGGAAAAAAAAACAGGCTGAAAATTATTCAGGCATAATGCAATAGACATAAAGAGAGACAAAAAGATAGGAAGAGAAAGAGAGGGGAAGAGAAAAAGGGAGAGAGAGGGAGAGAGAGAGGAAACAGAAAGACTAAGAGAGGGAGAGGGGGCTGTCAGTGCAGATAAATCTGCATATGGAAATCAGGGTTATCCTGGGTACAGTTTTATTTAACCATGATGTACTGTTTTTTTAATTAGACAGGAATTTAAAGCAGGAAATGAGGGATTCTTACAGACACAGGAGCAAACGAAGCATTTTTAACCACAGGAGAGTTTTCACAGCAAGCTGTAGCAGCAACAGCGAAACTTCTTATAGCAACTTTCTTGATAGAAACAAAAGTTTCATGCACAGAGATGGGACAGTACCTGACAGACATGGGAAGGATGGATCAGGGTCTGTAAGGCATCAGAAAAGACCAGGACCTCTTGCCCATGGCTGTGAGGGAGCATGGGGATGAGTGAACTGAGGAGGCCAAGGAGAGGAAGGAAAATGAGGTTCAGGTACAGGCTAGACGAGAAGGAAACCAAAGAAAGGTAGTAGACAGTTGAAGTACAAGAAGATGAGGAAGCAGCAGTCTGATCTGGGACACTTACTAGCAGGGGCAAGATGGTGGCGTTCAGGTACAGGTGGCCAGAAACCACTTGTGGTGGCTGGCCAAGCAAGGGACACCTAGAGAAGCAGGGAAAACAGGGGGCTTGGAGGCATCGAGGGGAGCTGCGGGAGTGCTATGGGCTGGGGGGGGAAGAGGGGGGGCGAGCGGCTGCCAGGAAACCCCACCTGAATTTCAAGAAGCGGGCGAGTAAGAAGCGCATTGGGAACTTACAGCGGCTGGGAAATGTGGCCGCAGCATGGGTGAAAGGAGGAAGGGGGTCGGGGAGCAACGGGCAGAAGCCGGGGGCGGGCGGGAGGCAGGAGTTCACGCCGAGGGAAGCACGGCGGGGCCCGCGGGGAGGCGGGCCGTGCCGGGGACCGCGCGTTCCTGGAAGGGCCCTACAGGCGGCGGGCAGAGGCCCAGAGGGGGCACGCACTGGCAGGACGGGGCCGGCAGCCGCCCCGCAGCGGCGAGGCCGACCCACAGCCGCAGGGAGCGGCCTCGCGAGCGGCGGTTGGGGGCGCGCGCGGCACTTCGCCCTGAGGCGGGCAGGCGGGGGAAGAGGAGGGGAGGGGAGGGGAGGGGAGGGGAGGGAGGAAAGGGCGGGCGGCGGCGCGGAAGGGAGAGAGGAAGGGAGAGAGGAAGAGATCGGGCGGGCGGGCATCCCCCCCTCCCGGGGCGGAGGAGAGCCGGGCGGCGGGGGAGGGAGGAGCGGCCGGCGGCCAATCGGCGCCGCCGCGCTTGCGCAGTGCTGGGCTGACGGGGGCGCGCGGGACGTACGGAAAAGTGTCCGGGCGCGGAAGGGGAGCGGCGCCTCCGCCAGCGCGCAGGTACCGCGCCGCCCTTCCTACGCACACCCCCGCTCTCCCGTCCCGTCCCGTCCCGTCCCGTCCCGTCCCTGGCCCGCCGCGGTCTAGCGGGGCTGACATCCCCCCGGCCCGGCCTGGGCCCGGCCCGGCCCGGCCCGGCGGGGAAGCGCCTCCGGGGAGAGGGGAGTAGCGCTGGGCCGCAGGCGTTACGGGTGGGGGTCGTGTTCGTGGTGATCCCCGGCGGGTGTGCTGCCCGGTGGCCGCTCCTCGGCGCCCGGCAGGCGGCTGGGGTACTGCTGCCGGCGGCGCTATCGCCGGTTTGCAGCTCCAGCCCGCGGATTGCAAGCGCCTGGGAAGTTGTTCTCCAGCATGGCTGGCCAAGGTTGCGGCGCTTAAAGTCAGTAATTGGTTCCGCTGGGTCAGGGATGTGATAGACAAGTACAGAGCTGACGTGAGTTGCGACCGTGAAGAGCTGCCCTTTTTGTACTTTTTTCCCCGATGTTTTCTATCGTGTGGGGCGATTTTGAACAGACTTTCCTTAGAAACTCTTCTGATTTAGGGCATTCCCTTTAGCTGCTTATTTCTGCCTTGCCAGTTGTGCTA
The DNA here is from genome assembly GCF_965638725.1 of Aptenodytes patagonicus. Classification (NCBI taxonomy): domain Eukaryota; kingdom Metazoa; phylum Chordata; class Aves; order Sphenisciformes; family Spheniscidae; genus Aptenodytes; species Aptenodytes patagonicus. The sequence continues at coordinate 47,285,951 of NC_134951.1, read as the reverse complement.
ACACACCTATACGTAGGGTCCTGCTGTAAACTGAAGCACTGAAGTCATCCTTTCACTTAAGAGTTGCCACTGCTTCTGCTGCACAGCTGGCTGCACCGCAGGAATGCGAATGAATGGGTGAAAGTAGGACAGAAACTTTTCTTTTCTTTCCTTGAGCTCATTTTTTCAGTCAAGCCTCTGTATTACCAACCTCTAGCCACGGTGTAAACTGTTTTTTGCAAGAACAGTATTAAAAACTGCCAGCAATGAAGTTGAAAACTTAATTTAGAGTTAATAGTTTTAATTCTATTGTTTGCATATTATTGTATAACTCTGTGGCACCTGTTGCCTAGTTCTACTCTTTCAGTATGTTGTATAAAATATTAATTCACTAATGTTAAGTATACAGTGAACTTCTTCTGGATGTGATCTTCCTTCTCCTTTTGCTTTTGTTTCTCTTTTTTTTCAGATTCCTGGGAAGTCAGACTTTTTTAATAGAAACTTCCAACTTGAGCCATGTCAGAAACATCTTCTGAGCTTTAAAACTTTAGCATTTCAGGGTTCCATAATTATCATGTGGGGTGTATTTACTGCTTCTTAGAAGGAACGTGAGCTGTAATACTGCCTTAAAGTCATGGACAACTGGGAGCCTGTAACGCATGACGTATTTCCATAGCATAGCTACTCCAGTCGCAAAATGAAGTGTGGCTGAAAGTAGCTCGCCCGTGCCTTGTAATGCATTCCTGCCTCTTACTTTACCCTTGTGCTATCTAACCTCGTGACTAGTCAATTTAGAGAGCTAAACCAGAAGAAAATGAACCTATTTTGTTTTTTGTAGGGTTAGCTTTTTCACTGATGTGATTCCCTGTACAGGTTGTGATGGAGGAAGATGAAGTCGCACAAAGCGGCAGAATTATGTGGCAGGGCATGAGACCATGATTGCCTTTCTCGGTGGTATCTGTCTGTTTGTTAGTTTGATGTTACAGTTAGTCAGATCTGTGTCCTCACTTGAGCTGAAGGATTGTGGGGAGTTGTAACAATGAGAAAGTTACTTGAAGAAACACTGTGAGTGTTTTTTCATTTATCTATTTATTTTCTGGATCAGGTGGAAACAATGGACGATGACTTTGTGGCTTCCTCCATATCCCCATTTCTCACTGAAAGCTTGGAGATGATAATGGAAGTGGAGAATGAGAACTCAAAGCCGCCTTGTTTTTCCTGTGCTTTTGACAACCAAAATGGAGGGAGAAGCTTCTCTGCAGAGTCTTATTTAGCAAGTGGATCTCTTAAGAGGTATGGGGTTTTTTTGAGTTACAAATATAATACCCTTCTAAGATGTTCTTTCCACTGGTGTTTGGTGCCTCTAAATGCTGACAGGGTTTCCAAATCAGTTTGTTCTTCAGCTCTTATGATCCTGAGTTCAATGTGGTGGTATACCAAAGCAGGAAGGGCAATTGTGTTGATACACTGCTTTGAACAGCATTCTAGGTCCAGTTCCTAGCTTTGTGAACTTACTTTAAGATATTGTAAAGGACCTGTTACAGGTCTGTTAGGACACTTCAAAACTGGCCTGTTGGGCAACAGCATCTGAGACCCCTTAAATTTCTGAGGAGGTTGCAGCACTGCTTTTTGCAGTCATATGTTCTATTCGATGCTTGCCCTTTCTCTCTTTTCCACGTGATAGAAACAAACCTGCTCTGCACAGCTTCCCCAGATCGCTGGGACTGTCCTTTGTAGCTTTAAGACCATCTTTCTCAAAGCTCTACCTTTGCATGCATTCTGGATTTAAGGTTCAGAAGTCACATGCATAACAAGTATTTTCTGTGAGGTTCTGAAATGTTACTTTGGTGAAGTTAATATCTTCTTTACTGTCTGTGATCCAGCTTAGTTTTCTGTGCCATTTGCTGGTCCTGCAGGCGTTGTCTTGTTTTTCCTACAAAAGCATAATCTTTCTGTCTGTCTTTCCCAGTATTTTCTTTATACTTTTGAACTTGAATACTTACTGTGGGTTTCTCTTGCTGAACCTCATATTTTGTGTTGTTACTTTGGGGTTTTTTAATCTTCATTTCCACAGCCTTTTCTGTTATAAAGCCTTAAAGGAGGTTCTGCTGCACCTCCCCCATTCCTTACCTTATTTATCTTTTTTGTTGTTGTTGTTGTTGGATCAAAGCACATTCATTCAAATTGATGTCAAGTAGAGGATTGAGAGAGCCTGTGTCTGCATGAACGTATCTGTAGTGGATTCCACACTGACAAAGCAGCATTTTGTGACTGAAACACTTCCATGTGAAAATTCACTCAGGAGCTTGTACGTAGACAGGTTTCTCAAATCACTACAATCATGATAATACTGTTGTCCTGTCACTTATTCACCTTGTCTACTTGGATTGTAAATTCTTGGAAAAGCCTGCACGTGAGAGACTCCTCTGTCTTCATTATCTAGAACAGGAGTAACTGGATTTAATTGCTAAAGGCTTCAAAACAGACCAATGCTTAGGCAGTTACAGAGTGAACTACAGGTGTTGTGGGAGATCGAGCCAATTACTCAGCAGATGCCCTTTTTGCCTCTGAGAACTGAATTGGTAATAGTGCATAATTCAAAAAGAATATGAATTTGGTGTGTAACATAATGAAAACCAAGTGCTTGCCCAGTACATTTTTTTTTATTTTTAAAAACAGAAATATTTCTTGCATCTTAGTGAATTCAGCTTCATCTGCGCTGAAGTATTTTATGAAAGTCAGTGGGAAAATTCTGAAATAGTTTGTTCTGATGTCTTTGTTATTGTTGTTATTATTATACAGCTTGCTGTGATTTTTTTTTTGAAAGCACATTAGTGAAATATTTTTATATTTGCACAATTAGTAATGTTTTAACGATCTATACAGACATCTGATTTTCTCCACTTTGGGTGAAATGGTAATTCTGATTTTATTTTTTTTTTCTTTAGCCAGAGCAAAGGCTAGTCATGGCCTAGTGTTAGTTTAAGTTATAATAATGAAGTCATATTTTGTGACCCTCATCAATTCATCTACGTAAAAGTGTGCTTTTATCAATGTGTTCTATGTAAGTATTATTAAATGTATATAAAGGAGCAAATGTGTGTCTAGCATTAGTTATTAGGCATGTAGTGTACATTGAGACAGATCCCAAACATACACTTAACAGTGGAGCATATCTATGTTATCTAACATAGCAGCCTCTTCTGTTAAGGACAGTCTGTATGTTATGTCTCAGCCCCTCTGTAAGGATGAAGATGCTTCAGGGTGGTAGCTTGTTAATTTTTATTTGTTTCTAAAATATACTGTGCCCTGTGACTATATCCTGGTTTTATGCTCTTGGAGCTAGGAGTTGTCATATTTTATGTACTATATATTATATTGCTATAAAAGGTATAATAGGCTGTCTTTTGGGAGCACTGCTACATTTTCCTATCTATAGTATACATGTTGCTGATATATTGATAAAATATCAGTGATAGATAAGCCAGCTGTAGATATTGTATTCTATAGGTTTATTACTGGGGAATGTATGAATATTGTTGGCTCTATTTTACAGGGTTTTGCTGACACTAGATCCTTCTCCAAATGACTATGAAGATGATGTAGTGGAAATGTTTGGCTTTCAGTGGGTTACTGAAATGGCCTTAGTTGAATCCTGTGGACTTCTCTTTGGATTACTTAGGTATGATAATGTTAGTGTATTTTATAATTAATCCACTTCTGTAATTATACCCACATTAAGGATGTAACAAACTTTTCAAGTTTTTGATAGCCCACATTTTTTATGATCTTACTATGCACTGCATCCAAAAAGATTATGCTGTCTATCTAACACTCCAGTTAAGTGATGGATAAGACACAAATGGAGTTACGGGAAGAAGTAAATTTTGTGTCACAGATTTTTAATATTATGGGACTTAACAATAACTTTCTAAGCGGCGTGGTGCATATCTTAGCCATCACCAGATAAAAATTGATAAGTACATTTATTACAACAGTGTTGTGATTAATTTAGAAGGCTCTAGCTTCAGAATATATGAATAAACTATATAAGATTTCCTTGAATGAGATTGTGCTACCCATATAGTTAAAGTTGTCTTTTGAAGATTTTAAGTCCTTTTTTTGTGCATAAAGAAAAGCGGAGGTTAAAAATCAAATACTGTATACGCTGGATGCAGCACTTCCTTCAATTGTTCGGATTAGGATAGCTTCAGCAATCTCTTCAGATACAGTTACTCAGTGTTTGACTAATTCAATGTAGATGTTTAATCTGGTCAATGCAAATACACAGATCACCGATAATCCTCTTTGCTACTGATAATCCTCAGGATGTACAGCACATACAGAGAGTGGATGGGAGAGGAGCTTTTGTATGATTCCACAAATGTATGTGATATATTCCATCATTCCTTTGATTTGTAGTGGATTTTTCCATCCCTTTAGGATATGACCAAGGGCATGATGTGAAGCATCATTAATAGGGTCTGGCTTATTGAAACACGATGGCATAGATGACAGGATGTATATTAAAACCAGTATTATTTAGCTTTGCTTGTTTGATGCAAGCTTTGACTTCACTGTGATTTAAAAAAAAAAAAATTAAAAAAAATCTGATAATGAAGGAGATCGAGGATAACATAGTTAAAAGAAACACTGTATCCCCTTCAGCATTTAGTCTGATCTGTTTATTAATGTAAAATCACTGGGCAGTGAGACAGTGATGTAGTTGATCTCTTGAATTAAATAAATTTTTTTCTGTAATATAAACTGCTCTGTAATTGTAACAGAGATGAATATAAGGCATAAGATATTTTATTGTGGTTTTTAAGTTATTCAAGCTGTACATGTTTTAAAACCTACCGAACTGGTAGGAATAATGGATTTCAGCTAACTCTTGGCTATGAGAGTTTGGTTGCTAAGCTGTCTTTTGGTGTGACAAGTCCCTCTGCAAAGATACTCTTTCAGTTCGTTTGTTCAGTCATAAAATGGAACACTTTCATTTATAGACCAGTTGACAACTGAAAGTAGGAAAACTCCTTGTTCCATTGTAGAAATCATATGTGTTAAGTACAAGTTATAATGATTCTTGAGGACAAGGTGGCTGTAAATAGTTGAATTTATAAAGTACAGATAATACCTATGTTTAAATGCATGGTTACAGAAACATAGTCTTTTTTAATGTCTGTAAATATGGAAGATTGTTATTTAATATTTTAACTATTGTAATAAGTAATATACAGCAGAACTGCAAGTTAAAAACATTAATTGCACGGTAAAAAGAATTCTTACCTGTGATTTTTTTTTATGTGATTGAAGATGTGTGAGTAAGCTATGTAACAATTTAAGTGGGCATATTAAGACAATGTATCTTCGATTAATAAATGGAAGTACCAGTTTAACTGTCAGAATATTTATTTGCAAATCAAATGATTTAATGTTTAACAACCATGAGGATCAATCTTTGAGGTACAAATGCAAATTGAAATTAAAATGACTTACTTAACTGATGATATCTTTGTTATGCTTCTCATGCCCAGTTTGTGCTTTTGTTTTATCAGCCCACTGTATTCTGTCTTTTGTCAATTCAGTGGAGAGTCTTTTTTTTTCCTGTGTGGCTCCTTTCTGACACTCTCTCTCTCTCTAACCTTCAGCCTCAACAGCCCTCTTTCAAAGTCCTCCTGCTTTAGACTTCCTTCCTTTCTACATGGTTGAAATACTTGAAAAATTCATGCAGAAATACAGCTTTGATTTCAAAACAAACAACCCCCCCCCCACAACCCACCTAAATGCATTACTCAAGGTAATCTTGGATAGCTGACGTGATTTTATCCAAGGAAGGAAGAGCTGAGGGAGATAATTTTTACGTGTGTCTGCCCCTTAATATGCAGGTTACAACCTGGGGTTTTGGATCCTTGTGGGCACTTCCTAGTTTTCAGGGGTTTTTTCCATAAGAACGTTTGATCTGGGTTGGATCCAAGTATCCTGTTTTTGACTCCTTCAGTAGTTGCTTCTTTGACTGTATAAGAAATGAGGCAGAGAGCTCCTTCCTCAATTTATGCAGCATTTTCTTTCAAAAGTCTGTCTTACACAGTTGCGCTTTTCATGTATTCAGTTTAGTACCACGTTATCTCTGTGGAGACTATACTTGAGACCACTTGAAAAATAACAGTTGTTGCAGAATATGGCTGAGTACTTACCTGTTATAGCTTTTTTAAATTTTCATTTGCAGTGGCAGTTAGCAGCTTCTTTAAAAATGCTCTCTCCCCTCCAAAACTGAACTGTTTTAACTTTTCTAGAGACACTTTCTCCTTTTACTTTACTCTATTTGTTGCTGTTTATCTTTGTGCTCAAGTTAAGCAGCAGACCACCCTAAGCAGGAAGTGGGAAAAGCTGCTGACAGAATTTACTAGTGTTCATTCACAAGGGAATTAATTTAGTGTATACTGACCATATGCCATGAGGACTAACTTTCAGGTTTATTCTGTGGTCAAATATGAAGCTGAGTTACGCTTATGGAAAGATCACTCACAGGGAATGGCTTTCGGGGTTCTTGTGTGTGTACTTGTTTTTTTCCTCCCCCAGTATTTAGCTAATTTTGTATTTGTTGTTACTGTGTTTAATGTTTTAAAAACAAGCAAAAATTCTATCCATTGTCATCCCTTCACACTTGGATGTGTCTGTTGCCTTCCACTAATACTCTTTGCTATTAGCTATTTCTGTAAGCTTTTTCAGAAATACAAAGCAAGAAACACCTCTCGCCTCTCTCTGTTCTATTTAGACCTTACTAAAATGTAGTTAAGCAACTTTTACCTATATAAATACCATAAACCTTTGTATTCCTTTAATTAGGCAACAGATATACAGACTGGAAAACCTGGTACAAATGAGTTCATCTGATTTTGGTAAGTTTAACACATTTAATTTGACACTGGGATAGGTATCTGACTACCTTTTCATTATAGAAGTATATTACCACAGATCACACTTTTGCTTTGACTCTTGACCAAGGGCTCATGGAGTGTGCCACAAAACAGCATATAACCAGCATAAACCTGCAGTAAGGGTACAAATATAGGCAAACAAGTGATGTAAGGTAGTGTGAAAATAGACAGTGGAAATGTTGTGAGTCAGTTTGGAACCAGATCTGCCTGTGTAGTAGGTGCATGGGGCAATTCTGACCTTACTGACCTAAGGTGGGGAATTTTGCATTAATTTGACTTGAGCTAAGATGTCACCCTTAAGGTAGAATTTGGCAAAACTATTAACTTGTTTACGTCAAAATGGAAAGTTGCATCAAAACTCCCAATAACTATTTTAGTTACAAAAAGTACTTTTTTAGTTCGGACTTTTTTCAGTGTTCTCCTGGCTTACATTTAAACAAGTTAGTTATATTTGCTTAGTTTAGAGTTATTTACAAACTTAATTTATCTTTGCAGCAGGATCAATAAAATGGGATCACTACAAAATGCTTTGTTTCAATTAAATACTAAGGCAGGGGAAGTGGTATGTTTCTGAAGGATTATTGCAGCCTTGGGCTTATTGTAAGTTTGAAGGCTGAATTAGCAAGTTGAGAAGTTCAGTAATTACTTAGAAATAAACTGTCTGTAGTATCTTCTCATTACAGATAAATTGCTAGTGTTCTAAGAGTACAAGTGAATATTTTTGCACATTATTTTTTTGGTTTGATATTGTCATGTTCTGCCACTTAAAACCATTGGTATGAATTTATCATCAAACTTCTTTGATATGCTTTTGTTGATTGTATCTTAAAAGTCTCATTTTGCTGACATTTAATACATAAGTGGAAGTAGCCTTACTTTAAATTACATTAGAACTTTTATATAGTAGCTGGACACCAAGAAACTGTTCTGTAGTTCTTTTTCCCTTAAATTAAGCATCTTCTTGGTTCTCTTCTCTGTATCCTGCTCTTCGTCTTGTCAAATAAGCTAGAAAAATAAAAACCTGTTGAATTTTAGGCTTTGCACCAGGCTTTCTTTGTGACTTAGAGCAAGTCACTGATCATCTGTGACTCAGTTCCCCCTTGATACAAGCAGGCTAGTAGTAGAGGAGTGTCGTGAGGATTAAAATATTTAAAATGATCAGGCAGTGTGATGTTAGGTGTTATTGATGTCTTAGATAAATGCGCTATTGCACCTGTTTAAAACACCAGTTTAGAGTTTTAGCTCAGTAAATCTTTGTTGTGTGTATATGTTTATACAGATATCAATATCGTACATTTCATTTAATTTCCTATCAGTCTTAATGAGCTTTGGAGGCTTGGTACTGAGAACTGTGTAATGTGGAAGCCATATAAAATCTTTTCTTATGCTCTGTGTTGTTTTGCCCCTTTTTTTTTTTTTAAACGCCTGATCCGTTCTTAACACTCTACTGTTCCCGTTTTGTTCCACTTATTTCATTGATCAATGATTTATGACAGTATGCAAAAGATTTTGTAGTGAAATACTGTAGTATAAAATTTTGCTTAAACAGAACTTCTGAGAACTTAGGATAAAATATTTGTAATTGCTACAAAGCAGCAGTAATATCTATAAATAATTCCTTTAGAACAGAGTGATTTGAGCCTCTAAATCTATGGTTCATTACCATGGCAGATCCTACGGGTTCTTATGTGGTGGGGGTAGGCTGTACAGTGGAATATTATGGTACTTGTACCAGTTGATTTGCTTCACTCAGTCAGTGTTGTTGCTCAAAAAATGTCGAATAAGCTTATATGCACAAAACTTTTACTTGTGGGGTCTGTAACAAGTGGCATATGTTAACTTCAAGGTTACCTGGAGGGGATGGGGAAACAAAGGGGAGAGAGAGAGCAGGAAAAGGAAAGGGAAGACTCCCCACTGGTCAGCTGGGGAGAGGAGCAAAGGCAACTGCCTTTCCCTGAACATGCAGTCCAGTGTAGCAGGTGACAAAGAGTTTTTGCCATGCATCTCCTCTAGCGCAATACACTTTCATTGGGGCCTGCTCAAACTCCTCATTTGCTGTTCCCACTAATGATGCTCTTAAAGATTGGTACGTGCTTAATCAGGTACAAGTGTTGCAGGCTGACTGGTTGCTAAGCATTTGTGTATGTATATTATTGGGCGGTAGTGACTGGGTATTTAAATTACTGTATCTGCTTTGTTACGCACTGAGTTTCATCTTTCTCTTAATATAAGCTGAAAGCTACAAGGCAAGGTGTGGGAATAAGTAAGGAGCAATTCTCACACCAGTGGCGATAGCTTCCAATGAATCTCTACTGTAACAATGGTGTTTGAGCTTGCAGGTGCAAGATAAGGAGGGTAGCACCATGAGAACAGCAGCTTCAGAGAGCAAAGGAAAGGCGACACATAGCTGCAATAACTGGCTGAAAGGATACAGAGCTGCAAGTGAAAGGCAGGCTACAGGATCGTAAATGGACGGCTGTTAGCATTACACATCTTGAGGCACTGTGCAACAATGTGATGCTTCCTAGGAAGAGAAGTTACAAAACATGTTTCCAAATAAGTCCACCTGCTTAAGGTCCTCCAAGAGAAAAGGATGCTGAGAAATTTTCACGTCTTTTCTGAAGGTGTCTTGGAAGCAGACAGGGAGCAGGGCAGTAGGGCTGAATGATTTCTTCTAGCACTGGTTGCTTGCCTCTGCCAGCTTTCCTGAGGGACTGGATGCCTTCTTTTCCCTCTGTATCTGGATATGCCTCTGAGATGATAAGATAAAGAATGGATCCCTCCAGCAAAATGACATTTAGAAGTGGATGTTTGCCACCAGCCACCTCCCAAGTTGTCCTCAGAAAAGAGGATGGCTTTCCAGTGGTCTGGTTTAATTACTGTGGAGAATGCATATGTTACGTGAGTCACAGTGTGGGCACATCTGCTTTAAGCTGTTGATCTCTTTTACTTCAGGTCAAGCTGCAAACTTGCACTCTGAGGCAGAGAGCATCAGGCATCAATGTATTGAGTTTTTGCATTACGTGAAAGTTTTCATCTTCAGGTGAGATTTACACACAATTTACTAACTTACGTACTGAACTTTGTGTAGCTGCTTCTTATCCATTTTCTGATTGTGTATCTGTGTATGTGTGTTCAGGTATCTGGAACCCCCTAAAGTGGAAAATGATGGAATGCTCCATCCATATGAAGAACTAGAAGCACAGTTACCATCAGTGTTGGTGGAAGAGCTTCATGCTTTGACCATGCACATCGGTCACCTTTGTGAACTTCCTAGTAGTGTCCTGGCAGCATTTACGATTCAACATCAGGCAAAGGTTGATGTTTTTCATAATTTTTTTTTTGTGTGTGTGTAACAATACATATTCAACTTGATAAATTTTGGCTGAATAAGAATTAATCTTTCTTCAGGCTGAAATTGAAGTTACACTTTATATTTTGGGGTTTTTTTCCCTTTAGTAACTAAGTGCCATTCCATACTTGGCAAATACAACTAATAAGCTCTGGATTTTCTGTTGTTGTTTTTATTTATCTATTTATTTTTATGTTTTATAGCTTTTAAAGTTCTTCCCACACTATACAAATGATAATACCAATTACAGGGAGATAAGCACGTTAAAAAAATTCCTCGGTGTTTGTCCTTAGTAATGGTTAAAATTTCTGAGCTTCCTAGTAGGAGGGGCACTTTTTAAAAACTACTTTCTGAAATCTGACTCAAAATAGGAAAAGATCATGCATATAAAGAAGAAAAGTGCAGACATGGAAGTAGGCACTGCAACATTAAACACTAGTGAAGTATACACCATTAAGATTTGTGCATACATATAATAACTAATGCTTTCAAATCTTAGAAAGAAAAAAGGAATTTCAGTCTTAGGTTGTATAAACTAGTATCTGGAGAGGAATGATCCACTGAGAAACAGCATTTTGAATCTTTCTGTTTGTTTAGCTTGTTAGTAGGGCCACTGTTGAGCTGATGAAAGAAACAGTAATTTCAAGTAAACTTTAAGGAAGAGAATATTGAAATTTTGGAATTACTTTAAGAGCACACTTTACTTTAGCAGTTTGTGTGCTACCTAATACTTTTCTGGAAAGGAAAGAATAACTAAGGGCGTTGTAATCTGTCAAGCTTGAATCAAGACATTGTGTTTAAATTGTAATTTAGAGCAGATTAAAGACTTCATGAACATCCTCTACAGACAGAATTAATTGTCATGAAGGGGTTTTTTTTGATTTTTCTTTTTTTTTTTTTCTTTAACTGAATGGCATGTTTGTATGTTACAGTGTATTTGATCATAGATATTCATAATGTTCGCTGCAGGCAAAATGCATGCCCATCTTCACATGTCTTAGTACAGTACCCAGAATTCGCTAAAGAAATGTTAAAAATAAATAAATGTATGTATTTCTAATCACAGGTCTTTCCCCCATCATGGCATTTACTACACCTCCACTTGGATATTAATTGGCTGGTATTGGAAGTTCTTCATGTACTAGGTGAAAAAATGATGAGTAAGTATGCAGGTTTTTTTCTTGAACTTATTCTTGTACATATGACTTACCTAGATTTCTCATCTTAATTTATCCAGAATCATTTACTACTTTTGGTAGTTTTTAAACATAGCTATATTTAATGGGGTAAATTCAAATATGGTGAAGGGAGGTTCTGTGTAGCTCAAATTAAATGGAATAGTATTTGGAATTTGTTCTGTCAAAACTTGGCAAGATTACGAAGTTTGTTCCCAACTGACGCTTACAATGTACTAAATATTTAATAACAATACAATTTTTGACATTGTAAACAAAAATGCATTTTCAGAGATCCAGAATGCATAACAGAGAACAGCAATTTGATGAAAACAATGTAGGGAAAGTGTCCAAGGATGGGCCAGAACAAAGACTCTCAGAACAGAGAATTTGTATTGTTAATCATATGCGACACCAAGAAAATACTGGGCAAAAGAAGCTTCAGTCAGAGGAGCTTGTAAAAGTACAGCAAGAAAAGGGCAAGGCAATACCTTTTTTATTTAAAAAAAAAAAAAGGCTTTAAAAGCGCAAAAAGTAGATTGATAAGAGTAAGCTGTTCATAGAAGCTAGATAAAAAAGGTCATAGAATGCAATTGAAGAACCCAACTTCAAAGTAGTTCATTTTTCTGAAGAAGAATTGTTAAAATACAGAAGAGAACTTTATTTGCTTTGTGAGAATTATATGTTGTCCATGTCCATGCTAGCAAAATAGAAGAAAATACATTTTTGTGATTTATAATCATTGTGTCACTACAACCACCACCACCACCCCCCCCCATTATAAATTACCAATATAAGTTCCATATAGGAATTGCAAAAGTTGGAGTAACGTTAAGGTCTAGCAAGAATGCACTATATGTTTAGCCCAGGTAACTGGTACTGAATGTGAACTCTTGGATTAGCTTTCACCTGCTCTGAGTGCAGTCACAACGCAGCCTTGCTCGGATTAATGCATCTTCACTGTTTCTGCATGTCTGTGTTACTGGATAATGTGTGGGTTGGCTGTTTGTTCTATAATTCTAAGTTTCTTTTATGATCCATTGTGGGATAACCTGTTTTCCTTTTTTGGGGCCTTTTGGAGAAAGGATGGGAAAACTGTTAGAGGCAATTTATTGTCCAGAATTCTATATTTATTTCTAGATAAAGTTCTAAGTAATAATGCAGTAATCCATTTTCATAAGAGAAAGCTTGTGCTTTTTAACAACAAAATTTACTAGTCAAGACAGTAGTATCTCTGCATATATTATCTTGTCTTGTATTCTTATGTGCCTTGTAGAATTTCTTAGGTTCTCATCTCATTCTGTAAATTACGCTGAGTAGAAACTTCACACTGCTGAGACCAATGGCAGGATAGTGGGTTCAGGGCCTCACCCTGCATTTCCAAGAATAAAATACAGGCTCATTCTACATATCTTCTGTTCCACTCATGTCAGGGGAGTTGTACTGTTGAAAAGCTTGTGGAATAAGATCTTACAGTCTCTTAACTTTACCATTTTATCTGTGTTAATGTCTACAAATGCTCAAGTTGGAATATGATTATGCCAGCTTTTTACATCAACACATCCAAAGGAAAGTGTTAGACCTCTCCAGAATTGTTTGTCATCAACTTGCATATCTGCAAAACATGTCATGATTTCAGAACATGCGCACTGGCATGTGACAAAGAGGAACTTGCAGATAAATAAATCTTTATTCCACTGCAAAAACTGTGCCAATAAAAGGCTGTAAAGTGCCAAACTATTTTACTGTCAACCAGAATAATACCAGACTTCAGTGTAATAATGAAGGGACTAGCTTGAACTTAGAATGGATGAACTTTTCAAAATGAGTCTGCAAATTAAAATTACATACAGCTCAACAGACCAATTCTAAAATATATAGAATAGAAAAAAAAATCCCTATCTGTCTTGTATTCCTACAGCCAAACCCAGGACTAAATAGGTCTAATTTTCTTTTGTGTTTTAGGACAAGTTGTATATGCTAACCATTTCATAAACCTAACCGGAGAGAATTTAACCAGTATCAGTTTATTTGAAACACACTGTGGAAATCTCATATCTGATTTAATAAGCTTGTCCATCAACAAGTATATAAAGGTAACTTTTTTTTCTTTATATAGGACACGGGCAGTTAGATGCTTGTATTGGGAACCATATGAAGTAGATATTGCACCAATGCATAGATGACTTCTTACTGCTAAGTTTTAAATGTTATGTATGGCTTTATATCTCCATGTTTTAAAGAGTGTTATTTGTTAGGAGCTCAAATTGTGTTATATTTATTCATGACCATCTGGTAGTTGAATGAGAGAGTAATATTGAAATGCACTGTGTACAGAGCAGAAGTGAGTGCCACATTTCCTAAGTTCAGTGTTCCAGGTTTAATGCCAAACATGGCACAGTCTAAAAGGTTTAGAGCTATAAATGCAAAAAAAAAAAAAAATCCTTTCGAACTCTCTCAACAGGAACAAAAAGAGAATAACTGTAATCCTGGCAGTAAGCTAACTGGACACTTACAGAATGTCGTATTACAGTTTATCGTTGCACTGCTCCTATTTCTGCAACCTCATCTTTCTGTTATAGCCCTTTTACGTTTGTCAAGGGAAAACTTGCCCTGCCCTGCCCTGCCCTGCCCTGTCCTTCCCTTCCCTTCCCACAGTGTTTTTCTCACTTGTTTTGAGCACTCCAAAGTTAGAAAGTCATAATAGATCCATATAGCAGCTAGTAAAAGAGCTGCGTAATCTTTGACTGTGTCATTGTGAAACCTGCTTTAGATGGGCATGTGTGATCCATGAGCGCAGGACTGAACTCTGAGAATAAGTAGAAGTGACCACCATATAATTTATGTTTTCCTAGTACAAAGACATGAAAAATGGAGTCCCCCTTCTTTCATATTACTGTTGGGGGGGAGGGTGGCTGTACTAGCATTTGATAACTGTTCTTTTAAACTATCTTTCTGTAGAGAACTCTGTTACCTTTTAAAATCAGTTTTGATCTATTAAATTATCGGATAATACTGCAACCTTCTCTGTTGTCAAAAGGCAAATAGATGAGAGTAATTTTTTTTAAAGGAAGATTCAAATAGTATTTGTTGACCATTGTGCTTGATGGTAGGCTTTGAAATGTCAGATGTTAAAATGACAGGTTCATCCTACTTCCACGGAGCCACATTACAAAGAGGGAAGACTGTTTTGCCACCGCTTTTTCTTCAGCTCTCCCTAGGCTTGGGCCACACAGCTTGAACTAGTTCTATTTGAGATTCATTTCTGAAGTAGAGCTTGCACTTGAGCTGGATAATGTCTCTTCAGCTGGTGCCTCCTCTAGTATGCATTCATTGCTATAATCCAGTAATGGAAATAACATCCCTTAAAAATGTTGAAAACACAACTGATACTCATAATAGATGACACTGTCAGCTCATCACTAAAACATGTCATTAAGCTTTTGGCTGAGAATATTCAGAAGTGCAGCTCCTAACATTTGTGGGTATCCTTGGAAGGAGGGACATAAACTCTAATCCTCCAGACTCGTATTTTCAGATTTGTTTCTTAGGCAGCTCTGGTATCAAGAAGCTTGACTTGCATCACGTACTGAACCCATTGTGCTCTGAGATACGTTTGGCAGAGAAATATATAACCCTGGGTATCTTTCTGTTTTCAGCAGCACATCTCTGGCACCAGAGCTCTATTGTCCCAACAGTACCACAATTTGAGTTTATAACCATTCTTACCAAGATACTGAACTCAGGATGTTGCAAGAGGAAATCCAGACTGTCTCTGAAGAAAACAATGTTACCCTTAGTCTAACCAGTATCTGTATGGTGTCTTGCTTTGACACTACTAGCCAAACTCTATCCTGGATGGATACTGCACATCTCCTGCAGAAGCAATCATGCTATCTTGTAGAAGAGCACAGTAGTAGATGCAAGTAGTAGATGAAGAAACCTAGTTGCTGCAACAACTGGTACTCCATGTAAAAGGCTTGAAATCTCACTTGTAAGATAGTCTGTGTACCTAATACTTCCATAAAATCCTCCAGTGTTACAGTGCATCTGTAATAAGTAGACTGCTCCCTTCTGAGGGATCTGTTTTGCTCTTTGGTGATGAGTCATAACGAGAATATTTTTGAGGCACTTCAGTTTTGGGAAGTTAGTTAAGTAATGAATTTTTCAATAGACTTTAGTGGTCACACTGATGTTTGTTCTCAAGATAGTATTTACATAAGATTAATTCAGGTTGTTGAGAGATTCCCATAACAGATCTTTAACTAAAAGCGTGAGGAGGCATAGGCACATGAAAAACTCTGAACAGCATATGTGGAATGTGAATAATAGAATTATTTTAAATATTTCAGTCTTGACCTCATCATGTTCTTAAATCAATTGTCAGGGTCCACCCAGCAATTTCATAGGGTAAGCAGGGTTCTTTATAGAGAGAGAAAAACAAATTATGTGTCGCACTTTTATAAATACATATAAATTCATATTTATAAGTAAGTGTTCAGTATTTAAACCTGATTTGGAACTGTATGAAGTAGCTGTAAAGGTATTACTCTAAAGGTGGATGATAAATAAAAAGTCTGTATCCTTATAGAATATTATACAGATTTGAAACTATTGGTGATATACTTGTTCTCCTAATTGTGAGAGTGTGGTTTTTAGTCATTCACTCCCAATTCTGTAATGTCTCTTTCACACAGCTACTGCTGTCACTGGCATTGTGTATTTTGATTTAATTTTTGATTTACACAATTAGGTTTCCAAATTCAGAAATGATTTTAAATACCAGTGTGATTCAGGAATAGTTGTGCATTAATGGGTCAGGAAGAGCATGAGGGTATAAAAATTCAGGATTCATCTCATCAGATCTAGGTGTCTAGGAGTTAGTTGGCTAAGCTAGTCACCCTTGGTTCTTTTTATTGTCAGGGAAAGATAGCAACAGTTCTTTCTCCTGCAGTGAGTTAGATGAATTAGTCTCTCTAGGTGCCCATTCCCCTCTATTTGCTTTAGAGGGGTGTAGATTGATTATTTAAACTTGGACTACTCATTGTTTAGGGATAAATTGAGTATGAGCTGCTTTGTCTCGCCTCTTTTCTTTCCACATTTCTGCCATTGTGTCCTTGCTGAAGGTAGAATGTGCTGAATTATGCTTTTTAAGCAAAGCTTTTCTCACTATTTTTACCACCTCTGAATACAGTTCAGTGGTTCATAGGTCCTAAAACAGAGTAAGTAAAGTTTTGACTATACTATGATTATTTCAAATACAGTGCTGGTAGGTCTTAAAAACATTAAAGCGTACAGAGAATTTTTATGTATTTAGCACTTCCTTTTGCTGTTTTGCTTATTTTATTTCACAATTCAGGGAATGTAAAACTGAAAGATGAATCACAAGATGACTACTTTGCATTTGAAATGCATCAGTCTGAGTGAATTTTGTTAAATATGGAATAGTAATCAAATAACGTACATGACTTGAAATATGCTGTTTTCTGCATATTAAAAGAATGCCTTGCAGTAAATTTACCGAAAAGCAGATTTTGTGAAACGTTGTGGGAACATTAACATCCTCATGCCAACAAAAACATATTCTACTAGCATTATGCCTAGTCATTAAGGATTTTTCAGTTAAAAATAACAATGATAATAGCTATTAAATCATTTGAAATCTTTTTCTTATCTTCCTAAGAACATCAAGAAAATCTAATCAATCATTTTCTCTTTTCCCTACTGTCAGGGAATGAATCAGTATTTATTGCAATTCCTTTTCATTTAGGCCCCAGAATCCCATTTTTATTTGATTAAATAATGTTTGAAAGTGGCTCAGAAGAAACTAAGAAATAGCACAACCTGTAACTTATGTAGAATTAGGGAATAGTGATTCTTGTATGAGAGAGATATTTTGGATGTTAATGAAATAATGCACTTCCCAATATGTAATTGTAGCTATATTATTTAACTGCAAAACAACCCCACACAACCAAAACCAGAGAAAATATTGGTACATAAAATGCAATTCAAAAATAACACTTCTCTGAATAATTGTATTGCATATTCTCTTTCAGGTGAGACCTTCTGAGGCTCTTACTAGTCACCATTATCCCTGTACCTGCATTAAAGAATTATGGATTCTACTTATTCAGCTGCTGGACCACAGAAATAAAGGGTCTCACACAGAGGTAATGGAAGAATACTGTTACATATGCAGGCATGTTACATATGCAATACAGTCTCCAAATGTTCCCGGATTGCCATGAATGCACTAGTTCACATACCTGATGATAGAACTGAATTTCATATTTGCTTTAGGAGGACTGCATGCTAACTGATGCTTTAGGCTGCCGTCTTCAATGTGCATCAAGTCCTGACTCTAGGTTTGCAATGTACTATTTGGTTATTACCTGATAAGGAGTGCTCCTTGTGCTAAGGAAGGCAAGGCAAAGGAACAGACTGTGAAAGTTGTATGGTAGAGCAAAAGAAAAGAAACCATCTTTACCCATTTTTAAAAAATTTTATTAATTTTTGCAATTTATGTATTATGTCATGCAGCGATTCATCTCCAGGCTTTAGAAACACAGGTACAGTCAGACCAGTGATCCATCTAGCCCATGTTTCTGTCTTTGATACCCATACCTTAACTACCTATACAAGAACAACCTGGGTTTTGTTTTTGAATCTTGTAGTTGCTGACTTCTTTTGATGCTCCCTTATACTTTTATTGGAAGACCCAATCACTACCTGTTCTCCTTCCTTATACCAATATGACTTTATATGCCTCTTTGGTTTTGGTTTTTTCCTGATATCTCCTACCCGCTGCCTTTTCTAGGCTGAAGAGTCTTACTGTATTCAGTCATTCTTTTTACAGGCGCCATTCTCTACCTGTGATCATCTTTGTCACCCTTCTCTGAACCTTTTTCCATACTACTACATCCTATTTTGAATAGCAGAGTACCAGGATTACATGCAGTATTCCAAGTATGGGTCAGGTGGCCATATGATTTTATATGTTGCATAATGATCTTTTCTATTTTTTTCTTTTCCTTTGCTAGTATTTTCTAGTGTTTTGATTTTTCTTTCTTGACTGCTGGTTAGAATTGAGCTGATGTTTCTCTGAATATTAAGAAGTGTCAAAATCCTTTGAAAGTTTTCTGAAATAATCTTTATAAAAACCAAAGCTGTCATCTGTGCAATGAGTACTGTTCACTTAGTATAGAATGAAGTACTTCACAGGAGAATGTTTGTACTGATAGCTATTTACTCACTAATGACAACAGATATAAACGTGGGCAACACAAGTGAGACTTTCTTAGTGTTAAGTGTTTGCACTAGCACTTTGAAGCATAAGTTAGGATCAGGACCCAGCTAAGGTGGGTGAAATACAGGTGCAAAGAAGTCCCAGAGAGTTTCTGTATAATTAGGGAAGATAGTCACAGGCTGTAAGAAGAAGTAATACTGTGGTATAGGCAGGGATCTGAGCCAAAGAGAATTAATCAGTTTGTCAGTGTTGGAACAGACTTGAAACAAAACAGGGAATTTGAACCTGTTTGCTGTCTTTCAGACTGATTCTTTACCATCTACTACTATATTCTTCTTGGTTAGGTTAGTCTGGCACTAAAAGTTTTTCAAAAATCTGTTATAAAAAGTCTTCATTCAAGAACTCTAATCTCTCTCGTGTGAGTGTTGGTGCACCATCCTGTCTGCAGATCGTCATTTCATCAGATTGTAATTTTGCCTGTAAAGTATCACACCATGTTCTTCCTTGTGACCAAAGCTTGTCCTTTCACATTGCTTTCTACTGGCATTTGAGAGAGGACATTCTAAAGTAAAATTTACTTTTGCATTTTCTACAGTGTTTCTGGAGCTTGGTGAACAAAACTCTAAAGAATATCTTTGAAAGGCCAAGTAGTTCTGAAAGGATGTCTGGTTTTGAAACAATTCAGTGTAAAGACCCATTGAGTTTTAGCTGGTGGATTATTACTCATCTGGCATCACTCTACCAGTTTGACCGTAATGGAAATCTAGATGAAAAGGTGGGTATGCTTTTTTTCTAAGTACCTAAAAGTTGTTATAATTTATTTAGGTCTCTAACTTTGGTTATTTTTGTTGACAGAAAACAATTCATGTTGTAATACAGGAATTCTCAAACTCCTTAAAAAAAGGTCCTCTAAGGTTGGTGGTGTTACGGTATGCTTTATAGAAGTCAGTAAACATTCCAGGAGCCCCTGATGTATTCATGTTATACATTAGATATTCAGTAGATTACTGTATTAAGGAAACTTAAAATATCCCAACTAGTTGGTAGCACATATACTTAATGACGTAGCATACGTTTTAAGACTGTCTGCCTGCAGCATAAATGCTTCACTGGGTTTGTTGTTTTAGGAACTGAACACGTTAGATGGTACCATATGAAATAACATAGTCAATGTTTGAGGTTTATAATTGTTAATGCCACTTTTTTTTTAAAGGGGTAGCTCTGCTCTGGATAAATTCCAGTCTGTCTAATTGCATTCCCTTTGCATCACAGCAATGGCATGATGAGGTGCATACATATTTGTGTATACAGCTTAATTTTCTGTGTTGGTGTGGTACCAATAGACACTGTCTATAACTGTTGAATTCAAGCTTCAGTTTAGGAAGTTCTGGTACTAAGTTGCAAGACATTTGCTTTTAGAAGATGGCCTTAGGTTTTTCTACTGGCTAGAGCAGGCTAGTCCCCAATTAATCAGGTTCCTGTCTGTGAATCTCATTGTGAGGGACTTGACATTACCATGCATTCTGTAAGGGGCCTAGATGGGACCTGCACGTGCCATTCCTACACCTGTAAGACGTATGTAGGGCCATACTTGGTACTGATGCATCAAATTCCTTCATGGACCTCACTGCAGTTTTCTGCAGTTCTGGGGTCATGTAAACCCTGACCCTTCTTTCAGTCTTACTCTGAGATTCATTCTGCCTAGTTTTAAGTTTCTAATCATTAACTGGGAAGGAAATAGGCACTGGCTGACGAAATTCAACCATTTTGTGAGGTATGAAAGCTACCAATTTTTCTTAATTGATTATAGAGAGAGCTGACTAGAAGCCAAAGGGATAGCTGAAGACTCAGAAATCTAGGGGTTTTTTTGTCTGATGGTGTTTTTGGCACTAAGGAGAATCAGGTCATGCTATCTTCTGTCATCTGTCCTTCTGTTCTTTTATCTTTTGCCTCATTGTAGTTGTGTGTGTGGGGTTTTTTGTTTACATTTCAGCTGGATTGCTTATATTCCCTGGTTTGCCAAGCATCAGCTCTATATGGCTTCTTCCACAATTGGGCTTAATTGCCCTTTCTTGTGAAGTGTCTTTTATTATTTGTAATTTAATAGTGTGTATTAAAACTGGAAAGGTCCAACCCTTTTTCTATTAAAACCTTTACCATGATTTCCTGTCCTGACTTAGGACAAAAACCTTGAAACATGTTTGTGAACTGCAGATCTGTAAAGAGGGAAGAGTCTGATCACATCAGTTGATCAATTTGTTTTGATAACTTAAAATCCCCCCCTTCATCTTTAGATCTCTAAAAGCATTAGTATATAAACAGAGAAGGAATGAAAAATGTTGAACTTCTGTGAATGCTTTTAATCTGAAGTAAAATGAGACTTTTTAGTAAAAGTAAGAATTACTTTCATTGATTTTTATTTTGCAAATTCCCTGACTTGTCAAAAAAAAAAAAAAAAGATAGGGAAGGTGTGGTAACTCAGTGCTTGAATACTTATTTGAAAAACTCATGACCATTTCTGGTGACTAGAGGACTTCATGAATGTGGGATGCTTATGCTCCTGCTGCTTACGGGTTGACAGATCCTTTAGGATCCCATGGCAGGCTGCTCATTATCACGTGCTTCAGTCTTTTCTCATAATACCATGGCAAAATGAAGCAACTTCTTAAACATTCATAAAGTGTAAAATTGCAGACCACGTCTGATTGTTACACTGAAGGTTGTCTCAAGCTTCCCTTGCTTTTGCCCCATTAGTGGGGGAGGACTACAGTCCATAGTGCATTTCAGAGGGACATTGGGAAGACAGAATTACTACACTCCCTGCTTATTAGAGGAACTTAGATGGAGAGAAAAGGTTATTCCCAGGTTGAATACAGAAACCAGTGTGAAGCAGACATTTATCCTGGCTTTCTTATATTTTATGCCCTAATCAAAATGCAGTGATACTGTTTACTTTGATCATTGGGTTTTTTTCCTGTCTCTCATACTGATACATACTATGTATTTAGCCTCGTGAGAGATATTTTTTTGCCCCAGGCACTATATTATTTAAATAAGCCAAACAGATGTAGAATGGAAAAAAGGATTCCTGTTGTTCTTAAAGTAGGAATCTGAGATGCAGTGACAGGAAGTGACTTGCCCAAGATTAAATAGTATTTTTTCCTTAGAGCCCACCTGGGAGAAGAGAATTTCCAAGTCTTGATTTGTAAATCATGAGACCATCCTGTGCACGCTCCTCTTGATGTTTCCAGTAGTCTTTATTTTCAAACTGTTAGCTGTGCATCGCGTTTTTCTGAGCGTGCGTTTGTCCAGGGATCCCTGTTCTCTTAAGTGCCATGGGTGCTTACAAAAAATCTATCAGTAACAACAGTGGCTTTTCACACACCACAAGAATGTAATCTTCCATAGATAGTTGATGGTAACCATTTCTTTAGGTTCTCCAATCCCGAATTACAGCCTCAAACATTCTTTGAACATTATAAGATAAAATAGTCCGTGATATAAATTTGTGAAGTCAGTGGAATTGCATCAGGGCTCAATGTAGTCCTGTTTTGTTGGTTAAACATCTGATGCGATAGCTTCATGACACATGCTTTCTTTTAATTAACTGTGATCAGAGGTGGGAGGATGATGTGTCATAATGATGGTTATTCATGTGCTCTGTAGCAAAAATTGCCTCTAAGCCTATGTCATCTGTGGAAGATTTTCAATTTTTTAATGTGGTCTGCATGGCCTTGAGGTTATTATGAAAGCTTTTAAAATTCTAAATAGGTTTCAGACTTGCTTCTTTTTATTTTTTCCCCTTTAGCTCATATAATGTAATTTCAAATATGCAATGATTCATACATATTGAATATATATTTCATACACATGAAACCATTTTTTTAAACTAGAACATTTTGGCTAGGTTTCTTAGAGTCTATTCTGAAGGATGTACAGTACACGTCTCTTTCCATAACCCCCCATTCAGGTCCCACTTCACTCTTCTGAAAAGCAGGATTTGTACATTTAAGAACCAAATGGGACCTGATGAGAAAATTTGCTACTTCTGAACATTGCAGGGGTCAATTTCAATATACTGTGGGCTAGGGAAATATAGGCAGAATTACTTGGGGCTAAGAATTCTTGCCTTTGAATAGAATAATCTGAAATAACTACATGGCAAGACATGCAAACATGGACATCCAGCTGAGAAGCCTAGTATGGCTCTTCCAGGTAGTCAGCTGTTAGTCCTTGCAAAAGTTTCTTCCTGTGAACCCAGAGGGTCTCAGCTCAAGTTTTTGGTTTTAGCAGCACTTTTATGCACTGTAAGGTCTCCAGGTTCTGTTGATTTTAGGACTGTTTGCGGGTGGAGGGAAGATGTTGTAAGCCAGCAGGTTTGGAGTAAGTGATGTAGATTCTTACGTATTCTCTGACAAGGATGGATTGTAAATTGCAATATTGTCATGCCATATTGCCAGTGTAGCAGGGAATACTGTTAGGATGTAAATTTAGTGGGATTTGAATGAAACAAGCCTGTTAAAAGATAGAGACAACTGAGGCTAAAAAAAAGAGTGCAGCAGGTGGTTGGTGTCATTCTTTCCTGAGTTTGGGCTGAACCTGGGTGCACTCTTGTAATCAATTCCAGTTGGTGTCAGGAGTTTGCCCTAGATTACTCCAGGATCTTGTAAGGTGATCTGCATACTGCAGATGAGCTGGAACTTTGGCAATAAACACCTTTTGTATAAATCATGTGTCCTTGGACTATGGGAGTGCTAAAAGCATGTTCTGAGCAGGCTGATCCAGACATTCAGTAGTCTCATAGCCACTTAGCATGACTCTCTAATATCTACTCATCTCTGATAAATCTGGCTTTTGAGCAGTTGATTAGCTTTACTTGGAGTCTGCAGTAGGACCATGCCAGTGTGTAGCTATTCACATAACATCAAGCTCTAAAATACAGCAGTCAAAATAAAAATCTGATGGAAATACTAGCCAGAACTGTCTGGGAATGCTGATTGCGCACTTCCTGGGTTTTACTCATTATTGAAGTGCTGCCTTTACTCCTTGGCTACTTGTTGGTGCAGTGGCCTCTCCTTCTGACAGGATGCTAGCTCTGGTTTCATAATGCAAAGGCTTTGGCATCAATAACAGCTTAAGAAGTCCTGTTTACCACCCTAGGCATGATATGCCCTCTGCTGTTCTGGCACAATTATTTGTGTCCCTATTCTATGACCTAGGTCAGGCCCTCCTCCCTTTTTCATTCTTTCTTTCTCTCCTAAAGCTCTGGGTTGGTTCACTGATCTGGTTCACACTGTGTCCCACAAACAGAAATACCAGAACAACTGAGCAGTGGCACGCTACAGCTGTGAGGGCAGGAAGAGCAGCTGGCAGCATGAGGAAAAGCAGTGGGAACCCCTTAATTGATACTGCTCAAGTTCCTGAATCGTGAAATCACAGCTTTAGTGTAACTTTCTGCAAATCTGTCCTTTCGTTCATATTTGTTCCATAAACAGTCTACAGACTGCGACTTGCTACCATTGGCAATCTTTCAGAATTCTCATTTTCTTGTTGTGCAAAAATGTAAAGCCACCAAGTAGTCAAATTGTGTTACGTAAGTATTAGTGCATCTTTAAAAAAGAGTTCATCTTTAAAATTCTCTTGGTACTCTCTGGAGTTCTGTGTGGAATTGTCACCAAGTCACAGCATTAAGTAGTGTAGTCAGTAGCAGAGGAGGATGGAGCATGATGATGTCGCTGCTGGAAAGTAGTTATATTTCAATTGCCAAAGCATAAGATGCTCTTTATTGTAAGCTCTCTACAGACTTTTAAAGGACAGATATCTGCAGAATGATTTACAAGGCTTAACAGTTGTGATAGTGGAGGGAATGAGCAAGGCAGGACAACGATGAAAGTACTATGTTCACACATCTAGTCATCTACACAAGCTATATACATAGCTGAGTGTAACAGATTAGTTTTGGACCTCCTACAATTGTAAGTACGTTGGCTTGGTTGCCTTTTATTTTTTTCCTGGGAAATAGCCTTAGTTGCAAAACCTTATACCCTTTTCTTTCCCACTTTGCCTAAATAGATTTTTTTCCTCTTCCTTTTTAATATACTTTGCCATGCAACTCTTACTTCACTAGCATGGTCTAGTTCATTCAAGTGGATAGTTATCTGTCTTCCCAAGCTTAAGAATATGAATTATGGACCATATTTGACCTACCCTGTATCTTTTTCTGTCTATATAGGCCATTACTATGTGGCCAATTCCTTACTGAATTGGGCAAAACAATCCTTAATGTTTGGCCTGGGAAAAATGAGTTAGAAGTGGGGTTTTTTTTTACTGAAAAGGAAAAAACAAGAGAAGGTGAGATTGTGCATTTTCCTCCTTCTTACCCCTTGTATCTTCCTTTTTACAGAATGTTAAAGAACGAAATTGTAAGACATACTGCTTGTACTAATCAAAAATGCCTGAAGGTTTTGCTTCTTTACTAAAAGTGAAGGTTGGGATTGCAAATGAGTCACTTAAACCAGTTTAAATTGCATACTCTTTATTTTCAGCTCTTTATTTGTTTTTGAGGCCTAATTTTTAAGACAGATATCAATTACATTCATAAAACAAAAAAGCTGTTTTCAGTGATGACTATAATACGCTGTCATGAAATGAAATATTTCTGGAAATCTCTTGCCTGCTTATTTTCATGTTATTACAGAATGATTCCTGTGAGAAATACAAATGCTATTTCATGCTGATAATCATTATTTTTCAGAAACAGAAGGAATCCAATTGGAAATTTGTGGAAGAACTCCTTAAAAAATCCACTGATGCTCAAGTAAGTGTGTAAAGGAAGAAATAATGAACAAGTAAAGTGTCAAGGATGCTTTCAGGAAAAGACAGTGCATGAAACAAAGTCCAACTAACAAGTGTATTTTTGGAATTCTAGTGTTTTTATCACAGGTAAATGAACATCCTTGACGTAGCTGAACTATGGCAGTATACAGTTCCCTCCTTGTTAGCAGTTACACTTGCTTTAAAGCAGTTGTGCTTGATGCTAAATTGTCAGATAAAGGAAGAAGATAATTATCTTGGAAGGGTAGGTATATGGCTACTCAGACAAGATGTATTCAGAATAAGAACTGGATGCTTAGAAAATGTAAACCAGATACTGAATGTAAGGATATCAAGTTGAGGAGACATGATGAGGGAGATAGTCAGTTGCATTGAAAATTCAGCTATATCCTCATCACAGCAGGAAGGTGACTTGCCTTGCTGAGCAATTTGTCTTACAGGCTTGAATCAAACTCTTACTGATAAGGTTCTAGTTTCTGAGCACTCATTTCATACCTTATCATTTTTCTTTCTGCAGAACTGTTAATGCAATGCTTCATGGCCCAGAGGTCAGAATTGACCTCCTTTTAAAATGCTTTTAAATATGCTGTTCATCACATTTTTAAATATGTTATGTAGCAGCTCTGTAAATTTGTTCTGAAGTTGCATGGTACAAATTGCAAATGCTGTATCAGCAACACCTATAAAAATAATTTCTTTAATTTGTGTATGCTTAAGACGAGAATAAACATGTTTATTTTTGTATTTGGTCTCAGATGAAATAAAAAAAAAATCCTGCAAAGTTCTGTTGTTGAAAGCAGAAGAGGAATCAGTTCTCTTTTTTTTATTATTACTGCCTTGCTCATGCAGTAGCAACAGCTATGGTTGAAGCTGGAGTATGGAACAATACTTGTTACAACTACAGTTTTTACAAAAAGATATTTGTAGTTGTTAGGATAGTTGAAACAATAGATAGGGTATTAAAAAGTTGAAAAATCATGCTATACATAAACTCTAACATTGGATATTGTAGTCTTTCAGCTTAAAAGGTTAACTCTTTTTGAATGATTTCACAGTATGTAACTGAATACATATACTGTGCATATATATTAAAACTACAGTAATGACATCACTTATTGGATACTTACCATTCTGTGTGAGAAACTGGTGAGATTTAGATGAGATAAGAGGCATAAAAACTGTGAGTAGCTTATTAGCCACCTTCCTGTGTTGCATCTTCTGTATGTTGGCAACCTGAGAAATAGTAAAAGGACACTTGTAGTTATGTTTTTCTTCAAAATATGCCTCTTTTCTTGTGAATGCTTATTGTTTTGAATAAAGATGCTCAAGTCGAATATACGTAAAATTTACAGCTTTTTGATGCTTCTATTAAACAAGTATTGAATTGTAGACAGTTTAGAAAGGCAGCTAGGTGGCCAAGTTCAGAAGATTTGAATAATGAGTCAATCATGACACAGTAATAAGAGGCAAATATCTGTTTTAATTTCTAAAGGCAACCACTGTTGGAATTACAACAAACCCTCATTTGCCAAGTATATGTTTGCAACTATTACCAACTGTCTAAAGAGCCATCTAGTTTATTTCCTTTTTTTTTTGTTCATTGTTTTTTTTCTTGCATTATGGAGTTAGCTGCTTGTAGGAAATGGTCCTTGGAGAGCATTAGTCCCTATATGTGCATGCACAAGTACATGTAGGTACTTTTATTAAAAAATGCATCCTGCTTCCTATCCCTGCACACCAGCCTTCTTGACAGTGTCTAGGAAGGAGATTTTCTTTTACCAGTAGACATGTCCATTTCCTCTGTTGATCTGTCAGCTTCATGTGGCCACTCTTACCTTTTATCTTATCCTTTTGTATCTCTGAAGTATCTGCTGAGTGACTATTTTTGAGACCAGAAAATGCAGGAATGAGAAGCACAATGAGATATCAAGAAGTCAATAATGAAATGGAACATGGAGAAGCAGGAAAAAGCAAAAGGGAGAATAGTGCTCTTTGAATGAACAACAGGACGGTATTGATGATACTGCCCACTACCACTTGACTTGAGTTTGTTAGTAAATCCTACCTGAGCCATCCTTTTCAGCATATGCCCTCTGTTATCTATACTAGAGATGCACAGTCATAGCTGTGCAAGATAAGTTAGAAGAAATGATAGTGTCGAATCACTCATTTGCAAGAGAGGGCAGGAACTGGTGGTTAGAAACTCAATTTTTAAGTATATGGGAGCTTAAAAACTAATCATGTTTAGTACGTGGTAAGTCCATCAACCTCATAATCCACTTGTACTTGTTGCTCCCTAACTTCAAAAGCTTGTAGACTATACGTGTTCAGGAAGAGAATGGGAATAGACAAAGGATGCGGGGGAAATGGAGATGCAACCAAGTATGCATAGTTTTTTGTGTTCAAAAGCATCTGAAAAAGGTGCAGGTCATACATCTGTAATGTAAATTGATAATCTCTCTCCTACCAGTAACTGTTAATTTCTCTTCATGTGAGCTTCAATTTCTATGTTCTGAAAAAATTATTTAATAGGCATTGTTGCAGACATGGATTTTTGAGGGTAAGGGAGCGTCATGAAAGTAGAGAAAAGAATGGTCACCTTTGATGATGAATCAGCAGAAGCTGGAGTTAGCTTTAACATCCTTAGGACAGCTAAGTATTGGGATGCAAAAATGACTAACGAGTGTTAAGCCTGCAGCATTTTGGTAGTTTCAGTAAAACTGTTGAGTTTAGTGATCCCCAGCACAGAGAGGGCAGCCCTCATGCGGGTAGCAGAGAGCCTGAGCCACCTCCATGCAGCATATGCCTGATTTTGGGGGTGATACAGACTTCCTGAGGAAGGTGTCCCATGTCCAGGTGAACGTGGCAGAGGGGTGCTGCAGTGCCCTGTCTCCAGGTAGGAACTCCTTCTTTATAAGGTTATAGTCAGCCTGCTTCTGAGCAAGGAAAAGATGTGAAAGTGCTGTTCAGGTTAGGGGACCAATGGAGATGGGTGGCAAAAATACTGTATTTGTGAGCTGTAAATAAAGATAGGAGCAATAATGGATACCTGGGCAAGTGTAGAGTGCTGCTTCCTTGGATATATCCTTTCAGCTTCAGGTGACAGACTGAGTTTGTCAGCCAGAAACTGCTCTCCTTTTTATAATTCTTGATGGATAGAGTTGAAGACAATTGCTCATGTGAAAGATCTCCCATCTGTATCACAAAAAAAGGACCTTTATGGGGAAACTAGTTACATGAGGTATTCCCTACTTCTGTTGTAATTTGGATTTCTGTTACTGGGCTAATGACCCATTTGTACCACAAAATGAAAATTGTTGTACTAGGAATATGAACATATGTGTATTTGTATACTAGGCAACATCAAACTGACTAAATTTATGGATTGACAGTATAAGATGAATCTGTATTTACAAAGTTTTATCGTAAGTGAGAATCAAAAGCTTTTTTGTTCATAAGAACTAAGAGCAGTCTGTCTTATTAGCCTTCTCTCATTTTAGGAAATAAATGCTTCATGTTGTTTTATTTCTGCCTCAATTTTGTTATACCTTCACTATGGTTTTTGTTTAATTCTACTCTAAAAGAGATACAGAAGTATTTGTTGGAGTTCTAGGAAACCAATTTTGTTACTACAGTAGGAGGTCATAAGAGAAAAATGTTGTGTTTAGATAGTACTATCATTTTGATAGTATCTGGTGTTCCTCCCTTCTGCGATAAATTAAAAGCTGACTACCTCAAGAGTTCTGATAGTACTTCCAGCAGTGCAAGAGACCATTTTAAGCAAAAGAGCAATGAGAGAATCCATTAATCCCAGGGATATTTGAAGTCTGGAGAACTCTTTCATATTAAATTTGAGATAAAGCCTTCAGTACTATCTTGGTTTTGGAAACTGTTCTAAAACTATTGTCAGATGGATAAATAATGGTTGAAATTGAAGCTGCTCACAGTACCATGTTTATTGTTGAATTAATTTGACTGAAGCAGTCATTGTTTGTTGAATTAGATCCTAAACATAATCCTATGCGCAAACTACAGCTTTAAGACTAAGCATTCTTTTTCTAAAGGGTGTGTGTTTTGGTTTGGGGTTGGTTTGGTGGTTTGGGTTTGTTTGGGTTTTTTTACATCTTTCATAACTGGGTAGATCTCTCTAGAGAAATAGATATGTTCAGCTGCCATTTTTTTGTTTTATATTAAGACTCTTGCTTTTATTCATAAACAAAATAGCAGCTGTTGAAAATGGCTGCAGTTCTGTCCCTTGTTTTTTTTGTGCAAGATTGTTATTTTGGGAAGACTACTGATAGTTACAGTTATGTCATATAATAAAAATGCCTACAAATGAAAGGTGATACTCAAGTATTGTTTTTATATATTTGAACTATTATTCTGTACATCTTCTAATGAGTCTCTCGAAGAGTTTCTTTTCTATTTCAGTGTTTTTCTTATGTTGTTAAACATGTGTTGAATATATAATTTTCTATGACAACTGAAAATGCCTTTTCAATGTTCAAGTTGTTTTAGAAATATACCACTTTAGAAGCCATATGCCCTACATTAATTGTTCATGAGAAGAGAAGGCAGACATGATTAGAAGTTATTGTAGATGATTGGTGTAATTGTTTACAGTGTTCTGATAAAGTGTAGCAAATAATGTTTTACACGTGAATGTATAGCCAGGTAGAGATAAGTTAATGAGTTATAATTCCTTTGTGTAGCGTTGAAAACAGGGGGGAAAAAAAGGCAGCTCTAAGACATAGTAAGCCATAAGAAGTAGCATTGTGGGCAAGACAGAAGTCCTGCTTTTCCAGTAACAGGTACTTAATGAAAGACTATTTTAAAACAACAACAAACAAAGAAACAACCCCCCAAACAAACCAAAAAAAACCCCAACAAAACCCAACACAACCTAATGCTATCTTTTCCCATCACCTGGCATCAGTGATATTTATTTATTTATTTATTTATTTATTTAAGCATTGTCTGAACTGGGTGAGCTTGGGACATAATTCAGGACCTAGCACTGTAATTGGAACTGAAGGGGATAACTTCCCAATACTTATCTAAGGCATGGTTTCCTTCATTCCTCTTCCTGGGCCTATGATTTTGAGTTGTAAAACTCATCCTGTATCTTTTTTATATTTCTTACCCCTTTTATTCCTCTTTAGCTTATTTTATGCTGTTAGAAATTCCAGGCCTGTATAGTGTTTAGATGTATTTGAAAGCTAGAAGTAGGTCAGGGGTTTCTCTTGTCACAGAACAAGTTCGCTGCTATCCCAGAGATGTGTTAGACTTACATGTGTAAAAGCCTTCCCTTAAGACAACTACACACAAGCTGGTCCACTAAACCACTTCTATAGTCAGTGGAGACAATAAAGCCCTTCCAGGACTTATCATCCTATACTTATCATCCTAAAGTAGGTGTCTAAAACAGGCTGGATTAAACATGTGATTTCAGTCTGAGCACGGAGCTCCTAATATCCTAGCTCCGATGCAAGTCCAGTTTTGCTGACATCAAAAGCTGGATGAGATGAATCCCACTCTCAGTATCCCACAGTTACAACCTGAATGCTTCACTCTGTTCAAATTGTTTGGAATTTCCTATTTTCTTTCCTATGAGCCTTTTTCCTTTTGTGTGCAAAATTTGGAACCAATGAATTCGAAAAGTGGTGTGGGAAGTTTTTTGTCTTTTTTTTTTTCTTTCCCCCCCCAGTATTCAGAGACTTACTTGTCCTTGATTTAGAGTTGTCTGGGATGTTAGCAGTATAGCCATGTTGCAGAGATTTGAGAAGGAACATGATTCAGAAAGAAAAGATCCTCCTGTTTGCAATATTATAAAGAAAAACATCCGCTCTCAGACAGTTGTGCCTTCCCTCTGTATCGGTGGTGAATGAGATTTCCTTTGGACTTAGGTGACAGAAGGGCTTAAGCGTTCAGCTGACTCATGCATTCAGTATAGCTAATGCCCATTTACTGTTTTGTGAGGTTCTGTACCATGCAGTCATGTTTCAACTTAGGCGCACAATATTGAGTTGGCTGTTATCTTAATGTGTCTACAACTCCGTGGACGCCTGCAATGGTGCATGATGAACTATTATATTGGCTGGATTGCAGGATGCAATTGTCAGCTTTTATCTTCTAGTTCATTGCTCGTATTAGCAGATTAATTTACTCAACATTATATAATTAAAAATAATTTTTATATTAGGAAATTATTCTTAATAGTCTGGTAGTATTGGGTTTACGTGTAGACAAGGCGATGCTCCCCTCCTACAATAAACTTTTTATTCCCTTTTCAAGGCTGGTGTATTAGAGGAACACTTACGAATGCATCTTCAGTGCTGTTTGACTTTGTGTAGTTTCTGGGACTTGAACCTATCTATTGTCACCATACTCTGGGATTATTACAGCAAGAACCTGGTAAGTAGATGAATATAGAAAAATGTAGAATTGCATGTGGACGGTCCTCGATTTTTAGCAATTAATTCTGATTCTTGTCTAGCCAAACTTGATTGCTATGCTTTTGTAAAACTGACTAGTCAATGGCAGTATCCCTAAATTTGCTATATTTATTTAAGAAATCATGGTTAAATGTATGTCATGGTCCATTACGTTATGTCACAATAGAATGAATTATAATATATTTTTACTCTTATTTTTCATCAGGACTACTGATTTTAAGATCTTGTAGAAACACTTTGCACATAGTTACAATGCATTTTTAATTTTTGAGTTGTGGTAGGAACATGCCCTTTTATTGCATCTTATTAACATTTATTGTTACTTACCATCTTTTCTGGTTTCGTTTATTCTTTTTAGAACAGTTGCTTTACTGTTCCTTGGCTTGGTCTGAAGGGTCTGGCAAATGTTAGTAAAACTTCTTTGTCAATGCTTGAGTTGGTGAAAAGTTGCTGTTGTGAACAGCAGATCCCCGCCCTGTACAACTCCAGCAACAGTTACTTCATTTTTCTCAGCATTTTGGCACGGATGATGAAAGAAGAGACAGGGAACAGTGGCGTGCATCCTTGGAAACAAATTAAAGGACGGTATGGCTACTATTTAGTTTGTCTCATGTTGTAAGAGGTCTAGTCAGTCAGACTGTATGGCCCTTCCAGCCACACACCAAAACAAGAGGGGGTACTGTGCTCATGAGAAAGTAAAGGGGATGAGTGATCCAGCGTGATTCATAATTTGAAGAAGGTAGTTGTTCCCTGAAGTTTCTGTTGCCAGCTGAGGCTGTGACAGGGTTCCAGAGCTGGGTCCAAGAATCACCTTGGCATCCATAGCCTGTGATGATTTACTTTGTCCCACAGGCCAGGAATTTGGTATACTGGCAACCTATGCAGTGGTACAACCCTATTGCCAGACAGGTAGTGTAGTTAAAGCACAGAAATTCTGTCTGAGCTGCGTGTAAGCCATGTGTTGTCCAAGAACATGCATACTGGCTCTTGCTAGGCCTGCAATTTCATTTAGATTTCCATTTTCTTTTTCATGGTTTCCAAAATTTCTCGCAATGTTTTTTTTCGTGAGGGTTTTAATTTTTCATTTAATTTTGAAACATATTAATTAAGAGGTATGGTCAGTTATCATATAAAAAAACCCATAAAATATATATATGCTCTAAATCAAAATCCTGATGTTTTATATACTTTTATTATAGTAATGAGATTGTACTGATCATTACAGGTGCTAACTTTTTAATTTTTTTTTTTCATTGGATATAGAAGACAGAATTAGTTTTGTTTTGGGTTTTTTATTTTGATTTTTTTAAAAAAGGATTTTATTAAGAATAAAATTAATTAAAATTTTATGAAGTATTTATAAAATCTTTTTGTATGCAAGCAATAAATATATAAAAAATGCTCATGTGTATGCACACCTTACAAAGCTATGCGGTATGTTTCTTCCAAGAAAGAAGGGTGGGTTATCTTGGCTATCAGAAAGGGAAAATATATCTAATGTCTATGTACACTTCATGAGTTGTTACAGTCAGTAAAGTTCAGGTTTAAAATTACTACAGCTACATAGAAACAAATATGTTGTTGGATGCTGAATCAGTGTCTTGCTTTAGTTAGTAATTTTAATTAGCCTGCTCTGTTCTTACTGAAAACAAATTATACTTACATTTTTGTGCTATTATAGCTTGTTACTTTCCCTAATTTAAGGGGGGGAATAATAATACGCAACATACACTGTATCAGTCTGCTCAACCAGTATTCATCATTTCTACCTTGAATAAATCAATTACACAAGTAGCAAAATTTAACAGCCTACAGCTATGATTTTGGGATGAACTCTGTTTTCAGCAGCTAACCAAGCATTAATTGATGCATGAAGAACATAAATGCTTGTCAGTAGTAATTTACTACTAAACAACATTAATTGGATTTGCTGTAATTTTTGGTGGCTAGATTTGATAACCTCAGCACCATTTCCAACTATTTTTCCAGGTGATAGAATAGGAAAACAGTATTTATGGATGTTTAACTACTATATGTGGAACTTACTTTAAATTGAAGGTGAAGGATATACCCAAGGTTTTAAACACACAAATCAAAAAGTTAAGCAAGCCATTTTCATCTTATTCCTCTGTTGTAGGAATGGTGACATTTATTTAAAAGTCCACATCTGAGCAAAGGTCACAGAAAAGGCACCTATGTAAACGCTTTCTGCTTTTTGTCAACCACTTTAAAGTTTCGAAGTAGCAGCGCTTCTCACCATCAGCTACGTATGACTTGAGCACTGTCATATAAGTAATACAGCTTAAAGTTTCTTAACATCTTCCTGCTGGAGAGAGGTTTCTCTCCCAAACGCCTCAGTTTCCCTGTTTTCTTCCAAACTTGTAGTCCGCAGCCCATACGCAGGCCAGTACAGACTTTGGCGAAGCACTATTTTGAAAAGGAGCTTTCCACCAGAAATCTTCCTCTCCCTTTTACTGCAGTGATGGTTATGTGGGTGAGCCTTTGATCGCAGCAGCTGTGGGAGTATAACATAAGAACAGAAATCAGTAGCTAAAGGAAGGAGGGTCCCTGGTCTTTTTGGAATTTTCGTTGTGCCACATGGAAATGAGGGAGTTTCTAGGGAAGAAGTTGGGGTACAGGAATTCTTTGCTGTTGCTAAGAGATGCTACATGGCAACTTCCTTTCCTAGCAGCCCTCATGGGCCGAGTTTGATTGATGTGAGGGCATGGTATGGAGGACACCTGTCACAGACAAAGTAGAGAGAGTCTGCTCATAACATTGTGCTCAACTTTGTATTAGAGGTTGGGTAGGGAGAAAGGTTAGGCTGTACCTGGGGTTGAAAACTCTTAACGTGTACCTTGTATTGGGAGCA
This sequence comes from Aptenodytes patagonicus, assembly GCF_965638725.1. NCBI lineage: Eukaryota > Metazoa > Chordata > Aves > Sphenisciformes > Spheniscidae > Aptenodytes > Aptenodytes patagonicus. Next base: position 47,251,094 of record NC_134951.1, on the reverse strand, counting down.
GAAAGTGAAATCGCATGTTTGTTCCACCAGCCAAAAGAGTATCAGAGGGGAGGGAAAAGAGGATATTTAAAAATTAAGGGTTATTGGAAGAGGATAACTGTAAACTAAAAGCATGAAAACACAATTTTAGTGTATCAATCCGATAGAAAATTGCATACTTGAAGAAACTTTCTGTTTCCTGGTTTGTTTGGTTTGTTTTTTCAATGTAGAATTTATTCCAAGTTCCATCGGAGAAGAATGCAGGAGCTGACAGAAGTGGGGCTGCAGAACTTTTTTAACCTGTTCCTCATGCTGGCAATTGTTGCAGAGACAGAAGATATAGTGAGTCGAGTGCTGGATCTTCTGGATTTCCTGACTCCATCTTCCATCACCGTATCTCGGAGAGCTCTCATCTGGAGAGGCCATTTTGCTTTCCTTTTGATTTATGTTGAGAAGAACATGGACATTAACGTCCTAGCTGAGAAACTCTCAAATGCTTTCCGTGAGAAGGCGAAGGAGTTTTTAGTAACTAAAAATGACTACACACAGAAACAAAGTCTCTGGACTCTACTTTCAACCTACATTGATGGTGTCCAAGAAGTGTTTGAGACCAGCAGCTACTTGAGCCTTTCTGAAGAAAAGTTGCTAAATGATGGCTTTACTATGCTGCTGCCTGCTTGTCGAGGAGCTGAACTGAGTATGGTCCTAAATTTTCTTCAGGTTGTTCTAGCCAGACTTCGGTAAGTTATTTAGTTAAATTGTGGATATAGACTGGCATGTTGGTTTTTGTGTTTAGGGTTAAACTGTAGTTCATATTAATTTCTTACTGAAATAGAGTGAAAAGAAAGAGAAATCTCTAGAGGACTGTGAATGATACGTTAAATTTCAAAATCCATCAATACCTCACTGCATTTAGAATCTTAGAAATGTTTCCTTACTATTTCAGGACATTAGGTTTGACATCCCTGATATTTTGTTATGAATTAGTGGCTCTGTAGAAAGTCATCCATCTTTCTTTTGGCAATGGAAATTTCAAAATTATTACCTGTACTAAATTACTTAAGTTAGGGGGTTTGGTGTTTGGGTTTTTTCTCTCCCCCCCCCCCCCCCCCCAATCTATTCTATTTTTCAGACTCTTCATTCTGTTTTTTTCTCTTTCACCAAGGTTGCAATCAAATACAACAGTTATGGAGATTTAAATACTTGTTTAGGGTTCCACAGGAAAGAAGGAAATCATATTTACCACTTTCAGGCAGTTTTGCTTTGATGTACTAGTTCAGTTTTCAACATCCACAGTGCCCTTCAATAAGCATATTTTTGTCTACTGATGCCTTTCAGAGGTAGTCCTCCAGTTTGAAGCCCAAACTGCCTTTTTTTATAAGATATTAAGAAGCAGCTATTGATCTGCCATTACTTCAAATGTGCAAGACTGAAATACGTGGAAAGAGCTGTGGAAGAGTGCATAATAGGAATAGTCAGGCCCATATGCAAGTTCTCTCTTTAACTAGGTTCTTTGTTATTGTCTAGTAGTTTGACTGCAGCTGTCAATAGCTTATACATCCGAAGACAACTGTTTTTCAGGCAGTTTTTTGAAAAAAGATGAAGCACGAAACTAAGTTTAGTTGATTTATTATTTATTATTTCAGTTCAGCTGAATGTATTTACTGGAATAAATTGGAGACTTTCAAAAATACTTTGACATTTTCTCCATTAGCTAATACATAGCATTTGTTGTGTGGTTTTTAAAGATGAAATAGGGAGAAATTTGAGACTGGTGTATAAGTTGCCTATTTCATAACTTGGCATTGCTTCGAAGCTTTCCAGAACTGGGTGTTATGTGGTCCTCTTGTAACACAGAGGAGGGCACAGATGTTCATTACAGACTTCTCAGGTCATCACGGACAAGGTACAGGACAGTATTTGTACCTTTTCTTACAAAAAGCAGCTCTGCTGAAATATTTGAATTACCAACATGCTCAAATACTAATGGGTATGAGAGAGATTTAGAGCCTTTTTTTTAACTAGTCTTTATTTCAGCTTCTGTATTTATACATTTGGTTACTGTTACCTGCCTATTTATCCCATCAACAGAGAGGCTTAATTCCTTAATGCTTATAAAATGCTTTGATCTTCAGGTTGTATGGAACAGGAAAATGTTACTGCTGCTCTCTCCCACTTTGACAGACTCACTGAAAATAGTCCTCTGTTGCCATACAAGTAAAATGACACAAAAAACAGTTTCTTTATTGAGAAGATTTGGATGACTTTGTGCCAACCAGATGTTAAACTATTATTGGCTTAACCAGACTGATTAGACCTGGTCTGTCTGCAAACTCGGAAAAGGATGAAATGGTTCAATGCTGTTCTCTCTCCTGTTTTTGAAATCCAGGCAGATACAAGATAGTAGGCCTTTCATAAATGTAGTTTTTCTGTACACTGCACTCTAATAATTTTATAACTGTATGACAGGGAATTTACAGGTAGGAAGGAAGTGAGATCACTGATTAAAGAGAGAAGCAGCTCCCTCTAGGCTGTTAGGGAATAATAACTTCACATGCCACTTTCTGCTAACCCCAGATGATGGCTCACAGGAGCATTCTTTATTGCTGATTAAGTAGCATTATGAAAATACTGACTTGGTTATGTTAACTAAATGCCTCAAATTTAAAGCTTAAAATGTCAAATAGTTTTAGCAGTCCCCTTTAATGTATCTTGTTGGATTTTAGAATTGCATTCCAGGTTTCCCAGTTGCTTTTATTTGAGGATACTGTAAAAATGGCAATCTTTCATTTGCAAAGTGAGGTGTAGCCAAAAGCTCTTCTTGTAATTATAGCTATTCATGCTGCTATGGTTAAGGGTCTGCCAACATTTCTATTATACACCTTTATTTTCAAGGGTTTGTAACATAGCAGTGAAAACTTGCTCTGGGCTAAAACTTGGCATACAAGGTTTTGAAACTGCGCTTGTTTTCTTCCTTTCTTTTTTCTTAAAAGGCATCTGAAGAGAGACCCCCACCTTCACCATTTTTACACTACTGTGTTTTAAAATAACCCTTTCCAGGTTTTTCATGTATTTTTCTTGTCTGCTAGAAACGTACTGGTAGCTTTTGATTGTTATATTTACCTATGCTTAGACTTTTTTAAATAAGCTTTTTTTAAACCACCTTTTTTTTTTATTGTTATCATTATGATTATTTTGGTGTCCATATATTTAAATAGAACTATGACTTGGCAGGGGAACTCATTTTTATTAGTTTTTGATATGTGGTGAGTGGATAATTGGAAACAAGATGCTACTTGCTGGCACTTGCAAGTATTTGATCTTCATAGTGAGATTCAGTATGAAGTGTAAGATTGTATTTTAATACAGTCTCCTTTTTAGAAACATATGTAAAATAAACTGTAAACAATCAAGAAACTCACCAAAATAAAAATGCAAAGCACTTCCTTCCTGTGTTTACATGGAGCATTCAGCTTCTAGCTCAGACATAAGTTTTTCCTTTATTTTTTGTTTCTGTTTTTAAGCAGTGTTTTAAAATCTTGGTGGTTTTTTTTTCTTCTTTAATGAAAGGTAAATGCAGGATGCTTGCCCATGCGTGCTTTCATTTGTTCCAAATCTCTAGCACTACCCATCATCTGGGTGCCTTATGACACAAAAAGAAACCCTAGGTTAATAAAAATACAGGCATTTAATGGATTTGACAGAATACGCTTTAAAAATGGACACAGACTGAGAGAAATCTGCTGAGTGCCTGGAAACAGTAGGTTCTGGCATTGAAATATGTTATTCTTAAAAGAAGTGCTTGAAACATGTTAAAACGTCTTTTATTGTAATCAGATATTGCTCCGATAGGAGCTTTCTCTCATTATCATCATGTTGGCATTTGGTTTTTGTAGTGTATTAGCACTGAGTTACAGGATTATAAAATGCAAGTACATGCCCAGATGTAAAATCACTGCTGTACTCCAAACAGCTTTGCCTAGTTTCAGGGAGACTTGCTACTGATTCCCATAGGAGAAATGGGAAGTACCACAAACCTAATACCATAATAAATGGTAATTTTATTTTGAAAACAATTCTTGCGTATTTATGCCTGTTTGCACTGTTCTGCCAGTGTTGAAGGACATGAAGAGTTATTGAAAATTTCAGTGTGTAAATTTCATAAACTCTGCAGGAATACTAATCAGGTAAACCTGTCTCTAATTAAAAGTTACATTAATAGTTGGGTGATGGATAACAGCAGAACTAGATGTTTCTATCTCTTTGTGTGTGTCTAGCCTTGAGGTTGTGAGAGAAATCACGATAGGAATGGATTATCCAGTATATCTTTGCTATGGAAATGTATAGTCATTTGTAATTTTTTTTGCGTTATACTTGCCATGAAAACAGCCTGTGGGAAGCTTTCTGAAACCAACAGAAGCCTCTCTCCCCCTCTCTGTTACCGTGTAAGTCAGCAGATAAGCTTAGGAGGAGAATAGAAAGGTCCTCCCCCCTCCCTGCTTCTTTTCTTCCCCCTCAGGGGTTTTAGTGTTAGTCTTTGTAAAATGTATTTTCTGATGTTGAACTTCTGAAAACTGTATCCAGAAGAGTTTGGAAGAACATGAGTCTTCTCTTACCCATCCCATCCCGTGAGTATATTTAGAGCTACCAGCTGTGATGTCCTGATAAGCACAGAGGGCAACTGTGCGGCTAAACCACTGAACCGAGAGTCGGAAGATCTTAGTTTGGCACTAAGATCTCGCAGGCTTAATGAGTGACCATTAGAAAGTAATTAAAAGTTGCTATGAACTTAGTTTACCTGTGTGGAAAAAGGAAATAAGTCCTTCCTTTTTTTTACTTCACAACATAGATCTTATGCTTGGGGAGCAAGCATGCCTTGCTGTGCTAACTTGACCTATGGTTTGAAGTATTTTTAGGGCTTTTTTTAAAGTTCAGTTATTCCATTAATAAAACTGAGGTTTGAATTGAGTGTAAAGAAAATCTAGTCTCTAAATGTTTTAGAGCATGGGAAGCAAGCACTGCTTTAGAATATAGCAGCATTTTGAGAGGTTTGCTGTGTCTAAATCCTTAAAAGTAATCGGTTACCATCTTCTGTGGGAATACTGCATGTGTTCTTAGCTACAGTTGTTGCCTTAGGGTGTGTCTCTGGTAATTAAAACTGAATTTCTTTTCTCTTCCTCCTACTTTATGTGGGATTTGAGATTATTTTTTTTCTGGAATTTTTTTTGGTCTAAAATAATGGGGGTCTTATACCTTTGTCCCTTGTATTCTGATCTTCAAAGATGACTAGCTAAAACCGACGTGTTTTGATTGTGTGTCCTCTGCTCTGAGAGTATTACTATACAAAGGAATGAAATGAGATACAGTATGCACTGGAGCTGTGTAAAACCTAATACTGTGCTTATAGAAAGTTCCTGTGTATGTCTAGCATTGGTTCAGGTTTGCAAGAGTAGTCACTTCCACTACTCACTGTCCGTGTTCTTGAATCAGTAGGTGGCCACGTGAGAGCTGAATAATTGATTAACATCAATTTCATATTGGTGTTTGGGATGTAATAGAGAGCATCGGCCTTAGAAGGAGGGCAACAAAGCTGGTGAAAGGGCTGGAAGGAATATGCTATGAGGAGCGGCTAAGGACTTTGGGCTTGCCTAGTTTGGAGAAAAGGAGGCTGAGGGGTGACCTCATTGCTCTCTACAGCTTCCTGAGGAGGGGACGTGGAGAGGGAGGTGCTGAACTCTTCTCCCTGAGATCCAGTGATAGGACGTGTGGGAATAGCTCAAAGCTGCACCAAGGGGGGGTTTAGACTGGACATTAGGAATCATTTCTTTACTGAGAGGGTGGTCAAACACTGGAACAGGCTTCCTAGAGAGGTGGTCGATGCCCCAAGCCTGTCAGCGTTTGAGAGGCATTTGGACAATGCCCTTAACAACGTGCTTTAACTTTTGGCAGCCCTGAACTGGTCAGGCAGTTGGACTAGATGATCGTGGTAGGTCCCTTCCAACTGAAAAATTCTATTCTATTCTGGAATCACTTTAAGAACAAACTGAAACAATAAAAGCTGTCAAAGGACCATCTGATTGTTGATGCCCAAACAAAGCCAGTCTTGTAGACACCTGAAACTAAAGAAACTCAAGTCTAGTACTCAAGACATCAATCATGAAGATACACAGCTCTGTCCCCTGTGCTACATATTGAAACATCTTTCTGTCTTTCACCCATTGTATCCATTTTATCTACCAAAAATTAATCCACATAAGCTTTTTGTGGCCCACCTGACAGCAGTACAAGACTTACTGTTGTGAAAGAGTAAACCTACCAAAAAAAGAGAGTAAAATCATATCCAGGTGTACTGAGAACCTGCCGGTTGGGACCTTGCAGCTGTTTAGAGAAATATGTGCTCCCTGAAGGACATAAAGTGCAGATTTGTTTTCTGATGGAAGTGTCTCACTTTTGAAACTATTTTCCCCGAATTAACTTTCCTCTCAGTTTTCCTCCTTTTATTCTTCACACAAGGTGTGAGAATGGCTTTTCATATGGAATATATTTTTATTGTGGATGTTAAACAAATAAATACTTTTGCCAATAAAACCATTATATGCAAGTAGCTTTCTAATCTGTTAATTTTGATTGTTTCTTCGTTACCTTACAAGATATATATTTCTTCTCTCTTTAGGATATCTCTTGTCAGATTTAAGGCTTATTTAAAATGAAAAGAAAGCTGAAGCAATTTTCTTTATTCCGTTTCAGTCTCCTAAGGCCTATTTCCCCCTGGTGAGCTCATAGCAACAGGGGGGTTTAAGGGAATTCAGCTTTCTGCAAATTAATGTCTCACATCATGAAAATTCAGGACTTTTTTTTTTTCCTGTATCTTGAAAAAGTAATACAGTGAGTGCGAGTATTATTTCTTGCCAGCGGGTGGAAGATGAATGATTTTGTCACAGTTTTACTGCTTGATGAGCAGTGTCCTGAGGGTCAGGCTTAAGTCTGTGTCACTATGCTGCTCATTACTCTTGAGCTAAATAAGGGCTGATTGGATCTAAATTGCCTAGCACATGGGCCGCAGATGAGCTCAGTGAGTAGGGGATGACCTGCTATTCAGGCTGGGAGTAACCCCGGTGTGCAAATGCTGCATTAGAACACCGTGGGAGAATGAGAGGCTACCGACCGCTGCCAGCAAAAGAAATCGAAATGTAAAAACTCTTTGATGCTGCAATGTTAGAATTTGAAATGTAGGAAGTGACAGGTTGATGGTACTTATCAGCTTTGGCTGGATTAGAGAACAGTGTCATCTTGCTTATATAATGACAGAAGAATGAAGCTAGCTCCCAACTACTTTGCCGTGCAGAGCTGCTGCTGTCAGAGTCGATGCTGCCTCCTACTGACAGTCTGTGCCGAAGGATGGAGAAAACGGATGGATAGCCGGCTCGGGAAGACGTTCTCAGGCTCTCTAGCATACCAAAGTGCACTTTGTGCCTCTGCCCATCTATTCCCATATGTTTCTGGTCTCTTCTCTTAGCAGAGAATCGCAAACCTGATTGATAAAACAGTGAATGTACATTCTGGGACAAGAGCAAGCCGCTGTCATCTTCAAGAATGGTTAGACGAGTCATCTACATGCACTGAACCATACATGTGTGTTTCTGCTTCACACAAAATATTTCTCTTGGTACTCTTCTCTCCATTGCTAGCCCCCGTGAAAGGAGGTGATCTCTGGAGAGGAGAATTAATTTGTGCCTGCGTGTTTTAAAGAAAGTTGACCTTTAAAGAGGAGAAAAAAAAATCCGAATGAACTCGAAGGAGAATCCTTATGCTAACTGAACACATGCATATGCTTATCTTAATGGAGGAAAGCAAAAAGCAAGCAAAGCACCTGCCAGGTGCTGAACACAACACAGATTGTAGTAGTTTGTGCAGTTCTGAAAAATTCAGTTCAGTGGTTCAGTAGAACAAGCTTTTGGGTTTTGTTCCCCCCACCTCCATCACTGGTGCTTTGGAAACTGAGTAGTAGCTACAATGATGATAAATAGCCACTTGCTTAATTTTTTCCAAATTTGTTTCAGATTCTGTTACTGACAGCTGTAAACTACCAGTGTCAGCTTCTCTTACTACTAACTTATGGGACTACCTCATCAGCAAAAGCAATTTGGTGCTTTTATGAAACCAGTGACTAAATGAAGAGAAGGGATGAATCTAAATACATTCTGTGGTTTCTGTTTACTGTTTTCTATTTTTCTGTTTTCTGGGTATATACCATTTGATTCTTCTTCCCCTGGGATGCTTTTGCTCACGATGAAATTTCTTCTGGGACATAAAACAACTTCCAGTTTACTTGTTTCTAGGTATTGTAACAAAAAAGGAAGAGAAAAGAAAACAGCAGCCTTACAACTACAAACAGTTTTACTGTAAAATGGTATGAGTCTATGGGAATGAGAGAGAAAATTTTCATAAAGAACGTGATTAGTGTGAGGCTTCAGTGTTACTTGTATTATCTTAGTATTACCAATGTTTAATGATATCACTTTGGATCACTCAAAATGAGGAACTGATTAGCACAACTAGTTGTAGTAGATGAAAATGAGTTACAGAGTTCATCCGAGCTTGTACATGGATGAAAATTATAGGGTATTTCTCTGTGTTCAAATGGAAGCGGAACTAGAATTTAGAATTACTTTGGTATTTTGAAAAAAATCATCAGCAAGAGGAAATAGTGAAGGCCAAGTACTGAAATTAAGAAGGAGAAATGCTAATACAACATATGGAATGCTTGGCGTGGCAGCCATACTGTCAAGGTATGGGGAGGTAGTCTGCACCATGAGGTGAGAGAAACAAAGAGGATCTCCACATCTGGGGTTGTTAAAGTGAGGTAGCTACCACAGCTGTTACCCCATCTGTCTGTCCTGATGCTGCTTTGTAGACTTTGCTGCCCGCTCAGCACAGGTGGCTGCGAGGTCCAGTATTTTGTCCCTGCACTAGCACAGTTTCTGCCTGGCGTGGGAGGAGAACCAAAATTGTGAATGGTAGTTCAAATGCATTCCCTAGTATCTTAAAAAGGGAGTGGGGGGTGGGCATGGTACTTATGTTTTCACCTCTATTTACATGGATATTTATTTACATGAATTTGTGAGACCATAGTGGCTGTAAGAAAATTTGAAATTTGATTGAAATCCATCTGTTGGCTAACTTTTAACAGTGACTTTCTCTCACGCATACAGCCTGTATGATATTAGGAAGCAGGACTTAATGTGACTCTGCTTAAGAAAAAATAAATAAATGTAAATATCATTCTGGGGCGTGTTAATAAAACTTCTGCAGGTGAGAGGAGCTGCTTCTCCTGTCTTTAGCTGTAGTTCTGTATGCAGTTCTGGACATGTCAGTTCACAAAACATTTGCGAATAAATTGAAAATTGGAGAGAGTCACAGAAGTGAATGATGAGAGTAGGAAGTTTGTAGAAGTTTGACAGAACTGATTTTAGCTAGGAAAGGTTGAGAGAAGACATGCTAGAAGTTATCCAGTATGTAAAAGGATGTTGCAAAGAAGACAAGTTGTCTGTTGTTCTCCATGCCAGTAAAGAAGGAATTGGCTTAATTTGGGGCAGAAGTTTAGTGTAGTTATTTAGAGTAGGCTGCAAATGTCAACACTCTGGCAGACTGCAAGAGAGAGTTGTGGAATCGAGTTTCATTTTTTTTTTACTTTTTAGACAATGCATTAGACAAACATTTGCCAGAGGGTAGTCTTTGTAAGCTTACCAGACTGCTGAGATGAACTCCCTAAATGACTCTCGAGATGGTACCCAGGCCTTCATTGATGTTTCTGTGATTTGATATTAAGGAGCACTCGATGTGGCTGGTGATTGATTAGAAAGGATGCTTCCTAAACAGTATTCTGTGCTTTTCCTTACAGAACAAAAACTCAGTGAAATCAGAAGGTAAAGAAACTGTACCTGAAACTGTAATCTGCCATAAAATTTAACTTTGGAAATCTGTCCTTCATTTTGATTTGTAGTATCCGCACTGTTTTTAATTTCCCCTTTCTATTAGGGGAGGAAAAAGTTGAACCTGTTCAGTGGTTCTGTATCCTCCTAGTTCTTGGAATTTCTGGGGTGGGAGTGTGAGGGTGGCTCATGCTGTGTGTGCAGCACAGTGGCCCTCCTGAAGAGGGTGCTGGGTTTTCGGTGGTTTTGTGTTCAAGTCTTGAAATCTGTCTAAAAAAACCTACTTTGAAAATGCTTTTTTTAGACATTTTCTAAAGAAAGCTAACTGATAACAGGGCATGTACGTGTGTGTTGTCATGTTGTATTTGGCTTGGAGCAAGTCCAAGTGCCGTTAATTGCCAATGCCTAAGTGCTCCAGCTTCCTTTCCAGTGGTACTAAACCAGGGACAGTGAAAACGTGCCTAATGTGAAATAAGCCTGAAATAGTATGTCACCCTACCCTCCTTAAAAACAAAATGGAAAGAGTAGACCATACTCTGCAATGTGTACATCGTGCATCATCTCATGTTCTTGTGGGGGTCCCTTCCTGACGTTACTGGGAGGAGCAAGAAGAGAAAGGTAAAAACAGTTTGTGATTTACTTAGTTCTCTGATAAGCTGAAGGTACTGTCTGTTCTCTCCTCTTTTTCACCACCAGAAGGCCCTGTTTATCTCTAATCGGGGTTAATTAAAGCCTTAGGGCAATGCTGAGACCCTGCCAATGGCTGGAAGGTACAGACATAATCAAGGCTGCAGCCCCTCACTGTAGGGAACAGAGAGGTAACCGTGGGCTTGTCGCAGGCTCCGATAGTACAGCTGTGCTAATTCTCTCTGAAAATACCTGAGTGAACTTTTTTTTGTCAAACAGTTCTGGTCATTTATTAATTTCTGGCTGTTATCAAAGAGTGGTATGAAGTCTCTGGTTTAATGTGTATACTTGCAAATCCACGTTAAGAAACAGAAACCTTCTGGTTCTCTATATGGTAATGCAGGGACTACACAGGCAGCCACGGCAGCCATTATGCACGCAGCAGGAGCGTTCGCTGCAGCCGGGGCTGTGTGTCATCTTTTATTGAGGGACAGGAGAAGGGGAGAACAGGCAAGTACATATGTGCTTGCCAGGACAATGAGGTTTTCTTTTACTGCTTTTTGCAGTCTTGTTTCCCTTACAAAAAGTCAATCATGAGAATAAAAGCAAATATTTTCATTGGTATTCTTTGTTTTCCTGGGCAGGAATATATTGATTAGCTATTGGCGATGTGCATTTGAAAATACTTCAGTAATGTTCCAGGTATCTGCCTAAAATATTTTAAAGCTGCTAAAGATTTGCTCCCAGGGAATTCCTCCAATTCACATCACACCCACTTATTCAAGGATATTCTACAACGGTTTGATTTGGGGAGGAAATGCTGTTTGTGTACGTGTTCAGTGTGTAACATTTACGTGGAGTTTTGTATTAGGTGCAAAGATGACATCAGAAAATAAAGCACTGCGATCATCTGTTAAATAATAATTAACTATAGCACAGCCATGATTATCCAAATGTCATAGGGAGAGTGAATATATTCAGGCAATCAAGGGATTTTACAATGTAATTATTAGACATTGGGGAGACATGACCCTGTTTAGGGTAACAGGGAGCTATGGTTAATTGATGTTAAGATAATCAAACTTTTACTGTTTTATTATTCTGGGACCCTAGGTTTTGCAAGAAAACGCGTGCATGTGCTTAGAAAGAATAAACCCCAAACATATGAAAATAAAAGCCTAAAAGTGAATCTTGAGGTTATGCTTGCATTACCTTGCTGTACTGAATTACTGCTATGATTATAAGTGTTGAGAAATCATTTATATTGTTTGTAAATCATCCCCATTTTGTATCATAGTGAAAATTCAATACATCTTGATTCTGAGTATTTTGTAAAGGTATCTATTTTCCTAAGACATCAAAAATGACTAGTTTTTTCCAAGTCAAACTCAAAAATTGAAGGTGTTTTTTCCTGCAGCCAAGAAATCTGTTGTTTTCTTTCTCGAAAGAAAACCTTTGATATGTATACAGTCTGAGCATTACGACAGAAAGTACAGTTGATGCAGCCTCCCTTGAGCTTCATTGTCTTCTCCAAGTTTAGAACGTGAGGACATAAAACAGAATTTCATTTCATTATAGTTCATTATGAAAGGGTTTCCACTGCACTGCCGTGATACTGGACCTCTGGAATTTCTCAAAACTCAACCTGCCCTCTGGAAGATTTGAAGATTTAAGTATAGCATTGCTACTGTCTCTTACTGAAAGTTTTCCCTCTCGCTCTTTTTTCCTTCTCTCTCTCTTTTCCCCCCTCTTCCTTGAAACAGAGTAATTTCTGAAAAGTCTTCAACAATCCTATCTCCATGTATATTAATACTGTAAATTGTGCTGCTAGGGAGGGTGGAGGGAGTAGTAAGGGGGGGGGGGGGGAGAGAAGAATTAAAATCATTCCAATAAATGGTTTAATTTATGCCTCAGCAGTTAAGCATGCTCCTGGTTAACAGAAATACCCTTCAGCTACACAGGATTTGGGAGGGTTGGAGGGCACTCATTTGCACATAAATAGCCATTAACTGATAAATTCCCAGAGGTCTCCTGTTGCATGCTAGTGGTTCTGACCTACTTAGCTAGCTTAAATTTGTTTTACAGAATTATTATAATTCCATCCTTGGTACTTAAACTTTGTGATTAATGCATGCCTCACAATACAATTAAAGAATAATTACACAGTTTTACAGTTTGCTATCATGGTGTTATTATTATTACAAAGAGCTGGATTTTGCAAATATTAGAAGAATTAGGGTTCTGATACCCATCACTTTGCTGTTATTAAGTGATTATGTTAAATGGGACCCCTTTATGTCTGAAGAATGAAGTGGAGAGAGGGGAATCATTAACTAACACATCAGATGGTTTCTAAGTGATTGAGGAAGAGATGTGTGGTGGGGTTTTTTACACATCTGTAGATGATAGGTGCAAATACCTTTTGTTCATCTTTGCCAGCTGCCTATGACATGCTCTAGCACATCTGTGCTTTAGTGCTTAAAAAAAGTTTCATACTAAACATCTCATCTCTGTAATCTGTTAAAAATCATTTGCATGTGTTAAACATCTGATTTTATTACACTTCATTGAAGCTTTTTATTACAGGGACAGTTTTTTTCGTACCCTTATTAAAAACATTAACGGCCAGATACAGAGGTCCAATAGATCTGTGTAGTGTAGGTTAGGATGTGCGTGCAAAGGTGATACAGATCTTTCTCTTGTGCTCTGTAAACTTAGAGCAGTTCTCTGTGAAGGATCCTCTGTCTCTTCAGATTGTGTGCATGATTGTATTGTATATTTATACTGGCTGCAAATAACAGTAAGTCACAAACACTGCTATTTTTACTTTAATTGTAAGGGTTACCTGGCCTCCCCTATTTTTCTGGCCAAACTTAGTTCTGTGACTACTGTTCATTTTTCAAGGAGTGATCCAAGAATCACTAACGTTACTCGTACGTGACCCAAAAAGAAATCACTGCTGTACTGCATAATTCTTCTTACATCCTTTCCGTGCACACCCCCCCCCCCCCCCCCCCAATGCAACTGCACCAGAAAACTTAGGTCTTTACATTAACAATTAATGTAATGCAAATCAAAGGACTGAAAAATATTTCTTTTAATAGTATTTCCCTATTCCAATGTAAGTTACAAATCTAATTTTACTTACTTTATCTGTGAATCTGTGTTCTATTGCAGACCTCACTGGTGGGAAATGGAGCGGTTGACACACTTTCTGAATTACACTTTCTGTTCTTCTAGAGCTCTTAAAGTTACACTATAAAATGTTTTAGCTATAAATGCACAGTGGAAACTCTAAATGGTGTACAGAAATCGAAAGTTGCACCCTCAAGTCTTATTTGATGCAGTGTTTTGGTTTTAATTTTTGCTTAGTTTAAAAAGACCTGTTGCTTTTGTGGTTTTCTGTTTTTTTAAGTTGTGCTATTCATTTCTTTAACAATGAAACTATTTCTTCTTTTTAATTCCAGAGAATACAAAGAGTAAAAGGCAAATAGAAATCTTTGTCTTAGAATGACTCCTTCCACATCTGTAATTTTAGTCTGTATTTATGCTACTACAATGATATAATCTCTGCTTTCGCTATTATCATTTGCTGTCATTGAGCTCAGAAAACATTGGTCATTATTACTGATGCATGGAAGCATGCGAGCAGGTAGCCAGTAATTATGCTTGGAAGAATTTACTATATTTCAGTGCTTCCTACTTGAATATTCGTGAATTGGTTTTATTTCCAGTCTTTAAAAAAAATACTGCATTGAAGTGATTTAAATCATTTTCATGTGACACAGCAAAAATGCAAAGGCACATTACCAGAAAGAAATGGTCAGCAATAAGGGCTGTTTTGCAAAGTTGGCTTGCAACAACTACCGCACTATGTGGAGAAAACAGTTATCCTGTAATAATAAGACTAATGAATTCAGAAATCCATTGATTGAACTGGCTCTGGGTAGATTATGTGCAGGCTTGCTTCAAGGAGAGGAATTTATGAAATGTTTGCCGCATCCAGCAAGCAGTGCTGCTATAATACAGCTGCCTCCTCAGTGGTTTGCTTTGATCCTGTGGAATGAAAGGACAGGAGGATCAGCTCAGGTCTAAATGAGATTACAGCTGGTTCGGCAGCTTATCTGGTCTAATGCCAACTAGTGTGGCTTTGCACGTCCTGAGGGGTTTACAACAGAAACTGTTTATTGAGTATCATCGGTTTACTCAACACAAGCAGGCTAATCCTTCCCAGCCTCAGCATGTTGTAGGATTGTGCATGAGCCAAACCAAAAGCTGGTGTAGCCAGGGCCTCCAGAGCCCTTTGTCTCGCTTCATATTGATTTTTTACCTGTGTTAAAGACAGTAAAAAATAAAACCAATAACCAGCCCTATTGTGAGCAAAAGGTTAATCTGACCTAAAATCTTACAAAAGCATCTTTTAACCCTAGAAAGGATGGCAGCCTTTCTCTGACTTTTCACTCAAGGGATTTTCTAGTTTAAGGTTTTGAAGAGTAAAATAGGAAAAACAGCTTAAACGTTTAACTCTGTGTGTCTTGCAAGGTCTCGGAATTATTTCAGCAGCTGCATAGAAAACTTTAAACAGTTATTTCTGACATTATTTACATTGTGTCATCTATCTGTGGTAGGTGGTGCTGTGTAGCAAGGACATGACATGCTGAACGTAGGCAGAATAGTAGGAAGCCGGTAGGTGTCCCAAGGCTCATGCTGTTTTTTCACTATAGTGGTTTTCATGTAAAAACATCAGCTGCTTTCTCAAAAAAAAAAAAAAAGAAAAAAAAAAAAGACATTATGAACTAGGTGAGTGGAGTGCATCTTAAGGAATTCAAAGAAGTACCAAACAGGCCCATAGAAGCAGAATGTTTTAAAAAATTATGTGCTGCAAGTTTTTAAACATCATCCCTTTCTGTTTTGATATGAAATACAATGGAATATTAGATATAATAATATTTTATTGAGCATGTTTCCTGTCTGAGGTGAGTCTGTTTTGGAAGACATTGCAGTATGTATCAGATAATTATAAATCAAATGTTTTTTATAGTATAGAGAAAGAAGGGATTAAACTCTAGGAAGCATTGCAGAGTAGTAGCAATACATCTGCACTGAAAAGAAACACAGTAAGTTATTGAACCTGCATTGTTGGAATTATGTAGGAATTGATTAGATACCTGTATTTGTATACTGTGCATATTATTGGGAGCAACTAAATCAGTTCTGCTGTGATGAAGGGAAGAGAATTTGATGACACACCTATCTGTCATCGACTGCATGTGGTAGACTTAAACTAGGAACTGTTCTGAAGACTGTTGAACACTATATAAAAGAAAGATGGCAGTAACTTGAGGAATTATGAATGCTGTTTTCTGTTTACTTCACCTAATTGGAATGAATGTGTATTTTAAGCTATATGTAAGCAAAGAGGTTACCATGGATACCTTGGAGGCATTATGTGTGTTGTGTGGGGAAATTGCTAAAAATCATGATTAAGATAAACGCGAACTTTACTAACACTTAAGCCTAATGGACAAGATGTGTACAAGTTTAAAATGTAGTATTTATCCAATCACTTGTATTTTATCAAATCTGGTCTTAAGGCAATAGGTTGCTCTCATGTAGTATTACACTTTTAGCACATTTGGAGATAAAAGCTATTGTTGGTGATTGCTTAAAGTCTCTTTGTTCAATCATCTGAATAGTGCAAATCACAGCATTTTGTCAGACTGTGAGAAGTTTCGTCTGGATAATGCTTCCCACACATGCAGGTCACCAAATAAATTATGTGCACGGTTTTACAGCATAGCTGGTGCTGGAAGTTAAATGGATGCCCAGTGGCAGAACTCGTAAAACATTTTCCTGTTAACATGACCAGGCAGAATTGACATTGTTGATGGTAGCTTTGATCTAATAAACTATCAGTTCTAACAGTGATTTTTACTGTGTTTCAGAGGGGATGATGAAAGTTTAGCAAACCGACCGTTCTTCCTGGATGACAGAAAATTAGCTCTGCTGTCTCTATTACCAAAGGTTGGGAACAATGTTAGTAGGGGATGTTTGGTACTCAAAGTTATCTCCTTCAGTAAAAAGATGTATTACACAAACAGCATCCTTTAACACAACAGATACTCCATAAAGAACAAAATTGATTTTTCAGGAAGGAAATAAAATACTTTGTTTCAGAATTTGGAAACAAGTTACTTCATTATCTTAAGTACAAGTTTGCCTGCCTTGCAAAATCTGTTTTCTCTCTTGGAGAGAAAGATTTTCCTAAACCACTTACAGTACATGACTCCCAGCAGGTTGCTAGAGAGTATCCATAAGCATATAGGTTTTGATTTTCTGCGAAGGCAGCTAGAGGACCTGGAGCAAGAAGGTTTCATTTTAAAAAAAGAAAAAATTTATTTGAACTACAGTTCCTCTCTTTGTTACAGTCTTGTTTTAAATTAAGAGAAACGCAGAAAACTTGAAGTATTTTCTCAGGCTTCCTACCTGAAAAATAAGAATGGCATGATAATAAGTGTAATGGTAAGACAGGTGTGATACTGGAAATTATATTCAGAATGTCTGAAGAGATAACTGTGGGTAGTAGTACTTCTAGTTTGTTTTCAGTATTTGGGGTTTATATTTAGATACTGTTCCTTTACCTCCCCTCAGGACTTCGTGTAGTTATCCTCAGAGTCCATTTCACATCTCCTGATCAGATCAGGAAATTTCAACTGAGATTACACCAACTCAACATTTGAATTTATGCGGCCAGAATGGCTATTTTACCAGTTTCTCTCTGTCTTCTTGGTACTTGAGTCTGGGTGAGAACATGCTCAGTGAGAGAAATTGCATTTCTAAAGCTGTGCTAGATAAAGGAAAACATTTGAGAGATGTGGTGAAGTTGACCTCAGTGAATTTTTTTCAAGCAATTTGCCAAACTTCGATTTTATTTTTTTTTTCATAGTGTGGCTAAGAATAATTTTAATGATCTTTATGTGGCCATAAATTTACCATCACATCTCTCAAATTGTAAGCTTTTCCAAAGTGATCTGTACGCTTTTGATCTGTTTGAATGAAACACTGTGAGCTTAAACAGAGATCCACTTCAGTACAGCATGTGAGTGTCTGTTCCCCAGTGTGGGGAGTCCATCACCACTGGGAGTCCATTAAACTACTGGGCTCTGAATTGTAAGAAATTGTCTGTTTAAGGTCAACCTGTTAAGCTTTAAATATTTTTTTTTTAGATATCTTTACTGTGTGAAAAATTATTTCTTAAAAAGTGTAAACAATAGCTTACAGAAGATATGAACCTGTCCCATCATTATGATTCTCTGTCAACTGGTGTTATCCTGATCTTAGAGTCCCACGGAAGAGTTAAAGGCAGGATTTTGGAAATGATTGTACTTAAAAATGTGTTTCAGTACTGGCCTTTCAGAACCAGGTGACTGGCATTCCAGTCATACTGTGTAGTTATGTCTTGTGAAATTTTTTTGTGAACAAAAGATAGTAGGGAATTGGTAAAAAAGGTTTAGCTTATAAAAATTCAGAAAATTTGTTGTATCAGATTCTGGGTCATTGTGTAGCTATAGACAGCTACACTTCACTGCTTTCCTGGTGTTCTAGAAGAATGTGTTTCAAGTAAATTATGTTGTACAAGTAAGCAGCACAAGAAAAACATTGAAATACTGATTTAAGTCCAGCAGAGGACCACCAGTATGATTAGGGGTCTGGAGCACATGCCCTGTGAGGGGAAACAGAGAAAACTGAGTTTGTTCATCCTTAGGAAAAGAAAGCTTGGATGGGAGGTGGCGAGGGGAAGGCATTTTATTGTTTTGTATGACAATAATGAAGGGTTTATAGATAAGATGGAACCAGACCTTTCGCAGAGGTGTATAGTGGTAGGAAGCAATGGACTGAGATTGTGATGAAGGAAGTTTTTATTAGATACAAGGATAAAATTTTCACAGGATAGTCAAACATTGGAACAAGTTTCTAAGTCAGTTTGTAAAATTTCCCTCCTTAGGGTTGTTCAAGACTGGCCTTGCTTTGAGCAGGGGTTGGACCAGGTGACCTCTAGAGGTCCCTTCCAATTTAGATTTTTGACTCTAGCTCTTAATAAAAAAAACACAAAACAAAACAAACAAAAAACCCCAACCCACCTCCTCCAAAAAAACCAAAACCCAAAACCACAAACAAAAACCAAACAGAAATCCTATTTAACACACAATTTCTAGAAGATGACAAATTTTAGAAGTTTTGCACTAACAGAAGAGTTCTCTGGAAGATACCCATTTGCAATCTGCAGTTTGTCTCTGTATTAGTAACATGACCGAAATCAGAAGCAGTCGTTTCTTAACTTCAGCATTTATACTTTATTTCAATTTCTCAGATAAACTGGCATTCTGATTCTCACTATAAATTATATTCACATATGATTCATTTTATAATGGCATGGAAGGTTTCCATATACCTTCATCAAGGTTTTGAGCTAGCAGTGTGCCCTTTTCGCAAAGAAGGCTGATGTTATCCTGGGCTGTATTAGGCAGAGTGTTGCCAGCAGGTGGAGGAAGGTGATCCTTTCCCTCTGCTCAGCACTGGTGAGGCCACACCTGGAGTACTGCATTCAGTTCTGGGCTCCGCAGTACAAGAGAGACATGGAAATACTGGAGAGAGTCCAGTGACGGGCCACTGAGATGATGAAGGGACTGGATCATCTCTCCCTTGAGGAAAGGCTGAGAGAGCTGGGACTGTTCAGCCTGGAGCAGAGAAGGCTCAGTGGGATCTTATCAATGTATAGAAATACCTGAAGGAAGGGTGCAAAGAGGATGGAGCCAGGCTCTTCTCAGTGGTGCCCAGTGACAGGACCAGAGGCAACGGGCACAAACTGAAATATAGGAGGTTCCCTCTGAACATCAGGAAACACTTTTTTCCACTCTGAGGGTGACCGAGCACTGGCGCAGGTTGCCCAGAGAGGTTGTGGAGTCTCTATCCTTGAAGATATTCAAAAGCTGTCTGGACATGGTCCTGGGCAACTGGCTCTAGGTGGCCTTGCCTGAGCTGGGGGTTTGGACCAGATGACCTCCAGAGGTCCCTTCCAACCTCAGCTGTTCTGTGATTTTCTGATTTCTCAGTAAGAATGGAGAATGTAGGTTTTGTACTCAACAGTATGTATTCAAGGCAGGACCGTTGCATATAATACCAGGATATTGTTTGATGTGTGGCATCTTTCTAGAACTTTGCAAGCAAAGAGCTCAGTCAGAAGGCCTTGACAGAGTTGAGTGGATCTTGCTTTTGAATATTTTGAAGAAAGGTGGTCTTTAACCAGGGAGCAGATGGTGCTAAGTCAGCTTATTTGCTGTGACCCTCGAGTCTCTGGTTGTAATTCCATCCTGCTCTGATGGCAAGAAGGAAGAGCTGTCATGGGAAGGTTGTTAAAAATGATCTTTCATACCAGCAGTGATTTGCTGTTTCCAGCTAAAATCATAACAGCTAATGCTGTCTGTTCCCTATATGACAGATACTAGCATTTATGTTCCTAATAGGCTATGGACTTGAATAAAGATCATCTGAAGTGATCTAGTCTTCCTGTTCTTTCAAATATAAGGTACTTTGGAAACCAAATTTAGTCTCATATTTTAAAAAAATAAATGATGTCCCTATAATTTAAAGTTACAGAAATGTAATTAGATTTCTCAGTAGTTTTCTAACAAATCTTTTATATAAAAGATGACCCCTGTTGAAAACATTCAACAAGTGAACAAAACCGTCAAAACCAAAGGGTGAAGTGTCTGTCAGGCAGGGCTGATCAAAGAGCTCCGAATGACCCACTCTGCAAGACACACACCCCTTCCTTCCCCCCCCCAGTCAGTGGTGGATAAGTGTGTTTTGTGTTTTTCTTTTAAATGCTCATCATGTGAGGTGATGTGCCTGCAGACCGTGCCTTCATGACTGAATGGCTGCCTCTAGTAAAGAACATATTTCAGTTGTGTGATGAACATACTTTGAATCATACAGTGGGGAAGACTTAGCTTTTATGGGTCAGGTTATGTGGCTCACAGCTCACCAGCAGCTCTGAGAGGACCCTTGCAAAACAGTGCAGTAGAGGCTGAGACGTTTACTGTTCTGAAGTTTTGCATGTGGTACGGGAATTTATTGGGCAATTTTGTCTTACTTTGATCAAAACAAATTGTAATGTCAGTCTGTTAGAAAGATTGCTATTCAAAAATAAGGCTTTTAAGCACTGAAATGGAGCTATTTTAAGTTCTGTGAAATGACAATGATTTAGAAATATTAAGTTTGGTTTAGGTGAGTTTTTTGTAGGTAAGTGAACTAAAAAGGGGAAAACAACAGCTTAAGATAGTATCAATTTCAAATGTACCCTGTCCGTTTTTTTTTCTTTTATTTTTCTCTATTCTTTCAGAGGATTAAAAAATTCTGAATCTGACTGATGCTGAAAGTCTGCTTAGGCAGACTAAATGTCTTTTTAAGCGTTTGCTTTTTCTGTGTTGTTTCTTGAAAGAACTGAGCACTGACTTACCTGTTCAAAGCAACAAGGTGACTCCCAGTGCCTTGAACAGCGCGGAATCTAGCATAGAGTGCTTGGCTGAGATCTGTGAACGGCTGAGCCCTGATGCTGAAGTGAGTACCTGGACTGACTCTCCTGGGACTTGAGATTTTGGGACAGCAGAGGGTCACTGTGTGTGTGTGTGTTCCAGTTTATACTTTGCATTAAAGACACGAAGAAAACTGTGGTCTTAGCACGTGCCTGTGTAGTACAGGGGAGAAGCTAACTTGGCTGAATACTAGTGAAGGTAATGAAAGAAAATTGCAGTTGGGCTCAAATTAGCTGTCTGTTTTTCCCAGCACTGTTCCACAAGCTGAAATGTGGACTGGTTGCACTGAATTAACGCAGGTTATGTTGTCTTTGCTGCTCTTGGAACCTTATCTTCGTTAAATGTGGTTAGGAAAAGACAAGAGCTCTCTGGCACAAATTTGCTAGGGTGGCTGAAGCAGATGTAATATTCCCTCCCAGCAGACCTAGTCAAAGCAGGCTAGAGCTTTGTTGCTTGCATTTAAATTATGGTCATAACAACTTGTCTGTTCGGTGATGTAGTTAAACCCTTTGAGAAGGGTTAAGGAGAAAGTGCTAACTAATATTCTGCCGCTCTGAATGTTTGGCTTTTCTGTACCTTTGTGTTTTAGGGTTGTGTGTCTGTTCTTGTTAATATCTTTACTTTGTCTTCGAGTATAGTAAAGATGTTGGGGATTTCTTGTTCTCCCTGTATATTTTAAAAGTATTACTGAGCACACACAACATGCTGTCACAGTGAACACAGGGTTCTCTATTACTGTGCTTAGCTATAGAGAGGATTATATTAAACTCTGTAACCTTGCTGAAGCCCCTTTGTACATTGCTGCTATATTGATAATCTTCACATGATTCAACTGCAGTTGAAAACCTTTTAGTCACAGCATTAACACTTTCCATCCCAGTGAAGATGAGAATCTTTAATATCAGGATATGAGCTCTTTGATGTTCAGAGATTTTTTTTTTTTTAATTTTTTTTTTAATTAGTGTGGTCCTGCAGATGTTGCCTTGGACTTTTCTTCACCTAGGCATATACAGGGAATACTCATCAAGCCTAACTATTCAAAAATGGGTAAAACAATTTATTGATGAATTAATTAGTGGTTAACTAAGGGGCTGTTATGCTGTTTTATTGCTTACAAAATAGTGACTGCTTTAGGAAAATATTTGCGTTCAAGGACCAATATACGATGTGTTAACATTTTGTATGTGTGATGAATGCAGGCCTATTAATGAACAGCTCTCCTCTAAAATGTAAAGTTAAATGCATGGAAAATCATTGGAACTGATTGCCCCATCTTCAATGTTGCACATTGTAGAATCACAATTTTGGTGACACTTGCTTTGCCTCTCTTTAAAGTAAAGGGAATCCAGCCAGTACAGAAGAATTTCAAGCTTGATTTCCTTTTTCTTTGTCCATGATCTTATTTTATGCTAGTTCTTTTCAAAATACTTGCTGTTTCTTATAATTTAATAAGAAGTGTTTCAGGTAGACTGCTGGCTCATTTCTCCATATATTTAAGACCTTCATCAAGCAACTGGTGGAAAATTCTTCCAAGACAGCTTTCACTTGCATCTCGCGATTATGGCATCTCTTTGGCCTGGATCATTGCAAGTCTCACTGCATCCACAGTTGTCTGGGACAGTCAGAAGCACCGGACAGGCTGATCATAACACGTTCCAGGTCTCTCTTCTGCCATATAGTGCATGGGGGAAAGGTCGCTGCGGGAAGAATGTGATGAAAGAAGTGGTATAATAGGGGAGGGAGAGCTGGCTGTGCTTGGAGGTCACTTGACTTCTGTTTTTTTTTCTTTCTGAGTTAAACTTCAGCAGTTGCTGTCTGTCCACTTTCCTATTTGAAGGATTTCCACATTTCTTCCTGCAACTCCATGAGTTTTAAAATGGACTTTTTCTGTCCTCTTGTCTCTGCCAAGTCTGTTGGTGGTATCCTGGGAAGTTTTACAGCTCTCCAGTAAAGGGCAGGAACGTTCAGGCTAGTACTGCTTTGGCCTTCATGCAACTTTTGCCTTCCAGTAGAAAAAAGTAAAGGATTATATGTGAATTACACCTAGATATTGAGTCGTCTTTGTCACTCCTATGTGCTACTTCCTTCTAAAAGTCCAGAAGATGAACTTCCAAAGAATGAATATATTTAAAGTTTCAAGGGATGGCTGCATTCAGAGATGCTGCAGCTTGACAAACTAGCATCTCTTACTTTGAATGCTTGTTTTGAAATCTTTGAAGTGGATTAGGTTGTGGTCACTTTTGCCAGTTTTAGTGATTTCTTGATTGGGAAAATGGATCAAGCAATGAGAGGTAACTTTGCTGATTATATATCCTAATATAACATATTTTTGTTTCCATATTGCTGTGGAAAAGAAGACTGTCTTAAAACCTGAGATTTTCAGTTCACTTTTTTTCTGTGCTACGTGCCGTTCGTAGTGTTATTTTTAAATCTAGAGAATTTAGTGAAGAACATAGATCTACCAAATTCCTCTGTATTAATTTCAGACAATGAGCCACATTTCTTGAATTGTACTTCTTTAATGAAGTAGCTGCCAAGCTATGTATTACAGCATCTATTGTTTAAAAAAAAAAATATGTTAGGAACATTGACTTAAAATTTGAAAGGTGTATGTTTTCCATTTTTGCTTATTATGGGATCAGTTGCGATGGTTATGTTTGGGGGGGGGGGTTGTTTGGTTTTTTAATATAACCTTAAACTTGGAAAGCTTTATAAAGAGTGCTGGTTTTGATTTACTTTTTATTTTATGTCAAAATGTAATGTAATGAAATGCTTTATAATTGTGCAGTTGATGAGACTTACTTGTAGAAGATACATAAAACAAACAAAAAAACCCCAAACAGAAATAGTCAAAAAAATATAATTGCTTGTGAGAATATTAAAAAAATCATAAGAGCTAGATCTCCTAGCTGTTGATAGTATAATTATTTAATTACTGACAACTTGCATCGTCTGTACTAATGCACACTCCGGTAATGTGAGAAAATATTGCTGCTGCTGTACTTGCATGATAACATTTAAAAGGATCTGTCACATTTTCTCCACTCTTTCCTATGTTTTAGTGAATATCCCAAGTAATGTCTGAGAAGCGAAACTTGGCTTTAGTCTTCAAATCACTAAAAGGAAAAAAGTAGTTGTTTAAAGTGGTTAACTGTTCTTAAAATATTTGTATCTTCAAAGAGCTTTATGTAATTTCCTGAATAGGTTTAGTAATGAGTAAGGATCATTTAGTTTAAAGTATTTTCTGTTGATATTATTTAACTTGGGAAGGTGACCCTGAGCTAAATTGCAATGTGTGATTTGAATGCCCATGGGCTGCCCTTCATTGGTTTGATTGGGGGAGATTATCTGGATTTCGAATATACTTTAATTACTCTGCTTATATAAATTGTCACATTAGAAGCTTCTTAACTGTTGAGTCTGTTCTGTCAATGATCCACTAACAATAGGAATATACTAGGCTCTTCCACTGAGATTTGAAGATTTATACCATCAATGAAAGAATTGGAATGGCTCCGTTTACACCTACTGTATCTTCAGTAGGAAAGAGTATGTGATCTGCTTCTACTCAGGCAGCGATTGATGTGTGGTAAATTGAAAGGATCTGTAGCCTTTTTTATTTTGTTAATAGGCATTTTTTCAATTAGGGGAACATAATGCAAAATGTTTTAGGATGTTTAGGGACAATGTTTCATGATGCGCATGTGGAAAAAACAGAAAATAGTATGGTTGGGATTTTTGGGTGGAGGAAGGTGGGGTATCTTTTTTAGCAATGATTAGTTAAAGTTTTACAGAGAAGCTGTCCTAACTGAAATGCTGCCCTAATGTCTGTGTGTCTCTTACAGCCTA
The DNA here is from genome assembly GCF_965638725.1 of Aptenodytes patagonicus. Classification (NCBI taxonomy): domain Eukaryota; kingdom Metazoa; phylum Chordata; class Aves; order Sphenisciformes; family Spheniscidae; genus Aptenodytes; species Aptenodytes patagonicus. Next base: position 47,226,112 of record NC_134951.1, on the reverse strand, counting down.
AGCTAGATGCCCTGGTATTTTTATTTGTATCTCTCTATAGATATCTCTCTGCACACACATATATATAAACAAGTCCTTTAAATTATGGTCTGAAGCACCTCAGTCCTAGAGTGTTTATGGTGATTTAAGGCCTCTCTTGACCTTTTACTCCTGAGCGCTAGGGCCATCTGCCTGCCTGTCAGCTCCGTTCAGGTGAGCTAGGAGGGTACCAGAACTTGTAAGACTCCTGCTTTCAAATGGTGTAGGGGTCTTCCAAGATACAATGGTCTGATGGCCTACAGTAACAGGTCCAGCTGAGCAGCAACTTGTTTGGCACGTACAGCATGCGTGTCTTACAAAACAAACCACTCTTGCCTTCTGTGTGGGACTTTGTCTACTGGTAGCCTACAGAAAATATGAAGTGAAGGATTGAATCTAATGTGTGTCTGGTGGGTCCAGAGACATCTGATTCATTGTCATGAAGAACAGAAATCTGTGTGCTTGGAACCATTGTAGAGTCCCACTGCTGAAGATGCATACTTAAACGTGTTTGGTTTGGGTGTTTGTTTGTTTTCTTTTGTTTTTTAAATAACAGACAACAAATAGCCTGAACAATTAAATATCTGTTACCTAGTGATTAGGATGTAATACAGGGAGGGAAGAGTGCCATGGGCTCCAGTCCTTGTTCTGGGATTTCACATTTTTATCCAGTGACTGACTTAATGTAAAACTCACAATCCAGGAGCAGAGCCTGATCCCAAAACCAGTCTATCAAAACTGGACCTAGGTGCCCTCCACCCTGAGGCTGTGACTCATTGGTTGTTGTATAAAAAAAAGTGTATTCCAGGTCTTCAAATGAAGGTAGCTACTGCTGCTGCACTTTGTGCAGCCTGCTTTTCTTGGTGTGAGTTAGTCATGATCAGCTTTCTGGGCCCCAGTAGACTGAGATTGTGGGTTAGATGCTTAGCTGAAAGCATTTGCATAGCTGAATTGCAGGCACCTAGGGGACTTCCCAGTCAAAAGAGGGTGATCTGACTAAGTGAGCAGCTTGGGAATTATGATTCGGGAGTCTGAGATCTGTTTGTGCCCTGCTTTTTAACCATTGCATCCTTTTATCCCTTTGGATGTCATCCAACATCTAGGACATATCACTTTGTGTATGCTTCACATTGTTGTGCCTGATGAAGGCGTGTTGTAACACTGACATGTAGGATGTTGTGCAAGTCTGTGCTATAAAAAACTTACGCGCAAATGGATGAATTAAAGCATTTGATAAAAATCCTGGATGTCAGAGTTCTGAAAAGCATCCCGCTTCCCTTGTTACCCTTCCCTACCTCATCGCACCAATTAGTGATCATCATACGCATACATAACCAGGCATATTATTCGGACATCCTTTTTGCAGTAAACATTTAAACATGCAGTTTATTGTGGATTATTGAAGCAAATTAAACTGAAGGAAGAACACTGAAACATGATTCTGATCCGATGGGGACATGTTAATGTTTGATAATATTGTATCATGTTTTTTCTAGTTCTGTTTGTACGGTCAGCAGTACAGCTCTGTGGTGGTGGTGATGCTATCATTGTGGCTTACACAGTGCTGACACTTTCATTATAAACTGTGAGATTTTTTTTTTCAAATGTTTCTTTTAACGGATGGGAAAAATTATTTTTGGCCTTAAGTTTCTCATGTTACTTATCTTTCTGAAATCTGTTTTTTTTAATACCATAAAGGTGGGTTAAAATTCTGTGCTCTTTCAGGGTTTTTTTTGAGTTATCAAAGAGTGAAAAGGCTGTTGCTCAAATATGAAGAAACTTTATAGACACTTTGTACATATATTGCAGATACGGAAACAACTTAAGTTGAGAGATTCTGATTTGAGATGGAATTACTTCTTCTGTCCGGTTCCTACTGCAGTCATACCAGTCTCAATATACTGGGTGCTATACAAAGGGATATAAAAAAGAAATTATGTCCCAAAGAGCTTAGAAACAGATTTAAAAGAGGACTTTGTTGTTTGAATCAGACTCGGGTAGAATTTAGTCACCTTCCTTCATGTGTGTTTCACAGAAACAGCCTGAATGTGAAAGTGTCTGAAAGTCTGTAGGTGACTCCGTTTTAACCACTGAAGTTCCCTAAGTACCTAAACTTGTGTGCCCAGAGACACTAAGGCTGTTTTCACAGGCCTTAGCTGTTTAGCATCCAGCTTAGGCACTTTGAGGCCATCAACCAGATGTTCTAGCACTTAAAATTCTTGTAAGCATGCTGTCAGTGCACCTACTAAACCGGCTGATAACCAAGAGTTCAGTGGCAGAGCTCTGCAACCCGGCCTACTTGCATTCAAAACGATGGCCAAGAGAAAGAAGGTTCACCTTTTTACACGTTAGGCCAAGTGGTCACATCTTTCAGCAGTGATGAGGAAGCCAAAAGCCTTTACCATGAGATGCCTGAAACCCACATCTACGACTTCACACCAATCTCTAAGCATGGTTAGTTTGGGCACTTTCTTCTTGGAGGAGCTGGGCCATTGTGGAACCACTGTGCAGCTAGTGTGCCACTTCTATGGATCCAGATCCATTTCATTTTCGTGAATCTGCATGTGTAAGAGAGGTAGGATCATACAGTTTGTTACTTGTACCTTGGCACAGCTCCATGATACTGCATAAAAGACTTGAACCCAGATGCAGCTGTTCTGTCCTTGCCTTTGTGAATGCCAGTATTATAGTCCATACTTAAAGTAGCTTTTCTCTTTTGAATGTTTTGAAAAATTCTGTATAGAAGTAATTAACTCAGTCTAAAAATGTGTTCTCCTTCACACTTTGTATTATATTTTATGGTAGTATAACAGGTCATGACTTCAGAAATGTACATGTATTTAGTGTAAACTGCATATTTGAAGCACAGACATAAAAATAAGTAAATACTTATGAACAAATTACTAAGCAGAAGTTGAACAGTGAGTTTGTCAACATGGGAGTTGGTATCTCTATGGATCAATGAAATAAGTGCTATAGTTGCAATTTTCTATAATTATCATGTAACTAAATGGCATAATAGTTAACTAGTTGAATACCCATACTGGATTATTTTCAAAGGCATATGGAGGGCATGCAAGGATCTTTTTCAGCTTAATTTTGGATAGGACTAGTTACTGGAAATGCATGTGGCTTCTGCCGAAACCTCGCTTCCAGTTCTGGTCACTGTAAAAAGCAACAATTCTGGTGGAATGAAAGGAAGAAATGAGTAGAGGTATTAAAGAAGTATTGATGTTTTATGGCATTTGAAGAAAGTGAAATTGGATGAGTTATTTTGAACTCAATTCTGAAATGCTGCTTGGTAAATATTGTTTAGTCACTGAAGCTGAGTGGACTGCTGTCTAGCAGAGATCTTGGAGTTTTGCACCTGTAGCAGTAGCACAAATTTTGAGTGTATCACTGCAGTGAGGTTTATACAACCACAGAAGATATGACTGGATAGATTTCTACAGGAAAGCCCGAAGTTTTGCCATACAGTAGTGCTATATAATTTATTTGTGTTGGCAGGTAAGAGGGGAAGGGAAGCCGAAACACCTTTCCATATGAAATGGAGTAGTGTCAACGCTGGCACTTTTATTTTGGATTTTATTTTAATGCCATCTTTATTGTGTAACTTGTTGCTAATCTTTTCAGCAGAAACAAATATGTTTTTCATTGTATTAATGTGGCTTTCAATTTTTGGGAGGCCTTAAGATGATAACTTTATTGTTGTACACGTTTCCAAGTAGCTGGCATCACCTCTGTGTCTGGGGTTTGTTGGGAGAACGTAAAGCTCTTCTGTCTTCTTCACTGAAATCAAAACTCTCACTGTCTTGTTCCCTGCATTAGCTGATCTCCATATCTCTTCAGTTCTTTATGCTGAAATCTTCATAGCTACCCCATAGCTGAAGAAGCCTCAGCTTTCCCCAACCACTTCTGTTGCTACTACCGCTTCTATGGCAACATTAAAATAGGACCAAGGCACAGTGCATTTGCTGCCAAAATATCAAAATGAGAAACTGTGTTGATAATCTTACAGTGAAGCAAAAAGAGGGAGAATGTTTGGAAGGGAAATCTCCAAGTTCAAATATTATTCAAGTCCATTGATCTACAGAGAGCACAAAGCCCCTATTATCTGTCTTTGAATTGGAGTGTGATGATGCTTTATTTCATTTTACTTGGCCTGACTTTCCCTTGAAAGAACTGATGGTAGTAGTTGAAATTCTAAGCGTCACAGCCATTTATCATTTTAGAAATACTCATATATCTCTACCCAATCTCCCTAGATTTATCCAAGGGTGTTGGTCCTGCAGGTGTTGGTTTTTTAATTATTTATTTGTTTCAACAGCAAAAGATCATTCAGGTCCTTTAAAAAGACTTTCCCGAGCTTAATCTTGGCTGTACTGGGCAGCTGAGTTCTTGAGTACTGTGGCTGGCCTGGCATGGTCTGGGAGCAGAGGAACTGGAAGTACCATCTGTGAAGAAACCAGTGTCTGTATTTATAGTCTGGGGGGCCCTGAGAGTGGTAGTATGTGTCCCTGGCAATGCTGATAGGAGGAGAGATGTCTTCTCTCATGTTGGGGAGTTCTGAACCCTTGTAGATCAAATTAAATGACATGGTATTAAGTCTGGATGCCACTATGCAGCCAGTGGAGATTATGGACTGGTAGTGACTTGAGTTTCCATTATATAGGCAGGCTTCTGCATTTTGTGTGTTTTACTTTTCCAGCTTGACCTGAAGTTTCACTCCATTTTAGTAATCCAGGCTTGCAAAGGCATGGATTATGTTTGCAGAAGCATGGCTCGTGATTACAGTATCTGCATCTGGATAAATGGCTGCAATTCCTTACCCAGGTGTAGGATGTAGAAAATAATGCCGCCTACTACTGCTGTACCTATACATCCAGCACAATCCACATTCAGGTAGCACAAACATTCCCTTCTTTTATAAACCCAGGGTTTATTTGATCTGATGGCAAAATGAAAAAACACACTGCTTTTTACAGAAATAGGAAATCCACAATTTAAAACAAGTAAAAACCACACCAAGTTATTACCATCGTAATGAGGCAACCAGTGGTTCCAGAGCTCTTAACACAATGGAAAACTACATGTATATGGTTTCAGAAATGGAGTGATGTTTGATGGTACGCTTGTCTAGTGTTAGAAAAATGTAGAAGCCTGAATAAAAAGTAAAAGTGTATTTATCCATATTTTTATGGAATTAAAAAAATTTGCTTGTTGGTAGAAGTAGCTGGCTACATCAGTTGCAACACATATTGATGCCCATCAATTCTAAGCATTTACCTTATTGCAAGCATTTGTGTAGGTTACTATGAATAAACATAAATACTGATTTGTATGTGTTGCCCCTCCACTGACACAGAGATGTATTACCTTACTTTGGAAGTCTGTACACCCTTCTACTTTGCATAGATGGCTAAAGGAGATGCAAGGCACCCTTCTTTGGAGAGGCAATTTAGAGGAGAGAAAAAGGTCTTTGTGCAATTTTACAGTGTAGTCTGGATATAAGTAGGGCAGAATTTGGTCCCGTAAGTTTTATTCTCTGCACTATGAGGCATCGTGCTTTCCTTTCTTAACAACATAAACCAAAAAAAGCCCTTTATGTTTTTACTGTTAAACTTTTTTTTTGTAATGGGCAAAAAATATATTTTTAACTTGCTGCTTTAGCCCTGCTTTTACTTTTTCATTGTTTGTCCTCTAGACCTCACTATTTCTGCACCCTTTTCTTTGTCCTTTTTTTAATAAGGGGTACTCCCAAACAACTATTGCTTGACTTTTTATTTTAATCTCGCTTCTGTTTCAATTCATGTTGACTTGGAGAATATGCCTTGTAAATAGGAATACCAACTGACATACTGAACATAATCCTCAGTTTCTAAGCATTGATTGTTTTCACAGCATCCTTAAAGGGTAAGCTGTCTTACTATCCAAATATCATGGCTGGGAAACTGAGGCTAACAAAGGCTGTATGATTTATCTGAAGCCACAGAGGGAATAAATGTTGGGTTTAGAATTCCTGGCTTCTGTTCCTGTGTTTGGACTCGCACCGTCTCTCAAAGAAGTATTTGATTCGTCCTAATATAACGTACCCTTCCATGTCTGTTAAATGTAGCCATTTGAAAAGTAGCTGGTACTCAATTCTCTCTCTGTCTGTCCTACTGAAACCAATGGATGCCTGCAGGCAGGTATAAGGTATCGTTACCTTTGACAGCCAGTATGTTTTATGTTTTAAATTATGTGTTAGGCAGAATTTTTGGATACTAATTTGATATAATGAGATGTGCTTCTAATATCAACCCTAGTACGGGAAGGCCTTGCAGCCAGCCTGCTCTTTATTTAAAATTATTCCATTTCAGATGTCCTAATGAGTGCTGTGAGTTGTGTAATTCTTTCATAATTTTCCCACATTCCCAGAAGGGAACTAGGGGCTGGAGTTTTTTCTAATTTTGTTTTGGTTTATTTCAAATTAGAGTGAGCACAGAATAAAGATCTAGGGGAGGAGTTTCGTGAAACACTTGCTATTGCGAGAATGGCAATTAAGAAAAAAAATATTATAGTCTACAAATGTTAGTGTTAAGGCAAGTCTCGATGCCTCCACTGTTTGCCATTATCTTCTAAATATCTCGACTCTGACTTTACAGTGCTGTTTATAGAATTTAATAAAGCAAATGTAATAATACTGCCTGTGCTTTAATGCACAATCTCAATTGAGTTGACCAGAAGATAAATAGGAACAGGAATGATAGTGCGTTCCTACAGATTGTTTTTAATAAGCATGTTATTTAGTTGATCAGCCCAGTGCAGTAATGCTTCCTATCCTGCTTTACCAGACAAATTTATTAATGCCCCCCCCCCCCCATTTCTCTGAGAACATTGATTCCCTGCAGACATATCTCTATTAAACCTCTGGAAAGTCACAACTTCCAAATTAGATTAAGTAGCAGGAATGGTACTAGAAGAATCAAAGAAAATTGAGTGCGTTATTGAATTCATGCCACATTGTCTCAGGAAGAGATGGGAGTTATGTGTAGTGGTAACTTCTGTCCTTACTGTACTAACAAAGCTGTGGGCATTGCTGTCAAACCTAATTGTCTGCAGCGCATCAGGATAAAATGAATCTTTTTCTCTTATCAAAACTCGTACCTAGTGAGCTTTTACAAATGAGAAATAGGTTTCAGAAGGAAGCTTTACAATTGATCAAAATCATTTGCCATTATTTGCTGTACACAACACTATCCTAAAAACCCTACTGACAAAAATTTTGAAAAAAAGCATCTGGTTTTGGATTGTAAGCAGACTTGCTTGTCATGCTAGCGGTTGCAAAATGCAGATATTCATTTTAAAGCTGCCTATTTCTCATTTTGATCTGACATACTAAAAAGCATATAATTAATGGTTGACATTAGTAATTAACATTAACTTTATGGTGCTTAATATGCCATCAATCATCCATCAAATAACTGGTATGCATAATGCCTTTGCATAAAGGTTTTAATTGCACGAAATGATCCTTCAGTTCTCAGGCTCTACGGTTTAAAGTAGTTGTAAATGCATTTTTAAAAGATGTGAATTTTTCATTTATTGAACGTAAACATTGTTTTTGTTTCTTCCTAGGAGTGTGCACAAACGTGTAAGCCAGGGACTTCAACTAGGGAACACGGCCCCAGACGCACAGCTTCCATTAGCGGCGAAAGAGCACCACCTTGCTGTCGCCAGTGCTCTCTGGAGAAATTTCTTTCCCTATTTGAAGAGCCAGAGAATGTCACAGATGCCACCTTCCCCGCAGCTTGCTGATACAGCTGCAGGTTAGCATTGACTCTCCCTGCGACTACCGGGTTTGGTGCTATTTTCTGGGCTGCAAGCTTTCAAGGATTTTGTATTTTGGGATATTTCTACTTCCATGCAGTAACTTAAATATGCATAAATGCAAAAAGTAGATTCTATGCTAAATATTTTGACAAGAAGAAATATTGTAGTGTTGAGTTACTTGATAGAACACAAACAGATTGAGAACTCCAAAGGGGTTCGAAGCTATACAAGCCTGACTTCTTTTTCCCTACTAGTCACAGATTATAATCAACATTCTCATTTATATTGTATAACATTAGCAATAACTTCTTTCACTATATCTAGAATTTACATCTTTTTGTAGAAGTTTGTTATAGTTTTGTGTTGAACTATTCTTTTCATTATGGTTGCGATTCAAACTAAATTTTTCTTAAAATAATATTTTACATTTGGAGACAATTTTTAAAAGGTTGATTACATGACTTGTTTTTCGCTGAACATTTATGGTCATGGTCATAAAACTATTTCATAATTCGTTTTAATTATTTATCTTGCTTTACACTGAAGGGTTTTAATCTTGAAGTACAACATTCTATACGTATGTGAACTCCACGTGCAACGAGTCAGCATGGCAGTATATAGAAAGAAATCCCAGTTTGACTTTTTTAACATCAGTAGCTCGCATTGTATTCTGTACTTACAATGAAATCTTGTATCCATTTAACTAAAATTTAGAGAAGTGAAATATAAAATATTTTTTTCCCAGGACAATATGAATTAGATAAAGTTACAAGCTGAGTAGTACTGAGTTAGTAATAGAAAAGTTAAAAGACCCTTCATTTGAAGCAGCTCTGCAGGAGCTGCAGTTAGTAGGTAACATTAATGAAGGAGGCAGTGTGCAACGGTAGTGGTCTCACACTGCTGAAGCATGTATGGGAAACAGCAATAGAAATCAAAGGAAGAGGTTGTTAATGTCAAAACTTTCATTCATTTCCTACAGTGGCATAGCTTTTTATTTTATATTAACACAGTGAAATAGCAAGAACAACAACCTATTATAAACTCTGCTTAGAAGCAGGGGAGTGCGGTTGTGACCTGCTTTATAGAGATGTGTTAGGCAGTACTACAGAGGAAGGCAAACCCTTCCCATGCTGTATGAGCTTCTTGCCTTAGAGGTTGCAGCCCAGAGGAGAGAGCAGTTGTCACAGCTCTCCTGCTCCCCCTGCCAGGCAAATAGCCTGGGACTCACATTATTGTGTCTGTCTCCCATTTCTCCCCCACCTATGTTATAGCTGATGCTGTAGAAACAGTGTGATAATCTGGAAGAAGGCTGGCACAAATTGCTTCCTCACCTAAGGCAGAGTGGGGACTCTGTATGACCTTTTTTATTCTGAGGCATGTAAGGAAATGTGAAGTCCTTCATAGCTTGAGGTAGTCTGTCCCTATACCATTAATTAAAATAGCTTCATTGTTGTTCCTGAAAACTAGCCTTTTCTGTCTAATTCAAAGTCAGCTTCTCAATGCGTGCAGTTTTATAAATCATTATTTTAGTAAATTCATATTACATTAATATTTAACTTGAATTGGAGAATTTGGGAACTAGTGAACCCCTTTGTTTCATTGCCCTCCAAAGTCAGTTTTCCTGACTCATTTGATGCCTCTCATTTCCTATAACCTAATAACTGCTCAGCATTTCGGATTACATTTTCTTCCTGAGTTTCAATGTATTTGTCATTTGCAGCATAAAGAATGTGCTATATTTTTTTAATTCGGGTAGTGTTAGATATAGATTCCACAGTAGACCTAACAGAAACAGCAAAAGGTTATGCTTCATTAATCAAAACTCTGCACAAAGTACTGTCCCAATTTCTAGATCTGCAACTGTTACATGAAGATCCTTTTTTCAAGAATAAGCTTGTCCGTAGTGCTTTATTTACGCAGTAACTTCTAATACATGGAAGTCTATTCTAAAAATAGAAAGGTAACAGCTTTTACTGAGTGAATTCTTTCCAGATACAGTTCTTCACTGCGAGAAGTGTGTAAAAACAGCAAAGCAAATAAATAAAACTCAACACTGTAAAACACAGTAATACTTGTATGTACAAGGGAAGAAGTGGTGGATGGAGGCAAGAAAGGGAGGCCAAGAAGACAAAAAAGCAAGTTTTTAAGACATGGTTTTTATTGCATAGGTGGTAAAGCTATGCCTTCAGGATTTATAATCTGTGATTTTGTGAATGTATTTAAAATTGCATATGTTTGGATCCATTTTCCTTCCTTTGCATTCAGTGTGTCATATTGACTTACAAACTCCTTGGGACAGAGACTACATTTTAACATGTGTACAAACACTATCTGTTAGAATAGTTGCCCAGTTTTAATTGAGATTTCTGTTACTCCCAGGCTGCACGTTATTAATTGTAATTAATTTTCAGTGCTTTTTAGTGGAACAGGGATGTACTGAGAAATCATTAACATGGTGCCATGTTTTTCTCTCTTTAAAATCAGGTTTTACTCTCTTAGCTTTGGATATACCCAGCAAAGCCCTATCAGATCTCCAGCCACAGCCTGTTCTATCAATGATGCAGCTGTTTGGATGGGATGACATGGTGTGGCCTCAGCTGGTGTCAAGATATCTAAGTCACCTAATTCAAAACAGGTGAAAAATTGCGACTATGTGTTCTTCCACGTTCTTTGCATCTGCTAAAGTTCTAGGTTTCTTGAAATCATCTGGGACATTTCACAGGGGACAGTGGGTGTTATTTGGGTTGGGTTGTTTGTTTTTATGTGTAAATAGCTTAAGATACTCAAAATTTGTCAGGAAGATAGGTAAGTATTTTGAAAAAGTTATTTGTTTTTTATATAGTAAACCACTTAGTTTTTTTCCCAGTGGAAACAGTGTTGTTAATAATAGATTTTGTAAAATGGGAATCTAGACAATATCTTTAGAGAATTACTTCTGTGAAGAGCAATACTGCATCGAAGTGAAATTCCTGAACCCATAACCTGTTTTTAATTTGCACAGTTATAGTTATTCACCCCCTTCTATTGTTGTTACACTTGGGCAAAGTTGTTACAGTTTGGCAAGGCAGTAGCCTCCTGCCCTAGCTGCACTTGAAGTTGAATAATGTAACTTGGTAAATTTTAAAATTTCTAGTTAAAGGTACTGGACTTATTTTTCCCCTACCAGTTATACTTAACACAAAAACTTAAATCTTCTTATGAAAAGTCAAGATAAACATTATTACAGAGATCTGAAGATGCTATATAGTAAGTACTCAATGTTTAAATGTCTTGACTTCTTCAAAATGAAGAACTTCTGCAGGAAGCTGAAGAAGATGGGTTGGGCAGTATTGAAAGTATAAGGAAAACGATCATAAGGAAATGCATGCATTAAAACTTTTTGACAAGCTTGGAACACTTTCTGAGTGCATATTAATGTTCAGGTAGCTCAGGTTTCTGAGACCTGCTAAACGGATGCTTTAAATTAAATAATAGGTTTAGAAAATTTATCACATTCCTATGTTTTACATGCTGATGTTGAATTTTCACAGAATCACAGAATTGTTTAGGTTGGAAGAGACTCTTGAGATCACGTAGTCTAACTTGTCCAATGCTTCTGCTCAAGCGTGGTCAGCTAGAGCAGATTGCCCAGGACTCTGTCCAGTCAGAATTTTATATACCTGAGAAAATTTATTTGCTTTAAGTAGGCCTCTATGAACTTAAAATAGATAGATGGTGGTGGTGCTGGTGGTTGTGGTGTGGGTTTCCCACCCCCCCACCCCCCCCCACCTTGCCCTGCTTCTGAATCAGGCTTTGGAAGCAGGGGAGGTGAGAGGTGAGAGAGAAGGAGGGAGTGTTTCTATGTTGGACTGTATTTGAAAGTGAAAAATGTTGCACGTTTTTAGGGTACATATTGTACTAAGGAGCATAGCTGTAAAGCAGGACACGGTAAAGACTATTTCTGTATGATCAGCAAAGATGAGGCTATGGCCTTCTTGCAGGGAGATGCTAAAAGAGGTTGACTTTAGTTCCTCATGTGTCAGTTTGGAACTCAGGAAAGGAGTCCTCTGATTTGCTGTCTTTCTCTTGTATGATCTTTATAGGGTGAGTTTCATGCAAAGTTGCAGATACCTAGCACATGCTGAATGAAACAGGAGTTAAGCGCATAAATGCCCATTTATAATTTGAATTCTGTTGCTCTTCAGGTGAGATCAAGAAAAACATTGATGCCTAAACTGGAATTTTGTTATAATTTAGGTGCTTAAGGCTAATTACTGGTTCCCCCAGTAAACACTTAAGTGATTGAAAGCGGTTATTTAAGTATTTATTAGCAATATTCGTGAAGCACCTGACATACTGTTATATATGTATCCACAGATAAGTTGCTATGCTAGCTGAGGTAACATTTACTGTATTTGGAACTACGGCCGAAGCATTCCTGTTCCCAAGTGTTTGGGAGCACGGCTGCATTAGCAAGTGCAGAACACAGACACGTGGCTAATACTGAGCTCCCCATATAGGCCTGCTGCCATAATTTCATCTAAAAATGCAGTTAACATTGATGATAGTTACCTGGTGTACATTAGTTGAGAGGTTAGAGCACTTGTGCAAGAATTTGGAAAACCCAAGTTATGTGGGTCTTGCATTCTGAGGGAATTCAAACCTTTATTTCCAAGTACTGCCTTAGAAAGGAACCTTGCCCTCCTCTTGCAGGTTGTACCATGGACTAACTGAAAATGTCAGGTTCATGGATCCATACTGAGAGAACCAGCAGGAAAAAGCATGACTGCATAGTTGAGTGATGATGGGTATTTGTCTTTTGCTTCTGTGTGTATATGTTCTCACTCTTTCTGGTTCTCTCTCATATGTTCTCACTCTCTGTTTTTCTGAATCTTCCCCCCTGCTGGAAGCATGGGACAGAAAGCACTCACACAGAGGCAAATATTTTTGCCCCTAAGCTGTTGGGGTTGCGATTGCCCAGCCTCAAGGAGAACTGTCTGTTTCTCCTATCAGTTGCCTCAAGGCCAACAAGGTGAGACTAGGCAAAGGTATGTCCCTACCTCATCAACAGAGGTGTAAGGTGCTCAGATTTCCTTGTGAAAGGACAATGAGTACCTATGATATGACTTTTTCGGTAGAATTATACGGAGGTATCGTACTCTAAACACTGCCATTTTATTATATGCTAACAAGATGGCAATTTTTTGTGGCATGATTCATGTGCTTATTTACCTTAGGCGGCTGTAGAGCAAAAGTTATCGAAGTATCTAAGTGCTGGGAAAGAAGAAATACACAAGAAAATCTACTTGTTTAGTAAGGGATGAAGATGAACCATAGCCATCACGAGAACAGGAGGAGGAAGAGACAGAACCCATAAATGAGATGGTAACCACCGGATCCCTATCCCTGAGTGAGCTGCGAGATATGCAAAAAAATTTCAGCCATCATCCAGGCAAGCATGTTGTCACCTGGCTGCTCCGATGCTGGGATAACGGGGCCAGTAGCCTGGAATTAGAGAGTAGGGAAGCCAAGCAGCTGGGATCCCTTTCCAGGGAAGGGGGCATTGACAAAGCGATTGGAAAAGGGGCACAAGTCCTCAGCCTCTGGAGGTGATTCCTGTCAGGCATGAAGGAAAGGTATCCCTTCAAGGAAGATGTTCCATGTCACCCAGGCAAGTGGACAACCATGGAGAGAGGTATCCAGTACCTGAGGGAATTAGCTGTGCTGGAGGTGATTTGTGGTGACCTGAACAATGAGCAGTTATCTAAAGGTCCAGATGAAGTCAAGTGCACATGACCCACGTGGCGGAAGTTTGCATAGAGCACACCATCATCATATGCCAACTCATTGGCAGTAATGACCTGGAAAGATGGAGAGGAACAAATGGTGGATGAATTGGCTGGCCAAGTCCAGCAATACAAAGAAAGTCTCTCTTCCTCCCTATGGGCCTGCATCTCAGCTGTGGAGAAACTGCCAGACATGTTAGCCAAGAAACTGTTCCGGAAGTTCCAGCAGCTCAAAGAGGATAGGTCCTACTCCCCACCTGTACGGACCAGTATCTCAGCCATTAGGAGTAAGCGTCCCTCTGTTCAAGAGAGAGGATATAGTGGATACACACCACAGGCCACCCTGTGGTTTTACCTACATGACCACGGAGAGGACATGAGGAGGTGGGATAGAAAATCTACCTCAATGCTAGAGGCACGGGTACATGAGTTGCAAGGAAAAACAATCACAAAAGGGGGTTCTTCCAGGAAAATTGCTGCTCCAGTTTGTGGAGCAAACAGGCCCCACTGTATAACAAACTACCAGAAAATGAGAAGCAACATACCCTGTTCACTGATGGGTCCTGTCGTCTTGTGGGAAAGCATCGGAGGTGGAGGACTGCTGTGTGGAGTCCCATGCAACAAGTTGCAGAAACTGCTGAAGGAGAAGGTGAATCGAGTCAGTTTGCAGAGGTGAAAGCCATCCAGCTGGCTTTAGATATTGCTGATTGAGAAAAGAGGCCAGTGCTCTATCTCTATGCTGACTCACGGATGGTGGCAAATGCCCTGTGGGGGTGGCTACAGCAAAGGAAGCAGAGCAACTGGCAGCACAGAGGCAAACCCATCTGGGCTGCCGCATTGTGGCAAGATACTGCTGCATGGGTAGAAAATCTGGTTGTAAAAACCCGTCACGTAGATGCTCACGTACCCAAGAGTCTGGCCACTGAATAACATCAGAACAGCCAGCAGGTGGATCAGGCTGCTAAGGTTGAAGTGGCTCAGGTGGATCTGGACTGGCAACATAAGGGTGAATTATTTCTAGCTCGGTGGGCCCATGACACCTCAGGCCATCAAGGAAGAGATGCAACATACAGATGGGCTCGTGATCAAGGGGTGGGCTTGACCATGGACACTATTCACATTCATGGATAACCTGTGCAAACATGCGCTGCAATCAAGCAAGCCAAGCGGTTAAAGCCCCTCTGGTATGGAGGACGATGGCTGAAATATAAATATGGGGAGGCCTGGCAGATCGATTATATCACACTCCCACAAACCTGTCAAGGCAAGCGCCACGTGCTTACAATGGTGGAGGCAACCACTGGATGGCTGGAAACATATCCCGTGCCCCATGCCACCGCCCGGTCAAAGGGATATTCCATACCATATGACATCATGCTCAGTATATAAAGTGGGGGGAGTTGGCCGGGGGGCGGCGACCACTGCTCGGGGACTGGCTGGGCATCGGTCAGCGGGTGGTGAGCAATTGCATTGTGCATCACTTATTTTGTATATTCTTTTATCATTATTATTATTATTTTCCCTTCCTTTTCTGTCCTATTAAACTGTCTTTATCTCAACCCATGAATTTTACTTTTTTTCCCCGATTCTCTCCCCCATCCCACTGCAGGAGGGCGAGGGGGGCAGGGAGTGAGCGAATGGCTGTGTGGTGTTTAGCTGCCTGCTGGGTTAGACCACAACACCTACCTACCAGCAAGCAAGAGAAACAAGAGTGAGACTACAGCAGAAAATGTTTTTGTGAGCCTTTGGGGCCAAGTAGAGTAGCTGTGTACATCAAGATTACATAAGGCTGGAATTTTTTGTTGTTTATACATTACTGCAAAGAGCATTAAGTCCATAGGCATCCTGGTTTTTTCTCTTTTGGTACTGGAATTTAATTATTTTTTATATTTTATTTGCTTGCATTTGTTCTACTTATTTATTTTGTCAATAGTACTTCAGCAGGGATGTTCAGACAAAATATACCATTGTCATTGGTTTTAACTGAATGAAATAGGACAAAAAAATGTTATTAATGTTGTTCAGTGAGAAACAGAATCCAGTTTGGTTTCCATCTGGACCTGTGTTGACTTTCTGTTGCAAGCATGAGTAAAATTTCAGTGGAAAATAAGTAGATTTATATGTACATATATCAAGAAAAGAGTACAAGCATTTTTCATTAAAGTCAAAGCACCTAGGACTGACCAGGGAGGAAATCTCTCAAACAAAAAGGTGTAACGGTTTTCAAGAAATTTCACTGACCTGAAGCACACACGGAGCTCATCCGATAGGAATTGCAAACAGGGTGCAGAACAGACCCACTGTCCGTTAGCAAGGGGTTTCTGCAGAATTAATGATGCGGGGCCAGTATGTTTGAGAAAAAGTGACTACAGCAGCTACTCACAGTGGTAAGGCAAGTAAAAACTTTGGGAATACTGGGCACTCGAGTACAGGGATTGTGCATAGAGTGTTGATGGTGCCATTGACTCTGGCCTGACACCTGGCTGGTAGAACAGTAGTGAGTGTTTGATTGAAAATATATACAGCAAGTCTGCTCTGTCTGTGAATGTATATACTTGCGTGTGTATACATACATAAATACATACATTTGTAAGTGTACATCAAGTATAGCGGTTTCCTTTGTCATCTCCAAGCTGCCCTTCTATGTTTCCCTTTTCGATCTGTTTCTAACATGACATACCTTTATTTGCTAAAGCAGACCTTCTCTTCTCCATCTTTTATGTAGCTAGGACTAAGCAGACTTCAGAGTAGCGTGGGGCACCTGAGCTAGCTTTATATGAAAGGCTGGGGTAGCTTAAGCAGTGCCAATATGAAGTTCCAGGTTGATTCAGATAAACTATTCCCAGCGTTGTACGTTGGCAATTTAGATAGTAGTCAAATTATCCATTGTTAGAATAAGGCATTTCCCATTGTGTGAATTTTTCTCCCTCTGTCTTGTTTTATGTAGAGAAAACATATGTACGTGTGTATATATGCTTTTATACTACTATGTGTGGCATTACCAAATTTATCGTGTTCTCTGTATTTAGGCGTCAGGATATTGTGAGCAAATTCTGTAGAGTACACAAAAGGAATGCCAGTTGGCCTTTCTGTTACTTTATTTCTAATTGTTTCTGTGCACTATTTCTATATGTCTACAGCCGAATGAGACGCTCTGCCACCTTTTTGCATACTTTTATTAGATCTTTTTACCTTTTTCTTCCTCTTCTACCTATGCAGTGCCTTGTGTGAAGCTTTTTCTAGTATGGGATATACATCCTATGAAGCTTTGACGGTACGTTCTTGGTTTCGATGCGTTTTGCAAATGTTCATAGATCAAAGGACTGGTATGCTAGCCAAGACAGATGCTGAGCGAACAGTTGGTAAGTGTTCACATTTCCCTAATGTTTGCAGTAATGATTCTATATTGCAAAACTGGCAAACATTTTCAGCTAATTACAAAATGTATTTTTGTTTGTATTCCTTTACTTTTACCTAATTACAAAATGTGTTTCTTTACGCTGCTTGTGCTATTTATTGATAGTTTGCCTGCTCTGCATATGACAAATTTATCACAAAGATAAAAGAGCTTGTTTCCTTGGAAGCAAAGAACAAAAACTTGCTCCCAAGGAGACAAGCTATTTTTCCCCCATGGAGAAACTGCTCTGAAAAAAGTGAAAATCTGAAGTAAATAGTCAGAAATCATGCTGTGAATGCCCTAAAAGAAAAAAAGGGGAAAAATCCAGTTGCAAGTAATTCTTCCCTTTTCTATATTGGATATTTTGCTTTCTTAGAGCAATACTCATCACTTCTATAAAACACTGCAGTTCTGATTATTTGTAGAACACATCTTGTAGCGATTATTTTTCACACACATTTTGTAGATTTTGAAGAAAACCGTCAGTAAAATGAAAGACTTGGTTATCCATACTTAAAACTCTTCATTCTCGTACATCTGTATTAGAAACATAACTAGTTTAGACACACGTTCTTTGTCTAGAGAGATGCGGTCGGTTGCAGAGTCCTTGTATTTTAGATACTTTAAAATCATGTTTCATTTTATGATTTTGGGGCTAAAGTAAATCGAAAAGCAAAACTGTATACTATATTTACTGCTGTGCTCTCTTGTAACAAACAGGGAAAGCCTATATGGAGCAACTGACTGAAATGACAAGACTGATTTTTAAACTCTCGGAAGTAGAAAACATTCTTTCAAAGGCTCATGTTGAAGAGTCAGTTTTCAAGCAAGACCCTAAAAATGCTCTTGTCCAATTCATTAAGGTACTGTATATCTCTGTGTTACCTTCAGAGGACAATTTTAGGGAAAAGGAATTATGCATCAGATTTTGTTTGGTGTACGAAAAGAAATTACTCACACAAACCTCCTAAGAGACTTAGTAAGTTTATTTATGTTTATTTCAATGTTTCTGTTTTCTCAGGCTGTTGGCAGAACTTACAGTGGCCTTCAGACGCTCCCTGAGAAATCTGCCATGGTAGCAAAGACTCTGGAGTATTTAGGTGATGTATTAAAGTATGTAAAACCTTATCTGAAGGTAAAAGGACCTCCAGAAGGTCTGCAGCTTACATATTGGATCATAGGTAATTCTTTTGCAACCTCTTTTCTTTTAGAAAATAGTTTTAAGGAATCAGTAAAATGTTATTTTTAATACTTTTTTTCCCCCCCCCCTCTCTACTGTTCATCTTAATGGTTTAAAAAAGCAAAGTCACCAAGACGTTACAGTTAGATATTTAGTTTTCTTCCACTGATTTTCTTTGGTTTTTATCCTGATGCCTAACCTCCTTGTGTTTTAGGTTTTCTTTAATTACCCCTGCAAATCAGTGTTTTCAAAAGTAAGATGTTTTCATGTCTTTTACCACTGAAAACCACCTGTTTTACCTGAACAAAACCAGAAACAGTGACTAGCTGGTGAAGCAGTGTTACGACATGCTACATCATATTTACTGGAGTTAGTGGACAGGTCGGCTTAGGAATGTAACTTGCTTCCTTCTAGAACTGCTCCTCTTACACACACTCTGTGCTTTATTAAAGCTCAAATTCTAGTTTTTGTTCATGAAAGTGTAGCACCACTGACTGGATGGAAAAGTGCTGTTTATTATGAATGAATGTGCCAGTCTGACCCACTTACCTTTAAAAATAGGGTAAACCTTACGTCTCTTAAAGACAAAGGGTAATGATTTGCACGTACACGCAGTCTATATAATGATTATAAGGACTACAGTGAAAAGCGTGACCACGATGCAGAAGGTGCATCAAATGTAATGGAACATGAATTTTGTAAAATACTTTACTTTTCTATTGCAAGATCTGCATATTTTATCATACAAGACATATGTCAGATTAAATGGTTTTAGATATCCAGATGTTGGGCTGGAGCCTTGTAAAGTAATTTTAGATTGGTATTTTCCTTTTTGTTCTTTGCAGTAGGAAATGATTAATCTTCAGTCATGCTGTTGTGTGAGAGAAATTGTCCTTTCTTTTTAGTTAAGAAAACATAAAAAAGGTTTAAAAGAAAAAATATTTAAGTGTATTTCAATCACTTCTTCACATTCTGTGTGCTTATTAAATTATAAGGACAAAGCAAGAAACTTAACAAATCTAAACACCTCCTGTCTGTGGTCAGATTGTCTTCTACTGTCCCATACATCACAGCAGTGATGACAGAAGGAGTACTTTCAGCTGGAATGAGCATGTTTCTTTCAAAACAGGAAGCTTAGACAACATTATTAGAAGTATTGTTAAGTGATCATTCTCTTTCTCTATGATTGATCATTGTGTTTTCTTTCACTCCACAAGATTAATGTTGTTTTGCGTTGTTTTTAGAGATGATAATGGATGACTTTTTATAGATTAATAATATCTTGTAACAGCCTACTTTTGATCTTTCGTTATTTTCAAAGTCTTAAACATATTTTCTTGGGATAGTCCTGTATTTTCAACCCAGCAAACTTTTTCTTGCTTCTAATTAAACATAAAGTTAAGAATGTCTGTGGGAACTACTACGTAGGAATCTTGTTTTATTTAATCTGTATTTTGAGATATTTGTATTTTTATAACTCACGAGTATAGAGTTATTTTCTCAAGAAAAATTACACCTCACCTGCAATAAAGACGTTTCTCAAAGTTAGGGTATTTACACATAAACACCTTTTTACTTCCCCCCCCCCCCCCCCCCCCCCCCCAACTCAAAAGGAAGATCTTAAAACTGGCTCAAAGCTGAGCAAGTGATATGTTAATGTGTTGAAAACAAGAAAGATGTTCTCTGAGGCTCTCACTTCATGAACTGAGAGCCCACAAAGATCTGGCGAGACCATGCTGGTTTAATGGAGTTGGCTGCCCCTCATTCTTTTTAATCTGCTGAATTAGATGCATTAAATACAATTTGAAAGATATTTAATGTTTTCCTAACATTGAATTGCTGTGTGAGTAGTTGCTGATGTGGCCACAGTGGTGTTCGTTAAATGTGAAGATGTCGTCTATCTGGACCTCTGTAAGGCCTTTGACATGGTCCCCCATAACATCCTTCTCTCTAAACTGGAGAGGTATGGATTTGATGGGTGGACTGTCCGGTGGGTGAGGAATTGGTTAGATGGTCGCATCCAGAGGGTAGTGGTCAACGGCTCAACATCCAGATGGAGATTGGTGACGAGTGGTGTCCCGCAGGGGTCCGTATTGGGACCGGTACTGTTCAATATCTTCATCAATGACACAGACAGTGGGATTGAGTGCACCCTCAGCAAGTTTGCAGATGACACCAAGCTGAGTGGTGCAGTTGACATGCCAGAGGGACAGGATGCCATACAGAGGAACCTGGACAAGCTGGAGAAGTGGGCCCGTGTGAACCTCATGAGGTTTAACAAGGCCAAGTGCAAGGTCCTGCACTTGGGTCAGGGCAGCCCCCAGTATCAATACAGGCTGTGGAGGATGAGGGGATTGAGAGCAGCCCTGCCGAGAAGGACTTGGGGGTCCTGGTGGATGAAAAGCTGGACATGAGCCAGCAATGTGCGCTCGCAGCCCAGAAGGCCAACCGTATCCTGGGCTGCATCCAAAGAAGTGTGGCCAGCAGGCTGAGGGAGGTGATTCTGCCCCTCTACTCTGCTCTGGTGAGACCCCACCTGGAGTACTGTGTCCAGCTCTGGAGCCCTCAGCATAAGAAAGACATGGACCTCTTGGAGCGGGTTCAGAAGAGGGCCACGAAAATGATCAGGGGGATGGAACACCTCTCCTATGAGGAAAGGCTGAGAGAGTTGGGGTTGTTCAGCCTGGAGAAGAGAAGGCTTTGGGGAGACCTTCTTGCAGCCTCTCAGTACTTAAAGGGGGCTTATAAAAAAGATGGCGGCAGACTTTTGAGCAGGGCCTGTTGCGACAGGACAAGGGGAATGGCTTTAAACTAAAGGGGGGTAGATTTAGACTAGACATAAGGTAGAAATTTTTTACGCTGAGGGTGGTGAAACACTGGCCCAGGTTGCCCAGAGAGGTGGCGGCTGCCCCATCCCTGGAAACATTGAAGGTCAGGCTGGACAGGGCTCTGAGCAACCTGATGTAGTTGAAGATGTCCCTGCCCATGGCAGGGGGGTTGGACTAGATGACCTTTAGAGGTCCCTTCCAACCCAAACTATTCTATGATTCTATGAAGGGAAGGCAAAGGCAGTGTCTCTCTGTAAAATGTGATGAATGCACGCAGTAAGGTAAATGTTTAAGTGCATGTGTGCTGATTGCAATAGTATGATGTATCAAGTTTAGTTAATTTTTTCTCCAGGGATGTGAGAGACTGTCCTTTCTTCAGTGTTACTGTACTTTTCCTAAAGGAGCTTCACTTGCCTAAAAACTTGTAATTGTAATGTGTTGAATCAATTTAGTACTTTCATTTTGCTGAACTGTAAATGGACTCTGAGTCGTCTTGACTGGGCTTTTTCTAAGGGGATACCATGGAATGAGTACATGGGAGTGAGACGTTTCAGTTGCTGTTGCTACTCTTGGATTATCTAATTTAACATAATTGCCTCTTTAGGCTTTCTTAATTTTTTTTTTCCTGAGTGTAAATTGCTTTGGGATTTCTTGAGGGTTTTGTTTTTTTTTTTTTCTACAGGATGTCTGGTAAAGTTCTGGGCACCGATACTGGCTACTTCCAAAGCTCAGCAACTCTTGTTCCGCATCGTGGATTGCTTACTGCTGCCGCACTCTGTGCTCCAGCAGGACAAAGAGCTGCCTGTGGCTTTGCTGTCTGCCATTCAGGAAAGCCTACCTCTTTATCTTCAGGTAAATATCTGAACATTATTATCAGCAGACAAACGTATCTTCAGGAAAAGATTCATATTGCAGAGGATGTTTTCTTTTTCTCTAATCAAAACAAGTGTTGACTGAATTTAAAGAAGCAGCAAGAGGAGTTTTTTCTTGTAGAAGTGGAAGGAAAAACACCACCCCATTGGCTTTCCTCTCATTGCATGCAGCTATGCTGTGGTACGCTCCAGAGCTGCTAGTCTAATCGCTGTATATAGAGAAGCTTTTAGCCAGCCTGCTGTTTACACTGGTCTCTGATGTGAGAGATTTCTGAAACAGTGGATCAAATAATTGTAATATGTAGCAAGACACTTGTTGACATGACAGAGCAAACAAATGTTTTAAATCATCCTTGACTTGGCTAACTGTAGATAATTAAAGACGAGCTACTCTTTTTTCATTGCTCTTAGGAACAAAAGACAATCCTCTGCGTATCATGGCACTGTTTTATCTTAATAGTTTGAGAATGTGTTTTCCTGAATCAAGTTCCTGCTGCTTACACTTCCATGACTAAAGCCGCCTTTCCCATTATTCCTGCTATTCTTCCCTCAGCTTACCTATCGCTCTTGAAATTCTGTAAGGCTTGTTGATGCTGTAGAAAGAGATTAATTCCTGCGGGTGAGGAAGAGAAAAAATGTATTTTTAAAATAAATAAGTTGATGTGTTTTTCCTTGTAAATCCTTGGGTCTTTTTTGCTTGCTTTTTTCCCTTCCCTCTTAGTCTTTATTTTGATTGCAGTCTTAACCGATTACTTTACAGGATTGTATTGTGAATCAATGCAGTGGTGACATTGTAAACATCCCTCAGATTTATTCCTTTCAAAAGTTGCATTGTGATCGATGGCATGTCATATGGACGTGAACACGATTATATAATGATGTGCAGAATATGGCTTGCTTTGCTGCTCTGTAGGTATTTTCAGAAGCTATATACATGTAGGACCATCTGGACACTTGACATTACCACAGAGTGTGACTGTCTGCTTTCTAATTTAGTATTTTAGTCAGAGAGCACTGTTTCTCTGTAGTCTGCACATACGGATATAGTTTTAAGATGAAGCCACTCAAGTTGGTTTTGAAGTCCAAGTGTTGTGGACCCTTGTTTCCTGTTTTCTTTGTCAGTCTCTGACTTCCTGACCTCACTGTCGTACTCTTCAGGAGTCTGCTGCGTAGTCCATGTGATTTCCAGCTAAGCTAGATGATCTTATTGACCAAATAGTTTATTTTAGACAAATGCTGCTTCTAGAAAAGAAGTAATTCTTTAATTTGACAAACACTTCTGGGGAAAGAAGACAAAGAGGAGTCTTATTTTTCCTATTTCAATATGGAACTTCTACATTTTATTAATTGTTTTTATTTA
The DNA here is from genome assembly GCF_965638725.1 of Aptenodytes patagonicus. Classification (NCBI taxonomy): domain Eukaryota; kingdom Metazoa; phylum Chordata; class Aves; order Sphenisciformes; family Spheniscidae; genus Aptenodytes; species Aptenodytes patagonicus. Next base: position 47,202,880 of record NC_134951.1, on the reverse strand, counting down.
CAAAGTTCCAACATTAAGTGCTTCAAACTGCTTCATTCATTCCAAAATACTTCCTTCCCCTTTATTTGGGAAAGTGGAAAAATGCCGATTTAGGATCAACTGAAAATAAACGTATTTCACTATCGGTTTAAAAAATAATATTCTCTTAGGACTGCTTCTGAGCTCCTTTGAGATTGAATGGATTCTAGGCACTCCCTGACTTCTCAGGTTATCGTTTCACAGTTGGCTTAAGGGAAGTTGGCTTGAGGCTAAATTCATTCCCTTTCACACCCATGTGCATTTGCATTTAATTTGCTTTAATGATTCTGTGAATATGGGATGATTTGTGAGCTGATTCAACAAGTAACTAGCCCCACAAAACAAACAAACAAAAACCCCAAACCCAAATGGGCATATCAGAAAAGTGATAAAACAGTATGTGTGGGAAGGAAAGCATGTGAACATGGTGGGAGGAAAGACAGAGAAACAACATCCTCTGGAAATAACCCCACCTTGACTAACTTAAGCTGCTGGTGAAATGTGTGATCAGACCCTCCTTGGGTGGCTGCCCTATGTCTGGTGCCCATTCCTGGAGGTGGAGCAGTGGTATTTTAGTGCAGGAGCCTTAATTCACCCTAATGTTAGACAAACATTGTTCCATAGATCTGTCCCTGTAACATAAGATCTACCTTACAACTTAATCCTTTGGCAGTTACATGAAAATAAAGAAACAGGAATTTGGAGACCATGCAAAATATCTTCTGATACATGCAAATTCTTTATTTGTAGTCAAAGCATAAAAGCCCTTGAGTAGCATTTCTACTCAGAGGTCTTTTAAATTTTTTTTTTTCTTTTTTCTAGTCTTCTGAAAAGTTCCAGGCTCCATCTCAATCTTCTGTTCTTTTTTTGTTCTGAATTCTCCTTCTTCAGCTCTTTCAGTGTGGCCTCTTCCTCCTTTGTCTAAAAAGCCTTCCTAGATCTCAGAAAACGTATTAGTTTGCAAGCGATGGTTTGCAAAACTTCCCTCTTTCCAGAGCTTTTAACAACTAATCTTAATGTGGTTTATTTGATCCTTTTATGTGGGTTTTGAAAAGGATTTGAAATCAATCTTAGTAGCAGGTAATTAATTTCACACATTCATTGATGCAGCAATCTTATGAAATCCTATAGAATTTCTGAATTGTGTAGAAAAAGATTCCCCAAAGGGTCACAAACCCTGTGTAATGGTAATGCAACCGGTCACACAACTTGGGCAGCAGGCTTAAAAACAAGAACAATGTTGTTGTCGCTGTGCTCTACTAAGAGAGGGCATTGCCTTTCTTTGTCACCCTAAAATGGCGGAGGCCAGTGACAACATATGAAGCTCCTTCCTCTCTCCCCAAAGCATAGTTCACAATTCATCAAAACTGATGACTGTATCCCACCTTCCCTCACCACCCCCCCAAACCTACAGGTTTATTTTTAATAGATCAAAATTACAGGCTGTGTTTAATTTTACACAAGCGCAAATAATTGTCAAATGTGCTAAGACTAGATGTTGCACTTCTCTCTCCTCAATTTAGACTGACTGTATTTACTTGTTATGTTGGTGTTTACTGTATATATAAATTTGGGCTATACAGCTGTGCCTTTTGGCAGTTACGGGGCAACTGGCCTGTTCTCCACTATACATTGTACTTATCTAGAAGTTTCCTTCAAACTCAGTCACTGATTCTGCCTTGTCAAAATAGCTTAGCTCTAGCAACTTTTAAGCTAGTATTTTTTTCTTGCCTAAAGGGTTACTGTCTGGATATTATTTCTTTCACTGTGCATCAACTGTTTTGATAATATTTGATGGCCTAAGAAAGATTTTGTTGGGATATAATATCAAAATTGTCCTCGATGTTGTTTGAACGATGGACTTCAGACAATAAAGCATGAAGAACATGAATGAACAGCTGTTTTATAATATTATGGGACTGTTCTTAATTATGAGATAGTGAGGCATGTAAAATCTAACGTTGGATATTTTGCCATTTTAAAAAAGTTGAGTTGATTTGTGTGATAGTGGATTGCTGAAGCTTACCACAGGAAATTTGAGAGCAGTTGAGATTGCTCTTGGATTGATTTCTTGGAGAATGATTTGGAGGAATTTTGGTACACATTTACCAGTAATATGGGAAAGAACTGAAGCGGTGTACAGAACTTATTTTAGAGAAGAAATACTAGTTTAAATGTATCTTGCAGAATACAGTGTAGGTGCATGGAATAAGCTTAATATACATCATGATGGGAAGGGTAAGATACCCTGCTTGATTTATCAGCGTTAATCCTGTCCAAAAATAGAAGATGGTTGATTTCTATCTAAATACAGGAGAGTGGTGAAAGAGCTTAATTCTAAGTAGTGCTTGGCACATACATTTTCCAGTGATTTTAATGGGCCTGTGCAGGCTCAGCATTTGTCAGAGATCAGACCTTAAAAGCCCTCCTGTGAGCCACATCTGTGGCCCGATATTTGAGCAAGCTTATTAATACATTTTGTGAATTATAGTATGTGTTTAATAGGAATTGTACAACATTAATTGGCGAACAGCAGATTTATTCCAACAGCAGGACTGATATTATAAGTCATCATTAGGTAGCTTGGCATTTCTGCAGTGAATAGTGCCAGTAATCCATACTAATCGGTTCTTCGCTCTCCACAGGTGATTTACAGATATATGGATAAATCAGAAGAAAGAGGCAGCTCTGGCCACAAAAGGTTCCTGCAGTGAACACGCACAGGAATCAGTTGCCTTCCTGCTAAAACGAGGAGCAGATGTTGTCATGCCCCTCTGCTCCCCTTAAAATGTCTTTGGTTTTTTTTGTTTTTTTAACCTCAGAAGATGGCTAAAGAACGTAGTTAAGAAAAAGAGGGTGGCTCTATCAACCCTTTAAAGTCCATCTGCTTTGCAGGGATTGTCCTAGGGGTCTGATGTGATTGATTTCAGATCTCTGGTCCAGAATTGCAGTCCAGTAGCATGTGTTTCTTTTCTCTCTCATATGAACAGTAGCTTCCTTCATCTCTGCTAATTACTGGTAGGATTTAAAAGAAGAAAGTTCTATGTGATTTCCTTGTAATCACATCCTTGGCCAGCGCTGCCTAGGATATTTTGCCATTGTACTGAGAGATTTGCAGCTACTGTGCAGTGTTGTTAATTTATCCCTTGTGCCACTTGGGATACGGCGTTGTCAGACCTTGTGCAGCTCTGTTGCTCTCTGCACTTATGCAAGAAAAAAAAAGTCCAAAATAAAGAACACAGTGTTGAGCTAAAGTCAATGGGCCTTCATGTCCAAAAGAGAAATCGAAGTTCTTCTCTGGAAACTTTTAGGGAACAGTGGAAGCGTCAGGGTCAAAGGTGTGACGATTCTTCCCTGAAGAGCTTTGATGCTGTAGATGTGCCCTTTATGTGTGAGGACTGATTCGTGGATTTTTCTACTACGTGGAAGAGAAGGGTTTTTTTGTTTGGGGGTGTTTTTCTGGCTCCCAACAGAATGGAAGGTGATTTTTCTCACTGTTGTCTCAGTGGAAAAAAGAATTTGTATCTTGGAAGCCATTGGTGCTAATCTTGTGACTTTCGTTAGGAAAAATGATGAGGATCCTCCTTATTGAAGAGAGAATTTTGGTATTACTACGTGGTTTTAAAAATTACACCTTTTTTGAGAGGCAGCATCTCTGCCTGACCCACCAAAAAGGAACCTAGAATCCTTTCTAAAGAAAACATTAGGTTACAGAAAAAAGGCGTTTTCCATGTTTTTAAATGCTTCTTAAGTTAACAGCTCTCCTTACAGGATTTCAGGAGCTCTCTCTAGCCTCATCAGATAACTAAAGAAAAAAAATCACTAGTTAACTTATGTCCTTTTTTTTCCTCCCTAGTCAAGAAGAGTATCTTTCAGTAATGCTCTTGACAGGGTGTTGTTTTTTTTCGTGTAATCCTTTCCTTCTTTTTCAGATTACATCTCTCCCCATCCCACACCCCAAAAAATTAGAACCAGTTTACTTCAACTCAAAAAATGAAAATGCTTTTATGAAGGATCAGGGTATGCTTGTTGGTCCATCTTCAAATGAAACTGTTAGAAGAGCTGCAAAATTTATCAGTGTTCCTTCAGCTATCTAAATTCTAATATTTTTTTCTTTTTATTGCACCTATTAAGTATCTTTAGGATCATTTCTTAAAACCAGTAATGCTTACTATTTAATAATAACTGATTTCTTCCTTCTTTTCTTGATACTATGTAGCATTTGTTGATCGTCAATTTGAAGAACTGTCTCATTTTAGTAATTATCATTTTTAGTTCTTCACAGGTGTTATTCTTCATGTATTCCTACAGGTGTCCTCTATAAGGTTGTGATGTTATTTGTGTCCCTTCTATCAGGGACATATATACACTTTCTCACAGATTTTTTTTTTTTTGTACAGTCTAGAGTCTTAAGAGTGCCAGCTCCGATTTTGGGATTATGGAATATTTTCTGTCTTTTTGTAAGAGCTGTACATCAGCAAGCACAGGCAACTCTTCTTTATGCCTGCTGCATCATCTTATTGAAAACACCAAACACTCAAGCTTACATACTAAATAATCTGTCATCTGTAACGGTCTGAGTCTGCTACCTGCCAACGGTTTTCAAGAATTCTGATATAGCAGCAGTTGCTTTTTCCTACAAAATTTTGCTGTATGTACACAAAAGGAGGACAGAATCTGAACTGTTTATCAAAGCCCCAGTTCAGGAAGTGTGGTTTTTTTCATTGGGACTTACAAAATTACCAAGGAGCTCTAGAGGTGTGTGAAATTAAACCCTAACCGAACATGACTGTGTTCAAGAGGGCCACCTACAGCAAGTCTTCAGGGAGGTTCTGAAGTACCTCGTACCTTGAAAACTCGTGTTTCCTGTAGCTGTTTACTGTGGAACCAAAATTGGGAACTCCCCATTTCAAGAAAGTGCCGAGACAACCCTCAGCTATGTCTCAACCTGCTTTTTTTCTGAAAGAATTGTTCTGTCACGTTCACACAGACAGGTATAGATGAAAACCTTTTTGGGGAGGGAATCCTAAGTGAAAAGCAACAGAAATACTCTTTGTCAGTAGCTGGGGAACAAAAGCAGCTTGTCTTGAACTATTAATTCATATATTAGGGGCATTAGCTTACCTCAGCAACCATCAGTATTCAGGCAGATACTCCTCCTACCAAAACTGGAGCCTGGATTGCAATGCTAGTGGAAGTGTGAAGTACTGTTGAAGTTGCTGTCAAGGGAACTCTGTGCTTGAACTTCTTTTACGCCATTATTCTTGTTGGACAAAACTATTGTGAAAACTGAATTCTCAAGAGGCTCCTGTTTGTGCCGCTGACTGTGACCCTTGTGATAGGAGATCATGGGACTTTTTTATTTTTTTTCTTAGTGATTTGTTCTTCTTCCTTTCAGTATTCAAAGGAAGGGGGAGGAAACTCTTAACTTTCTCTCACAGCAAATTGTACCAGTAAGAAGAATACTCTTTTTTCAGAGATGATCCATGTGCATGTTGTATAACTATGGGTCGTGTTCAGATAGGCACTTTCTGGGCAAGTACTTTCATTATAGATTTTTCTCTGGATCAATATAGCTTATATTGGATAAATCACAGCAGTTTTAGCCTTATCTTAAACAGATTTTTAAAAAAACCTCTAAATCCCTTATAAATGGTGCCTAATTTACCCTAATTTGCTCACACTATGAGCGAATTTTTTCTTGTCAGACCACGATTCTATGTGCTCATTTTTCTGCTATATCGTTTGTGCAAAAATTTCACATGGTGCTTTACAAACAGATGAGGTATTCTCTCTCTCCCTTCATAAATCTTACCTGACTAATATACTTTGTTAGACCACATACAGAGTTGAAAGAGAAATGAGGAGCTCTTGGGCACAGAAACACTTCCTCAGGTCTGAAATGCCAAGGTTTTATTTCAAATTTGAAGGGGAGCTTGCATGTCCCTAAGCTTATCTTCCAATATATTAGTTAGTCTAGTAAAAGATTTTTCTCTCCTTTGCAAGCCTTGCCCTGGCTCCGTCTTCATTTGTAGACCATCGTATCTGCAGCAAATTACTGGTGCTTATTTGTCATGCAATAGTTACTCTGTATGCTGCAGTTTACACAGCATTAGGCTGGTTTTGGCTGGGGTAGAGTTAATTTTCTTCACAGTAGCTAGTATGGGGCTATGTTTTGGGTTTGTGCTGTAAACAGTGTTGATAACACAGGGATGTTTTCGTCACTGCTGAGCAGTGCTTACACGGAGTCAAGGCCTTGTCTGCTTCTCACACCACCCCCACCAGCGAGGGTGCACCAGTACCTACCACCAGTAGGCTGGGGGTGCACAAGCAGTTGGGAGGGGACACAGCCGGGACAGCTGACCCCAACTGGCCAAAGGGATATTCCATACCATGTGACGTCATGCTCAGCATGTAAAGCTGGGGGAAGAAGGAGGAAGGGGCGGGGGGGAATGTTCAGAGTGATGGCATTTGTCTTCCCAAGTTGCTGTTTCATGTGATGGAGCCCTGCTTTCCTGGAGATGGCTGAACACCTGCCTGCCCATGGGAAGTAGTGAATGAATTCCTTGTTTTGCTTTGCTTGCGTGTGCAGCTTTTGCTTTAAACTGTCTTTATCTCAGCCCACGAGTTTTCTCGCTTTTACTCTGTTGATTCTCTCCCCCGTCCCACTGCGGGGGGAGTGAGCGGGTAGCTGTGTGGTGCTTAGTTGCCGGCTGGAGTTAAACCACGACAAGCGTGTAGCGAGTATTTAGCCTACGGTTGTTAAAGATTTATTCAAAAGTATTGTTAAAAATTTATTCAATTTCTCACTTTCTAAAATTTTCTTCTACAGGGCCTGTCCTTCATATGTTGTCAGTCCCAAACACAGGGTGCCTATTTAAATCAACTGCTTGGGAGCATTATTCAACAGTATTTTGGACGATTTCTCCCTTCTTCTCCGACTGTGCTTGGAGCCGGACAGCATCCTATGCTGACTGCTTTATGCAGTTCCATTACAGCTCCCCAGATGCTCCGTCTACGGAAGACCACTCTGCATGTCATAAAGTAAGGACCGGTGAAGTAAAAAAACATCACTTACTCAGATTTCACAAATAGCTAATGAGCAAGGGAATGCCACTGTTTTCTTCTCAGTTAACTGATAGTTTGGCTGTGGGAAGAGCCTGTAAGTTGCTGGGCAGGGAGCAAAGGAAGGACAACGTGTACACATCAGGAGAGTAAAATTGGGAAGATCTGGAGACTGGTGAGAGAGTCATTGAGGACAGAGGTCCTAGACTATAAGAAAACATATCACATGGGGCCACGTGAAAAGGAAGTACTTTTCTAGAAAAATTACACTCCAATATACATCATCATATGTTTGTGTCTCAGGCTCTATTTAGGGTCACAGAGTTGTAGTGCTTATAGTTGCCACAGTTACCTGTGCGTGGGAGGCCGCCTGGCTCTGTAAGTGTCAGGGTATACCTAGGTGTGCCAGCTACCCAGGGGAAGTGGAAAATTTGGGGTGTGGGAAGAGGGAGATGTAGAGGCAGGGAGACAGTACTTGTTCACTGTGCTGTCAATACTCACACGATGTCAACAGCAGCTGTAAGTGCTGGGTCTCTGCGGCTGAAAGGCCAAAGCTTTGTATTATATACTGCAGAATAGGGAACAATCTGTACTTTTTGTCTATGTTGGGAGAGGAATTAAACCCCCTCAAATATAAGGTGATTGCTTATATCCAAGGTAATTGTGTTTTTCTTTGTTAAAGAGTGTGTATACATGTTGATTAAAAGAATTTCAGTGTTGATCTTGGGTAAATATGATAGGCAATCCTTTAAGTAAAGCCTGTATTATCACATATTAAGGGAGTGAATTAAGCTTTCACAATCTTAGTTCTGACATGTTTTTAACTTACAAATACTCAAACTTTGTCATCTTAATAAAGTTATTTTTGAATGTGTGCATGCATGTGTGAATTTTAAGATGGACAGTGGAAAGTTAGTTCTGAAAGTGTAATGGCACTAGGTGATTTGTAAGACATGAAACGTTCCTTAGTGATCTGGGAAGAATGTCGCAGAACTGAGCAGCAGTCTGATTTGCAAACTGTTGGGTGGTCAGGAGGCAGTCACTAGGTCTATACATAAATACGTAGAGAGTTCGCTAGCCGTGAATATCTTGCTGCTGCACAGAGGAAATGGAACCACGTGATCAGGGGTGTATTATCCAGGTCAGAGAACTGTTTTAGTGGAAGAGCACCCCCAAAAAAAATAGTGTGAAATTTTTATAGTAAATTAATGGGGTAGAAGATTTCAGAGTTGCTAATATTAAAGTGAGTAAGACCACACGATACAAGAAACGTGGAAGTAAAGTGTTACAACTTTCATTTGCCAAGTTATACCAGTGCTCTGAAGCTGTGCAATGAAATACTTGGATCTCTGAAAGTCAGGTTTCATTTGAAAGTTGTAGAAGCACTCCCTTATTAAGTTTTTAACAAGGATGATGGCTTTTAATTGATGCATTGCTCATAAACATGCATGCCTTGTTTGAGTAGCTAATGGTACCTAATATTAATTATCTAAAAAGTTTTTTTCGAAGGTTCTGGGAGTGCTCTTGCTAACTGATGAATAAACGCTGTGTTCTTTTTACCGGCACTCTTCTCTCCTGAATGCTTCAATTTAAACTTATTGTCTTCAGATTTCAGTAATTTGTACTGTCAAACCAACAGTAGTTCAGATGCTTGTATCCTTTTGTAGAAAAATAACAAACCAAGCTGTTCAAATTGGAACACTCAATGTGCGTGATGTCAAAATTTGCTCTTGTTGCAGATTGACAGGTCACCTTGTATCTTTGTGGCAAATTTTATACTGGAGATGATTTTGTTAATTTTGACAGAGCAAAAGCAGACACTGGCTGTCCTGTTACAACGTACTGTTGACAAAAATAAAATAACAGTACCAGGATAACAGCAGAGCTGTTACCGCAAGTTGGATTGCGAGTTGACAAAAGCACTAAAGCTGAATAAAGTAATTGAACAACAGTTGTGTTTTGGATGTTGTTTTAGGGTCTTAAAATATTGACTCCTCCCTTTATTCAATTATTTTATGAAGCTGCCTTTGTATTTTAACTTTTATAGTCACACTTGGCTTTTTAACTATGATAGCTGTTATTTCTCACTCCCTCTCAACAGAAGAGTCAGAAGGCATCACTGTCCTCTGATAAATGGGGAGTCATTGCTAAGACTAAGACAAATAGAAGCCATTAGTTGAGCCTAGATAAAGATAGAAATATATGTAATAGGCCTCCTGCTGAAATATCACAAAGTTATTTTAAGGTATATGGTGCTTGCATTGAATGGCAAAACCAAATTATGGACTTTGTTCTGGTTTGCTTTGTCTTCCCAGTGAAAACTACATGCAGTTTAAAGGTAACGCTCCACCTCCTCGCTTGGCCTCAGTTGTTGCTTTCATTCTTGAAGTACTTCAGAGAACCCAGAGCACTGAACTATGTGACATTGACGTGGTTCTCCCAGCCGTGTTGAAATGCATGGTATTGGTTAATGAGCTACAAGGTGAGCTGCTTGTTTGCTTTCAGCACATCTCTGCACACCCGTAAGATTTTTTGTACTGCTGAGCATCTTTCATCCCAATATTTAAGACTCTCAGATGAGGTGAATGGGATACTTTGGCCAGATACACGGGAGAAGCTTTCTTTTTTCATTAACTGGTCTGGGACTTCTGTCCCCAAGAGGCAGAGAAGTCCTGCCTTGTTTCGCTCTCTGATGAACTAATGATCAACTTCTCAGGAATCTGAAGAGCATTTCCTTTCTCCCCATCCTTCCCATCTCATTCCTCCCAGACTGGCTAACTCTGGAAGTTTTCTTGCACCTAAAGCTTTGAGAGCAAGTGAGACTAGCGTATGTTCTCCCCATAGAGGCATTATAAATGGTTTAAAAATAGCATGTTGCTCTCTGAAGGCATCTTTGAGTCTTCTTTCTTCTTTTAGCATGCTTTGTTTGGTAGTGAGAACTTCTTTATTTTTAGCTTCCTAAAAAATGAAGCACTCTGTTCAGCCCACAGCTGTATAATGAATGTGCATGTGTGCACAGGCCCAAAATTTCCACTTCTTGCTGCCAGTAGAGGCATTAAGCAAAATGGGGATTCACCTCTGACTTCTCCTGGGAGTTTTGTCTAATAGAAGTACTTTTTGATTCTGGTCTATAAAAGTTTCAAGGACAAGATATGCTTAGGAAATTAGCTGAATCATCACACACATTTCTTCCCCCTTTTGCCATCATAGCCATATCTGCCCGAAGCTGAAAGTACCTGCTTTGCAATGTGCTGTGGAGTAGAATGAGCTGAACGTCTTCTGCTGCTGTGGCCGCCAGCCCACTGCCTGCCTAGACAGGGCTCCACCACACCCCTGTAGAAAAGTCCTTGCAGCCCAGTTCCACCTTTATAAAGGAAGAGCTGCATCTTTCAACTTGAATATTTATTTGGAAACAATTAAGAGGAAGAAAACAGTGGGGTTTTGTGGGGTTTTTTTCCCCTTAAAAAAAGAGGTAGGGTGGATTTCAGAACAGTATCCACCATTGAGGTAAGGAGTAGATCTATATAGCCTTGGGCAGGATATAATGCCATGACTGCTTTTCTTTAATTCAAATAGGAATGATTAAAGAATACAAACAGAACTTAAATTTAAATAAATCTCTATTTCCACTAAGTGTGTGTCTCTTTGCTTCGACTTAAAGAGACCATAGTGTGTACTTAAAAATCTGTATGTTTAAAGTATAATGGTGGTGAAAATAAGACTTTTGCATAAATCTGTGATTCATTCTGTTCTTTATAGCCAATCTAACTAACTGCTCTCGGCCATTTCCCTTGCATCAAAGTAAGATAAAACCAATTTTTTTTCTCATTTAAAAATTGTAGCCTTCATGAAAGACATTCTCCAGATGGTCAGTTCAAGAGCTCTGTGTGAATCTTGTGATTTTTCTTTTACAGTTAAAAAGATATCTACAGACATTGTACAGTACATGGTAGAAGGCTGCCAAGCAGGGTCAGGAGGAGAACGTGCCACCCAGCTGACTTCTGTATTTAGGTAACCAGAAAACGTGCCAATTGGCAGTGAAGCTACTGCAAGCCAATTGACAGCAAACATGTTTTTTTAAAATAACTAATTATCCTTAACATACTGCATTGTCACTTGTTTATGGTATTTAAATAACGGTACTTTTGGCACTGGTTTTAAACATAGCTTGGCCAAAAAGCCAGAGCAAAAAAGTAGAAGAGAGAAACATAACTGCTTTCTCACGGATTAGGTACTGTTTTGAAAGGTATGTGATAGAGAGGTACGTTGCTGCTGCAATGGGAAAAACTCGACGTGAATGGGGATGGTCACTGTTAGGCGCTGTGAAAGATGCACGTGCCGAATTTGAAGTGCATATAATGGAGATCAAATCCTCATATAACAAGCTTAGCTTTTTTTTTGATTGATTTGATTTTGTGACAAAAAATAATAGATTATTATTACATAAATTATACTTATTCCATACATCTGCAAAATGAATCCTGTTTCTCACATGGATACAGTAGAAGACCTGCATGAGCTGAGACCCAAAGACGTTCTGCAAACCTCAGCACTGGTGCTGTATTGGGTCATGTCTAGATGAAAGCTCCAGAGACACTCACTGAAATAAGCGTGAATATTTGTACGTGATACATCACTTTCATGGGATGTTTCATCCCTAGGGTGTTACTCCCGATTCGAATGTAATCTGTGATCTTTAAAGACCTCAGACCCTCAGGAAGACAAATGGGCGTGCTTCCATCCAGTGGTCTGCCCTGCTTAAGGTCGAGAGGAGCTTTGTAAGACATGCTAACATTATTTCTGAAGACTTGATTCTAGATCTCGTTTCGCTGGTCTTTTTTTTTTTTTAATTATTATTTTTTATTAAACAATAAATACACGTTTTAGTTTTGCATTCAGACAGACGCATTACAAAGTAAAGTGCTCTGGAACAAGTCAGCCCTGGTGAAACAGCAGCAGAATCTGACAATTTGCTCAAAAATGAATGTGTGGGGTTTTTTAGCATTGGCCTTCAAAAGCGTGGCTTCGTTTAGAGAAAGTATTCCATGTAGAGTATTTCAGTGTAACAATACGAAAATTGCCATGCAGCCAGATTGCTTGTTCTGATTAGACTCTTCAGTTGGTTTTTGGCATGTTCTCTGCATCTAGTTTTGACCTTGCATTAAATGCCTCTGTGTCCCCCTCAGGCAGTTTATCCGGGAGTATACTGCCGTGTATGATCACCGGGTTTTCAGCATACTGGAAACAGTGGCAGTCTTGGATCAGACGTTAGTTACCAGCCTGATTCCCACAATCACGCAGTCTCTGAAGGATTCAGAGCGCAAACAAGGTCTTGGAAGAAATGCTGCACGGAGGTTTGATTTTTATTTAATATTGTTTTTTCACAATGAGCAGTAGAGGTTTATTCTCTTTTGAAAGAAAGCAATGTTAGACAGCAGCGCAGACACTCAAAAATGAGTGATTTTCAAGTGTGTTCAGCCAGAAATCTCCCTTCGCTCAGGCCTTTCATGGTTTTAAGCCATCTGTATTTGCTAAATATTTTTAGAGCTGTTTTGACACTAGGGCTACAGACCCCAATAGAATTTATGCAAAGCCAGGTTGCCTCTGCTCACTACGCTGTGTGTGGCAAAACAGAATAAAGAAGAATTCCTGCCCCAAAAAATCTTCCCGTCAGTCCCTGTTTTAGAGGACTTTATGGGTTATATGTAAAATTACGGTATAATCAGATATGATCTGAGGTGCCTGGAAAAGAAATACTCATGGCTTAATTTCAAGAGTTCTCTCGTAATATAGAATAGAATAATTTTCAGTTGGAAGGGACCTACCACGATCATCTAGTCCAACTGCCTGACCAGTTCGGGGCTGACCAAAAAGTTAAAGCACGTTGTTAAGGGCATTGTCCAAATGCCTCCCAAACACTGACAGGCTTGGGGCATCGACCAAGTCTCCAGGAAGCCTGTTCCAGTTTTTGACCACTCTCTCGGTAAAGAAATGCCTCCTGATGTCCAGTCTAAACATACGAGAGTTGTGGGTGTCCAGAAAAGGCTGGCCTCCTCTCTCCGATAGGCACAGCAGACTCACACTTCCTCTGCGTGCCCCCCAAGAACTTAGAGCAGCAATATTTGACTTGTGAATCCATCTGGCGTTAGGAGGAAACGGCACATGAGGTGAGCAGCTCCGCACAGGTGGTGGCATCTCTGGGTGCAGGTGCAGCAGTGAACTTTCAGCACCTATATAATAAAGGCTGGCCCTTGACCCTCGTGCGGGTCTGGGCCAGGAACTGGCCTCAGCGTTTGCATTTATGCGTATACTGGGACTACTCAAAGGGCAGGATCCTAGTCACGCCTCAGACTGGAGAAGTTTTGAGCTGCACATCAGCAGGGTCTGGGCTATGAAAAACCCAAAAGACGAGTTGCGCAAGAATGTAACTCATAAAACAGTAAAGGGTAGTCACAGGGTATTAATTTTCCATTTAATGAAAAATATATTTAACTCACTTGTAATTATATTATTTACTTTTTATTATCCTCTACCAACAAATACATTTGCTTTTATTTAAGGGTATTCACCCAAAGTCAGACTGAAGTACCATTATATGCAGGATTTTCATACTACCTGCTTTTGATCTTTTGATAATGTATTTCATGGCCAATTTTCATATTTTTTTATACTGTTAATAAGGTAAAATTAATCCCTTTACCTACAAAATGTGAGGAAAAAAACAAAAACAGGTTGTTTGAGCTTCCTGAATATATGCTTGGAGATTACTGAAGAGCTACATTTCTTTTAGCCTCATCACTTAATGTATATATTATCAAATCTGTTGTTGATGTTTTGTGTTAATGATTTGCGTTTAGAATGTGCTCCATTACCCAGCAGTCTAAGGTGATCCATGAACACTTTATTGTAAGAACACTAATAACTTTTTTCTCTTCAGTCCTGGCCACTAAATACCATTATATTAACATATTCTGTGCAATTATTGTAGACATTAAAGTGCAAACCCATATATATATATATATATATGAGAAACAAAGTTCAGAAGTTGCATTAGATGCTTATAGTGGTGATGTCCAGTGTTGTTATTGCAAGGAACTAGTATGAAAACTGCAGTTTTGTTTGCTCAAGTTAATATTTCATGAAAAAGATATATAATTAGAATAGACCTAAATGTCAGAGTCAGTACTTTAACAATAATTATATTGTCTATGTTGGAGGGTATTAGAATGAACTTAAGGTGAAAAGTCTCATCAACACACATGCACTCTTCTGGAAAATCCACTTGAGTGACAGTCCTCTTCTGAATTCCAGGTTTATTTTAAAATGGTCGTTGCCCTTTGTTGAGGATGACGGTCTAAATCTCTACCAGCGCCAGTCTGCACCCTAGTGCCAGTGGCTCACATCACTGTGCTGTAGCATGAGTCACAGAGAGATTTCTTATGCGGAAATCAGATAGCAAACATGATGAAGTCTGAATGCCAATCTCACCTAAGCCTTGGAAACTCTACGTTTTAAAATTAAAAAATTCTATTTCACAGCAGTTTACTAAGCAAGCAGACTTCCAAGCATCTTCACCACACTTGTGCCGTAAACAATGCAATCCTTATTCTTCTTCCAACCTGACCATGCTAAAAATCCACAGCAAACAGAGCAGTTGAATAGATGGGGGGGGCGGGGCGGAGCGGAAGGAAAGTTACTGTGTTTTAATATCCCAATATGTAAACAATGTGCTTGGGAATCATGTGCTTTTACTCCTAGGATGTGTGAGGTTGTTTAAGTAAAACGTTATATTCTTTTGTTTTTTTCAACAGAGAAGCCTATAAAAGACTCTTATCTTACCTCACAGAGGCTGGACAAAATGAGATACAAAAACTGGAAAATGAGACAGGTTAGCAGTGTGCTGGTGATTAATCCTTTCCTCTTGAACGTTCTGACACTGTCGATACCTAGAACTGCACTCTACGACACACTAGCCAAGTTCTTTATCTTTCCAATGGCAAAACATTTATCAATTCTGTGGGTTTTTTTTCCCCCCAAGTTATGTATTAATTTTAATAATTTGTGTGGTATTTGAATATTGTCATGCATTTGAAAAGTAACTCTCAATGCACTGTGGAATGGCAGTTGAAAGGTACGGCAAATTTATTACATGTTAAAATGTCTATATGAGCAGAGCTTGTATTGCAACATACGAGGTAGGATTTCAAAGAATCGAAGTAATTTCACACAACTCAATTCACATTGCGCGAGACCTGACCCTCTTAACGCTGTACTCTTGAAAAATCTCATAACGTCCCTAAGCAAATCATAACTTTGTAATTTCTAATTTATTATTTTAGTAGAATGAGAAAAATTGTGATCTCTAGTACTGAACTTGTTGAATGCAGTGCATTCACCAGGAGCTGCGCCAGTAGGATAAAGCTATCGTTTGTTAAGAGGGCTTGTGTATGTGTTGCACAAAATGTATATAGCTGTCTTAAACTTCCACCTGTATTAAAACATTAAAGTCTTTCAGATTCTAGTGTGAAATCTCTTCTGTTGTCTTTGTGGGTAATATAAGAAAAAGTAAGTTCAGATTTCCTGTCCTCCTCCTTTTCAGTACTATGTTCTTAAATTTAACCCATAATTTACAGTGATCACATGATCTTTTATTAGTCATGGCACTCTTAATTATCCATTTAGCTGAGACTAGGTGTAAATGGTGTGCAGAAAAAAAAAAGAGACAGACTTCTAAAGAAAATACTCATTTGGGGAATTTATTCAGTTTGATCATAGGCTAGTAATTATTCCTGTTTGCCTGGAATGTTGGATCTTCCAAATAATTTGCTGTGTTTTGGATTATCTCTTGGGTCTTTCCAGGACAGGTCTAGCTCTGTAACTTTTTCTATGTTTTTTTTTCTAAAGTTCTCGGGAAACTTTTGTTAATGCCTGTGGTATTCACACTTTTCACTTCCCTCAATAACCTGTATTTCTGCAACTACTTACTGGACTTTGGGAGTGGTAAGTTTCCCCTAATGGCAACACTGGTGAACAGGCTGCTTACTTTTAAAGTTACTCAAATTTTAACTTTACGATATTAATGGGGAGGAAAGATTATTTTTGTGTCTAACAGCTCCACAAAAATCCCGAAAATCTTGTGCAGAGCAGCTTCTCTTTCGTTACGGTAATCTTATCAAGTCGAACTAGATAATCTTTTTGCCTAAATAGGCTATTGTTACTTCAGATAATGCAGTAACTAAAAGCCTCTTTAGGCTACTTAATAGTGCAGAACATGGAGGTTCTTTTCATTATGAAAGTGACTTATTGAACTTGCATTGTAGCTTCTTGTAAGCTACTGTACCTGGGAGGAGTCTTATTCATCTCAAGAGGATTGTGCTTCTAAAAAGCTTTTTTTTAAAAAAATAAAATAAAATAAAATAAAAACCTCTCCAAGAGAGACTACTAGAGATGCCTGCGAAATTGGAGTCCTACCACACAGTAGATTACAGAACAGATGTCTGACTGCAGTATGACTTCCTGAAGGTAAAACCTTTGACTTTTAAAGGATAGAGCAGATAGTATAACAAAACATTTAATGATGTGTTTAGTAGATTGTTAATGACACATTTAATACTATCTGTAGTGGTTGGAAGTTTCTGAAAAAGCAACAGAGTTTTATGTAAATGTGTAACAGCTCCTGGTGCATGAGACAGTAATTTAAACAGTTTGGAAATTATCGTTCTTCTCTGTCAAAAAGTTAATGCGAACAGAAATAAAGCATTTTGCATCGTATTCATCAACCACTGCCAAATGGGCAAATCAGGTTTGCTCTAATTATGTGGTATGGACATTTGCAGATGTGACTGACAGTTCTGATAATATTAATGAGATGAAGGCTTGCAGAGCGTTAGTCTAGACTGACTTACCAAGTATACACCAAAACAACAGTCCAAAATCAGTTAGGAGAAAAGAAGAAAGTGCTGAATTTAAGTACAATATAAAAAAAGTAAAGACTGAAAACCATCATGAACTAAAGGAAATCATGTATTATGTCTTATTAGATGCTGTCTGTATAAAGGCTACTTAGGACACTGGACATTATTTAAATTAAACCCTTCTATATTATTTTACATATGAATGGTTTGTTTTAAAAACAGTACAAATGTCTAGCTTCCTTACACAATGCATGGAGAACTGCTTAAGCTGAAGAGCAGGAGATCCTGGAAAGCTTTTACACGGGTTGCTACCGCTGACAGGAGCAGTTCATCTGCATCTAGATGCGAAGTCTGCCTCTTCACTTCGCTCAATAAACAATAGGATAGAGCCTTGCTGTAGATCAGGTGAAGAGGGGATCTGACAATAAGACTTCCCTACTGGTGAGTGGTATCCTTAACCTCTGTCAGAGGAAGGGAACTCACCCCCTGCCAAGCTTGCTTTCCTCTTCTCCTTCCACCAAAGACTCGCACCCATGGTCATTTGTGCAAGGTTGAAATTGGTGGGTGTGTGCCGAGGTGTCTGTATCGGACCCTGTATGCAGAGTAGGAAAAGTGTGAAAGCAGAAGCAACTCAGCTGTTAGTTCTGCCAGGGAGCAATAGCCTGGTAGCACGGAGCTTGGCTTTGTGGCAGCTGAAGACATCACCATAGGGTTTAGCCAGCAGATACTTAAGTGTGCAGTGACTTTGGACAGCAGCTAAGAATAATTTTGAGCACCTCAGCAACTCCCTAATGTTAAACTTCCTTATACGCCTTGCTTGTGAGCAGTTTTCCTGCCAGTGTGTATGGGTGCTTTGTAAGCATTTTAAATCTGAACTGGAACCAGTAGACACTTCTGGCATTGCTAAGTCAGTCATACACCAGCCCCAGAGGCCCAGTGAGAGCTCATAGTCTCTCTCCATTGTGGGTGTTGGGACAGGCAATTTCAGACATCTGTTGTCAAGACTGTGTAGGGAGAAAGCCAGGGAGCATCGGAACAGAAATCCTCTGAGGACCACGGGGTGAAGATGCGTCACTGCCTTGCCCTGCCTTACAGTTTTTGGAGGCTTTGTTTCTCCAGAGTAACAGACAATGAATTACCAGAAGCTTCCACCAGCGTTGGGCACGTCTTTCTCTGCAGCTCCATTTGCAGGATGATCTGCTTTCCACTAAGCAATATAGATCAGATGCCCGTTTTCCACTGTGTCCCAAGTGAGTATCACAGGAAAGCTATTAGGCAAGGCTTCTGTGAGTCTGGGACAAGATTACTGATTACAGGAGAAGGGCCATGCCTCAACTCCGAGGTGATTTTCAGCAGATGAAGAAAAGTAGGTCCCAAGATCACCTTCCTAGAGATATACACCAAGCCTTACCCTGTATCTAATAAAGACTGGTAATTCATACGAGCTCTGTCACTGACTGCAGAGAAGACACCAGAATGCCATTTGGATGTCATCAAGCCCTGACAGCAGCAGCTGTGTGAATCAGTTTGCTAGTGGGGGCCATGGTTCCTCAGGCATGCCAGACCTTAAAGTAGGTGCTTGCCACAAGCAAGCTGAGGATTGTGGATTTGCTGGGGGTCAGTGACTCTTGCAAGCAACTCACTGGTACCGATACCACTGGTATGTGGACAGACAGACGCCATTGCAGTGCTGCTGCTTTTACCCAGCTCGTTCAGGCTTTTGTGTCCTCTCACAGGCTTGGAGCAACAGCGCTGCTAGGAACCCTCCCTGGGTCCTTCCTTCATGCCCTTCTTTCCAGCCCAGCACCTACCCACTCATGCTGCAGTAGAAGGTGGCGATGCTGACTGTCAGCCTGTTGTCTTACAGGAGCATTCAATATCACGGAGGGCTGAAAGGCAAACCACTGTGGGGTGCAAGGCAATATGCTACAGAGACACAGCAGTGGTCGGAGTTAAAAGTCAGGTCAGATCTGATGTGCCAAAGCCACGCTGTGGGTGAGTGTGTTGACTGCACTAACATGTGCCTGCTCCAGACAGCTTTGTTTTGCCCCAGTTTGGGTCTGAACATCACCGTAAAGTAATAGCCTGATTTTGCCTTTTATAGGATCCTGCTTTGGCCTGCGTTTTTTGTAGCAGTAGGGCAGCATTGTACTTATTGGAAGGGAAGGGTCTCCTCAGTATGTTTAAAAATAACATTGCTTGCAAAGGTGGACATTTACTGCACTTGTAACTTCCATAACGGAGGGTGAAAAGATCCTGAAAAAAGGTTGTAGCTAAAGTTCCTAATGAAGTTCAGAGAAACTTCAACATATACACCTGGGCTTAGTCCTCCTCCCTTTCTATATATGAAAAGTTGGTGGTATTAAGCCATTTTGAACATTAATTAATTACTCTCACTGCAGGATCATCATCTGTCAATGGTGTTATAACAAAGTATTAAATCTCAGTAAGCTTTTTCTTCCCCCAAGCCTCTTGCATGGTCCGTGCCCAGTATCTCCTTCCATTTAGAAATGCTAATAACGTTGACAGGAGGCCTGTTTGTTTGAAGTACAGCAGGCGTGAACCTCGTGAACATTTTCAGCGCTGATGGCATTGGCCAGAGGACTGTCGCAGGATATAAGTGGGTAGAGCACGACTATGCCCTTCTCTTTTTGCAATATGTAGAATTGAGAGCTGAATAGAAAGTATTTCATTTTTATATTTTCCCTATTCCAGAACTCAGGATACTGATCACCTCATTATCGTCTTTGTGATATGAAACAGCTGTCCAGTGCATCATGAACAATGGCAGGGAGAGGGAAGTCTGGCTTATCTTTCCGTTAGTAACCTTAAAATGATAACTGAAAAAAAGACACCTTTGGTTCAAAATTCACATGCAACTTCCATTAGCCCCACAAAGCTGTCCCTGTATTTTATAAGAATTTCCCATTTGTTGTTGTTATTAAAGAGCAGGAAAATGGTAATTCAAATTACTCCTCGCTTTCCTTTTCAATGACAAAAAAAAAAAAATAGTTTCAATAAAACAGCTTCTGAAACAGAAAAATTTATGCCTTTTATGCTGGAATAGAGCAGCAGACCTATGGAAAGAATAAGGTTCTGCATTTCTGTTGTAATTGCACAGAAGAGGAGCCGCCAATAGCATACACTACTTACTTACAGAGTCATTTAAGGAACTTTGATATCTGTCCACCTAAATGCAATGTATTTCCCTCAGGAAACAGAAAAGAGGTTTTATCGCACTCTGTTCTCCCTTTCAGTAGCTTCTGAAAATTATGTGTGCATGGGTATTTTCAGTTTAATCATATTTTATAATTTTTAACTATTACTTAAAACTCAAATTCAGTATAATCAGCCCATCTGTTAGCAATGCTTATAAAATTATGTTGAAGATTAAAAATCTGACGCAGTGTCAATATGTCCTAGCATAATTAAGCTTGGTTTATGATGAATGACTAGGATATGGCTTTTGTCTACTCGAGCAGCTTTAAAATGGTAAACCTTTTGCAAGCTTACTGGACGAAATGCGAAGGTATGCATAAAACAAACAAACAAAACCAGCGATGAAATTCAGATCTGCGTTCACAGATGTGGCGTCTCCGCAGGCCTTGGGAAATGCCAACAGGGTAATTCCATGTCACAACCAAATTCGCTACATTTTTCAGTCCATCAAACACTCTTGGATCTGCTCTCCTCCCTGTAGAATGTCACCCAAACAGCTATTAAAAATTCAAGTTTGCTAAATTCATTATTCATTTTAGAAAGGGCCAACATGACCTGTATTGGCACTGGTGGAAAAATTAGCACATCGTTCACTTCACACGAATTGAGGGTATTGCTGAAAACGCTTACTCTGTTCTTCAGTACTTGAAGTACTGCCACATAGCCTAGTCTACCCGCAGTAAGAGTTAACAAGCGTTTTAATTCTGGCATTACTGTGAAACAACCATATATAGTCATCTCTATTGGAAAACCATTCTTTATGTGGACACCTTTTTTCCCTTTAAAATGTGTCCTTGGAAAAAAACAAAAAAAAAGCCCGTTTTGCAAAAATAAAACTATAAGCCCTTTATATAGTTTATGTGCTAAACTTCCTGCAAAGTCTTCCTCCCTTACAAACTCTGCCTGCAGATGAAGTGTTTTAACCTTGCCCTCTTAATTTATTCTACATTCTAATTTTCAATAAACAGATGCCGCCTCTTTTTGCGCTTGTTTCCACATTGTTCCACATTCTGCCTGTGTTGTTTCTGCATGTGTGAATATTCAATTATCTATTTCTCCATGATTCTGATGTACTAAATGTCTGTACAGGTTTGGGGGAGGGTAACCGGGGAAGGCAAAACTTAGAGGAAAGAGAGTTGCAGAAGTTTGAACTATTCTGAGAGTTGGGTACTTTCCCTGAAAGCTGCTAAGTTAAGAAGAAAATCACAAGCCACAACTAGAAATGCAAGGATTACAAAAAGACAAGCACACGGAAGCAGATTTGCTGCACGCTGGCTCATACCATGCAAGTATTTCTTTGGTCAGCGCTTGGGTGTGAAATGCTCAATAGAGACCGAGGGGGCAGAAGAGGCTGTTGGTGCTGCCGCTTCTGGAAATTGTGTCTTTTTTGGATAAAAAGCACAAAGCAGCCGATTGCCATTGTGGTTATTTATAGCTAAGAAGAGCTGATAACATATCTTAGGACTCAAAAGTGAAGCACTGCTATATAAAGGATGAAATACTACTCTTTACGGGAATGGCCCAAAAAAGGAGATCACAGGACAGGCATAAAGGTACAAAGGTTCTTCAGTACAGCTCTCAAGACCTTGTGGCCCAAAAGCCTAGCTGCAGATGCGAGTAGCTTTAATCCATAAATCTAAGGAAATGCACAGAACTTGACAGTTAATAACTGCTGCTGCCTTATTCACTGGTAAGGATACCTCTTTCCTGAAGCACTGGTGAGTTCTTACCGGTTGCAACCTGCGCCATTACCTCGCACACTCCTAGCTGGGAACCCAAGTGACTTGTGTCGGCAGTTGCTCTCATGCTGTCCTGATCCGACTCTAGTAACAACCACCAAGCGTGGAAATATTTTTATTATGGACAGCTTTAAGGCTCTGTGGAAAAACGGAGCTGAACTGCGTTTCAGAGGTACGTACCAAAACCGGTAGGCTGGGCAGGGACAAAGGCTGGGTTCAGAGGTTTATGTTTGCCAAAAAAGGTACAAAATTTAGAACGGCAGAGGTGGATCTGGAGCTCGCACACAGGAGCCTGCAACTGGTGCAGTTTCAAAAGCCAGGGACGCTAATTGGAAAGATGGCAGAGCAAGGACATGCCCATTCAGAAGCTTCAGCTCACTGGGCAGCCTTTGCCAGCAGGACTCCTGCACAGCTGCAGCCGGCCAGTGAAGCCAGCCTCGCTCTCCCACTCCCTGCTCCTCCTTAGTAGAGACCCCTCAGCCGGAGCGGAGCCGCTGCTGGCACCAGCGTGCTCTCTGCCCGCTCTTGCATTGACACCGTTCTCTTTTCTTACCTGGCAATAAATAAATGGGTTTTGCTCACCTGGCAGGGGCTATGTGGCATTTTCTGACTTCGGGTGCAGCAAAGCACCCCCATCTGTCCTTTAGGTCCTGCAACAAAAGCAAAAAGACCCAGATAGGAAAGTGTGGCACAGAAACTTAGGGGCTAAGAGGTTGCCATGAAAGACTTCTCCATAATCGCTGGAGCCTGATGATTTCTGCCAGAGCAGAATCCTGACACTAATAGGAGCATATGTGTTGTCCTGAGGCTCTGTGGCTGTGGTACCCTTAACTAATTTAATGCAATTGCACAGCTGTTTAAAACTGCTATTCACCAGTACAGACAATCGGTGATAACAACCGGAACAGTAAAAGTGTCGAAAGGGCAGAACAAACATGATAAATAACTTTCTTGCCATACAGTCCTGCCTTTCAGTCCCTGAACCAAGAGGCACGTACTGCTTTGCATAAGGAAGCTGCCCCCTCTGCTTCTCAAACCTGGGCCTCTGTCAGAGCTTGCTGCCGCCGCTCGATAGCCGGCCAGCTCCATCTTAATCCCTCGCTCTCCAGAAGGAGCAGTTTAGAAATTATTTCATAGCTACAGCTGTGGTAAACGATGAGGCCTAGGAATAAAAGCCTAAAACTAAGTTGAGACATACAAAGCATACTTTGCACTACTGTCTGGAAGCACACCAGGCTTTACAAAGGCTAAGAAATTAGTTCACCCACCACCTGGGAAATAGCAAGTATATGTCAGTTCTGTACCTGCAGCGAAAGCTGATCACTCACCTGGTGTGGTACCTCCAGGATGGGGCTCAAAGCCCCAAGGATCTCTACACACACGTTTTGATTATTTAGCCACTCTCCTCTTGAAAACAAGACATGTAACGTTTGTGTCCCTGCAAATCACGCATAAGTAGAACGTCGAATACTTGCCAGGCTTGGGCCCTGCAGCCCACGCAGGGCAGCAGTCAGATATTTAAAGTGTAAATGGCCTGTTAGGAGAGCTGGCCCTTGCATGCTGATTTCCAGGAGATCAAAGGAATTCAAACAAAAAAAAAAATTCCCCGATGCACAGCCTGTACAGCTCCCATGCAGTTAGAGAAAAGTACTGCCTGGATGTAGGCTTGCTTTGTGTGCAGAGGGAGACATTGGTAGCACTCCACTTAGTGTGCCAGATGAAGACTCCGCAGCTGCAGCTCTGCTCTGTGCAACGAGAGTGAGAAAGCTCAGCAAAAAAACCCACAAAACTTTCTAACCTGAAAATTACTGGAAAAGGTGATGTTCCGTGAGTACACTGCCCAGCTACAGACGGAACTGGTGATAAAGTTCACCACGCTGTATCACTAACCAGATCCTTCAAAGTTAAAAAATGCATTTGATTTGGAAACACTGCTCACTGGACGAAGTCAAACCTGTTCCTGTCCAGCAAGTGCAGCTATTGCTGCGGCATATTCTGCACGTGGCATTTGCATGAGCGTCAGTAGAAATTTCATAGGTCTGCTCAGATAGCACAGTGGCAGGGAACAGATCAGTAGGTAAAGCAGAGAAGTGCAGAGTACCCGTAAATCATAAATAGAGAAAGATTTAATTACATGCTTGGTTAATATTTACAAACACTGAAGTTGTTGTAGATACGGAAATAAAAGACGGAAATAAGAGACAGGGGCTGCAGTAGCCAAGCAAAGCCAAAATATAACAGGTTAGAGTATTTATTGTGAACTGGCGTATGCCTGGAGTATGGAATGGAGACTCTGCTGGTTTTGGCTGGGATAGAGTTTATTTTCTTCACAGTAGCTAGTATGGGGCGATGTTTTGGATTTGTGCTGGAAACAGTGTTGATAACACAGGGATGTTTTAGTTACTGCTGAGCAGTGCTTACACACAGTCAAGGCCTTTTCTGCTTCTCACCCCACCCCCACCAGCGAGTAGGCTGGGGGTGCACAAGAAGCTGGGAGGGGACACAGCCAGGACAGCTGACCCCAAGTGGCCAAAGGGATATTCCACACCATATGACATCATGCTCGGCATATAAAGCTGGGGGAAGAAGGAGGAAGGGGGGGATGTTTGCAGTGATGGCGTTTGTCTTCCCAAGTAACCATTAGGCATGATGGAGCCCTGCTTTCCTGGAGATGGCTGAACACCTGCCTGCCCATGGGAAGGAGTGAATGAATTCCTTGTTTTGCTTTGCTTGCGTGTGCGGCTTTTGCTTTACCTATTAAACTGTCTTTATCTCAACCCACGAGTTTTCTCACTTACTCTTCTGATTCTCTCCCCCATCCCATGGGGGGACAGAGCAAGCAGCTGTGTGGTGCTTAGTTGCCGGCTGGGGTTAAACCACAACAGAGACACACTATATAAACTGAAAGAATAAATAAATAAATATTGACATTGTTCTACACCTGTTTAGCCTCTGGAGACCAGTGATTTGTGGGACCATATGTTGGACAAAATGAGACTGTTCGTTGATAATTGTAAATGTGGTGACCCCTTGCAAACTGGATATTAAAAATATTAAGGAAATGGCACATTTTAATTATACAGTAAAGAGGCTGTTCTCCACCATTAAAAGACTGCAGCTGTCAGGAGGAATTGATCATATGACAGAAGGTAACATTTATTTGATAGTAGACCTTGGTAAATGACATCCCAAATGATCTTTAGATTCTCAAACACATTCCGTTCAGACTTGGGTTTAACCACGACGCTTCGGTGTCTTTGTCTTTCAGCTGAGACAATTTTTATCTGTTCCTCCTATACTATAGGGCTTGTTTGTTTTTTATTTTTGTTTTAATCTGCTTTGCAGTATTTAAATTTCAAATGAAGTATTATTAAATGAGAAACTGTAAACGATGGAGTTTGGAATTGGAAGTCAACACATTTGTTATTCTTTTTGCCAAAGGTATCAAGTAAGTTGCATAATTACCATAGTATTATATCATCTTTGTCAACATAAACACAGCTTTTATCAGCTTTGACAGTGCCATTGGTGAACAACTGAACGTGCAGACTCCAAAGAGCAGCAGCCCAGGAGGAGCTGAAAGCATTCACAATGCCTTACGAAGTTGCATAAGGAAATGAAGTAGAGACAGGCAGCAAGTAGTCACCAGCAGAAATGCCAAACGCTCTCACGTGTATGCTTCTACATCTGAGGCAGAGGAGAGAAACTGCAGACAGTTTTTGTAGCTTCCTTCCTGCCTACTGTAATCTGACTTAAAGACAGATGTGTGAAGGTAAAGCAGCAGCCCGCGTGGATTGGTTCTTTTCACTGATCCAGAGAAACCCTTCCATACACAGGGTTTGATTTTTTTTCCTCCCTCTACTTCCGATTTTATGAAGTGCACGTTCCGTGTCTCACATTGTGCCGATCCTGTGGTGAGGCACTTGCAGAGTCTGAAGGTTGGGGCACGTGAAATAAGGAGCTGGAAGAAAGCATGCTGCTATTCCGTTGGAAGCGAAGGGGAGCGTAGGCCCATAGAACACTTCTTCCTTCCCTTCCTTGCTAACATCCAGCACCTGCAGGCCAAAGCATACAAAATACTTCAGGGATCACAGAAGAAAGCTGAAACAAATTTGCTGGCACACACTGCGTATATGTACTATTAATCCCAACAGAACGGTAATTTCAGATCACTTTTAGGTTGTATTTATGGATCTGGCAATTTATTGCTGCCCTCATCACCCAAATCTTATCCTAGCTCAGGCATTCAGTAGCAGACAGTGACATTGGATCCTGCTTCCTGGCGGCAGAACGTGCAACGATGCAAGTAGGGTACTCTGCACAGAAGTGCTACTGTTACCACAAAGTATGAATCATTTATCAGCTTGGTGGTATATAGGGAGCAAGGGAGCTCTATCGAAGTTGGAAAGGCCAAATAAATGAATGACTTAAAGAAAATGACGACATATGGAAAAAGTGGATTTTTTTGTTCCAAAGGAGAAAGCAACCTCAAATTTGCTGAATTTGAAGATAAAAGGGCTAGTTTTACTGGTTAAAGCCAGGCACGCTGCCAACAACTGAGAAGGGGCAGCGCACACAGCTCTGCCAAAACACTTGTTATACTTCTTTTCCCTTTAATGTGGGGACTGTCTCGGGCAGGCTGTCAGTTCACAACCAGTTTGGGGATGTGGACAAATGTCCATTTAAGAAAGCAAGATCCCAGGATCATTTTCACTCGTCACTAAGCAGTATCTAAACCCAGGTGCAATACTGCAAAGTACCTGCTGATTGTAAATGAGCGTGTTGGTGGGAGTACAGCCACCGCCTTGATATTGTGCTATTACTCCATCTGAAGCACTGTGTATCAGCTAGTGAAGCCACTCTGAATGAATTTTTCCAATAAAAATAATTAGGTATGGTATCCAACAATTTAGTAAAACAAAATTATACTGTGACCAGAACATGGTTTTAACTCCTTACCTTGCATGATCTATTCTTTACAAACTCAGGCTAGTAAGTGTTCATTATACGACCAGCAGCTCGACATGTAATACATTCCTTTCTTATGCTAAGTCTAACTTCTAGCCTTATGGGACAGTTTAGAGGTAAAATCCTAAAATGCTTAGTTGAAAGCTAATGAAAATGTTGTTTATCAGCAAAAGTGCAGAAACTGAGATGTAAACAAGAGTTTCTGTCTCTAACTGCCCAGCTGGTCACAAAGTGATGGCTGTGATGCCGATTTGCTTCACTCAGAAAAATGCAGAAAGATAAGAATTTCTAATTTCTGTACAGGAATATCTGAAAGCCATGGATCTGCAGGTAAGCTGCTCTTATACAAGATGAGAGAGCAAAAGAGTTTGTCGGACAACCTATTGCCTACAGCAGGGATCAAAAAACTCCCATTCAAGCTTTGAAGCAACAAGCGCCAGGGCAGGTTGCAGGCTGACTGAACTTTGTCAAAGAACAACTCACTAACTCTGGCTGCTCTTCAGAAAGACAACTTGGAAAAAGGGGGGGGGGGGGGGGGGAATCACAAGACGGGCTGAAAAATTGTTAGCCCAATCATCCCCCATCATCCGTTTCTGCAACCTTTTTACTTTTGAACTTGACTGTGTAACCTGAGAATATATACCCACTATTTTACCCAAACCTTGCCAAAGGAGACTCCTCAACCCTGTTTTACTAGAATAGCTTAGAATAATTGGATCAAATGGCTCACCTGGAAATATTTTTAATATCCACAGTATTTCCTCTCTGTGTTTATGCAGGTTCAGTGGCTGCATAAGAAACATCCTTAATCTCTCCACTTCACGTGCATTTTCCCTTTTGAATAACCTCTGTGCAAAACGTATCCTTGCAAAATTATTGGAAAAGACTTTAAAAGAAACCTAAATCACTCACCTGGATACATGCCAAAGGCTCATTTGTCCAAATCGAATAGCCGCCAACTAAATATATTCTACCATTGTGGACGGCGACTCCAGACTCATTTTGACCTAAAGCAAAAAAGGAAATAGAAACCACTTTCAGTGTTTAATTAACCCTTTTAACACTGAATGTTGGAGTTCTGTCATATGATGAAAACGCACCCAGCAGTAACTCGGCTGCTTCAGAATTCACAACGTGCAGCAGCGAAGGTGAAGTGCGAGGGCTGTTCTTTGCTCTCCGCAGGAGCCCCATACAGTGCTGTGCGGAGAGCTACCCGGGATGAGCAATACACTGAGGCTGTGCAGGGGACCATCTGCTGTCTTCTCAATGGCACAGGTTTTTGTACGCCGCTATTTCATAGGTGAGAGGCAAGCTCCCCACCTGCCTCTCAGCTACTATCACACATGCACATCCAGATAGACACGTAGGCCGAGAGCTGAACGCCCCTCCCATTCTGCCCGGACCTGTTCATCCCCCTGTTCCTCCAGGTGCAAGTATGGTGAGCATTGCAGAAGCTGCAGTGCAAGCTCATTCCCATAGCAACGGTCTCCTGAACAAGTTTGGAAGTTTTGAAGGATAAATACAGCCTTAAAAAAATCTGCACTACAGAGTGCAACAGGCACATTTACCACCAGTTGCAGAGATGCAAAGAAAGGCTTAGATGGCTTCTCAAGGTGCAGGCTGTGGAAGCAACCCACCGGGTCATATCTGAGGAGAGGCTACTATCCCACAGCATTTAGTGGTATAGGGTCAGCTCCAGAACAGAGGTGCCTGCAGTGCCAGCGCTTTTGCAGTTGCAAGTCAGATTATGTCCTTCTCAAAGGCTGTCAATTCCTCCAGATAATACAATAAAATAATTAAATAGAGAGCAAAAGGGATATGAAAAACTAGTTCTGTTTGACAGTCTGTTACTCTTCCTTTTTAATCCATGCCTCTCTCCTCAATGTCCATGAACTACTCTGATGACCTGACTCAGAAACCAAGCAACCCTTCCCCAGATCCCAGAGATTAAGAAATCCAATGCAATATCTTAAAGAACAAAGTTGTCACTAGAGCAGCTTTTAAACCTACCAGGAGGAAAATGACATAAGGTGACTGTTATTTGTCAGACGTTCATTTCTCTGACACGGTGTTTCTAGCTATCCTGAGCTAGTTAAGCTCCTACATCCTTTGTATCCTTTTCAGTGGTAGATCTCAGAAATGAATGCAACGCCAAACGGAAGAGGATGAAAAGTGAGGTAGGTTCAGTTCTACGACTCCTGTAGCAGTCTATGCTGAAACTTCTTGGCAGCCAATACTGTTGCTAGTTGAGCTCCAAGTCTGCTGCACAAGAGAATGGCCCCAACATTAATGCTGTCCTGGAAATGCATCCTCTTCTGCAAAGCTGCTGGTGGTGCTACTCTGAGAACGTGTCAGGTGCCTGTCTCTCCCAGGGATTTGAGGGAGTAGTACATCTGGGAATTGTATCAAGTGGCAGTGAAATTTGGTGGACTAGGTGGCAGGGACAGTGAGTCGCAGCGCTCCGCAAGTTGCTACTGTAACAGTTCCTCCTAATGACGGTCAGGAGGAACTTAACAGGTCCATAGCTAATCGAGATACTCAAGTCATCCCTGACTTGACAGAATTCCAACAAAGACACCTCCTTTCAGGTAATTTATTAAGAAGATATTGCTTAGAAATAAGTGATGGTTAATGGAGTTCAATGCTCTATAATGCCAGCAGGAAGCACTACAAAATGATATCATGGTAGAGATGGATCTGCCTGTGAACACTCAAACAGGGAGCTAAATCTATCAGTGCAGGCACGCTTTTGGAAAATCAAAAATAAGTACTGGTAATGCTACGACAAGGAATTTTTGATGGCTTAATTAAATAACATTTATGTGCACCTTCTTAAAAATTTATCCTACAATGTCCTAAGACAAATGTTTTGTAGAACACTGAATGCCAGAACAGTAATTAAAAGTGTCTTGTTGGCCAACGATGGCCCCTAAATCAGAGGCAATTGAGGCAAGGTCATGGAGTTCCACAAAATAAAGGCCTCTAAAGGGAAAAGAATTGATGTTTTATTCTAATAGTAGCAAGTTTCCTCTTTTGGTGTACAATACTCGCCTGTCAACATGTTGAAGCTGCAGCGCGTCCATTGGTCAGCATCTATGCTGTAGGAGTCTATGTGCCGAACCAGGATCCGATCATTGTTGTAATCCAGATCATTCCCACCTAACACATAAAGTTTCCTTTGGACAGCAGCCATGGAGTGATACACTCTCCTCTGCAACATCGGGCTACGGCTTAACCACTTATTCTGGAAAGGAAAAAAGAACTTGTCTCAGCACTGCTCAACGACGTACCTATATTAGTAGTACAATAATAGCAGTATGTTAGCAGTGTTCTCCTTACCCTTGGCCAGAAATCACAAGTGCGTACACTTGTGTTGTTCATATGTTAGACATGCATGTTGGTTATAACACTGACTAGACATACTGGACTTTCAACGCGTGGTTTACAGTTCTCAAATTTAAATTCATTAATTTAATAGTATTTCTTGCTCTGTATTTTTTCTGTTTAGCTCATCAGATTTCAAAGCTTTTTTTCTTCTCTGTAATTCAGTAGCAAATTCTCCTTAAGCAAGACTATTAGATGTCTCCTTTGTATACAGCGCTAAAATTATCTATACCAACTAGCTCTGTTATAAGAGAAGAGAGATTCTTCTACCTTTTGTTATTCAGAAGCTTATTTCATCTTATCCTTGGGGAATGAAGCAACAGGGAAAAATAATTTCCTAAAGAATCTTCTCAAATGATTCACGTATTTGGTTTAATGCTAACCCTGTATTTGCGGGCACTTACAAAGTAACATCCTTTTGCATATTTTTCACCCTGGCTAACAACATTCAAGAATTCTACCTGTTCAGGGGAGGGGCAAGAGGACACGGAAGAAGAGGGATTAAAGCACAGTATTTTAAACCTAAGAAAACAATTGCTTCTCCTAGGTTTGCCAAATCAAACAACCTGGCAATGGATAAGATTAATTTATTTAAGTGGAGGAAGTTAAAATCAGTGAGGAAATTCTTTGTGTTGCACGTGCTACCGCTTGCGGTAACTCAAGAGCCTCTAATACTACTGCCTTTTAACCTCCACAATATATAGCTATACATTTCAACGTCTAATAGTTGAATATTAGGCATTAATGTTTGCATTAGTAGTCCAGTCTCTTAACACCAGACTATAGACACCATCTGCTTTGCAAAGCCTGCCTGCATCCCCTGATTATATCTTTAGCTTCCTCCACTGCAGTGCCTGCCAGGTGAGCCGCAAAGCACTGCAAAGGCAAAGAAACCGAGGGGCCTGGTGGGGTCATTTCTAATAAGCCAGCGTGTGAATACTAATCAGTGGCGGGGAAGCAGAGGTCACCCCAGCCGGCTTGTTGGCAGGTAGCTGTGTGCTCTGTGGCAGATGGCAGGCATTATCGACTCGCCACAAAGGCCTCGCGCAGAAGCAAGCGCTGGTGCTGAATGATGGAGCTATTGAGATTCTGTGCGAGATGCAAGCAGATGTGATGGTTTCCAGTACCCACCGTAAACAATATGCCAGCAGAATTTTTAAAAAGAGCTTGTGTGTACAAACACGAAGCCGACCTCATTTGAAGAATGCGAGCACACACTTCCTCTGTAACTCTTTACACGCCAGGCCGGGTTTCTCACCATCAACAGGGCACGCTGAAGTAGCCCTGCCACTGGTATTTTGGGGTGCAACCTTCACGTCAGCAAGTAAAGAATCAAAGCGAAAGATACACAACAGAGAAACAGTGTCCCCCTCATAAGCAAAGTAAGATTGCTGCCTGTAATTACTACTTGGATTTAGGACCGAATCAGGATTTGTACAATCGATGCATAAAACTGTACCTCGAAAAGAAAGAGGCAGGTGTGTCATTGCCTGCTTTCTGCTGCAGGACCCATATTTGCTATACTTTAAAAAGTTAGTGGGAACCACATAGAAGTATCTCCTGACACAATTTGGTTCCAAATACAGCAATCAAAGCCCCTATCCTACAATCAGCAAAGTCGATATTCTTCCACACGGGTGTAAATCAGGCTATGCAACTCTGATTGCAAGCTTAGGACTTTTAATTCCTAATACAAGCAAGAGGGCATAACTGTGCCCTAACCCTCTGAAATGGTTACTGAGCCATGCTAACCTAATCAAAACACATACATAATGTATGAAATAATCCCTAAAAGATATTTTAGGTGCTTGGGTAATGAAATGATAGGCACCCTTGCAGTCAGCAGAATAAGTCACGGCCAG
Organism: Aptenodytes patagonicus; assembly: GCF_965638725.1. Classification (NCBI taxonomy): domain Eukaryota; kingdom Metazoa; phylum Chordata; class Aves; order Sphenisciformes; family Spheniscidae; genus Aptenodytes; species Aptenodytes patagonicus. The sequence goes on along the minus strand of NC_134951.1, from coordinate 47,170,711 downwards.
GTAGTATAGTTCTGAAAGTATGCAGAAAACAAAAAGCCCATATATGCAATTCAAAGCAGAAATGCCAATGACAAGGAGCAGTTTTGTGACACTGACTTTGAGTATACATTGCCCTGGGCTGCTGGATTACCAAAAAATGAACAAGCAAAATAAATACTGATAAATACAGGGGATTTAAAGCACATGTCTGTATTTAATCTAGATGTTTCTAACACCTACAGGCTTAAAAAATATAATAAAGAGTCAGGGTCTCTGTTACTCTGTTAAACTCATACATCACTAAAAAGTGAATTTAAAACACTGCTAATTCAAATGGTCAGCATTTTTAGCCTTACAAAATCTTTGGATATGTTTGCTAAGAGACCTGTTTGAAGCAAAACATATGAGAAAAACACATACAACACAGATACCCACCTGCTTCGGATCATAGACCATGAGCCTGTTTTGATACTGTGCAGTATTTGTTACTCCTCCTATGAAAGAGTTTATACAGGTTACATTTTTTTGTATAAGCAAAACCAGGACCAAGATCAGGTACAGCAAAATAACCAATTCTAGGGTTCATTTGCTGACATAATTACATTGCATACCACCACTTAGGCTTACATTCCACTGCACTTTTTAATCCGGTTACAAGGTAAGAAATAGCACATTTGTCAAACATCTAGAAACACAAAACAGCAACAAGAAACACACCCACACCCCCACACACTTCCTTTGTAAAGCTAATTCTATGGGCTAAAAACAAGATGAAAATTGATCTGTTTATAAATGACTGTGCATCCAGCCATTGTCAATACATGAAGATAAAACCCGTCCCTGTTCCAAGGAGCGCGCAGTGTGTGACATGGCTTAAAGGAGGAGGAGGTGGGCTTGCATCAGAGAGAAGGAAGAGGTCGGAGAGGAGCTCTGCCTAACGAGGAGCATGACGTGGGACACCACTGTCAGCTGGAAAGCATAGCGCAACCCTGTCTGTGCAACTGCACTTACCTATATACTTGAAGGAAATTCTGTATTTAGTCTGTATTACAGAGAGAACATCTCCTGGTTTAGTTGTAGACTTATGTTGGGAGGTTCCTCCATAGTGACCAGAAACAACACCACCATTTAGCATATGTACCTTTCAATAATGTTTGGAAAGCAAGGTATAAAGCACCTCAGAAAAGCCTGGAATAGAGCCTGATCCAAGTAGATGCTGCAAACCAACTATTTACCTCAACACAGTAGATGTTTAATCCCTGATCATCCTGTACTCTATTGGATTTAAATGGCAAATCTCACTGAGTAAACTGGTGGAAAAATTCTCCAGTCTTAAGTCTGTAATCCTACCAGCGTAAACACATTCTTGAGTGTGCTCAAGCCTCCTGGGGATGTGGTGTCACTGCAGCACTGCCACAGGTCCCAGTCCCCCCTCTGTCACCACCCTGGGCCCATGGGAAGATGGGACCAGAAATAACGCCTGCAAGCTGCACTTCGCTTTTCATCCTACCAGAAGGTCTGGACTTAACTAGGGCACACCAGCGGCCACGCACCACTGAAACTCATATTGACAGACAAACTTTTTATATTACAGTTTAAAAGCATGTGCCAATGACGGACAAAATCCACAGCAATGAGAGGAAGGAATTTCATCTGTCATTATATTTGTTTATGCTTTGCTTTTTGCGAGGACATCCCCTGTTTCAGACAGAGAAGTGGCAGAGCAGTTTGCCAGCTGAGCTATGGCCCAGTCCTACTGAGCACATTGGGTTTTTTCTTTTATCCCCAACCACTCTTAACATGCCTCCGTGCTGGAGAATCCTCATTTTGCCAGCCTCCAGCTGCACCTAGCACAGCATTTTGGTTCAGAGCCATACTGTGATTTTGAAGTGACTCCCCCACCTCTCACACGTCATTTCAGGCTGCAGGGCAGTACTGGTGTGCATTCAAGTTAAACCAGAATCTCTACTCCAGATGTGCACCAGTTGTGGTCCAGTTCCTAACCAGGATAAGGGTGTGAAATAATAACTGGTCTTTAGGATGGTTTTGTACCAGCTGAGCACTGGGAATGTTTGGTCCAGAGGACCAAATAAATCTAGTCCAAAGCAAAAAATGTGAACTGTACATGGAGTAGATATAGAGAACCGGGCACCAAGGTTTTGTCTGCTGATCTGTCCTACTGGGCTTAGCTACTTGCTAACATAGATGTACGCTCTGATCACTTCAAATAACTTGAGTGAGGCCAAAAATCCCATCAATGAATAGCAGAAACTACAGACAAATCTATTCAAGAATCTTGTCTTCAACCGCAGTAGCAGGGAGGAATAACGCTGTTATTTGGGCGCACCTCTGCAAGTACCAGCCTGTACCGGGGCCCCTACACATGAACGATAGCACAAGCTCCCAGCTCAGAGATGCTTACAGGCTACGAGACAGCCGAGATGAGATGTAGTCTTTCCAAACTGTTTCCATCACACTATGCCACGCACTGCCCATCACAGCACCTGTGAAGTACACACGCAAGAACACGCATTGGAAAGCAATGACTGTTCCCGTATCTAATCTCACAATCTGTTATTTGTCTCTACACTGTTGTGCAGCCGTCACAGTGTTAGTGGCCATCAGCCACATGCACAAAACAATCTTTTCTACTATCTGTTTTGTAACTTGATTTTCTTTTACGTAGTTATTTTCACTCCTAGCGTAATGTTTAAAAACGAGGTGACAGATTAGTATTTTGAAAAATAAAAATCGTAGTTATTTGGATGATTACCTCCAGAATGTTAAACTACAGGAGATGCATTGGAAACACAATGCTGGGTCTTGTATTTCCATTCAGAAAGAACACCTTACTTTGGGGGGAAATATGTGGAGGAAGAAGAGAAAGAAGGGGGTTGCTTCCTTATAAAATAATGAAATAATCAAATAAGCAAAATTATTTGCCTCTCTTCACAAAGAGCCCCTCATATCAAGTACACAGCTTACATTTTTTCCCCTGCAATATTGCTCATCTGTGGTGTTTTATCATTACATTCCCTTCACATACCGCTCTTCACTTTTAGATTAATCTGCCAAAATGAGATGCTAAGGATTTGCATACAGATTTGACTACACAAAAATAGATCTGGAATTAATAACAGTCTCTATATGTTTTAATTTCTTCTAGACTGGAGTACCCTTGCCTCCAGCAGTATTCTTGGCTTTGAAAGTCATCAAGCTGATTTGCCTGCTCTTAGGTTATGATGCCACATGCTGCTACACTGTCCCCTGCAATCAAAGTGCTCGCAGAGATAGATTCCATGCCTTCCCCTAACAAGTATATTTTATAGATTGGCAGTTTTGATCTCCCCTCCCCAGGGGGATAATCTGCATCTTAACAGGTTTCTATAGATACATCTGTCATTAAATATGCCATCTTATATCTGCATCAATTTTCAAACTCAAGTTCCTCCTAACTTTGAAGTGCTATAGCAAAAGTTTAAAATTTTCTGCCAAAATTCAAATGTAACAAGTCTGCAATGTCCTCTTGAACTATTTTTTTAAAAATCCTCCAGGCAGCTGGGAAAGGGCAAAAGAAGAGCAATATGTCTCTTAAAAAATAGGAAAAGGAAAAAAAAAGTTTAAATGGTACTAAAAATAATACATTCTTTCTCAGAAAAAAATGGGGTAATTCTGAGATAATTTCTTAAACTTCTCTGCAGTGCTTTCTATGTGGAAAGGAGGGGAAAGGCAGGGAGGCATCATAACTACACTTGAAGAGAAGTATTTAAAAATACAAATCATGCTATTAATTTTGATTTCAAGCAATAGCAGCTACTGTGGTAATAATCCATCAGTTAAGGAAAGAGAAGAAAAAAAGTCTAGCTGGGTAAACGGCAGAAAATTTACAGTTTGGTCAGCGCTCACTGCATTTTATAAACTGAGAGCGATGATTGCACCACTTTGACATGAGCAGCTTGCTTTGAGGACTAGAGTTTCCAGAAGGCAAGAACTGCTTTCAGGACAAGCCTGTGTCTTTCTTGCTCTCACAGCTGCGAGAACACATGCACAGGAAGCCCAGCATCCAACCCATGGGCTTACAATGTTTTTACACTGCCACAATCACTGTTGCTCACTCCCTTGCAGGCTGTAAACCCTGCTTTTTAAGCCCTCCAAGACCCGTAAGTTCCCAATTCATGCAACAGTGCCCCTCTACATGGAGAGGTCCTGGAGGAGTCCAAGACCCGCCTTCTCCAGCCCTTCCCCACACATGGGACATATTTTGGTTTGTTACAGTCCCCCGAACAGCCCACAAACTGCACTGAAAAGCACCTTCAATAAAGACACCTCCAAAAAGAGAAGGGCGGGAGGCAGTAGATTCAACACCATTTTCCCAATCGAAAATTTATAATCCATATTTATAACATGTCCTAGTAAGACCCCCATATGACTTGAGAAACCTAATCCAATTGAAATCCCCCAGAAAATCTCACAACTCTCTCTGAAGTCCCCAGTGCTAGGCTGCACGCACGAATCCGAGTTTGCTGGGAGACGTGTAAAACTACACGTTGGCAAAAAGCTCCCACGTGTATTCCTTCCAGCAAATCCAGGGAATATATAGAAACCCACGACATTCGCCCCAAGGTGCTCTGCTATTTTAAAACAGAAATTTCTCCTTTCTTACGTGTCTGTGTGTTACACACAAGATAATCCTTCCTCAACATGCAAGCCCGTTGCCTTTTACTTCAGCCAGTCCAAGTGCAGTGAGGACAGCTGAGCTGAAACGTATTCTCCCACCCTAACGAGTGCCCTGGAAGGCACCACCAGCAGCTCTAATTAACACTGTTCCACCTCGGATGCAATACAGCTGCAAACAAGAGGGACACAAGCCCTAGTTTGTTTGTGGGTTCTTTTTTTAAAAACCATTAAAACCTGATGTTTACATTCAATCTAAGGAGACTCAATGGCATCACACCTATAATGTCCATGCTTGAAAGGTGTGAGATCCATTATCTTTCTTCAAATATTATAATAATAATAAAAATAATAATGAAGAAACACTGTTCCATATACAGATGGTTAGACACTGTAGATTCCTATTTATTCCAGATCTATTTTTCATAAAACAGTTTTATAGGCATTTACTGAGAAAAAATTTTCTTCTCCTCACAACAAACAGCATACTGATAGTAAGGTAATACTCTTCCCCCAAAACCACTTGCAAACTCAGAATAATTCTCCAAGATATGTGGTCTCCATCATTTCCTTGGTCAAAATCTCCACCGTTAGGGAAGAAATAATAATGATAAAAAAAGAATCTTGAATTTTGAAGAAAAAGCTGTTAAATACGAAGCAACTGTACGGGGTGGGGTTGGCTTGTTTATCCCCCCCCAAGTTGAGTTTCCATGTGCACGTCAGGATGTGATTTTAGCTGACACACTTAAGGTCAGGCAACTCAGACCTCTGCGAAACAGCAGCATAATACTTTGCTTTCGAGAAGACTTTTCATGTGCTAATCTCTTGAGCACTTGAGGCAGAGGGAAAGCCTCGTTATCCCCAGCTGCAAGTGCAGGAATGGCCCAGAGCTGAACTGCCTGGCAGAGGTTCCCTGCCCCTCTCTGTCCCCACGGGGACCACACCTATACGGGAGGAGGAAGGTTAACGTGTATAGAAAAGTAGGTCTCCAGATTTGCATGTGCGCACCACGGAGGATGCAGGGAAACGGGCATAGTTCAAGTTCTCACTCTTATGGAAAATATTTCCCTGCTTTTATAGGGAATGATCGTTAGTAATGTTGAACTCCAAAGGGTTTGGAGCATTTTGTTTCTCTTTCACTCAAATACTTCACTTTTCAAGCATGTGGCATGCAATTCGTTTGTGAAATGGGTCACGGTGTCAGATGTTAACTGGGGCCTGTAAGATTAATCTTTCTATAAAATTTCAAAACCATCTGCCTGATGCTGTACTGTCAATATAGAAAACTTATTTTAATGAATTCTCATCTACTTTTTAAAATAAGAATATAAAATAAAATGCAGGCTGTGAAAAAATAAAAAAAAAAGATGAGAAAAAATAATGACACAAATATAAAATGTTCCACAATATATGGAGCTCGGAAAACTCGAGAACTGAACCCACTTGTGCTGACCAGAGGGTCTGACTAGTTCCAGAGTGCAGAAGGCTCCCTCTGAGCCTTCTGGCAGGTTAAAAACCCCAAAGGGGTGGTGACATCTTTGGAGTCCCTCTGTCACCGGCCACCCATCTCCTACTGCCAGCGTGTGCCTACAGCATTTTAACACACTTCCCTTCCCTGCTGCCTTTGCCATGATTTTATGCTTTATTATTTTTTATTCCTTCTCATATTTGTCCCAAAGGAGCAGCAAAGTAAAGCCGACAATGAATCCCAATAATAACAATAATAAGAGAAACCCCTTAAGTCTAGTCAGCTTTTGATCAGCAAAGCCTTTAGAAGACAACGGGCCATAGCAGAGGCGCTGATGCTTTGGCTATAGAATAAGTAGATGATCTGTGTGCGGGTCATGTTTTGATGACTCTCTCCACAAATACAAGGGCTAGAAACTTATATCATCACTATTTAATTTATTCACTTACTAAAAAACTGGGCACATTTTCATGGTTACCTTGCCAGCTGGTAGAAGCAGACTGACTTTGAGAGCTCTTGCTGATGACCCGATTTCCCAGAAAAAGCAGCAGGGATACAGCTCAGAAACATCCCTAACTCAGACTAATTTTTTTAATTACTTAATTTTAGGCCACATACTTCAAAATTAGGTTCCCTCCTGCATTACTGATTACTCTTATGCTAACACTTTACATTTGATGATGAACAGTGGATTTTTTTGTGCAGTGACTACTGATATTTTTGGAACAATAAACCATCTCTCTGTACTATTCCCCCGCCCCTGAATATACACGTACAGCAAGCTACATTCTAGCCCTAAGCAATTAATTATAGGAAGCTAGCTACAGTTACTGCATCTCCATCTACTTTTATTTATAAAATAACTCTCTTCAATACACAGAACCCAGTTTTCAATCTGTGAGTACGTAATTCAGATCAATACCCTACTGAAGTATTGCATAGAATGCTCTGTAATTCATAATAACCTGTCAGAATCTAGCAACTCAAAACTGCTAAGCATTTTCTCAAAACTATACAAAATGCAACCGAAAAGTCCTGTCTATCTTATTCCACTGCCAAAACATTGCTCCTTACTGTGACTTTACAATGGAAGTTATGGCAGTAGCATTTTTAAATATAAATGGAACCATACAGATAATATATTTTTTGTTGTTTTGCCCAGTTTTAAAGAGTTCATCTAATAGGCTTCCACTTACCTCTTCCCCTGATTCTATAGCTGTATTAGAGGCATATCCTTGAACAGAATATCACACTGCTTCATTATATAAATGCAGATAGTATTTAAACACACAGGCAAGGCATGCATTTCACTTACGTAACTAAGCACATTAATTAATTCTCAGCATAATTTTCCCTTTCCTAGCATACCTGGAAAGATTAAAAGTAATCTTCAGCCAGTTCCACATTTGACTTAAAAATCTCAAAAAAAAAAAATTAAGAAACAAATACTACTTTTTTCACATACTGGAGCAAGGACCATACTCTGATGGATGTTTCTAGTGCTCGTTCAATTATTTTATATGAATACATTTAACACAATTTCTTCCTAAAAAGTCCTGTTTTTCATAAATAGAGACTGACAAATGTAAACCACAAGGCGGGGGGGACACACGGGACGGGGGGGGACGACACACCAACAAGACACAGCAGTAGTAGCATCCATGTATTTGAATTGCCCATCACAGGCACACATCTCTCTCCACTGATAAAATAGGAAAGGTAGTGAATAAACAGGGTAATGCTCTGAACACACCCAGCTGGTACCCTAAAACAGAAACCCTGTTTCTGTACCATACCTGGGTCTCAAAGCCCACCATGTGCACACTTCAGGATTAACACACAGCACAAACTCTACAAGACTCCTTCGATGCCAGCTGTTGAAGAAAACAACCCAAAGCACCTGCCAGGGATCTCGGTGATTTTGTGTGTTCTGTCATGCTTTTAATTCCAAAGTCATTATTCATTATTTTAGTGTATATGTATAAAAATAGATACCTGCTACCTCCCCCGCCAATACTTGGGAATCCATTCCCATAAGGCACTTAATCCATATGGGCAGAAAGATACATCTGCAAGGAGCTCTGCTAACCTAAATGATGTACTTCGAGAATCATAGAATCATTTAGATTGGAAAAGGCCTTTAAGATCATCCAGTCCAACCGTTAACCTAGCACTGCCAAGTCCACCACTAAACCATGTCCCTAAGCACCACATCTACATGTCTTTTAAATACCTCCAGGGATGGTGACTCAACAACTTCCCTGAGCAGAAGCACAGCAAAGGCCTAAGTAGCTGACTTAATCTTTCATTCATATACCATCTTTTCACCAGAGGGATCCCAGACTGTATTAAAATCCCTAGAGGGGTATATACAGTGAAGATGGCAATCACTGAACATTTTTCTCAAGGGCTGGCCCCATTTACTCATTAACTTCCTTGATAAATATTACAACTTTATAACCTTCCGTGACACACTTCTTACTAAAAGGTGGGGTTTTTTTTCCCTGTCAAATTTTCTGTAGACAGCACCTTGTACCAAAGCAACTAATAACAGAAAAATCACTACAAAGATTGATGGCACAATGTCCCCAACTCCATTACATCAATGTGCACATGTAAAATAAAAACTACATCAGACTGAGTTGCAAATGATACGTTAGTTTAAGATTACAAGGCCTATACTTTCATGTATCTGTGCCATAAAGCTATGATTATTACATCAGGCAGTCCTGTGCACTTGTTATGGACAGAGCCGTGCATGATTTCTAACAAAGGTCATCTTGGCCTGTTACAATATCCTCGTACACCTGCCTTCAAGCCCTGGATCTACACAAGCCAACAAGCACTTAATTCTCCATTTCATTATCAGGAATAAATGCAGTGATACCAGATCGTACTACAGAAACTGGGTCTTGGTTGTTTTTTTTTTTTAAGGAAGCACACAGAATTTGTCATCTGAAATTCGTCCAAAAGTGCATTATCATTTTGATTCACTGTGATTTATGAATGGCAACTGGAGATAGCACATATGATATATGCAGCTTGGAAACACAGAGAGATATTTAGCAGACAAAAAATATTGTATAGATATGTTATGCTCCTATACTTCTAATCAGGCTTGATTTTATGCTTCCAGGCTTAAATTCGTTGAAACACCCATCTCCTAAGACAAAAGTTATCCTGACATATAAACCTAAGAAGATTTATTAGTTTCATTCAAGACAGTATTTTGGTATTTTGTTAGTACCTCAAACTGTGTGAAACGTTTTCTACCTGATATCCAAAGAAGACCATCCACCACATATCCTGCATGGCATGAGAGGGATCGATCAAAGGACTGTACAAAGGTCCACTTGTTCTTCTTGGGGCAATAGCGTTCCACTGTAGGTAACACCTGACGCAATTCATTTCTGCCCCCTGCTGCATAGAGGTATTCGTCCACTGCTCCCAGCACAAAGTGTTCCCGACAGTTCTTCATTGGAGCTATCTCAGCCCAAGAGTTAGTGCGGGGGTCGTACCGACAGGCAGTTCTCACCGCACAAGTGCGCCCTGTGGAGTGCTCTGCCTCTCCACCAGCTACAAAAAGAAAGTCTCCCATGACAGCAACACAGTGGTGGCTTCTCCCTACAGGCATAGGCGCTAGCTCGCTCCAGTTTGCAATCCCTGCGATATGAACGTTCTCTTGATCTACCGGATTGAAGTATCGCAATTCCTTCACTTTACAGATTTCACGTTTTTTCCCACCAATAATGTAAAGAGTGTCTGACTGGAAGCGAGGTTTTGTCCTTCTGGTTTGCCAAACTGGCTGTGCATAGACGCTCTGGTGGTAAGCCAAGGCCTCATTAATAAGTGCTGTCGCAGTTTCATTAGCTTGGACAAGAGGATGAGAAAGAGCTACGGTATGCAGTGTATCCACATCCATAAGGCCAAAGCGGACATACTGGAGAAGTTCATCCATGTACTGGTAGCGGCAGTTGTGTTCCAACCACCTCACAGCCAGCTAAAAGCGGGGGGAAGGAAGGGAAAAACAAGACACCAATTATTTGTGTACAATTCTGTCAAAATTTGGTCTTTTGAAAACTGTGCTTGCATTCCAGGAAGAGCTATATACTTGCCTCAGTAGTGATATCAATCAATATAAAAAGTAGTTATGAATGCGTATGAGTGAACATAAAAGATACCTACTAAAACTCCACCTATAATATACATAAAAGCTTTGTATTGCACCAGTCCCCCTAAAGAACTTCCACAGCATTGTCAGATTGCAATACTGCTATGCAATATTCTTGCTGTGCAAACTGTTAGCGATGCTGTAGGAGACCACAATATCCCAGAATCAAGCTGCTGGAGCAATAGCATAAATGCAGGGACTATGTGATCACTGGAGACCATGGGCACACTAGAAAGAAAAGTAAGATTACAGTTAGTTGACTAGAAAAGCCCTTTCTCCCCTCCATCTTTCATTCTATTTATGACAAAATATTGAAGGAATATAACAAAATACATACTGAATCCTTCAATATTTTTTTCCTTCTTCATTTATTTTATTCATGGAGAGTGGTGTAAAGGGACCAGAAATTAAACCAGAAAAGAGAGAAGCAGAGAAAAGGCTCTGCTGGTTTGGGACTGACAGAAAGCGGCAAGGAAGACTCTAAAACTGTTCAGCAACTGCAGCTGGAATCAACAGCCAAAAATCAAACATAAAGCATACTGAATCCAACCAGGTCTAAAAAGAGGCTAGGAAGGGCCTAAACCATTTCAAGAACGGTTGTGTAAGTTGTTCTTGAAAACCTCCAGTGATGAAAATACTCAAACTTCCTCAGGAAAACCATCCCCATGCTCAGCTATCCTCTTGGGACAGATTTTCCTTTTACCTATGCAGTAGCTCTAAACCCTTCAACTCATTGCCTCATTTTCCACCTTTGGGTTTATACTCCAGAGCTCAGGAACCCCCAGACCAACCCTTGAAATTAATCCATTCATACAGGATGAAAAGCACTCTGCTACCTTCCTTTTCTCCTCCACCTCAGATGCATTTCATTATGCATGTTGCAGTTTCCTCCCCTCTGAATGAAAAAGTCTCTCAATCCATCTTGGGTCACATTTTCTAAACCTCTGTTGCTTGGCTCACAGTTCTCTGTTATTGAAGGGAAATGCCCCTCTTTCTTAATGTTTACTGCTGAAAACTGGATAAAATCTTCCTCTTAAGGCTGTAGTAGTAGCGAATAGACTGGAAGGATCACTTTGATCGTAACAATCTGTGCCATTCTTGTTTGTACATCACTACACAAGACTGTCACTGCACTATGATATTGCTGATTCATGTTTAAGCTTATGACTGAGTACTATTCCCACCTCTTTTTTCTGCAGAACTTCCACAAAATGTCATGCTTTCTTTGTCATTACTGAACTCTCTACTATTTAATTCAGGCCACTGCTCCAATCTGTCAAGATCATTCTCAGTCCTGATTATATTTTCAAATGTGCTTGAAGACCATGCTAGCTTCTGATTGTCCGAAAACATAAACCCCGTATTATTCTTTCATCCAAGTCATTAACAAAGACATTAACTATTTCTGGATGAGGACAGACGCCTCTACTTGATACTTCATTTCATCCTGACAAAGAACTTGTGGAGCAGGAATTTCTAACTAGTTGTGCAATAATAACAGTTTCAGCTAAAACTTACTGCCATGTATTGCTCATGGGAATGTCACATGAAGGAGCTGAAAAGAAAGGCTTCTATCTTACTCAAGGCTTTCATATACATATGGTATATCAAATTTATTGTTGCTTCTGTATTCCGTCAGAGAGGGAAGATGACAAACCAAAACCACCTTCTTATTAACATTAATTTGAAACACTTTTGCTCCACTGTGCTATTCAACCCCTGTGAAACAAAGAACCAATGAAGGGCATCAAAAATTGCAACAGTTGTTAAGTCAGTTAAATGCTGTATTGAGTTTCAAAATGTGCATTAGCTATATGTATTTAGACTTGTTAGTAAAAAAAGGAGTTAATTAAATACATTTGAAAGTGTTTATGGACTTGAAATCATTGAGCATTATATTCACATGTTCTAAATCCACCAAATCCATGTGTCAGGTGTCTCCTACTGAGTGGTTTTAGCAACTCCCTACTCCATGTCTTAGGCCCTGTGAATCATTCCTTGAAGTCTTCAGAGGCACTTAGCTCTCATCATTGACTAGACACTTGAAATTGAAGTGGAATCCAGGCTATCTTCATTACGATGAAGACACCAACTGAATTCATACCAACTGAATGATGTGCAAGTTGCTATATTAAAAGAGAAGAATTTACAAAAACTGAGTTCTTATCTGTCACCACTTGCATCTAACAGATTGGTTTCTTTTGCTTATAGTTCATGCCTTCACTCTCATCTAAAATGGCATTGTGGAGGTATCACCTGTGCTATAATGACAGACATTACAGACTCTTAGAAGACATGCACTAATGTAAACCAGGTCTTGGTAATCACAAGGCTTTTAAAGGAAGTTTAACATTAATGCCAGTTAATATCTTAGAACTTCACCCTTCTTCTTTCCTTTATTGTCCTCCCTCCCACCCCCCAGTAAATACTATATAAACACACAAGCAACACTACGTACATTCATACCTTTCAAAGACACAGTATCTGCATTCATTTCTGCATATGGGACGTGTGACGATCTGCAGCAGAAGGGATGGACATCTCCATTACAATACATTTTCTCTGCTGCATGAAGTTTGGCAAAAGCAACTTGGTTCATACTGAGTTTGATCTGTACTGAGAATATTCCTGGAGTTGTAAAAAATGTTTCACTGAAACCAATAATGCTTAATGTTTCTCTAAAGTCACAGAATTTCTAAACCACCACAGCGATGGTGCAAAGTGATACAAAGATTCTGTTGGCACTCATAGGAGATATACGGCACTCATAGGAGATATACAATCTATTCCCGGTCTTGAACCAAAACTTTCTCCATCCTTTCCTACACTATTTCATCCCCAATCATCTGTCCTGCATCTTTATTGATGAAAACTTTTGAATCTTTCCAAATTAAATTTATTGCAACCTCCTTGGGATCCTCTACATGCTGCACCTAAAGGTATCTTTGGTCTACACTACTTCCACCTTTCTCTTCTGACAAGCGACTGCAACAGCAATGGGGAGGGTAAGGTGAGGGGAGGTTTTGTGTAGGTTGCTACTGGCTCTTACCAGACTCCACCTCTGAGGTCAGTTTGCAGTGGAGTACTGCATTTCACCATATTAATTTAGAAAGCCGGGCTAAGAACCCTGCACATCACTGTATCACCGGGATGGTCTGTAGGCATTTGATAATCAGCAGAGAAGCTCTACTGGGTCATAGGGAGGCAATTGATGTCTGGGAATCACAATGTGTTTAGAAGCTCCTGTCCAGATCAACTCATGCTACTGTTGAACACAATTTGACTACAGTATTCTGTGTGAACCACACGTAACCTGTGGCACTTTAACACAGAGAAAAGGCTGTAAGAGCTAAAAGCTACAGTGTTTTAATCTCCTTGTCTTGCTATTGGTAACACTGACTGTTACTTGATTTTAAATGCCATAAATTCATTTTGGGACACTCCTTAAAAATAACTGCTAGGAATTTAAGCTACAAATATAGGTATTTATACGTGTATTCATAGAATATAGGACCAACTCCTAAATTGTGACACAAGGCTATGGAACAGGTCATATAGTTTTAGGGACACTCACAAACTGAGCCTTAGACTTACACATTTGTTATGCAGCACACATCATTACGGTGCTCTCTAGCAGAACATGGTGTCTCACACTATGGAGGCATGGAAGAAAATTGAGTTATCTCTGTGGGTGAACAGATATTCTAGTCACTGGATGGTTTGGCAGCTATTGGAAGGCTGGAGAAGTTCAAAAGAAAGAAAATTAAGTTCCCAAACAAGTCTTTTGCTTGTAGCAGAAATAGTCACTGATGGACTGTAATGCAGTTCTAAAATTCCTTCAATGTAAAGGAGGCAAATATAACTCTCATGAGCATATGGCAGAAGCACAAACTTCCATGTAGCGTTGATAACTATACAGATGTTTGCTGACATGCAAGTTCCACCACCTTTACTCAGTTTTTATTTAATCTAGACTTAGAAACGTGGTGCCTACACAGAAACTCCAAAATTCACCCTGTCTATACACTAATTATAGCACCTATTTTTTAGCCTCTCTGGCAGGAGTGATTAGCAACTATAATCAGTATTGGCAAAATAAACTCAAAGCCATTATACACTTTATGACATTGCAAGGAGAGACATTCAGACTTCTCTAAGGAGATACCAATAGCACTTGAAATTACAACTGTGTTTAAAACGCAAACAAGTAAGCAGGAAAAAACAAAGAGACCATCCACAGTTTTGAGTTTTAAAATATTTGTATCGCTGCTAAATAATTTACAAAAATAAGGAAATACTCCTACTCCTAGTGCCATATAGGCAAATCCTGTTTAAACTGCTAGAAGCTTCTTTTCTATTAATTTTAATGTATGAGCGTGTGAGAAAAGGAAGCTACAGCCTAGTGCCTATATCAACTTTAATAAATAATATATTTTGCCATATTCATCTTCTAAACTAAGTAAATGACACAAGTAGACCCTCAGAAGGACAGGATTTTCAAACCAGATGAATTCTCTTATTCTAAAGCCTTAACCCAAAGGATTTTTCTTCTCCAAGGTTACATTACTTGATTTAGCAATGGAGTACATTCTCAAAACAGCAGAAAACAGATGGAAAAATATATTGTGCCACAGTTGGAGCGTACATCTAAACACACCTGCATGTTGGATTGTGATTTCATTGTATTTCCATTTCCAATGGCTGCTTCCGATTCCAGCACAGTGCTTCGACAGTCCAATTCACACAGCCTCGGTGCATGGCCCTTCCCTCACTGCTGTTAATGGTACTTATTATGTACCAGTTATGTTATGTTACATATGTTATATGTACTGCACACGTACCACAGCTGGAGAGGGCACAGAGGCAGTGGAGGTTAAAGCTGAATTAAGAGTTTCACTCCTGTTGAAGATAACCCTGCAATAAGTAGTTACCTGGTCTTTTGGGCTGCCAGCTATCCCAGGAAAAAAGAAAACCCAGCACACCTGTGCCTTGCCTGTTCCTGCAACCCTTCTCATGCCACTCTGCGGGGGAACATGTCAGACCTTCACTTGACATCACAGCAAGTTTTCTAACCAGAAAAGCCAAGCTACTTTAGGAGTACAAAAAGCTTGATGTACTCATTAGACTCAGGTTCACTTGGAAACTACTTTAAGGCACAATGTCAGTGCCAGGGAAAGTTTATGTCCGCAGCGCTCTGAGAGAGAAAACGCTCATCTTCGCCTGGGCTCTGCGAGAGGCAGGGGCCATGGGAACTCCATTAAAGTCATCTTGGTCTGATCTTTAGTTGATGTATTCATGTTGTAGCCATACTGACTGCAAAGGAATTACGCTAGTTTATACCATCTAAGGTCTCTAATAACTGAGGTGAAGCCAAAAAGTGACAGTGCCAGAAAAAATAAGGTTTTTGGAGGTTTTTTTTTTTTAGCAGCAACAAATAAAAGGAAACATTAAATTTTATAAGGTTTCAAAACAATGAATTCACATTGTCTCATTAAAACAAATGGAAATTTTAAATACAATAACATAGTGAACATTCTCATTTTAGGAGAAAGGACAATTTTAAATATGGAAAAGTGGAGGGAAGTATTTTCCTGGACTGATATCAGATATATTCAACACAAATTATCAGATTTCTGTGTGACAATCTTATGATGATATATACCAGGGAAAGAGAAAGAACCACAAATCTCTTCTTTTAACACAAATCTCACCTGAGCAGTCCTTCTGTTGCTTAACTTAAGCAAACATGTTAGGCCAGAAAAAAAATCAAATTAATTATCTTTGCACCATTAGCATACTGGACAGTGCTATACATCTGCTCCTATTGATTGATAAGCCAAAAAGAGTAATGAAAGCAACACAGTTACTATAGCAATCACTTTATGGCACTGAGGGAACTTCAAAAAGCAAAACTTGGGAGTTTACTAGTTCAGTGTTTGAGAACACTAGAAATATGTATTTTGGCCATCAACTTGCACATGATTTGGCCTCTCCTAGAAGTTTACCTAACTCAGCAAGCCTCAGGTGTTCCAAACTGGAACCTCTTGCCTCAAAACCACTATCTGTCTCAGCTGGCTATTGTCAGCACCACCCCGGCTCTTCAAATCTCAAGTCCAGGAGCAGAACCTATGAATAAACCAGGACATTTACTAAAGCTCTGAAACAAAATCCACTGAAGGCTATGAACTTCCACTTTTTAAAAATGAACTGGGATTTCCTAAGGGCCTGAATTTGGATCTCTAAAGGGTCTCAGTCCTTCTCTCTCTCCAGAGACTACGAAGAACAAAACCCGGAGAGTTTAGGATATCAATTTAAGCATTTTATTTAAGGTGAACTACATTGGACTGTATCACCCATTTAAGAATAAAAACATATGGGTGAAGAATTTTTTCTGGAAAAAAAACAAACAAACGACCAAACGCAATGTTTCAAAGCATGTGTTGCACGTGAATATTTTTAGAAGTTAGTACATAACCACGTAGCACAGCCTCCAGACTCTCTTTGCAATTGTATCAATCAGGTGCTACCTTACAGTTGCGGGCAGCATGGAAAATGAGTGGCTCAAACCTAGATGCCAGAGAGCCTTAAAGATAGAAATCTTTTTCTTCTTTTTATTTTGAATTAAAAATGTGCATAAAAATAAGACATTAATGAGCTGCATGTAGAACAATCAAAATTATGAGGTATTTGCATTTCTTTTGCACCTTGAGCCAAACAACTACAAAATTATGCATAGGATTCTCTCAATCTGAACACAGTAAATATTAATAATCTCTGAATCAGCAATGAAATGCCTTTTGCCCCTGAACCTTGAAGAGAGACCTTCCAGCTCAAAAAGTTGTAGTACAGTGACTGAGACCATATTTACAAGGCACCAGGCTGAGGCATATGCGTGTAGCCTGTGAAAATAAAGCTGTGCCATCCCCCACCCTCTTTACACAGAGACATTTTAAAATTACCTGTTTGTCAGTTTTACAAATGTGTGTCTATGTAAGCAGCCCCCTGTGTGGCGCTGCGTTAGCAAGCAGGCATGCTTTCATTTGCACATTCTGATTTTACAATCAGAATTAAAACATTTGCTCTGTTCGGGGTGAGTTGATAAACAGGGATTTTAAAATTTCCTTTTTTTTTTTAATGTGAAAAATGAAAGAAAAATGTTCCTCTAGATGTATTATGCCTTTGGGCTCCATTTGAGGGAAGGGGAAAAAAGACAGAGAAAGCTACTGTGAAGGTCACAGAGTGAAAGAACTTCCTCAGGGCACAGAATAAATTAAATCCCAAGGAAAAAATAAAATGTGATTTCCAGAGTGTGAGGCACAAACTCAAAATGACAATGATTGACAGCTAAACTATATCCGTGCAATATCGAAGACTGCACGTTCTCATTTACCTCAGTGTAGCCAGCAAGCGCCCATTAAACATCCGTCTGATGCCCAAATTAACCTTCTTGGCAAACTGAAAGAGGCACAAACTATCATAATCAACCTTTCATTATCACAGCAGCCTCTAGTTAAAGGGTCAGAATAATTGTGCCATCAGAGCCCTGATTGTTTTCAATCAACAGACGACTGGAGTGACAGCTCAGTGATGGAGTAGTTTGATGAAACCGCACCAGGCCTAATCAGAGCAGATGAAAGGAAGGCATGATTGGTGCAAATGAACAGTCGTGCCTCTCTTTTTCATTTACAATCTGAAATTACTCTTAAATTTACAGGGTTTTTTCTCCCTTATGAGTACCTCTGAAAGAATGTTTGATTTATTATGAGTTCTGACAGTGCAGAGTTATAAAACACAGGTAGGGTTTTCAGCCCAGGCTTTAAGTGGGTATTCAGCATAATTTTAACAAATTCACTCTTGAAAAGCACAAAATGACTAAAGACTTCCAATGACCTAACCTTTCAGTGCTGTTTGATTAGCAGAACAATTTATCATGGCTCACATTCTTCATGATAAGAGAAGATTAAAAAAAATGGATGCAAGGATCTCTTGCAAATGTTTTCTCTTAGCCAATATATTTATTGTGTTATTGCTCTCCTGTTCTCTCTCTCTCTCACACACACACACACACAAAAGAAAAAAATTAAAGAACACTGCATTAATAACCCTTTTCCTCTTAGAATGAGTAATGGAATCCAAGCAAGGGATTGTTTGGAGATGAAAGCAGAGACCAATTATCATGCCACTGATAGCATCAATATTTAGTTTTCTGGTGGATTGTTCATTCCCACATTCTAAGGGATGGAAAATGAATCGATCCCACTAGGTGTTTCTTACCTTACTCACCGGCACAGAATCAGAGTGCCTCACAAATGAAAAGGAAAAAAAAGAAAAAAGAAAAATTGGGGGCTGCTTTGGCAAAATTTGGAGAGAATGGAAGATTCAAGTTTCCTGCACCTCCTTGTGGAAAACACACAAGTGCCCTCAGCTGAAGAAGCTGTGAGCAGGCTTGCACATCCTTGCTGACAGAGAAGGTGCCATTTTCACTTATTCCTGTTTCACTTTAATTTATTGAAGCCTACTGTTGGTGTAAGCAGGTTGAAATGAAATGACCAGGCTCTCTGGTGCTTTTTCTTTGTTTAGTGAGGAAAGTCTTACTACCCTCAGATAGCATGAAGGCTCCAACTCAGCCCAATTAAGGAAGATCTATTAGCTCCAAGTCCTAGATAAAGGAAGCATGACAAAAGTTGCCCAGTCTGCCAGAGATTTGGCACGTACTTCCCCCCAGTGCTTCCACTCAGTTGACAGCTGAGTTCCACCTTGCCTCCTGTTTCAAATATTAAAACACCCAACCTTTTCCAAGTATAAAGATGCTGTTTACAATATACATATGAATTTAGTGAACCCTTGGGAATGACCCCAAAACATTGCTAACATGCCAATGGAGAAGGGAAGTAACAGTTTGGGGATCTGCCACCACATGCTTTGTTTGGGAAGGCTCAGAAGCAAACATGCTTCTCTACACAAACAGCAAAGTCTCACATTCACATTTCCCCACCACATTCACAGTGTCCCCACCACAAGGACCACACCACATATTCAAAGATGCTGTCATTCTGCTATCTGTCCCCAACTCCCACCCAGCCATCCCCACACTAGCGCTAGACCCCTGCTTCAGCAGTGGCACTGGCTTTGTGTGCAAGGCGGGCCCCGAAGTGCATTCCCAAACTGGAGTCTGAGAGCACAGCTGGCAGGAAAGACAAAACGTGCATCCTTCCAGACCCCAGCCATCCAGCCACAGACCCACAGCTTCACAGATGGACAGGGTTTGGAGGACTGAGGAATTGGACAGTAGGCTCAGGCAATAGAGGGGGAAGCCAAATATAAATAAGTTATGACTTCAGGAAATACGTGGCCCGAAAGGAAGATTAGAAAATCCCAAGGTTCATTAGATCTGGAAGGTAAAAGCACTTGTTAGTGTATGTCCCCCTGGCCTCTTACAGTCTCTGCAAAAGCAAAGCGGCAGTGGATTTGTCCAGAGTACTACTTTAGGAAGGTCTTGGTCTGCTAAATAAGAAATGCTATACGTCTTGGTTGGAGTTTTGCTGGTTTGGGATCTACATGATGTCAAGATGACAACCTGCAGCTTTCAGAACACCAGCCTGCAGTCTGTGAGCCACTTTCCAAGAGGCAGAAATTTGATTTTGATCTTTCAGCACTGAGTAACACAGAGCAAGCAGAGTTGTTGGTTGAAGTCTGTCTAGCAGCACGAATGATGCATTTCATGATACGATACTGTGATTAAGGTAGAAGTACATAATGCAGCTGTATTAATAGCAAACATTTATCAAAATTAATGGCGTTAAAGTGAATCACAATGTATTAAAAATATTTCTCAATTTTTCTCAAGTGCTGATAAGATCTATCTGTTTAAAGCATTTAAGCTGTAAAGCATCAATCACCAGCTGTCCAATTTCCTCACAGGGCTGCTAGTCAAAAATATTGTCCTGCACAGTCTTCAACAGGTACAAGGAAGGATACATAACCTACCTGACTTTGGCAGATTTCTTAGTCACAATTAAACAGCTCCATCAGTAACAATTTTAACAGCTGTATCACCGCCTCAGAAATTTTTAATAAATGCTTCTGCACAACATCCTTGTGAGGAAGGGAGGAATTCTTCATCCCAAAGATGAACTCTCCACCAACCAAATACAGTCCCCCGCATTCTCAGTCCAGTGCTTTACCACAAGCTTCCTTCCTCCCTGATGCTACGTGACGATACCAGCCCTTCCCAGAAAGGCCATTATTTTATCAAAAAGGTTGAGAGACAGACAGTGTTAGTTTCATTTCTGATGTGTTTCCTATGAAACACATAGAAAAAAATGTCAGTTTTATAACAACAGTTAAGAATAGAACATACACTTTTCACAACTGTATTCACTTCTTTTACACACTTCACCCAATGCATTTATTTTACCATTTCTTATATTTACTGGAAATGAGACTAGACAGAAGCCTACCTAGAAGACATTGACTAACCTCAATAGAAATATTTCAGCTTTTTAGACTTGCAATAAAATAACTATGATAAAAAATCAGCTTTACAAAAGGCTAGCCGAACTACATTAATATATAACTTCATATATGGTAATGAATCGTATTATATTAAAGCAAAGACTTGCTATAATGGAAAAACTAAACTTTTCATCTACTCAAGCTCAAAGTGAAGTAAGGTAGGGACAGAAGGTAAACTCTCAGCTGTTGTAAATTATCACAGCTCATGGAAGTTTGCCATTTTACACCTTCTGGGGAATCTGAACTTCAAAATTATATAGCACTTTCCTTCCAAGTATCTCAAAGCAATTTATAAGCAGTAGAACTCGAGCTGCTCTGAAAGAAGTGTATATTTCAACCATTTTCCCAACATGGGAACTAAGAGAGAGAAAAATTAAGTGATATGACAGAAGACAGCAATGGTACAGCTGACACAAAATCTTCTGTCCCCTCAACCTGTCCACAACTGAATCTCTTTACCCCACTACCAAAGTCCTGTGGACTTTTTTGTGCTCCGTGCCACAGAATGAAACCTGGTGAGATGCAGTTATCTGAAACCGAGGACAAAAGAGATCCCTAAATATCATCTGACAAAAGTATTTGAGATATTTTTGCAGCTGAAAAGCACATCTCCATACAGGCAATAGAACACTGCCTTTTTTCTTAACCTTCTTGGAGCAGCAAAGACAAAACTATCCCATAGTGTGCTTCGAGAAGTGCATTCTTGTGTGATCAAGCCCTCAAACCATGGAGTAGTTTCCTTTACAGTTGTTTGGAGCTTCTCTACAAAGACAGATCTACAAATGTGCTTCTTGCACCTAACTCATTCTTCTACTATGATCAAAGGAAGGAGCAAGGCCCAGTGCAACCCCTAGCAATGACATTCCACATGTACAATTGTGTGTTTAAAACCTGTATGAGCTAGTGTGTAGTCCCTATTGCAACAGACTTTACAGCTACCCCACTACTGACAACCACTCTATTTTCCTGTGCACTGCAATGACTGTCACACCTGGAAGCATACACAAATAAAACAAATGACCTGGGATTGATCACACTGGAAAGGCTCTATTTACTCCTGCAATCAAAGTAAATTTTGTTTTAACAAGATGATCAGAAAGGAGCACGGAGGGTGACAATCTATCCAGAGCAAAGCAAAGCAAAGCAATAAAACCAAATCCAAAATATGACATCTGAAGACAGAACCTCGCTTTTTCCTTTCAAACAGGTCCAGCCATAGACAGTTAGAAACGACAAGCAAGCCCCCCCATCATAAACATTCCTAAAATGTAGCTTCATGGGTTCCTAAAACCTATGAAGCCTAATAGATCTGCCTCTCTTTACTAACTGGATCAAACAGCAAGAAGCTCTGAGGTAACAACTTCTTGCCATCCATTTTCTAACGCATCACAAAATGCTCAAGTTTGGACCCTCCATCATTTGTCATGATGGTAAAACCAACACTGCTAGGTGCTTTCTCTCTGATAAGTTTTATTGAAGTTGCAATGAACAGAAGCTTATCTCTTCATAAACACAGCTGTCTAACTAGGACTCTTAACTGTGATTTGATTTCAGTTTAAGGAGATCAAAGTTTATGATAGCATTTCTCTTTTCTCAAACAGGGTGAGGACAAGAGCACATGGGAGGTGGAAGAAGAGGACCTCCCCCCCCAGCAGCCATCATTTCAAAAATCTAGAATTGCTCATTTTTATTGTTAGAGGAAACATTCAGGCTGACATCAAATGCACTGAAGCTTTACATAGCCACATTTAGCATTAAAATAAGTTGCTGGTACATAATTATAAGTAGAAATGACAATCTTTCACCATCTGATACACATTGTTTTTATTGCTATTCCTCTCGTTATTTTTTCCCTTGAAGTATGTTTTAGATGTATAGTGGCTCTCTATGGAGACAGGAATCTACAAGCTTTCACGAGCAAAAATTGTTAGAGAATGAAATAGGCACAAAATTGACAAAATTCTATGAAAATGCAATTTAGCTCTGTGAAAATTAGTCTAAATGGTTCTTGAATGTAGGAAGATTCCTATTCCTTTCTTCCCTATTGTTAGGGTATAATTTTCTACGGATTTAATAGGCAAATCCAACAAATCACATAAAAATGTATCATTTTCTATAATAATCTTGACAACAGCTATACAGGACTTGTATGTCATTAATATCTTAGGTCACACACAAAAATGAACATCAAAGTACATACTCTCCTTAGTCGGTTTATATATATGTATGCTCTCAACATGCCATGTTACTACAAAATCACCAAGGTCAATTTTTCCAAGTGAGATCACCAGGTGTTGTTTGGGTTTTTTTGTTGTGTTTTGTTTTTTTTTTTTTTTTTTTAACACCAGTGATACCACCAGCACCTTCACTACAGGAACTTTATTTTTGTTTTATTCTGCTTTACTATTTTAATGAACCAACTAAACCCTCTGACAAGGACAGTGTCAGCTTACCTGTCCAGGTCTCACAGCCAAAAGCTGTCTGAGTGTCCCCTACTTTCTCCCAGTCACTTCACCCCCGCAGTTACCAAACATTAGCCACTGACGTCCATGTTATGCATTAGTGAGCCTGATTCTTCAACTCCAAAGTGCTGCTGGAACCTCACGTTAACATGGATGGGCCCACTAATATTAACTGTGGGAACATTTAGGCCTTTTCCTGTCAGCAAACCATTTACTTCTGCTTTCTCAAATCCCGTGAAGAATGTGCCTCAGAGGACAGCATGACAATAAAGTTACGTATGTATTATAGGAGCTGGTATTTCTCTTGGCTGCTTTTTCACAAAGGGATATTTTTCCACCATTCCTTTTTTAAATACAAAAAGAACAAGCAAGTACACTAGCAGAAGCTCACTCAGCTTTTTTGAGAACAGAACAGTTTCCCTTTTAATCAAATCACATCTTCTTAATGATGTTAATTTTATTGACTTTGATTTAATCCCCACATGATGGGCTTCAGATTAACGCAGGACTCATATTATTTTTAAGTGATGAGTTAATTTTCAAAATCAACTAATTGTCCTAAGAATGTTATTTCTTTTTAAAAGTGACTTAAACACTTAGAGCCACATTTGTAATTGCATTTAAGATCCCAAACGTATCTCATGAATTGGGAATGTTAGAGCTTCCCTACTACAAGATTAAAACAAATTTATTATTTAAACCAACTAAATCACATCTGAAGCAAATGGAAACAACTGCAACTCTAAAAGGTGAACCTCAAAATTCAGACCTATACGGTTTCACACGAACATTAAAATAGGCTCCACCCTAAAGGAGCAGTTTGAGAGCTTTTCAGCACAGATTCTCACTTCAGAGACTGTGATCTTTCCATCTGTCATTACTATCCCACACAGACCTCTAGCTTGGAAGTCACTTCACAGTGAGGCTTCTTAAGATCTTTTTGACAAATGTATTTATCATAATTTCTTCCACTTCTCCCTGGCATGAGGGAGTCCAAAGTGATCAAAGGAGTATAAGGACCTCTTTGTCGTGAGGCAACGAAACCCCCAGCTCCGCAGCCCACTCACACATCCGGAAGCTGCCAAGGGTCTCCCTGTTGGAGTAAGCAAGGATGTGCAGGAGTGCCACTGCTTTTCCATCTCCTTGCCCCCTCACCCTCCTGGAGCCACTAGTGTCCTGGTCCTCGGGCAGGAGTGATAGCAAGGGACAACAGCTGGTCAGATCTCAGCAGTCATGCTGAATTGCACCCACTTAATAGCAGGTCTAGACACATGGGTGCAAATTTACTTCATCTAACTTTACACAGTTAGTTTAGGTACCAGCGGAAACACTTAACCCCGAAACTGGATTCTAGCTGTCTTAACACCTTGATGACAATTTGTATGGTTTTAGACAACCTGGAATTCAATTTTCTTTCTCCATCTTCTTTGGCTCCATAGTTACAAACAGAGGTAATGCTTCTACCAGCTCCAAAGGAAAACTTGTTGAAATACGGAGCTGGGAATTCTCAAAAGAGCTTCTCATTTTCTATCATTTTTGACAAGCTTAAATCCATCAGAAACAGTGTTAAACAGCTTTACTGGGATTTTGAAAGAGTAGAGATTACTAACATTTGTATCTCTGAATGGAAGATATTAACTAAGATAGTAACAACAGACTGCCTCATTTGATCATCCATGGTATCTGTGGGTTTTAGACTTTATTTATGTTGTTCTTTAACTTAAAAATGGAAGTAAGGTATATTTCCAACCATGCCTGGCTTTCACAACAGCCTCAGCAGCTTTATGTAACCATACACCTGCATATTAATACAACTATCTTTCAGTTAGTCTCCAATAGATCAGTGCCACAAAGAGCAAAACAGTCAACACAAACCCCACCATAACAGACTAATTCAAATGCAGAAAGCAGTATCACTGAAGTGGTCTTGCTGTGTGCACACCTTGGCATCCTCTTTTTGGCTTTCTAAATCAAAGCACACATCCATTGCTTAGCTGAAGAAGTGACCTAAATCCAAGAGCTGTGGGTACAGCAGCCTTCCTAAATACTGGTGTGATGCTCTGTGCAGTTCTGAAGTTAATCTGGGATAAATAAGGTGAGGCAATGTTACTGTAGGACACTGAGGCAAAAGTAATGCCCTCCAGCAATTTCTCTATTGCTCACAGCAATAGCAGCAAAATAATCAAGTTTTCTGATTGGAACTGACACGTATCAAAAAGAAAATTAGAAGAGCACACAGTTGCTCCTAACATAAACCTAGTTTTAATATAGAAAATCCCTTTCTATACTGCTATACTTGATAAATAACAGTAACAAGATTAGCTAACGTTCAAGAAATAACAGGCAGAAACTTTCAAAAGTTCAGAACAAAAGCATATATAAAGCTCACAAAACTTTACTGTAAAAGACAAGATTAAGAGCCCATTAGATTTAAGCTAAGGCAGACAAAGGGGAAAGGTGTTTCATAAAGTAAGGGGACAGTGCCAACAGGGACAGCATTCATTTCCACTGTAAGCCAAAATGCCATTACTATTACAAATGATGCAGAAATTATATCGGGAAAAACGTGCGTGACCTGAGCACATCAGCAAAGCAGAGTGTGAGATTCAGCTGCCTACATCCACCGCCTCAATCCACTCTAGCCTGCATGAACCCTGTCTAGTCTGCAGCTCCAGTGGACGCTGATGTCCTTGCAGAACCTGTGGCAGAACTATCAGCTTGGGCTATGTATCATGGATATCCTACCAAAAATGCTGCACATGCCTATGTTTATAAAAATGAATCCCACACAAATAGTCTGGAGACACCATAAGGAATATTGCACACAGTCAATTCAGGCGAGATACCTGTGATTGTGATTATGAGGATTAGCCTTAGGAAAAGGAAACCTACATCCTATCATAGGTTATGTTTTACCACTATTTTTATTTGAGGGTAACTATGTAATCTTGCTTGCAGCTAGTCATGATAGGCAGTACAACCATCACAGATCCAGCACAGTGGATACTGGGATTCAAGGGTGGCTCTTTGGCACTTTTACATAGACTACTCACGAAAAGGGTACTAAAAAGGGGGTGAAAACACAGCAAAACATGCACGGGCAATACACTAGTTTTCCCATATAGCCTTACTAATTCACCTCGGCCTTGATATGCATCAAACTCCTTTCTTCTCTACTATGCCTCTCTTGCTAAGAGGCTGACAGCCACGTTTTAGTGTGGTGGTTTTCTATGTAGGCTAAATACTCACTAGGGACGAGCATTAGACCACCAGACATGATTTCACTTATTGCCCAAGAGAGCACTTAAGCTTATTTCTTGAACAGTGAAAGGCTAATATACTGTTGAAACAACGTTGATTACCAAGATGCTTTCCTTCACTTACTGTTTTATGTCGTTACTTGTTTTGCAGTAAAACTTAAGTTCACATTTAGCAAGGCACTTAGTCCACATTTCATCAAAACATATATATACCCCTGAGAAACATGAATTTTGCTCTCTCCATGTTAAAAATTGCTCTGTAGAATCAAAAGATTGACAGCAAAAAAAATTCAAGTACTGCACTGAAGGAACGGCAAGCTTGTACTGGAACTTGACAACCCACTTTAGAAACTGCTGTTCTGCACAGGAAAAAGTGGGCATCACTGGAGATGTATGGAAGATGTCTGTGGGCCTGTCTTCAGCAGAGAACTGTTCCATTGTAACAGCCTGCTATAATGTGCACACCGCAAAATTTCCAACAGCACTGAACTCTGTGGGATTTCTGCTGGAGAATACTTTTGGCCCTCCACAAATGCCACCAGGAGATTCAAAACAGAGCTCAAGTGTAAGAAAAGACAGTTGAAAATAGACCACTTTACCCTCCCTTAGAAAAGGATAAACAGGTCTGTAATTAAGAAAATTGGATTTATACATGTATTATTTTTATAAAACAGATGTTTAACAACTCATATTGACCTGTAACACTGTAGTCTTCCTGTCTTCTGTTTTTCTATTTATTCACGCAAAGACACTTCTCTAATACAGAGACCAAAGACTGATTTTGCACATCACATCCACAGTAACAAAAGGAATAACTTGTGCTAGACTTTCATATGTGGAACATCTGCTTTATGAACACAAGTTCACAAGTTGCACACAAGGAAGTTAACAGGGCTGGAATGTCTTGGGAGCCTAGTCCTGGAAAAGACACAGCATAGTTGCATGCTTTCTAGCTGAATAAACTACTCATGCAGTACTCATACAGGTAGAGTAGTACTCTGCCAATTTTTCCTAGATTGGTTGCTTATCTGTTGATTACCAAGAAAATGAGTTGCATGGCAAAGTAAAAAACAAAGAAAAAACTCCTAACCTTAACTTCAGAAGAAGTACTCGCAAATACTAAAATTGATCTATTTTTAATGTTAGCTGTTTAAAAAATATATATCCTTTAACAACCTACTTAACCAGTAGGAGAGAAGGAAGAAACTAATCTATGCTGATCTCATGTTAAGATTTTTTTGCCAAAGCTGATCCAAGGTGAACTCTGGAATCAAGTGCAGTATTTAATACGGTATCATTTGACCAATGTATTGCTGGGAGACAGAATGACCCAGTAGATATTTCTATCTGTAACTATTAGTATGATCCTTGAAATATGAACATTTAAGCCTCATGACACTGAAGTTTTTAATAATGAACATGATAAGGCATAACTATACTACAACTAAGGCTAACATCAGTTTATTACTTTAATCTTTGGCTTGCTTTCTACTTGCTATGGTTCCAACAAGAAGCCCTCTACTGCTAGATTTCTCTGAGAACACGTTCTGTCATATAGGGTTGGTTACCTTTTCAATTATCAAGGGAAAGAATTCATCTGCTTCCTTAAAGTAGAGCCAATGAGCCTTTCTAATAATGGCCAATTACAAAAAGATTCACTTTTCACTTCATGATAAACTAGACATCTATGTCCTCATCATGACCGTTTCCTGTGAAAAAAAGCGTGCTGCACAGCTCATGATGAAGAGGAAAAATACCAAAGAATTTGCTTTTTCCCCTCCAACTGCTTCAGGATTCTTCCTTGGTTTTCTTCATTTTTTATTTAATCCTTTCTTCCATGTCACTGCTTTAAGTTTACTCACATTTTAATGCAGCTGACAAATCATAAATTTCATATATACAAAATAATATTTCATAATCTCACATGCTAGTAAAATGTAAAAAATCAATATGAAAACAAATCCTATGTCACCTAATAATCATTGTTACTGGCTTAGCCTAGCTAAAAAAAATCCCTAATGATGGAGGCTAGTAAATTGTTTCAATTTCACAGCCTACAGAGGTTTTCTGGTGGGCTTTCTTTTTGTTGTTTATTTGTTTTAAGAAATACATCATTCTATTCCTTGTCTATTGTCTCCACTAAAAATAAGACACCTACATTAGGCCAAAGAGTTTCCTAAGATTTTCAGAGGTAGAAAGGGGAATGAACTACTTAGTTTGTCCACTTCACCCTGGTTTGGAAGTCACATTTTTCTTTCCGAAAGAATCAACAGGAATTACTGTAGTACTTTACATTAATCCACATCCTAGTATACTGACATTAATATTACTGTTTAAGTTTCTCAAACTTGGGTTTGTTCAAGGTTATATTTCACCATATTCACTAAAATTGGGCAACTGTGAACTGGTAGCCTAACAAAAATCCAAAATGTGCCAGATATGAGCTGCAGTCACGTCAGTTTAAACCACATTCAAGCATCACTCTGCGTACACATTTTGACGCATTAAAATAACCGCCTTAATCTTTATGTGCATGAGGATTGAATCGTCCAATGGACACTGGGAATTTAAACTAGTGAAAATAACTGTGCTCTGCAGACAGTGGCACACTTTCCAGAGGTTCTCTGAGGGAAGCTTTAATTTGTGCTTAGGGCTTCATGGGAGCCCTACAAGTAAAGGTGCCTTGGGGACATGCTGAATTCGAATCGCCATAACACGCATGCATGTGTGTGCGCAGGAGGCCACACTAGTCACAGGTAAGACAGACAAATCAAACGGTAGCATCCCCCACCAGCTTTTCTATTATCTGCCCCACTTTGTGCCAATTTCCTCCAGCTTCCCCAACACCTCTTGCTTTGCTGTTCTTCCTTAAGACATGGGATGGGGATTTGTCAAAGTCAATGAGCACTTTATTACAGTGAGAGTGCTCAGTAATGAACAATTCAGCAATTTAATGAGATTCTGTAGATCTGTCTCCAGCCTGTCCATCAAGTTTCACTTCTATAAAGCACCCTGACACTAATCCTCTGGCATACCCAATCTTCACCCTGGGCTGAATATTAGATTCTTCCATGGTATATTGCATTACCACTATAACCTTAGCAAAAATGATGAACTTAACTACACTTGAGGCAATATAGCTGGTCTGATTTGATTTTCTTCTATTGGGTTGACTATGAGGGAATTACTTATTTACTAAGATAAAGCAAAAAACCAGTTTCTTATTGCCTTCTGAATACCTAAATTGGTAAATATTTATGTGTGTCTCTTAATTCATTCTGGGGACCCAGAATATTTATAAATATATATTTATTCCTGGTTGTACAGACTGAATTAAAAAGACACATGCACGTTTTGCCTGCAGCGGAAAACTAGTTTAAAAAAATTCTTCCGAACAGCATTAGTAACCTTTAGAGAGGCAATTATGATAACACTTAAATGGACAGTGTGGAGTTTGTTGTCACTCAAAAAGCAGCATATTACCTATAAGTATCTCTCCTCAGTGTGACCCTGCAACAGAAACAGAACCTTTGTCATATTTGCCTCATGAAGTGTTCATTGACCGGAGTGCACACAAGGAAGAAAATGATATCCGAGTTCTTCCTGCAGGACAGGACAATGACACAAGATTTAAAAACTCCCACTTCCCAAACTTTGTTTCAGCAGGTTGCATAGGGCGTATTACTCTGTATATGCTTGTTCATTACTGAGCTGGCATTAAATAATACTCGTGTGGCTTTCTGTAGCAACTTTTCTAGCAAAAGTATACCCAAGCATGTAGCTAGGAGATTTCACTAACCCTGCAGAGAAATTATGATAAAACCCAATTGGGCAATCAGCCATGCCCCATATATGAACTTGTACATTAAAACCTTTTCTGATAAAGGGAATGTGGGCTGGGACTCCAGAGTATCATGCCTAAAAAAACCCAAACCAAACCCACCATCATGGGTAGTGTGCAGCAGGTTCTGTTGTAGTACAGACATCCTCCAGAGACTAGGACAGGCAAGAGTCTAACTTTATATTAATATTTGCAGAAAATATCATCTTTGTAAAATACTCCATAATCTAAAGCCTCAAAGTTTCGGAAGCAAATATGCCAGTTATCAGACTGAAGGGTTAAGTTACATCTGCGTACTGTCTCTGTGGTTTGAAGAGCTTAACTAGACATTCTTATTTTTTAAGAATAAATATTTCGTTCCTGCATGATGTTATTCATCTACAGAACATGAAGTGCCCCACAGACAAACACACATTTTACACTTTGAGAAAACGATGGCATATAGATGAAATGATTTGCTTAGAATAATCCAAAAGATAAGTAGATAAATAACAGGGACTGAAATATAAATCAATCTTCTGACTCTCAGTCTTCTCTGTTGGACCAAGATAACCCACTTGCTTGAAGGAAACCCTGTGCTTTCTTTTTAGGAAGTTACATTCTACCTTGAAATACCCTGAAATACTTCCCTTCTATAAAACACGACAGCAAAAAGGAAACAGAAAGAAGTGTTTGGGTAACCAGTGTTATAGATATTTCCTTCTACTATATCGTGAACTGCGATTTTTACAGACATATGATGGGAATGTTTCCAAGGACAGATTTTGGTTTAGTTTTTGTGTTTCTCTTTACAGGCTATGTAAAGTTTCTCATATCAGGTTTCCCACCCCACCCCCCTCCACACTAAAGTTCACAACATAATGCTTTTATCTTGTTAATATTCTATGGCTAGCAACCTGGTCCTTTTCTAAAGCCAGCTCTTCTAAAAGAAATGATCACCACCTCCAGCTTCTTGCCACAAACCTTCCACTGATGCCTCCACTCATCTCTGAGCAGAGCAGCACGTGTGATGATTCGCTAATTTGCTTCAGGCAAAGTCAGCTGTAGTGGCCTAGACAATTTAAATGACTACTGAAGTTACACAGCTAAGTTTGCCTGAAGTGAATGGGAGAGACTGCAGAAGCAGGTTTGCTGCCAGACTTGTGGCACTAGCCTCACCAGAGGCAACGATAAATGAGTTGCATGTATTGGACATCTCTTCCCCCCAACAAAGTTGGATCTGGAAGAAAATCTCTGGCCACATCTGAGTAACACAAGTTAAGCAGTAAGACAAATTTCTCTTTCAAACAAACTAATTGCATTAACACAACACAACATTTTTTGAATTTCATTTAAAAATTTCCCTCAGTTGTTATTCACAGTTTTTGCTCAAGCGCTTATTCTCCCTCGAGATTGCTCCAGGGTTTCAAAACAACAGATTACTGCTGTGGTTTATAGAGTATCACACATTCTGCTTGTTCACCAATCTCCTTACCTGCCAGATTTGTTCTTCACTGAGTGAAGTGAGTCTATCGCTTTTAAAAACCTCTCGAAGGAGACAGTATGGGAGTGCCAGAACTTCTTCAGGATGACTCTTCAATAGCTCAGAGAGATGTTTTACTAAGAAGTCAACCACTGCATTCTCCAACAAAGTGAGGTTGAAGAGGTCCGCAAGCTTATACAGGTCCAAGTAATTAAAACTATTTAATTCCTAAATGGGTGAAGCAAACAAAATACGTCTCAGAAAAAAAAACCAAACAAACAAACCACAAAACAGAGAACAAAAAACCCCACAGGTCTCAGATAATGAAAAAAGGTTGTTCAGTTGGAGCTGTGGAGAAGGAAGGTAATATAACTTGAAATTAATTAACACAGCCTTATTCAAAATGTATGTGTAAATGTTACCTGTGCATATGCAAATATATATGATGGTACTAATTTATATTACAACTGCTAAGGTTATATATGCATACAGCATCTGTAAGAAATACGGATTAGTACATAAAACAGTATGATCTACACTGTATGACAAGAGCTTGCAGAGTTAACAAGTGGATTAAAAAATGTATTTGTTAACTACAACGGTTTGTTACAAAGCAATTGTTTGTTCATTATTTACTGTTTTGATCGAGCTAGAGCACCTGTGCAGAACAACTTTTCGTTCCATGAAACCTCACAAAATACGAGATGCTGAGCTACGTTTTATTACGTATAAATTTATCTTCAATGAACAAATAGGCCCTTTTTTTCCAATCACTGACATCAACCTATAGCGGATGTTGGCCTCGTATTCTTTCTCCCCCTCCTTCTAGCAGCAGAAAATCTGCAGAGACAAAAGCTACACTAACTCAGTGCAGGAAGTTTTTTCCATCCTGGTAACAGATAACCTATATTTACAGGCTAATGTTTTCAACTTGGCATCCCTTGTAAATTAGCATCTGGACAGCTAACTGCTTCTATTCTAGACCATACGCTCTCTTCAGGGGAGAGGCCAAGAATTCATCCGTATTAGAGAAAAGCGCCCAGGACGTCTGGGAAATAAGCATGTTTACCCGTTTTCTCTGTTCTTGCTGTATGCTCACACTTCTCTTCCTCTCCCCTCCGCAATCCTGGTTTTCATCTTCCAATTTACCGCATTGCTCCCCATCGGCCGCCTTCTCCTTGACCAGCTCCACGTGTGAAAATGACAAGAAGTCTTGTCAGTTTCACTTTGCTGGTTAGTTAACGCAGGGACTAGAGCAGGAAAGAGAAACAGACTAAATTAAGTCAATTTCACTTTCACTGCTCTGCTGGATGGAATGGCAGCACCAAATGAAACTGACAAGAAATCTTGTAAATGTCAAATGAGCTGCACGGCTGGCAGATAGAGCAGAGCAACAGGGAAGATGGGAAAGTGCGAAGAGGGGGTTTTTTGGAATGTTTTATGGACTACATCTTGAACGTGTGAATTGGGTGGCTGTCCCAATGACTGTGGAGCTGTTTATGCATATGCAATGGAGAGTGGAGAAAGAATTTTTTTCACCTGCTTAGAGGAGTCAGTACTGGAGGAAACGGAATCAAATTCCTGTGGAGGCTCCTGCTTGTTACATAATCTCCCAGTCTGAGCAGCGCACCTTCCCTGGCAGGCTTGTACATTACAGATAAATCCTATTCATTATCTGCTTAAACCGCTGCATAGGAGTTTCACGTTCTTTTCTTGGAAGAACAAAGAAACGTTCTTTACATTGCCAGAACGAGCACCAACAGCCGTCATCCCAAAAGCCGCAGATAGGCTAGTGTCAGTTCCTCTTCACACTAACATAGAGGAGGTAGGGATAAATCCTCCCCAATTGCAGAAAGAGAGAGAAAGGAATGAATTTTACATGAGAAGTATCTGGTCTGTGTGCTTGCTCGGTGATTTCATGTCTGCAGATCACAGATGGTACCTCACACCACCACTTCTGTGATGGCCATGCAGTGGTGGCAACAACGCATAGGAGCGTAATCAAACTCCACATCATGGTTGTTGCTTGTCAAATGCTGTGGTTTATTGTCCCTAGTTTGGAAGACTATCTTTTCAAAGAACTCCCTAACTGAATGAATGCCAAACATTCAGAAAGAGATTTAGAAGAGCTCAGTGTGTTTTTATTGAACTCTTTTGTAGTCAACAGCTATATCTGGGGAGGATTAAAATAAACAAATAAACAATCAAGCATTGTGATCTGAGGATCAACAGCCCAACTAAAATACAGGCCTGATCAAACCCCACTAAATGTCAATGGAGAAGGACAGACAGCTTTTGGTGGACATTCTTCTGAAGTGGACAATACTGGAGATACCATAACAAAATCTTTCCTCGTTAGAGAGAAACAGTAACATGACACATAAATGCAGTTTTCCCCTGAAAAATCTTCACATTTTCAGTGAAATCTGAAAGGCACTGGTAAGCCTTCATTTTTGGTTTGGGTATTTTTGATGATCCCCCAAACTCCCCTATCCCCTCAAATCAACTCCAACTGAAGTTTTTTATGAAAGCTGTCATACAGTTGAAGAGGCCAAATATACTTTCTTCCGGTACTGTATCGCAGTATACGTTCTTTAAAAACATGCAATACAAAACAGGCTTACGTAAATTACTGAAACTTTTAATCTTGTTTTCATAAACTTTTAAATATATACCTCTTATCTTTTTTGAACTGAAGGATGAAATATGAACACAAGCAGAACTGCCACTAAGAGCTGAAGAGAATTAGGGAAAGGTAGTGATCCTATCTCTTCTAATATGATGTATGTTACACCACCGAAACACATTCTGACTAAGAAAATACGTATAAGATTATATATACAGATCTTACTACTAACAGTTGAAACAGTTGTAAAGTCTCACAGCAAATTCAAACCAATTTAATAAATTGGCCAATTGTTTGTCAGTGTCTACTTCTAAAATGAGAAACTATCTTTGATCCTATGCATGCTACTTACTATACATCCCCCTGCTTCCCCGCTCTCTGAACTAAGAGAACCCATTGTTCTACACTACTGGTCTTTTGATTCAGCAGTATCAACCTTTAGATGTCAAACCAATTTAACAACGAGCTGACATTTAAAACCCTCGTAAAAGAAAATCAGTTTTCCGAACAAACATAATCTGAAAGTCGACAATATTAAATATTCAAAATAAATGATGTGACACTGTCCATGTTTTAATACGGAGGTGTATTTTAATATAGAGATATGATAAATTGTCAAACAGCAATAATAGATATAAACATTGTATTTAAATTACTTTCAAATCCATCTTTATTCGTTTGTACTTTAAAGAATAATTGCCTTGCACAAGCCACAGAAAAGGATGTAAGTAACAGATTGATAAATTAGAGTTAATCATAACCAAGTACACAGCAGACTACAATATACTTCTGTTCCTCTGCTACATGTTATAAATAGCAGAAAAAGCACAAGGAGAACTAAGGGGAAAGAATGCATTTCTTTATGACCTTATTTGAAAGATAAACTCCTTGGGGAAATACAATTTATTCAGATTATCAAGACCCTGCTGTGCAAATCTACAGTCTGGGAGCACACTACAGAGATCAAACAATATTTACTTTATTCTGTTGGGTATAAAAGCTTTTAATGAATGCATAATTAAGACAGAAAAAGTATATACAGCTTTAGAATTCCACTGCCAAGCCAAGCCATTAATATCCAAAGTATCGTACCCAGTTGTAACTCCACCTGCTTCCTATTTAGATTACAACACTGTTGTAAATCAAGGTATTAAATGACTAGCCCTGCTGCTGTAACAGAGAAGAGCTGCACGGTGACACTATTTCCCCTTTCCCTAAAAGGGGTTCAGCCTCTTTAAAGCAAAAAAGGAAGTGTGAGGTCTTTGGGACAGGGATGTGTTTATTCAAAATCCTTAAGCAGCACCTAGCACAACGGGGTCTTGACCCCAAGTCCTCCAGGTTCTCTGCTATGTTAAATACTATGAACCAGCTGCACCATTCAGAAGAGAACCTTGACATAAATCACAGCAAAGACAGACTCTAAATAGATAAGGGATAGTAACAAAATGAAAAATTGTAGTGACAAAAATATACTTATCTGACACAAAAGGGATCAACACAATTTTAAGAGAAAGGGAATCTGGTTCTGTTGGTTCTAGCTCTTCCTTTCTGTATCAAAAGGTTCTAGTTCTGCAAAACCTCACACATTTACCTAAGAACTAACAGATCATGCACGTACTCAACAGCACATACCTATTTCATACTAAGCACAAATCCTTCAAAAACTGTATTTTAGATCTTATTTGAAATTTTTTCTCCACTAAACACCAAAGCCATCCAGTTGAACCATGAAAGACATTTTGCTGAAGCCTGGTCACAGTGGAACAGCTGGGTCAGAATTTTGCGATGTATAAAACTGTGTTTACATTTATTACAAGATCAGTGCAGACTGTAGATGTATTTATAGGCACAGTAAAGGATGACTTTTTAAATGACTCATTTTATAAAATTGATTCTTCTGGTAGATCACTGCTTTCTCAACACTTTCTGTAAGTCTTGCTTTTGTTTTCTCTTTTAAGCATGAAAAGTTATTTCACATCCTTGCTGTTATTTCAAAGTAGGTCTGGAGCTAAGTACAAAAGCAACAATATCAAAATATTTCAGCCCTACTATTTTCCCTCTTCCCTATGAGAATTCATTTCCCTTCTCACTTAGTGTTTCCCTATACCTGCTTAGTTTCAATCCTGCTGGCTAGTGCTAGTGAGCACCCTCTTCAAAGGCACGGAGGAGGCCTGTGACCTTCACAAGCACAGTAGAAAGACATGACATTCTCAGATTGCTCACGTGATGAGACATATGTCTGGTCTTTGGAAAAAAAAAAGCAAAACATGCCATATGCAGATACTCAAAAGTAAAACCAAAAAAGTAAACATTTCTAGAATCTCAGATAGATTAATTTACGTCATTAAATAGTACAAATATTTTCAAATGGCAATCCAATTAAATCTTTTAAGGGACCCTGATTATACATACCTTTCATATATTGCATACATGATTATGTGTATCATGGAAAAAAATTTAATAATGAATCATTAAGACTACACAGTTAAAGTTTCATGGTAACATTGGAACAACCCCACAGGTAAGGTTCTGCAGAGTTTCCAACAGCTGCTTTCCCTTGCTAAACAGATGCTGCTGTGGGAATTTTTTTTTTTTTTTTTTTTTTTTTTTTTTAAACTGCATCTGGCACAGAAACTCCCCAAATGAAAAGCTTCATATCTCACCTGGCTTTGCATCTTGCCAGGTATTCTTGGCAAGATAACTGTAGCAATCAGTATTATTTAACAAATAAAAATACAGGGATGAAACGGAACATGGAGATCATCTAACCCTTCACCTGGCCCTTTTATACCATTTCAGACAGTAGAAACCCAAAGGGAGGATTTCATCACATTTATCAATGTTTGCAGTTTTTGCCAATTATGGGAGCCTGTCTTTTCTTCAAATATATTATGAGGAATGACATAATCCTGCATTCTTTACTCCAGCAGAAATCACAGGATATTGGTACATAGTCTTCACACGTTTCATTACTTTATATTTTTGCTAACTCTTCAGAATTACTACAGTGCTTGAGGAAAGCTGAAAACTACTTGGCTAGTCCATCAACCACCAGCAATCTTTTATGGTAAATGTTCACTTTTTTTTGTTGCTAATATTGTCAAATCCAGAAAAAGCAAGTTTTGTCCTTCAAAAACCCAAAGTTCACGGGAGTAGCAGTTAAAAAAATAATTACCATCAACAAGAAGGATAAAGAAAAATAGGACCGTATGATACTATTGCTTCCAATTCTTTTGCAGACTAATAACAGTTTAAGGCCATGAGAATACAGGAGTGGAAGCCTATTCCTCTACTATACTGGACAAGCTCATCCAATCATCTTCGTCAAATTAAGAAAGATCTATTTTAAAACTCGCTCTGTTCTTGCTCCCAACTACTATTATGAGAAGGCTCAGCTGATTTTGAGACTCTGTCTCCTAATTTCCAGCTTAATTTACTCAGACAGTTTATATGCATTTGTTCCTGTGCCAACATTATCTTTCAGTTTTAACAGCACTCTGACTCTCTCCCTGCTCCCCCCTCCCCCAGTATTTATTCCCTTGATATATTTACTGAAAGCAATCATATTCCTCTTCAGCCCTCATTTTGCTAGACTAAACAAGCCAAGCTCTTTTAATCTCCTCACATAAAACAGGCCTTCCTGATCATGTCAGCTGTCCTTTTCTACACCTCTCTCAGTTTGACTTCATTTATTCTTTTGCGTGGGAAAACTCTTCGCAGTACTCATGATTTTTCAGCAGTACCTTGTACACCAGCATTAATATTTCCTTAGCTTTATAAATTACCTTGCATGAAATATCCTAGACTCAAACTGCCTTTTTCTTGATGGTATCACATTAGTAGCTCAAAGCCATCCTATGATTTAATACACAAAAATTCTCTGTAAACTTGGTCCTCATTTGAGACACAGTAACAGCCCTCTGTCTGCCCGGCAGGACAGAAATAATATGATGTTACAAATGGGAATTGAGTACGATCCACTGAGATGCAGTAGATTCTACTGAGGATGCTCAGAAATTACTTTCCAATTGCTTATTTAATTTCTTTCTGTATTTGAGTAACAGATCTTGTAATTGTCCCGGTACATACCAGTTACTTATTGGGGGAAAAATTATTTCAATAATTTTCTTAAGATTTGTTTCAAAAGTAGGCAAGGAAATCCCCTTAATATTCTGAAAAACAAAGTAAGTTTTAAATGAATATAAAGTATGAAAACTTTCAAACATAGTGAAAATACAAGTAGAAAATATGTTTCTAATACACAGTATGTTAAAGTGTGATTTTCAGTCTTAATCCCGATCTCCACTACCAACATGGAGGGGAAGGGGAGAGTGTTAAAAAAAAAAATAAAAAAATCAACATTCCTGATAGATCTGTTAGTAGAGGTATTAAGGTACCTGGCAGTTCCCCCTTCCAATGCCTTTTTTCAATAACTTACTATTTTGCCAACATTTAATACTTCAAGGCTGACATTTTCCAGCCTCGAGATAAATCTCCTTAAAATCTCTTGAAAACATCTCAAAAAACTTATTATACATTACGAAGAATGAGACTGACAGCAAAAGACCATTGCTCTTCCACACTAAAAATATTCAGAATGGAAATAGCTCGTAGGAGTCGCCATCACTGTGAAAAACTTCCATTGACCCCCCTCAACAGCCTCTAGAAAAATAAATAGTTTGGATATGCTCAGTAATGACCGCTTTGAACTTTGCAGCTAAAATCTCATCCCATTCTAGCTGCACTGTCCATAATCTATTCCACAGCTAAGCAAGATCCTGTCTGCATCATTGCCCACTGTGGGCCAAATCACAATGACAAAACCTGAAGGCTGAAAGTCCGTTTCTATTGTGCTGCTCGGGATCCACTCCGGAGCCCCGGCAGGTCAGAGAAAGACACTACCGCTTTCAAATGCAGAAGCATGAAAAAAACCCAGACCAAAGAACAGGAGAGCAGGTCCAGACAAGAAGCTCAGAGATAACAAGGGGCAGACAGTGCTGGAATCTCGCAGGAAAGTTAGAATCACAATCCAGAGAAGACGTGGCTTCTCAAGGAGGCTGGGTGATAGTTCCTGCAACTGTTCTGCATAAATGTAAATGACTAATGATGAAGATGGATAATAACATAGTAGTCACTAAGTAAAAATGGAAGGCAACACTCATGATGTTGCGCTAAAGAACAAACAGGGAGCATATTCCAAAATTATCAATATACTAATGTTAACACTCTAGATATAAATAAGAACAGGGGAGGTGTTCATGTGCAAAGAATATATAATATGATTCAAACAACTCTGTTTCAGAATCTTTTTATGACATTTTATTTCTGGAACATGTCAATGATGTATACGTGTGCTCTGTAATAAACCCAGTGAGGGACCACTTTTCTTAAAAACCTGTCTCTGCTTCAGAATCCCAGGCAATAGCCTGTCACCAGATGCTTAAGGATTACAAAGCCAATAAACACATCTAAAAATGGAGAATTGGAAAAGGGTAACTGTAGCGAGCTGGACATCGAATATCACCAGAGAATGAAACAAACTGTCTAAAATGTGTGGAATGATGGGTTAATTAACAGACAAATTCAGACCTCAGAAATATTTGCTAAACAACCCAAAGCAACAAAACTTTCTCAGAATTTCAAGGCAGTATGTGATAGCCTATTTACAGAAAGGCTGAATCCAGTGCGGGATAACTCAATACTGAGTATAATTTTCATAGACAAAGCAGAATCAGTCACCAATTTGAAATCAGTAGTTCCTAATGCATTGTAAGAACCACATCACCCCAGCTATCTACTAACATTTGACTTGTATGAAAGGAACAAGGCATCAGTAGGGGAACTTATTTTTTGGAAATCTCAAAAGAGCTCATTTTCCCAAGTTTGCAAGAAATACTGGCAGAATAAAATGGGACAAATTTAACGCAAGGAGTATTAGAGAAAGTTGAGTGTTACAATATTTCAGAAATTTCATATATTGCATACTTTCAGTAGGATGCATCTTAGATGCATCAAAGATTTGTTCAATGACAATCTCAAAATGAAGTTATTAATGGTAAGTTATAAAGCAGTGTAACTTTTTCCAGCAAAGTCTTCAAGGAATTGATTCTTGGTCCAATACTGTTAACAGTTTAATTGAACTAGAGAATGGCAAGTTTTGCCCGCAGAGTTTGCAGAAGACTCTGCAAAAGCAGTGGGGTAACAAATTATGAGAATGACAAAATATGAGTATTGTCTGGCTTTCCTGGCAAAGTGATCACATTAAAAAAGAAATATCTGAGAACCAGTAACATAGCTGATACAGAAAATACACCAGGCTCTATTTGGAACAACACTTACAGGCCATCAGGAGGCACTAAGAAGCGGTCATAAATAGCAACATCCGTTCTCAGAACAGTGCTGTGGCAAAAAAAAAAAAAAAAAGCACTCATGTCATCAAATGCACACCGAGTACTGTCCAATAAAAGAAACAAACCCTCTTGCTGCTTCACCACTGCATTTTTAAGGCTACTGCTCAAATACTGGTCCCAGTTCTGAAGTCCACACTTTAAGGATACAAAAATACCATAGGCTGGAAAACCAACCTTGCAAGATTTAAGGTGCTCAACTTAGTTTTTTAAAGAACGATTCCTGGAGAATTTGATCTTGAGCAAAGATATTTATAAAACGGAGAGAATATATGAAAGCAAAGAAGTTCTGACCAAATTTTCAAAAAATAGTTTCTGGCTCATGAATGTAGGATCAAAGTTACCCTGGCCACTGGACTAGGAAATACAGGACT
Organism: Aptenodytes patagonicus; assembly: GCF_965638725.1. Classification (NCBI taxonomy): domain Eukaryota; kingdom Metazoa; phylum Chordata; class Aves; order Sphenisciformes; family Spheniscidae; genus Aptenodytes; species Aptenodytes patagonicus. The sequence goes on along the minus strand of NC_134951.1, from coordinate 47,129,472 downwards.
GTTTGCATTGCCTTCGTGTGATCATGAACATTTTGCAACTCTGCATTAAAAAAATGACTGCAATAAAACAAGTTTTTTGCCAATTGTCTGTACAGGTAAAGAAAGAAATATTTGCACAATTTGACCTCTGAGGGTATATGGTTTATTATTTATATATTATTTATTATGGTATATTCCTCCAAAGAGCAAGAGACTTGTTGCAGCTGCAGGAAGGTATGAGGGTACTCAGCAGTTAAGAGAACCTGATTATAAGTATGTGAATGATAAAAAGGCAACATTTCCATTTTATTTGGAAAACTTATTCGTTCAGGTATCTCTATGCTCCTGCAATATCTGACCTCAGCTCAAAAATCACTAAGAAATTTTTTGCTCGCAGCACAAACCCAAGGCAAATTCCTATTTTACAGAGAAAAGAAGGAGGAGCAGAAGAGTAATTTAAAAGATTTTCCATGATGCAGAAGATATAAAAACCAGAACCTCAAATGCCTGGAACCCACTCCAGTGCTCTAATAGTTAGATAATTCTTTTCTTCCCCACCCCATCCCCAACTGTCACACAATTTAAAGTTATTTATACACCTCGGTATCAGCAAAATGTCTGTAACATGTTTTGTATAAGCATTACGTCTCAGTAAAATAAAACACTCCACAGCACTCTGTCCCTAAATTTATGCAGTGAAAAGAACATCTCTCTTTCCCATGCCTAGGAGCTGTGCTGATTAGTAGGTTTACTACATAATAATCAGAGCTGATTTCAGGAGGTAGACAGGATAAAAAGGGGTAGTAATAGTCCACATACGAGAAGAAAAGTAAAAGAATGAAAAAATTCCGGAAGCACCACTGAATTAAAAAAAAAGTATGCGTGAGGATCAAGGGGGAGTTGCTTGTATTTTAAGCATTATTGACTAGGGATTCACTTACCACTCTCTTGGTCAGAAATTATTATAAATCTGACTCTCAAACCCAGAAAACCTAGAAAAGGCAAAGACGAAATATAAAAAAATGGACCTCAATGTCCAGTCTGACATTTCCTACATCTGACCTTCAGTAGTGTCGAACAAGTCACAAGTCCTCCCAAAACTAACACATGTGAATGTTCACACTGCTAAAGGTGCTAAGCATCAGGAAGGCATGAGCCTTCAAAGATCGTGCCAACTTTTGTTCATTTACTTTCTAGCAGTTCTTACCAAGAACTAAAAATAATTCCCCCCCACCCCGAATCTCAAACAGCTAACAGTCAGAATTCCATGCTTTACCACCAAGGCTTTTTTTCCCACAGAAAGAGAATAATATTTAATCAATGCATCATATATTTAAGACAAGTAACCAAATGATTGAATTCACCTTGGAGACACCACCTTTAAAAGCACAATAGATCATTGTAGGCCCAATTTCTAAGTGTTCACAACTTGCTTGTGAACACTTTGAGAGGCTTGCCAGTATCTCAAAATCCTGAAGTATACAAAAGGCCCCTCTTCTGCATCCCCCTTTAAACACAATCAGAATTAAGTGAAGCCGGACACTCTTTAACAGAAAATTGGAAGGGCATTTAGAGGAGGGACATAGCTCAGTTACTTCAAAAAGAATGTATTTCTGCAGCTAATCTAACAAGATTTAAAACACTGTTTTTAAAAATGAACTAGAGCTTACTGAAAAAGTTTTTAGTCAATGACTATTCCATGCAATGTTATAAAAATTAGTCCTTTTCAAACACAAATTTTAAGAAGTGCTGCTAAAACATCCAAATTCCAAAGATTTCAACCATACCTAAAAGCAAAACACTAACAACAGCTTATCAAAGATTACATATATATATGTAACGTTGTTTGTTTTCCCCCACCCCAAAATATTCACCACACATACTACCAATCATTTTTGCTACCTGTTTTATTCCTTTTCAAGAAGTTCCATTAATCTGTTCAACTTTTGGTCTAGGGCTGAATGGTGCTATATGAGTCCAGAACTTGATTAGGACTTTTTACAAGTGGTGTATAATACACGTGCAAGTTAAGACTCACAATAGTCTCTAGGTAGTCAAATACTTTCAAGTATTTAGTTACAGTAAACATTCAATATCAGTCTCTGGGGGTCCTTGACATCACCATTGTATACATATACTCCCTGAATACTTCAGTCCCCCATGAAGATGGTTATGCTGCAAATATGAGTAAAAATATTGTGAGGCAGGCAAAAACAAAATACAAGCACATATAAACACTGATTTTGGGCCTGGCATATGACATTGGGCCTGTCCACCTAGCTTTCTCCATGTCCACAACATGCCATTTCAAGTCAGTGGGAACTCCAATCCCAATGTGTTTTGGGGGCTGAACATACCTGAGGTTACTACAATACTTTCCCCATGATAAACAGGTGTGCTTAGATGCTAGCGAAATTCAAGGTCTTTTGCATATATAATTAGAACAGATGTGGCTTATGGTAAACAAGGAGAAAACACTGACATGGAATTTAGAAAAAACCTGCTCTGAGTGGCTTTGGAAACTTTCACAACAAGGGTTAAAGTGTTTATGAGGGAAGTCCAGCCAATATATTACCACCCCTCTAATCCAGAGGACACAACAGCTCCTATAAAAATTACTGTAGAGACAATTCCATGTGTTACCAGCTCAGTTCCCGCTGAACCGCAAATAAAAGACCTGGTTTAAGACATTCAAGATCCAATGCCACCTATGCAGCTAGACACATTCTGTGGTAGAAATCACAAATTCTGTAAGACTCTGTTGAAACAGATGGGAAATTTAGCAGCAACTTCCTCCAAATTAATAAACAGATGTTTAGAATAGATTACACAGGAAAACAAGTGAATAAAGTTACAAACATTTTTCAGTTTGGAATAACACACTTGCAGGACATTATTGATGGTTAATAAAGCTGTTGATACCACTAATCTTTAGGTTTGTGTCTTTAATTTTTAGAATTAGTGAGATGAATGAGGACAATTTATAACTTACAAAGCTCTGATTACATATTGGCTGAAGACTCAGTATGACAGCATGTATACATTTATATTTGTTCTGGGGTTCAAGGCCTATTCAATACCCTGGACAGAAATGGAGTTTTTGTTTTAAATAGAATTAGTCTACATCACAATTCTGAAGAAAGATACCGGTTCCCTGGCAAATTCTACTCTGATGCAGTTGTGCAAACAAAACACTATAAATGATAGAACATGCTAAAATGCTGTTTCATTTACCGCTGCTAGGAGATCTACTGGAAAACATCAACAGCCTTACATGGAACTTGTTTCCTTCTTTGTGCTCCCCTACAAACTGAAATGGTTCAGTGAAGAAATGTTTCTCTATTAAGTACTGAAATAGTATTTAACAGTAGTTAAAACTAGATGATAATTTGGGGTACTTCCATTTCTGAAACTACTTATGTATACCCTGGGCTTAGGTCATTTTCACTACAAATCTTTCTTCTTAACTAACACAATGCACTCATCGAGTGTGTTGTGAGCAATTCAGATAGATGGATCAAACAGTAATGATTAAGCCATCAGAAAAACATAACATATAATGGGAGGGCGGGGAATCAACTACATAGATTCGTATCAAATTCAGACTTTTTGCCTTTAACGAGAGATGGTCTAAAGAAAAGTCTAAAATGCAAAAACTGCCAAACCGGGGGATGTATCAACTTGGATCCTTATGACTTCAGTCCACCTCCACCATGAAGTAAACAAGGTTTTGAAAGGATAGTCTCTTCTATTAAACTGACTGTAAAATGAAAATAAAATTTACGAGGTCTTTTTAATATAAAGACAGAGCAGACCAAGTCATTCACTATTTTCCGCAGTTTAATACTTCAAGTGCCAAGTTGCCTCTCAAATTCCATCAAATAATACATTTTCTCATTCATTTTCTTAAGAAAGATTTGGCTCCTGCTTAACATTTCAAACTTGAAATTGATCCCTGTGAAAATAACAATAGTGAGTTTAAAAATACAAAGTGTAGAGGAGGTAAAAGATACTTACTTCATAATTAAGAAGGAAAAAAATCAGTTCTATTTTGGCTAAGCCAGTACAGAGGAAAGAAAAGATGGACAATTAACTCTCTAGCACAGTGATACTTCTGAGATAAAAATCAGATTGTAACTCACTTCAGGCTCAATGTTCTCTTCAGGTTCATAGGTTACAAATGATTTATAGTCACCATTTTGTACTTAGCATTCTGGCTTTTCCCATATTGGTAAATACTTTATAACCAAAGCATTTTCATGTTTCAGAAATACCTTTGCTAAAATGGTTTAACACAACTCAAATTGGCTTAGATCAAAGGAAATTTCAATAAAATGTCCCTCTGCTTCTTTACAGGAGGTAAAAAAAAAAGCTCTGTATATCTGGTGCCTGTATTCCTGTTCTTTCACATTAGAGCTGCAAATCTCCTCTTTCAGGTCACGTCTTCCACATAAAAGTGCTAAACTAATGCCGCTTAATGACAAATTAATGTCCATGAATAAAAAATACACCTCTAATAGCATAGAGTAATTTGCCATTACAATATCATCATTGGACATGCCCCTGGTTTAATACGATGTATTTAATTCATAACTTAATGAGTGATATATAAAAAGAGAGAGATGAACCCTGCAATTACATTTATGTGAGTCTGTCACCTTATTTGTAAAACCTTAGAGTCATTTACATTCAAATTAGAACAAATGAGTGATTTCACAAAGTGCAGTGATAAATGACCATTGCTGCACAAGACAGAACTGTATTTCCTGTGAAAACATTAACAGTTTCCTATTATTTGTTAAAAATTACAATGCATATTGCCCAGTGTTGTGTGAATAATGACTTTTTTACTGATTAGGTCAGAAGACTAATATGGAGTAAAAATAAATAATTTTTCTTTTCATTTTTTCTGATTTTAGCTTGAATTTATCTGCTCAAACTGTTATGGACTCACACTGCCACCTGCTGCCCACGCCTGGGGAGGAAGGGCCCCGACTTCCAACTCCAGTTCAGCCATTCGGGTTTCATCTCTTGCAATCAAACAAATTTTCCTGCCAGACTGCTAACTGGGCATGTCGCCAAGGATGAGGGTAGCTGCACTACCCACTTACAAATAATGCCATTTTGGGGGTTCATGCATCTAAACTGCCTCAACCGGTAAGGAAAATTAAAAGCTAAAGACACTGGGGGGTGGGAGGGATGGGGGGGACATAAAATATTAGTATTAATCAGATAGTAATAAAAACAAAGAAGAATTTTGTACACTTAGCATTCTGGGATCCATCAGCCTCTGATTACAGCTTTATAAAAATACTAGAAAGATTCCAGAAGTAGGAATCTTTCAGGGGCTGAGGGACAAAAAGGTCAGGTAAGGAGGCCACATTGGCTAGAAAGATAACATGAGAAGGGCAGGGAGGAAAACAGTGAAGCAATACAGCTTCTTTGTTCCTATTTAAAAACACACACCAAAGCTGCTCTCCCTTCCTGGCAGAAATTGCAAAGGAAAGGAAGACATAGCAGTATCTGCTTCTTCCCAACTTGTGACCTCTCCTGTGATTCTGACGCAGAAGACTGGCAATGTGTATCCACACAACTAGCTAGACAGCTGGGGAGCTTTAATCTTGCCAGCGATAGTACACCTAGACACTCCAGCATCATTTTTTCATACATCCATCAGCAGTTCCAATTCAGCTTTGCCAACTATTACTTCATTGGGAAAAGCAGAACACACACACACAAAGCCAGCAGGTTCCTGACCATAGTTGCACCACTTTCTCTAACAGTTAACACCCCAGGAGCAGAATATCCACTATCACATCGCACCTAAATAGCAGCAAGTGGATTACAGTAAGAATGGGATTCAAAGTGACTGGGTATACCATTTTTACTTTCCTCACTGACACCAACTGAGAAATGGAGAAAACCACCATCATTTTTTTCCTGAGTCCCATTCTAAGTTGGAATCCTCAGTAGTGCATTCATGTTTCATATATATAAATCTGTATCTCTGTAATGTATCTGTATGTTAAAGAGAGAGAAGAGATAAATTCCCAACGTTATTTTTGAGCTTTGTACAAGAACTTTCCTAATGACTGTCAATAGCTCAATGACTCAACAGCTGACAAAACATGCTCCTTCAAAAAACAGCAGGCTAGCACAGCAACAACTGGTTGCATAACACTGAAAACCAGCAAAATGCAAGACAACATTATTTCTGTCTCCTTTGTATTCATGGTATGGCAAGGTCACTCCTTCCACCACAGAATAAAGTTGGTAGACTCAAGTTTGATGGTGGTGGCTTTAAAAAACACCACTCTAATTCTGGGGGAGTGGAGGGGTAGAGAGCGTGCATGCATGTACTTAGATTAAAAACTCAGTATTAGTTATAAAAAGGCAAGCCTTGGTTGATAGATGACCTTTAGATTTTTTTCCAGCAGTTTAATTTGCTCTATATGAAAAACCCAGGAGCTAAAATCCCAACTGAGCTGGGGCTTCTAGCAACACAAAGGTGATGCTCTCAATCTCTGGTGTAAGAATTAATTCATCTCTGAAGGAATGTATCTTAGTGAAAGTTGGGATTGTGTTGTTGGCACCATTCCAATTGAGAAGTTGGGTTTAAGAAAAATAAATAGCTTTGAAGCTCTGGCCCCACCACGTATGTAAACCAGGCATGCTCCTTTTAATTCCACAGGCAGATTCATTTGTAGCTGCTTCTTTTAAAAACAGTAACATATTTCAATCTATAAATACATTCAAATAGTTTAAAATTAGTAGAAGAAAAGATCCAGATCATTAGGTGCTCGTACACCATGAAAAAATTTTGTTTATAAGTCTAGATTGACCATTACAGTAAAAGGTTAAAAATCAAATGCCCCTACCCAAGACAATTTGCCTGCTTCAGTTATTACCAAGAATTATTCCAGGAGGTCTTATTTTATCATTTGTGAGTTGATTAACCTATTTTTTGCATTCCACACCTGGTCCTGCTCACTGCCTACTTTTGTATACAAGAATCCAGAGCATACACTACAGAGGTGGCTCCAAGAAAACTCCAATTGACTGCTGCTGTACAGTGCTGTGTTTTTTCAGGCTCATTTTAATCACTCACCTAAGATGTTCTAAAAATGTTCATAAGATGTGCATAAATTCGCCCTCTTTAAAGATGCTACGACTGACATCAGTAGCAAGCAGGCACATACACCTGTGGCAGAGTTCTATCCACTGTAATGAAGTTTCTAAAAGGTAACCTAGTACGTTTACCATTTAACAGGGAACTTAATGCAGTTAAAACTAAGGGGAAAATTGGCATCAAACTTCTAACTTCCCTTGACACAAAAACATTTATGATCCCAAGAACAATTTTCAACAGGCAGGGGAACTTTAATGGCAATCAGGGTCACTGCTCATGTCTACTATACTTGCTGCTCCTAGCTACTGTGAGAATAGGAAATGATTTCCAGCATTGAGTACAAGGACAGTCAGCTAACACCACTTCTAATAAGGCTGTATTTAAAATATGCAACTATCCAACCAATAAACATAACATAAATGATACGTCAGACTCTGTCCAGTATGTAAACTTAATTTGTTCTTCACAAAACGTGCCTGATCTGGCAGCAGAAAGCTAAAGGGGTAAATGCTAACAATCATGCCATGTCCTGCCCCTCAGAAACAACTGGGTTGCTTTGGACAGTTCTGCAACTTCTAAACCCCTCACTCACACCTATCACCCTATTACCTTGAATGTAACTCAGGAGGTATATTAAAATCCACTGAAAACAGTAATACGGCACTTTAGAAAATACAGAAAAATCACTTAGCTTTAAGATTTCAAATATGGACAGTCTTACGTCCCAGGTCTCTGAATGCCAGTGGAAATCAACCTCTGGTTTAAAAACTGAATACTAAAGCTATACCCACACAATACTGAGTTGATGTTGATCAGTAGAAGGAAATTCCATTAAAAACTCGTATTCTCAATAGCATTCCCTCCTTATTAAGACTCTTTGATTGTTGAAATAATTTGCAGTTTGTGGCTGTCTTTCGTACTGAATACACAAACAGCTGAGGAAAAAGACAAAACTTCTTACATCTACAATCAGTTATATAACTCAGACATATTTATGAAACAAACATTTCTATGTTCTAAATAAATCTTTTAACACATTTATTCTCTTGCATAAGAATAAAGTCTTCATGTACCCTTCAGAAAAACATTTACAGGCTTTAAAGTGCAAAATAGGTCATCACAAACACACTACCTAATAGTGTTCTCTACAGCTCCATTTAAGAAGTCCATTCTCAGGTCCTCATTACATTCAAAGCCTTCAACTAGCTTTCTCTTGCCTTTTCCAATGTAATAGTAGGACAGTTATGGTCCATTGGAACTTTAAAGGCTAAAACTTTTAAAAGGGAAACAAAACATTCAGATAACCCACTCCCATTATATTTCAACAAAGTCTACCTGTTGGTTGCAGCTCTCTGCCTTAGCCTCCTTTGAAAAACCTCAGCCAAAACTAACAATCAATCTGAGCTGGAAGAGGATTTCCTGAGTCAGGAAACAAGACTCTTAGAGAACTGGATGTGCACTCTGCAAGCAAATGCTGCGTGCGTGATCATGGACCTTAGCGCAATTCAAGATACACAAAGCTCAAGTCTTCAGCTTAGCTTTCCCACACCTGTGTAGCAGCAATACAGCTAAGAACAATCACGTTGCCTTACTGTTTGTTTAGGTTGAGTCAGATGTGTGAGATTTCAAGCCTTGTTTCAATGTTTAAAGTACCTGAGAATTATGCAGACGACGTGGAGAGAATCATGAATATGTATGTATCTCAAATAAAATACATCAGCATGCTTCAAAAAAGTCCCCCTCTACAAATGAAGCTAAAAACAAAACCCCCAAACAGCAAAGGCTGGGAAGTAATCATAATTCAAGATATGACACTGCTGAAGCCAGGGGGAAAAGCCTGCACAACACAGAGCTGGAATTAAGACCTAAAGTAAGGAATGCTTGGGCATTTCTCTTGTTTTCAAGTAGAGAAAATATGATCTACAATTCTTTTAAAATAAAAATTAGTAAATTATCAATCCAAAAATGAGAATGAGTTTTCCAATGAGAAAATGGAATCAACATTAGATGCTACAGAACATTGGAGAATGTGAAGTTTATAGATGATAAAACGCCTTTAGTAAACTAGCAGTGTTGTCAGAAACCTCCATCTTGTCATGCTATTATAAACATCTTAGAGATGGATATTACCTAATTGGGAGTGGGGGAAAGAATGTTCCTCTCCTTTTTTCTGTCCTTCCTTTGATCAAAAACTCTTCATAAAAATGCTATAATTGTGATTCAAACAATTTGTTACAGAAATCTTTGAGATTTATCAACAAATTAAAGCGCTCTAAGATGGTTGGTCTATAAGAAAGAGGATCTGTCTTATAGTCAAAATAACATCTTGTTTATTCTGAGACAACTGAGAGGAAATTCCTTAAAGATCAGTGAATGTAAAAGTCAGTGTTGGCTGGACATTAATCTGCCCCCAGTGCACTGCAAATCACCTTCGACAGTTAGACACTTCGACAATCATCTTCGATGATTTAGATCAGTACAGTCTCTTCTTTGGAACCACACCGACTACAAATATGCCTTGGAACAGATATGTGTATGGGTCACGTCAATTGCATTTCATAGAATCATAGAATCATTAAGGTTGGAAGAGACCTCTAAGATCATCGAGTCCAACCGTCAACCCAACACCACCATGCCCACTAAACCATGTCCCTAAGTGCCACATCTACTCGTCTTTTAAATACCTCCAGGGATGGGGACTCCACCACTTCCCTGGGCAGCCTCTTCCAATGTTTAACCACTCTTTCAGTAAAGAAATCTTTCCTCACATCCAATCTAAACCTCCCCTGCCGCAACTTGAGGCCATTTCCTCTCGTCCTATCACTTGTTACTTGGGAGAAGAGACCGACACCCACCTCGCTACAACCTCCTTTCAGGTAGTTGTAGAGAGCGATGAGGTCTCCCCTCAGCCTCCTCTTCTCCAGGCTAAACAACCCCAGTTCCCTCAGCCACTCCTCAGAAGACTTGTTCTCCAGACCCCTCACCAGCCTCGTTGCCCTTCTCTGGACACGCTCCAGCACCTCAACGTCCTTCTTGTAGTGAGGGGCCCAAAGCTGAACACAGTATTCGAGGTGCGGCCTCACCAGGGCCGAGTACAGGGGCACGATCACTTCCCTACTCCTGCTGGCCACACTATTGCTGATACAGGCCAGGATGCCGTTGGCCTTCTTGGCCACCTGGACACACTGCCGGCTCATGTTCAGCCGGCTGTCAACCAGAACCCCCAGGTCCTTTTCCGACAGGCAGCTTTCCAGCCACTCTTCCCCAAGCCTGTAGCGCTGCATGGGGTTGTTGTGGCCCAAGTGCAGGACCCGGCACTTGGCCTTGTTGAACCTCATACAGTTGGCCAGGGCCCATCGATCCAGCCTGTCCAGGTCCCTCTGCAGAGCCTTCCTACCCTCGAGCAGATCAACACTCCCGCCCAACTTGGTGTCATCTGCAAACTTACTGAGGGAGCACTCGATCCCCTCATCCAGATGATTGATAAAGATAATGAACAAGACCGGCCCCAGTACTGAGCCCTGGGGAACACCGCTCGTGACCAGAAGCAAAAATGTAGCAAAAATTTTGTAGAAAAAAAAAAAAATCCTTATTGAAATCCATGGAATAATTACAGGCCCCATATAAAAGTATCAAGAAAAGATGAACTGTCTTGAGCTCCAAAAAACTAGTAAGCTGGAGAGAGAGAGAGATAACTGAGCTCCAAAAAACTGATAAGCATCAAGAGAAAGAGAAGAACTAGAAACAAGCTCTAACAATAAGAGGATCACTCTTATATAGGAAAAGCCTGGTCCAATTAAAGACAATCCTAACAAGTTAAGACTCTGTGTCATCATTATACAACAATAATAAATGACAACTAGATCCCACATACTACATTTCCTGAACTTATACTAAACTAAGCTAAGTTCATAGTATCTGAACAACTCAAAACAGCAAGAAAGAAATTCAGTAGTACAGTAAATGAAGAACTCTGCAGCACTCAGACTCATCAGAAAGAAGAGAAAGGGAAAGCATTATTCTCTTCCCAGCATCTGTATCATAGCATGGGGGGGTGACAAGACACCCCAGTTACCAACTGCAGCAAGGATAAGTGGCTTTAAGGAAGCCTTCTTTAACTATTTTGATTTTATTTTTAGATAGTACTAAAATAAAGCAATAGATATTTTTTAAATTGCCCAATAGTATGTAGAACATAAACAGATATTTGATATCATTGATTTGGATCCTAAAAGATACCAGTGTCTTCATGCACAGTACCTTGTTGACCTCTGCTAAAAAGGCTTACACAATTACTCAAAGTTCATCACTTGCATGGACTGCAACTCTGCAGAACAAACAAGACAGATAAATTCTTACTGTGATCTATTCAGACTGCAAATCTGTCTACAGATATGCCTTGTTGGGGTGACCCTGGTAAAAAAATACTGTAAAAAGAGTAAAATACAGTCTAGAGCCCAACATGATGTAAGCTACAGTCATCACACAGGTGTCCATACAGATTCAAAACCTTACAATGAGACCCTGATTCAAAAATACTTTACAGAACTACCACTGCTCTCTGTTTCCCAACACATATTTTCCTCCTTATTCCCTACCCTTCACCCCCTACCTTATTTCCTGCCTCCATCACTGTAAATCTGGACACTGGGTCCCACTTCCTCTTCATTTTTACACCAGTGTAGCTCCAGTTACCCTACCTTGGCACACTACTCAGAGTATAACAGAGCTCTTTCACATCATTTGAGTAACTGCATATTGACCATCACCTTCAGGGAATTTTTACTGGTCTGTTAATTACAGAGTAATTTGGCTGCGATGTTTGCTCACTCCGGGGTTTATTTTGGGGGTGGTGGTGGTGATTTTGGGGTTGATTTTTTGGGTTTGTTTTTTTTTTTAAATTCGTTAGCAGTCTGTTCCTAAGTACTTGACTATGGCTTGCACATCAAGGACGAGGTCCAAAGCACTGCTAATTCTACAGTTGTCTTTCCACTGCAGTGACCTCAGAATTAAAAGTATTACGATGGTGCCGAGGGAAGAGCTACAAATACCAGATGCTACTCAACACAGGTCATGGAAGAAGTTAGTACAAGGACTTACACTGGGCATGTACCTGCTCCTCTCCTACAGTCCTCTCATGTCCCTACCTCACCAGCACTACTATACTCAGCTTCTTCCCTACTCTTTAGTATTTCCCCTAGCTTCTTTGCTGCAATGGTCTCTTTGGTTCAACTTCAGACAGAGCACATAAGCAGCAGAGACATGCTCACATGGACTGATTTCTTAGGGGGCCATTAAATACACTGTATGACTATCAATGTCGGACTTTTATCTTCTTCCTCATTACAGTAACCCCTTCCCATGCCTGCCTCACAACTGGTAGGCCAAACGGTTTTGTGGCTTATTTGGCATCTCACATTTCTTATTTCTCAAACCAACCATCTTTCCCATTACACTCCATGTCTATTTTATCAGAAAAATTAAATCCTCCTTACATTCCTGAAAACAAACTGATACAAATTGCAGTACTCTACCAGCTCCTTTAACTTTCTAATAAATTTATAAATTAATACCACCTTATTGTCTGAACATACATTTTGAAGGCTTCCCTAAGGCTAACACTCAAAGACGAGATTCTTTCTCCATAAGACACAGAGCCTTCAAGTACGTCCTGAAGCTCTTAACATGAGATCCTGCATGCCTACGATACTCAGTAGCTCAGTGTGCTGCCAAGCACACTCAGACTGTTCAAAGGCAGTTATGCTGTTGGAAGGCAAGTGCATACAGAGAGGATTGTGCTGACATGCATTTCCATGCCCAACTGTTGCACAGATACAGCCAATTTTGCATCCTATTTCAGAAACAATACTGAAAAATTACAAAGAAAAGGAAACAGTGCTGTAGGATTGCTATTGCCATTTTTTTTAATAAGGCTTTTCATAGAAACAAATCAAAGCTATGTTCTTGCTACCATCGTGAGCCATCTTCTATACAAGCCAGGCACAAAAAATTATTTTACTGGATTCAGATTTTTTGCTTCTCTGCTGCCCTAATGTTGATAATATTATCAGCATTATGGGCATGAGAGCATGGGCACCTTGAGAATAAGGTGCCACTGTAATAAGCCCTACCCCTTCAGTGAGAGGTAGTAGTGCCCTGGAATACGCATCAATATTCTGTTGTGAACACTTATGCATCTGAACGCTTCACAATACTCATGATCACAATACGGAAATATTTAACATTTGGTAAACTGAGACAGAAGGTGGCAAATTCTCTGGTAAAGGAGGGAATCAAACTCCCATGTGCTGATACTAATCAGTGGACCATCCTTGTTTTCAGGACTGAAATGGATGAAATGGATGGGAGAAGAAAGCACCTACCACAAACTGATACCCAAATTACACTCAAAATTCAGGTCTCCTGAAACCCAGTTTATTGCCATTTAGGTTACACCAGGTGTTGTACTAATACTCTGCTACTGAAATGAGGCTTGAAACAAAAGTTTACCAAACAGAAATGGCTGTTAATCAGGCAGAGAAGCCTCACCTGAATGAGATAGTGAGAACATAAACTGAGAAGCTCCAGCAGCTGCAAATGACTCCCAGCTGCTAGGACATCCTGTATCACCCCTGGTTCCAAGAGGATCTGTAAAGAAGAAAATGGAAGGTTTGTCATGTAGAACTCGGAGTACTTGTAGAAAATACTACAGGTCTTTGTTATTTCAGACATTTAAGTCAAGATAAAGAACAGAAAGGATACAATTAAGCATATAGATAAGTCTTTGCAGGATGGGGACAGAGGTTTTAAAGTTCACCTGAATTGCCCAAAGGATTTTTAAGCAGATTTTCCTGTGAGAGTCCGTAAGTCACATTACCCCCTAAATCCTTTAAAACTAACTTCATGTTATTTATTTAAAAACGAGACTTTTCAAAATAACTGCACTTCCTTTTGTTATCCATATACCTGGATGCTTCCATATATACTGATGAATCAGGCCAACAGAACTGACTCAGAAGTCTCCAGTATTAATATTATTCATGCCTGTAAAAAATATACAGGCTAGGAACACCCTTCTCATTCTGCATGGTACCACTTCATAATTTTCCTAACCACTGTCTTCATTTTACAGAGCAAGGCTGTGAAGGCACAGAATGAGCATGCTGCTGGGGAAGTGCCAGAAAGGGCTTAGAAACCAAGACTGATTATCCTGTCACTTGCTCACATGAAACTCCTACTCATTTCAATTAAAATCACACACAGGCAGCAGCCGGGATAATTGGGCCTCAGCTCCTAGCCTGCTGTTTTGGGGTCAGCTTGTTAGAGCATCCCTTTCAGGACACAAAAAAGTCTTTGGGAATACAGACACTGGTCAACTTCTTATCAGCAATCACATCACAAACTATCCAAACTAATATTATATTTAAATATAAGTGGTGCAGCATCCAACAAAAATCAGAAATGCATGAGAATAATTTTTCAAAGACAGTCAGTTTATTCAGTTTTATCCTTGTTGTATTTCCCCTGGCAACATTGGTTTCACACCACATGAGGTCAGTCTCTCACTGCTCCACAGAGAAGTAAAGCTTTTTTTTCAGATCCTTTTTCTTCTGCCCACACAATTTAGTTTTATCTCATAGCATCATTTATGTCTCAAATGCAGTGGAATAAGGAGGATGACAAACAAAAGGAAAGACACTCACCTGCATCTTTTGCAGTTAAACTGTTTTTGAGGGAAATGAACAAAACACGTATGCATTTCTTCAAGCAAAACCACAAATTATCTCCAACATAATGGATATATTAGGAACAGGAGAGAAGGGGATTGGTTCTTGCTTATATCAAGAACTCATATTGAGTTCTGTCAGTGTATGACATGCTTAAAGCTTGTGCACATCACTATATATATTCATACTAGGTTTTAAGTGAACATATATGCAATCTACATACTGTATAAAAGTTCTTTATCTCACCAGAAAGACATGTAAGGATCTTAATGTAAATGAGAATCAGGCCCAGCACAATCCAGGTTTTTGGCTGGTGCTAATGAGGTTGCTATGCATGACAAGAGGTAGTTCAATGGAAAGCTAGAAAGGATTTCAGTTACAGAAATATCTCCAATAGGTATATTTAAAAAAAAAAAAAAAAAAAAAAAGAGCAGCACTGCCAAATATTTTCAAGTGAGAACTCAAGGTCAGACTGACAAAACAAGCTGGTTTAGACCTTGCAGTGTTTGTTATTCAGACATCATTTACACTGAGGAAGTTGTCATCTGATGTCATATTACTTACTAAGTGCCAGCCACCAGCTTAGCATTGTTAAAGACACAATATGAAGAAAACCAGAACCCTAAGCAGATTACTACCTTGTAGACAAACTATATTTAACTGTGAAAATATTAATGTATTTTAAAGCTACAGCGATCCATTTACAAATAATATTAGTAGCATTATGAGATAAGAAGTAGGACAAGAGGCAAGGAGGGTGACTGGTTACTACCTAGAGGTGATTTGCACAAAGTCAGCAACAAAAGTTCATTTCAAGGTGGCAGACGTATTTCTTACATGTTTTTCCATTTCTTATAGCTTTCCTATACCATGCAAGATCTATTCTGCTGAGATAACATATTCACCTTTGTGTTTCCCAAGATAACTGAGGAAAGTCTATTTTGTCTCTTCCCAAGACTTTGCCTTAAATAGAACTATCTGAATTTTTATTCAATACTTATTTGGATATAGGCAAAATTGCTAATTCATCTGTGCTAAATGTTCACCATCAGCAACCTGCATGCTGGGGAAACCCACAAGAAAAAGTGAACAACAAGTAAAGAAGGAAGAAAATATTGCAAGCCTTCCTTCTACTGAAACTGGGGTAATTCACAATTTTTCCACACCTCTCAGCTTCTATACATTAATACAATTACAGCATAGCTGTTTATATGCTATATAGGCCATCCAGCTGAATCTTAACAGTAAATGCACATAAATACCGCTATATGCACACCACAAGTACACACAGTGACTGACTCTCCTCTGTTTTTCTAACCCTCAAAACAAGAGCTCTGAGGACTTCAGAGTGATGCTTATTGAAAATTAAGGAGAGGGAAATTAAGATCTACTTTGGATTCACACCTTCAAAATTCATCATGAATTATTAGTGTGAAAACTAAAGAGAGAAGCTTAATCCTCAACCCAAGGGTTACAAGGCATCGTTATCGGGGCAGAAACTCAGAGTAATTTGGAACCATCGACAAACTTTGCAATCTTCACCAGTGAAGGATATGCCTTTGTATGACACAAGCCACCTTAAGACTGGTTTCTGTGCTATTTTTATATTAAGATTAATTAGATGCAATTTGGGTATTGCACCTGGCTGCATCTTACAATCAATCCTCTATTCAACCCTTATTTCTGAGGGTTAATTTTCATCACGCTCTCAACTTTTCTCTGGCCCATGATGCTACCCAAGAAAATCAGCTTAACCACCTTCTCCCTGTGTACAATAGGCAGATCTTGCAGATAGCCTGAATAACTTACTTTCCTAAGCCACCAGGTCTGACGTACTGCTCATTTTCAAACTGATCTCCTTTGTCAAGCTATATTTCTCCTCTCCCACAACGACTGTGTTTTCAAACAGGAATTCTGCTCTTCAAGGCAGCCGTTCTACCCTCCATCATCCCACAAACCTTTCAGAAAGCACGCACTAAATCCAGTTCACTCCCTCTTGTGGTCAAATCCGTAAGCCAAGGGATAGAAAGGATGCAAAAATTTGGTGTTTCTTTGCAACAGAATGCTGAGTTCACAAGATCCAGAAAGGCAGATTACACAGTTTCTTAGATCCACATTTCTTAGACACACAATTTAATCTATATGGAAATACATCCATTTATGCTTTGTTGATATATTGAGGAAAGCTGCTCTGCAAATGCAAGAATTAGAAACTTTTGTAAATTAAACCTGAGCTTCTGAAACACAATTCTAAGGCAGAAAAGGGAATTCTATAATCAGCCTCATGGTCACAGATACACATGGCCCTGAACACCCCCCTGTACATCTGTCCTCTAGGCAGCAGTTCTAAAACTGGAATTCATTCCCCCTTCCCCCAAGATTTCCCTCTTCCTTTCCCAACTCACCCTGCATCCCCTCCAACCCAGTACATCTTAGGGCTCTGGGTAAGTGTGGAAAATATTAACCAGGATTAAGCATTTTGCCTCTCTCTTCAATCAGTTTTCCTTGGGAGACTTCCGGGCAACACAGAGCAACTAGCAGCTACGACTTCTTGGGCTAGGAGCAGTATAGGAACCACCATCCTTTCTCAAGGACAACTACTCATGCCCCACCTCCACATTGCCCAGACTGAGAACATCCTCCTACTCTGTTAATGCCTCTCGCCCCCCTATAACCAACAAACCAGTATAGGCCAACAAAAAAGTTGTATGGTTGTAGCGAAGAGGGCAGTAATGGACAAAAGAAAGTGAGGAGGAAACTCCTTAAACTGTCCTTCCCAACAAAGAAACTTACAGCCTAAGGGAGAAGGTAAGGTCCAGATTAACTATCACCTCTATGGAGTCTCATGAGGTTTATATCCGGAAAGAACAATTAGATCATTTAATCTATTCCCTGTATATCGCAGGCCATTATATATTATATTACACTAAACTAAAGCTGCTTTAGGCCCAAGGAGGCTAAACTGTGTGCCCAGACAAAGATGGAGAGATTGAGGATGCACTTCTATCACCTTCATTCCAGCTACTCATTTATACCCCTGTATTTCCTTCTTGTTTCCATACAGCTGTCTGTGGGGCCATGGAATAAGTGAGGTGGTGGCATGATTCACATTAAAAATAAACCAGCATTACGCTATAACAGTAAGGAAATATGTAATGTCATGTCAGAAAATTCTAGAAAGTAAACCATATGGAATTTAACACAAAAAAACAAGAAAAAAAAAATCCCAAGATTCCTGCCAGTCTGATGCAAAAGAAAATTCCTTCTTGACTCCACTTGCAGTGATCAGCATTTCAAACCAGACAGGCATCTAACAAAAGTACCACTTGTTTTTCCCCTCTAGAGACCATTCTGCGTGCTTCAGAGCACTCAAAAAACGTAACTTTACTTTTAGAGCAATTTAGACTGCATTTCACTCACAACCAGTTAGCACTTCTACCTGTCTCCCTGTTCGTTCGTGCTTCAGTTGAATCCTGAGCTCCTCACACGTTGAGAAGTGCTGCTTCAGAACAGTGTGAGCAGGGGAAGAATGTTCTAGTCCCCTGCAGGCAACTGCCCAAAGCCCTGGCACGTAATGTTTGATAGTACTTGTTACAAAACCCAGATGCCTCATTAGCCAATGCCAGAAGGAATCATGACCAGCATTTCTCTGATATAAGTCATAATATTTTTCCAGAAAACTAAATGAAAATCTATGTTACATGCACAGCATATAAGTCACAGAATCATAGAATATCTCGAGTTGGAAGGCACCTGTAAGGATTATCGAGTCCAACTCCTGGCTTCTCGCAGGACTACCTAAAACTAAACCATATGACTAAGAGCGTCGTCCAGACGCTCCTTGAACTCTGACAAGCTTGGTGCTGTAACCACTTCCCTGGGGACCCTGTTCCAGTGACCGACCACCCTCTCAGTGAAGAGCCTTTTCCTATTGTCCAGTCTGAACTCCCCCTGATGCAGCTTCATACCATTATGAAGTAAGTACCGTTATTGTAAGTAAATACCATTATTATAAGTAGGACTTCAAGCAAATTCACTATTTTCCAGGAAGACGTTCATTATTTTGATTACTTTCAGCTCTGACTCTTTCAGGTCACTTACCCAAGAAGGTCAAACATCACAATACAGCTTTGCAATACACCTCATCCACAAGTGAGCTAGAAAGGATTAACAGAAGAAGAGGTGCTAAGATATTGAGAGCTGTCTCCCCGGGTCTTAACTGCAAATGGCAGATGAAATACTGGTTGATCACCAGAAAAACCATCACCATCAAATGAAGGGGGCATTTGAAGAGGGATGAAAGCTAAGATTCTATAAAGGAATCAAAGCAATTATCAGGAGAAATAGTTGTACTTACAAATATTTATTTCTACTATTTCTTTACTGAGAAGACCTTTCACTCTTTCATGTTTTTTGTTAAAGAAATAACTAAGCTGAAGTATTTGACCAAAAAAGAGAAAGAACAATTTCACAAAGGAGCTGTAAGATAATACTTTAACTAACCATAGGTTTGTGTGCATGAATTTGAAAAATCACCAGACGGTGCTCCTACCAGTTCACGAACCTGTTTGGTAAAGTGATAATAGCTGTTACAGGATGACAGTTTTTAAACTAACTGAATACAAGGTAAAGTTAGTAAATAAAGGCGGTAATTAAATAGGACTCACATTGATAACACATTAAAGTAATACTGACAGCAACCCAACCACATGAAATAACACTGTATCTGAAAATAACATGAATTGTTACAGATTTGTAACTAGAATAATATACTGATATCACCTTTATTAAAGACTGCTGCTATGTTAGCATTTTGTGAGTAAAAGAAAATCTGTTAAATATCCTAAGAAACAGAAAAAGTTTAAAGCCTATTTCTGATTCATTATAAATGCAACTTCATAGGTGGCTTTCAAGAAAAGGAAACATTTCAACATTCTTTCTATAGGCAGGGTGTAAGGCTGTGTTAATCTTGGGCTAAGAAGATACCACAGGACGACTTACCCCAAAATTTGCTTTTGGAGAAAGAGCTGAACATAAAACATCTCTTACATTAGGGCTGTCTCACTGATTTTTTTGTTTCAGCTTTGGTAATCTAGAATAATTTTATAACTTCAAGAAGACAACTTAATTTCTATTAATACAGAAACAAAATATTATGGTTTAGAAAAAGAAAGAGACACCAGCCAGTTAGGAAAACAGGACTTGGTCAGGAGAACTTGGTATTAAGCCCTATTAAAGCTGCTGGTTTGCTGTGTGGTCTTTGGAAAGTTATTTTCTCCCAAAATAATCTCCTGTCTATGATGCAACAAAGTAAGGATAGCAATTACTTGCTTTTGTAATGTGTTTTGAGGTCCTCAAACAAAATTTTCTCTAAATGCAAAATATTTCTATTACTATAGACTAAAGACATATGATAGAACATAATTACAAAGAAGAAAGATCCAAGTCAGCGAAGCATTTCAGTATACATAGGACTCCAACTGTGTATTTGTATTTTTGTTGAATTAGGATCACAATAATCTACTGCAAATTAAACCCAGTGTTCTTGCAAAATTCTTCTTTCTTGAAACTATACCGCAGTGCCTGTCAGCCAATTCAAATGATGGTATCGCTTAGAATTTATATATGTATATGAGATCAACATAAATGATGTAGTTTGCTGGACCTAAATTTGAGGAAGAATGCAAGAGCCTCATCTAAAATGAGGAGCCCCAAAATTTCAGTTCAAACTGCTTATTCAGTCCCACGGCACTCGTAAGTACCTGTTTTCAGCACTGAAACTTTTCAAATGCCCAAAAGTTTTCTTTTGATCAAAAGCACCTTGTCTTGTAATGATGAGTTACATACACTGGCCTATTTAGGGGTTATCCCATTCCTCCAAATGAGATTATGTCTCTTGGTAACAGAATAGTTAAAAACACATACACACAAAGTCAAAAAGAGCAGGCAACAGTGCCCATGACTCTCTAACCCAGTGGTTAAGACTCTTACTTAGAAGGAACTGTGAGCTCCAAACCCTGCACCAAGAACTGTTTCTCTATATTAATTTCTAAAATATATAGTTCCTGTATAGATTATACTTCATTCACCTTCCTTCCAATGCACATCTGACACTTACAAAATGCCCCCGTGAGGAGGAAGTGCGAATAATCTAGTCACTGAGACTCTGGTCTGGACTTACTGTTGCCAGCTGTGAAGTAAAAGAGAGGATGACCTTAAAGCCATTTTATGAAGAAAGGATACATCAACTACAACAGGAAGAGTGTTGTATGTCTGAATTCTGAATATGGGGAGTACATGGTAAAATGCCTAAGGCCAAGAGGGAATGTATTTAAGACTTTTTTTTTTGCCAAATATTTCATTATTAGAGGATTACTGAGAGCCTACATGCATAGAACAAAACCAAATTCTGCTGCTATTCCTTTTGTTAGTTTTTATTTATTTCTATACCAACATTTCTTTCTTTGTGATGATTAGGGACCATAGTGATGCATTAATTCAGTTGCAATTATGATATTATTTATATTTAACTTGAGTTTTACTGCAATCTTTTCTTCTGTTGAACAATCAATTTTCCCTTAAAAGCAAAATATTTCCAGCAGTAATTACGATAAGGCACTGTTTGCCTAAGTAGACAGGAAGATAAAGTTGGTATTTTAAGTCCACAGGCATATTTCAAATTAAAAAATAAAAATAAAAAATGCAAGGATGACAGAGTTTCATTTCAGATTGCAATGTCACGCTAAAAATTAAATTTCTTCATTTTGATAATTTTCAAAAACTGCAGGCATCAAATATTGCCATCATGCAATATTAAATATTTCCACCAGATGTCTCCAACATATTGTTTTACATAGAAAGTTACATTTGAGTTACTATACTTCCAACTGAATGCAAGTTTAGCAAAACGTTAAAGAAATATAAAGAAGAAAGCTGAAACTAAATATTTATCTGTTTAGGCATGGATACCTTAGGACTGTCCCTAAATTCTTGTCACTTCCACCATGTTACCTAAAGAAACAGCAATTTTTTGGACTAACATTTTGGCCAAACATGGGGTGGGTGGGTGGGTGTGTGTGTGTGTGAAGAAAAAGAAAAAAAAGAGTTCATGGCTTTCACTTTTAAGAGGCACATCAGATCATGGCTTAATATGTATATTTTCAGAGCAATATAAGGTTGTAATTGGCATGAATGAGTTTTGGGTTACTAAGAAATATTTTGTTTGTTTTTTTAAATCAGAAAGAGTTCACAGACCCAAACTAAAGACGACTCTGTTTTCAGAACTCTCTCTGATGTAAGCATGCAGTAATCCAGTTATTTATTAATAGCTTTTGTGGATTACTCCCACTCACTACCTTGAAACGTTCACCCAGATTCTGTCAGCCTGAATCAGTACATAAGCAATGCTCAATACATGTAAATGCAGTGCCAGGATTTCAAGGACAAAAGGGAAAATTCAACACTGCTAATTCTCAGACCCGCATATCACTGAGTTACGCTTCAAAGGCATCTTTATAAGAGAACTCCTAGAGAATCCTTCTCATTCCTCTGTGCTTCGAAGTAGCGCTTGGTGTAGCTGACAGACACGACAGAGTGCAAATTTTGCCCTATAATCAGTTATTTATATGAGCAACTGTACATACATGCACATCCATATTTAACTCAGGAAGCCCGCTCATTTACTCAAAGGAGATTATACCTGAAAATGAAAGACTCAAAAGTCTCTAAAGGATCAAGGATAGAAGGCACATATTATTTACTAGGGAGCTGAGGACACTATCCTGGAAGCAAGGTGGGGTGGATCGTGGGTTTACAAAAAACACAAATCCATCCTTTCAGGGTTCTGAACATATTTTACACAGGTTTATTAGACTTTGAATTTCGCTGAAAGCCAGGGGAGTATACCTCTATTCAGAGCGGACAGGATGGGTCAGATAGAAGTCAATTACAACCCATCTTCTCAAAATTGGCTTTGGAAAGTATCTTTTGGATACTTCTATTTAGCAACAAGAGTTCTATTTTCAGAATAATCAACTATAGTCTCAAATGACTTTAGGACGATACAGGTGCTCCACCGCACAGGAAACATTCGATTTTGTATATCAAAACTTTCAACTGAAAGAACAAAAAGTATACCGATGACAAGCCATGTACCGAGATCTTCAGCAAATTCAGCAATATAGCATGGCATCTCTGCTCTTATTTATATGAAAGAAAACTTTGAATAAGTTATGTTTTCCATAATAGCAGAAACACAGAAGTTTCAAGTGCTAATCTCTAAGGCCAATGCTAAAGTATAACTGTTGTGCGGGCTGGTGACAAAAAATAGCTCCTTTAAAACAGGTAAAAAAAAAAAAATCCTTCTTTATTTCTATTTAATTCCCTTTGAAAAAATTAAGGCCATATACTCAATCCAAAGTATGGGAACAGATGCCTTAAATCTGTACAACCCAACAACTCTTCCAGAATGACGTAATATGGATTTAACCTTTCCTTTTCAAAAATTAACTAATAAACAAATATACATCAATAAATTCAACTGTTCTAGCAATATTTCCAGAAATAGTTTGGTTATCCATAATTTTAGAGTCCAAAGCAAAAATAGCTGGATGTTAAGTTCTGACCCTCACTGTCCCTGAACTCTGAACTGAGATGAAATAGAATCATAGAATCATTGAGGTTTGAAAAGACCTCTAAGATCACAGAGTCCAACCGTCAACCCAACACCACCATGTCCACTAAACCATGTCCCTAAGCGCTTCATCTACACGTCTTTTAAATACCTCCAGGGATGGGGACTCAACCACTTCCCTGGGCAGCCTCTTCCAATGTTTAACCACTCTTTCAGTAAAGACATTTTTCCTCACATCCAATCTAAACCTCCCCTGCCACAACTTGAGGCCATTTCCTCTCATCTTATCACTAGTTACTTGGGAGAAGAGACCGACACCCACCTCGCTACAACCTCCTTTCAGGTAGTTGTAGAGAGCGATGAGGTCTCCCCTCAGCCTCCTCTTCTCCAGGCTAAACAGTCCCAGTTCCCTCAGCCGCTCCTCATAAGACTTGTTCTCCAGACCCCTCACCAGCCTCGTTGCCCTTCTCTGGACACGCTCCAGCACCTCAACGTCCTTCTTGTAGTGAGGGGCCCAAAACTGAACACAATATTCGAGGTGCGGCCTTACCAGGGCTGAGTACGGGGGCACGATCACTTCCCTACTCCTGCTGGCCACACTAGTTCTGATACAGGCCAGGATGCCCATTGGCCTTCTTGGCCACCTGGGCACACTGCCGGCTCATGTTCAGCCGGCTGTCAACCAGAACCCCCAGGTCCTTTTCCGACAGGCAGCTTTCCAGCCACTCTTCCCCAAGCCTGTAGCGCTGCATGGGGTTGTTGTGGCCCAAGTGCAGGACCCGGCACTTGGCCTTGTTGAACCTCATACAGTTGGCCTCGGCCCATCGATCCAGCCTGTCCAGGTCCCTCTGCAGAGCCTTCCTACCCTCGAGCAGGTCAACGCTCCCGCCCAACTTGGTGTCGTATGCAAACTTACTGAGGGTGCACTCAATCCCCTCATCCAGATCATTGATAAAGATATTGAACAAGACCAGCCCCAAAACTGAGCCCTGGGGAACACCGCTCGTGACCGGCTGCCAACTGGATGTAACTCCATTCACCACAACTCTCTGGGCCCGGCCGTCCAGCCAGTTCTTTACCCAGCGCAGAGTACACCTGTCTAAGCCGTGAGCCGCCAGCTTCTCGAGGAGAATGCTGTGGGAGACGGTGTCAAAGGCCTTACTGAAGTCCAGGTAGACCACAGCCACAGCCTTTCCCTCGTCCACTAGGCGGGTCACCTGGTCATAGAAGGAGATCAGGTTGGTCAAGCAGGACCTGCCTCTCATGAACCCATGCTGGCTGGGCCTGATCCCCTGGTTGTCCCGCTCATGCCTTGTGAGCGCCCTCAAGATGAACCGCTCCATAATCTTCCCTGAAATCATACAGCAACACTGTTCAAGCATGCGATGTACAGATATGGCAGGTTTTGTTTGTTTGTTTGTTTTTCGGGGGAGAAGGGGCGGGGCGGGAAGAGGAGTATCACTCTGCATTTTCTGAAGTAAAATAATGTGATACATAACCTGCTATCATAAAAAGTGCTACAATATAGGTGTAGAGTACCTATAAGCATTTACAAAGATGCTTGGACTGCATCTGTCCAGAGAGTAAAAGACTACTTTTCCCCTCAATTATATAATTTGTCAAACACAGCAGAGTTTATAAATATTTATCATTAGGAAAACACCTAGGATATTTTTCCTTTCTTTACATTTATTTGGCATGCAGAATCAACTCACATTAAGTTCTTATGAATAGCCAGGCCACCATAAAAGGGGCATACGAGTCCTACATGGTTCACTACCTGGTAGCAATGCACATAAACAGTGTTTTTATTAGACAATCCCTCCATAGAGAAAAAAACCCAACAGTATATCCAAAGTAAAATCTGTTAAATCAAAAGACCTTGTACAGGGCAGTGCACAAGAAAAATAATTTCTAGTACCTTTGTAAAGGTCATCTTCAGTTTTTATGGCAGTTTGCTTTCATTTGTGTCTCTTAATTTGAAGAACTGTACAGTACCTGTCCAGTATATGCAAAGTCCAGGGCTTGTTTTAAACCAAGGCTTGTGACACCATGCAAATTCACCTCATCAGCTTCGCTTTCAACCATGCAGAGACTGAACATTGCCTACAGAAAGAAAAGAAATGTTATTAACCATTAAAAACAACCCCCAGTGAAGGTCCAGGAAGAATAGGATTGATTTTTCCACCTTCCTAACCTTTGTTTTTCCTTGGATAAGAATTCTAAATACCAACAGACTTACGAGTTAGAGTGAAATCTATACCAAGTTTTCAATACTAACCCCATGGCGATCAATCTTGCAACTGATTCCTTTTATCAATAAAGAAATACAAAAACTTATTCTGGAAAACCTGAAACAAATCCTTTTTGTCCATGTATATATACTTCCTAATTAAGTAATTCAGGTGCAATCAACGGAAACAGTCAGACAATAAGGTATCATTCAATAAAAAAAGATAAAGAACTGGACTCTGGGAAAAAAAAAATCTACACAAGCACCACTAGAAATAATACTTATGTATAGTATCATTATATATAGGAAGGAACAATAAGCCATACACAGCTACTTGTAAGAGAAGAAGGGGCAGTTAACACACCATCTTTTATAAACAATCCTTTCCAAATAAGCACCTCAAACTGGAATGTGAACAGTATTGTAAGTCATTGAATGAGGAGCAAGGATGGAGATGTAGTCACCTAAACTTACAACCTCCCCTTACTTGTTATTGTCCTAGTTTCTCAGATCATAAAACCTAAACTGAAGATTGGCAAGGCGGTATGGAACTTCCCTGAAAATAACACTGAGGAGAGCAACTGTCCCTTTCATCCAGTCTTACTTTCCAGACCATCAGTCTTCAGTGCCTTCCTGGACTGAAGCAACCCTACTCAGACTTTGGATCCTTGTAGGAATCTTTTTCTTCCCACCCCCGTTAAACTTAGACTCCTGTCTTTGCCCCTCACTTTTCCCTCCCAGACTGCACTCCCGCTGCAGTATCCCTGCTTACCACTCCTTCCCTCCTCTTATCAGTCCCATTCTCCAGTCCAATACTTTTCCAGAAAAGCAACCTTTATCTTTGTCACTCTCCCACACGTTTTTTAACAAAATATACCACTCACAGTCTTTAGACAGTAAACTGCGAACAAATAAACTGAACAGTTCTACCATCTGTCATTGCTAAAGAGAGTCTAAACTTATCCCCAGTAGGTTTTGTGCCAAACTGTAAATGCCTCTATGGAGGGGCTACCAAACTTCACCTTGGAGAACTTCAGTGAAGGAGCACTTCTTACAAATATACCCTTTCCTACTTCTGTCTCTACTTTGGCCGATACCTGCAGAAGCTGAGGCAGTCAATAAGAACACTGGTTTTCATATGTGCAACCTGCCCACCAAGTACTGCTGAGTTTAAAGGAAAAAATAAGCCCTACCCCCTTTGGCTTCTTTGAAAAACTGAGTGTTTCCTGCAAATAGGTAATTTCTTCTGAAAGTGTTAGCATTTTCATCATTAAAACGCCACAATTTGACATAAATCTGTTGCCTGGAAATCATCCAGTATAAGCAAGAGTGACATTTATCACATGGCCACTCCTTGTATTTTTGCAATTTCTATTTCAATAAAGTGGTATCAGGGCTTCTTCCAAACTGACAACAGAAAAGAAGCGTCAAAAAGTTTAAAAAGGTTTAATCAAACAAATGTAGTAAGACCAGCCATGAAATACACCTAGATAGAAAAAAAAATTTCTAACAAGTTCATACACTTTTCTAATTCCATTAAAAATGTAATCAGAGTTGGACATTTCATTGTCATTTAGATGTATCAAATGAGCTCTAATAGCTATTGTGAAGCTTCAGGGCTTGCCAGGAGCTGCAAGGTACCCATCAGCCACCTGCTCCTTGCAAAAGCAGACCTGCAGTTTCTTCTGGAAGAGACAAGCTTCTCTTCTCAGAAATTCACTACTAAATAAACTTTTTGGATAATGTTTTCCCTTCCCCACATCAATTCCTGAATAAAGAGAGTAAAGTCTCAAAGCAACACCTATCTACATAGCTCTTACAGGGGTAGATTCGCACACGTTCTGTATGCTCAGTTCTGTCAGAGTGCTTGCAGAAAGGCTGGAAATGCTCAGTGATACAAGATCACGCAGGCTCTGCATTCTCTGACTGTGCTACAGCAACCATCTGTGCACTACCTACCTGTACGTAGGAACCATCAAAAAAACCAGTGTGGCTACTAATAAAATTTCTCTTCTGGTCAAGGGCTGGATGTCCCACACAATGGGTTAAGCTTACAGATACAAACACACACTTAACTGAATCTCATCTGTAGACCATGAATCATTTCTATGAAGAACTGGGAGACTTTTTCTTTGTAGACTTACTAAATTTACTTTTAGGAGACTATTGTATTGTATCACACAGATTCCAACATGGTCCTTACACAGGGCTTATTACTACACCTACCTTAGTAAACTCAGCAGGATCAGGCTGCTAACTCAGTCCCTGTCCGTAATCATCCACAGCATTTAATGAACACAGCCTCCAGCACAGCTTTGACACCCTGCCAACTAGCACTCTCCCAGGCAATGCCCAGACTATGGTTCAGGGGATAACTCAAGCCATGGCTGTTCCAGACAGACAGCATGGATAAAGCCAACCTGTTTGCAGAGGGGAGAAGGTTTAGCCATATGGACACAAGCCATGCGGTGCCAGTTGCTTTTAGGGCTGGAAACAAGCTCTTATGCATCTTATTTACCAGTACAGGCATAGTCTAATAGTGCAACGGGCTATCAGAACTGTAGCTGCCAGTAAGTCACGGGACTATGGCTTTGCGTGCCATCTGCTATATGGAGTTCATTTTTAGTTTCACTATCCTCTGAGTATTCTGTGGAAGTTTTTGATACTGAGTATGAACTACATTTGTTTTTCAGGGGGCAAGGCCAAAGAATGTAATCGAAAGATAAGGTCTGCAATGGTCCTCAGACAGTTCACATTCAGCTGAACTGGATTAGCCTCCAGTGAAGTAGTCTCCCACACAGATAAACCTAGTACTGCTCAGTGATCCACACTGCCTTCACCAGCAGGCAAATTTCCTTCTCAGCCTGATAGTTTAAAGGTTTAATCCAGCATGAAAAAAAATCTGTTCAATCATAGGCAGAAATAGAGCCCAAACTCAGTCTTTAATTTGCACTGCTGTACTTGAATATTATAGTTTTAACTGTAGAAACATAAGGATTATTAAATTCTGGCTTGAGACTTCACCAATACCCAGAGAATACCCAACAGTTACGCTTGGGCTGTCAAACTCTGATTTCAGATGCATCTCTGAAAACACTCTGAGGTTTTGTGAGCTTAAATATATCCATCAGTCATGCTTTTAATGCACAGCTAGTAGCCTACTTTAGTTTTCCCTGGAGTACATTAAAAACAAGGCAATAAGATAAACATCTCAGGTGGACGTACAAGTGACAGACAAGAAAAACAATTAAATATAAAATATTTGGACAAGTGCACACTCAGAGTCAAACTTACCAGAAAAGTTACCAAATTTGGCTAAGCATGAGATGTTAATTATTTTTAGTTATTAATTTCCTTCAACAATGCTAATATTTCATACTTTATTTTAAAATACTTCTGAGTATCTGAGAGGCTGAATCCACACAAAATGCCTTCAGTTTGTCTATCTTGACCTTCTTATGCTCATCCCTTACCTTCAGCTACATCAGCCCCTAGCCGACTTTTCTGATATGTTCCAAATGGGAGGTGAGCAAATGACCATTTAAATTACTGCTTTCAAGAAATACCCTGGCTCTTCTAAGAATAAAGTACATGGTTCCCGTGTATAGCAATTACCTCTAAAATATCTCAAAATTCCCTCAGCAAGAATGTGAAGAGACATTCATCATTATACATTTCTCTTTGATTCAACTCTAAATGAAACTTTCAAAATAAATCTAAGCTTTCAAAAACCAGAAAGCAAGCTGAACTTACCACAGCAATCTACAGTAACCCAGAGAGCAATATTTCAAAATCTCCTCCCTCTGTTTTCTCAAACATTGTTTTGATAACTACCAGCAGCCCGAGTTCTAAGTCCACTACAATAGAAAATGAACATGTGAACCTCCCTACCAATGCATAGCTCTGAACTACACAAACTCGTTCGACTTAGCACAGACTTAGCAGTAGATAGCAAGCACAATAATAAAGTCCTGGGATACTTTAGAATCACCTCCATTAAAAGCTGCATTCACATGATGTTCAGGGGGTTTCAGCAAGGCCAAGCTTGTTTTGCACAACACAGTGCAAATATCTCAACTCAGTCCATCTCCCACTCACTTAACCCTGTCACCTTTCATCCTTGACTAACTCACAGTTGAAAGCTTTTGCAACTGATGTACAAGAGCCTGCCTTTACCTTCAGCTGTTGTTCTTGTGTGGCTGTCCAGAAATCTGACATATTCTCTACTGTAAAGTGCGTAAGCATTTGCTGTGCTTCCTCACAATCACCACCAGATAGGGAGAGTGGAAAGTTGGCACAGAGTGAACTAGCATTCTTGTAGTTCCTTTCACTGTGCCACACTCAAAAAGATGAACACCCAGGAAGTCAAGATGAACTAACAGCGAGTTAAGCTCAATGCACATGAGCTTTCTCATCTCTAAGTCAGTATAGAGCTCTGTGTTAAAAACTCATTCCTACTTTTCCTACTACTTATCAACTATATTGTAAGCACTCTGGTCAAATGTTATGGGAAAAATTTTTCATCAGTCTTACCATAAGTTAAACCTTAAGTATGCCATCCCCCCCAGCTTCCTATTACTGAGGCTGAGCTCTGTAGGAAAAAATTAAAGTGCACCAAACAACTTGTTTTGTAGTCACATTAACTATTTAACTAACTTTTTTCCATGCAATTCAGAAACATGTCTGAACAAAAAACTTAACATATACTTATAGCAGAAAAAAACCTACAACAACTTTGAAAGTGAGTGAACATCCATTCTGTCTATCTAGCAAACTAATTGGTAAAATACTGATCAATGTAATCACCGAGGTTTTCCTTAGCTATTTATCTTCTTGCACTGAATTTTTAAGGTAAATAACACTATCTAGCATTTTTTTTTTTTTACTGTTTTAGAAGAGCAGAATTGTCATCTGAAATTTCTGCCTCCACAATTCCACAACGATACTGCTTGAGTTCTTTTTAAAATTATTTTAAAATAGATAGGCATCTTCATTAAGTGCAGTGTTTTATTCAAATTCACTTCCCACAGTATATGCACTTACTTCCATATTCAGCTGCTTCACGTCTTTTTCTTTACAGGAAATTGATCGTACTTCTCATCTCATGCATCAGAAAAGCTATGAAGAAAGTAAACTAACACTTCAGAGATCTCAGATCAATTTCCTACACTGCTCAGGGAACTCAGTTATGATGTGATACCTCAAGATTTTTTTATCGCATGTGTAATTTTAAGCCAGTGAGAAATCTTACTGAAATCAATGGAACAGCTCAGTCATGCATTCTTTCTGATTTGGGACCTAAGCCTATCTGTATATAGGTCACTCAAACTTGCAAGTATCCAGTCCCGAGACTATCTTATCTATTTGGACTATAAACTCTTTCAGGCCAAAATATTCTCCTTTGCAGTTTGTACTAAAAATAGCACCTCACCTTTCATGTAACAGCAATATTAAATAAATAAATCATAATCTATTTAATCCCCTTTGTTGTACTACTACTGCATTAACCTTTAGGTGTTCTTAACTTCCATGTTCTAATCCTTCATTACATAAGCAATATTATTTCTTCTTTGCTGTGTTCACCTATCACAACAAAAAAAAAACGTATTCAGAATGTATTAACAGGAGTCAAAATACTACTTTGGCAGATGACAATGTCCACATCAAATATCAACTATGTTCTAGATATGTAACATATACTTATCCAAATAACCAATTTAATATGTGAATGTTTCCTTACTGTAAAAACGTGGCTTGTTCTTATCATAACTGGCATGTTATATTTTGCTTTGTTTTCCTCCCAATTTAAGCCTGTCTATCCTAAATCAACCGTCAGCCACGGCCTCTAGAGTCTCTTGCACACTGAAAAACATATCCATCAATACCAACTGCATGCAATATGATTAAGAGGCACTTTACATGATTCTTCTGAAAAAGTTCTGTATAAATACCCAGAGAAAATGTCACATAACATCAATCACTGATAACTGAGCCTGCTGTAATTCATCTGCCCAATGAAATCTACCTAAATATTGTTTTTTAAGCATTTGCCATGCAACTAAAATGCATCCTGTAAAATGAAAAGGTCAGCTATCATTCATAGTTTAAGGGAATATATAAAGAAATGAAAAGAAAGAAAAGAAAAACTGAGCAGCAAAATACACAATTTTAAGCACAGTACTGAAGTCTCCTATTACTGTTAGCAAAGCAAATTCCACTGAACCTTTGGTGTTTCTTTTAGTACATCACAGTGTCAGACAGTGATACATGATTACACAGCCCCAAAGAGCTTACCAAATCAATGATATATGCAACGCACTTCTTGCATTGCACTGTTTACACAATTCTTGGTATCTTTAGAAATAAGTAGTGAAAATTGAAGTAAAGAGCTACCCTATTGTTTAGAGGACCTAAGGATGTGATTTTTTTCCTGTTTGTATAGTGCACATTTTTTTGGGAGTAACCCAGCAAGAACAAAGTAATCTTCCTGGTTGTAACAAGGCACCGGGTCTTTACTCCCAGTCAAAATAAACAACAATATAAGCGTTTGTTGCTAACAAGTTACATTCTTGGCTGAACCTGCATCAAACCTAATTCATGTCTTGATAGAGTTTAATAGTCAGTGTAATGTGTCTTCCCCAAATTTCTGCTTAGATGCACAAACATAATTTAAGACACAAGGAAAGAGACCAGATTGTAGCATACTACTCCTCATGAGTTGCTGCATTATCCCTAAAAAGACCTATATTCAAAAGTAGTCTAGGTTATGCTGTGGCAACAAAATAATTCTACAATTTTCATGTGCAACTCCATATCAGAATAAAAAAAAATTAACAGCAAACTACTACAGCTACAGTAACCTTGTTAGTTCCAGTATTTCAAAACAAATTAGTTGTCATAGGTGGTCCTGAACACCAAAATTATTGTTTTCATTGTGGCAGAAAGCAAGAAAACTGAATTGTAAGGACAGTGCTATGCAAAGCACTGCAGAAATCTGCAGTAATGCACAGTCTGTCTTAACAACAGTCACTCCGAAGCAGGCCTGCCTTTTGGAATATAAAGGGATCAGTGTAACTAAAACCACATTTTTTTCCAGCATCTCCAGTCAAGCACAGAAAAGTATGAGTCACATTTGCAAATTTTGGCTTAAATTGGTTTAACGCTTCCCAGTGAATGCATAAGCCTATTGTTCGTGTCCTTTGATGATTTTAGCAAGTGATATCAAAAGCAAGCCCAAAATAAAACTGGAATAAAAGTCAGTTAGCTCTTGAACTAGCACTTTAACTACCACAATACATTTCATTCAGGGAGGCAAAGCTTCTTGTGATTTCTTTTTGCAGGAAAACCATGATCAAAACTTTGATACCTTTAAGGGGCTTATTTTTAAAAGCATACTTCATAACAGTACCATCAAGACAAGTTTCCCACCTCAGTGCATACCAGCCATAACTAAATAGCTGTACAGCAAGGCTTAATCTAACAGAACTGGAGTAACATAATCTTAGTTATTATTATAATTAGCTTCTTAAGAAGCCATTTATAATGTGATGTAAGTGTCATTAGCTACTGACATCCAAATGTTCCAACCAATAGTAAACTATGACAATTATCTTCTATTCTGCAGCGTAACTGCAAAAGCATACTTGTTATATGGGAAGCCTAATGTTGAAATTTGAAATGGTTCATTTTATGAAGGTTTGTACTAGATACCTTTCATATCTGGCCCATTTTATGAGGGTTTGAACCAGATACCCTTCATCTCTTTTAAAACAATCCTATTTTCCATTATGATTATAAATCCTCCTTTCCATTAAGATTATAGCATAATTTTGCTAAGGTACCACCCTTAGTTCCCTATGTTATTTACTAAATAAAATATTTATTACATTATTTTATACAAAGGCCAAAGAATAAAACCAGCTCACTGACCATTTTTCTTTGGTTTTCCACATCCTTTTACTGATAAAACCTACAAAAGTAATGAGACACTAACAATTTGCTAAATAAAAGAAGAATGACTTAACTAACCCAGCTTGTGTTAATATTGCAGTCATTTGTCACAGTAGCTTTCATCATCAGCTGAGCTCTGCCCTCCATCAGCTGTCTCCTCTGGAACAAACGCCTCTACAAAATCATCTCTTCATTTTATTTTTAGTAGTCTACATTTGACTGTGCTCATTTATCCTTTGGCTCTTCCTTCATCTCCAACAAACCAACCCCCACCAAACTAACAGACCACAATGATGTCAATTTAATTACCCCCATAAATTCTATAGCATTGACACCTACCCCTTCTGGGTTGAAATCTAACTTTGGCAAGGTAGATCCTTAAGTGCCAGGTATGACAGCTTCTGAAAATGCAGATGGACATTTCATAACGTGTCCTAATATTCAGTAATTTTGATTTCAAATGGGCTTTATGTACATTTGTTGCCTACTTGTATAGCTGGTACCCTACAACCTTGGAAGGCCAGGCTCTTATTTCATCAGCAGCTGAGAATGATAGACCTTCTGTCTAAGCAGAAGGTAATTGGTAATTTGATTTTTGCACACATATACACACACAAATGTAAAATTGTTTTTATACATATAAAAGTAATAGCTGCAGCCTACTGGCAAAGAGGATGTTATGCTGGGCTCTAACCATTACTTCTCCACAAAGTGGATTCACAAAAAGCTTTTGACAAAAGCCTTCAAAGGCCTTGAAGGCAAACTAGGCAAGAGAGAAAAGAGGAGACACCTTTGCCTGGGTAAGTAAGTGACTGAAGACATAAAACAGTGAACAAGAAAAGAGCAGGCCAGTTTTCACATGGAGTGATGATTCCAGTGGAGTTTTTGGGCTGTTTAACATATCCAGAGAAGATCTGGACAAGGGTGAGAACAGTGTGGCTAGAAAGTCCATTGAGACAAAGCTATTCAAGGTAATAAGGACACGGACAAAATGTGATAAACTGTAAAAGGACTGTATGAGATTAGCGTTTGGTTTATAAAATGGCAGCTATAAAATTAGCATATAAGAGTTTAATGAAAAAGTCATCCCAGTGCGCAACAATAGTAAAAAAAAAAAGTAAACAAAGCTTAAAAATCATTAGGCAAGAGAGAACAAAACAGAAATCAACCCTATGCCCATGCAACAACCTATGCTTCGCCTACTGCTGCACACAATTCTCTTACCCTCATCTCACAAAACATATACTAGAGCTGTAAAAGCTTCAAAGAAGGGCAAAAAGCATCATCAAGAATATGGAACAGCTTCCATTTGAGTAGATCTGAGTAACTCACCAGTCTCCAACCTGGAAAAGAGATGATTGAGTGCCATGAGAAGAACACCTAGGAACTGATGGTTCAATGTCTTTTCCAATAGAAGAACTAGAAGGAATCAAGTGAAACTAGTGGAAATGAGATTCAGAACAAACAAAAAGTAGTTCACACAACAGGCAGTGGACTACCTTGTTAGAGAACACAGTGGATGAGAAATCTTACACAAGTTCAATGGGAAAGAGGATAAAAGCAATCCTAAATAGAGACCTATTTAGGATTGCTGAATAGACAGGAATCACACCTTGCTCAGGAAATGCCCCTGAGCTGAAAACAGCTGGGGAATTCTCAGGGACACACCACATACACTTAGCCTGGTTTTACTCTTTTTCTCCAGGTATCATGAACAGCTACTGCTAAAGCAACGAGCCAACGATCCAACACAGTATGGCCATTCTTATGTTCTCACCCAATACTGTTAAGGGCATCTCCCTCTTTTGAGGCACCACCTATTAATAGTAGATAGAGAGGCAGTTTAATTAATTTGGCACTTGCACATTAGGTCATCCAGTAAGAGTGGATTGGGACTTAGAGAGGTTTTAGATGTCTAAGTTTGAAAACAGGTTGACTTAGGCAGATTAACCCCTGCTGAAGATAAGCAGCATTTTACAAGGATGTTCAGGACAGGCAAATGTAGAGGTTCCACTGCTTAAATCTAACCTTTCACTAGATGAAGGCCTACAGTGACATGAATGCAACTAGCCAATATCACATTTCCGTCTACTAAAATGAAGTTGTTAACAGGGTGTAAAAAATGGCACTGTTGACAATGAAGCAATTGAAGAATTTGTTTAAAGAAACATATTTCCTCTAAAACTTCCAACGAGCCTAATGTGCAACACAAAAGGCAAAAGTATGTGCATTGTGATGGGCTTCTTATACAAATGAAGGGGAATGCAAGAAACGCTGAGGGAGCGTTTCCAAAAGAAAAACAGCTATTTCAATAGTGTTAAAACATCCTAACACCTGCTATATGTAAAAGTGCAACATATGGATCGTGTTTTTAGCTCTTCAGCAGTCTTGCCTCTTTCTTTGGCTATTTCTCATGTTATTAAAATGGTATGTGGGTCCTACTCACTGAAGCTAAAAGTGACACGCTGCCCAAATAATTCACTCAGGTGGTTGGAGCAGAAGGTGTTTTCAGCTTCACTACACCCACAGAATAATAGCTTTAATTTCTCCCGAGGTAGTGTAGGAAGATACTGATGGAGACTGGGAAACATAGAATAGTGTCTACTGCATCCAACAATGTTCTAAAATATAAGACTTCTTCACCAGACTATATAGAAGAAAACAGGTATAAAACTTCTCTACCACAGGCCTACCCCAAGAAATTGGCTTTCCATGGGCAGACACATGAAACTGCAGCTGAGCCCAGCCCAGCTTCAGAACATTTGCTATAGCAGCACTGCAAAATTGAACTGAGGCAGCCTGAAGCAAGCAAAGATGGCAGCAAAGAAAATTGGCAATTATAGCAACATGGCTGCAATGACTCCTTTCTGTCCTGCTTTTAAACTGAGAAAATGCATCAATTGAATAGTAACCAAACACCACATGTTGTTATAACACTGATTTAATTAGAGACAATGAGCCACAGTCTCCTATGACCTATCTCACTAACTGCAGAGTTGATTCTGCCATACTTACTCATGGTGCACTTACCATATAGGGACTTCAAAAAAGAAAAAGAATAAAAATCATCAGGAGGATAACTCAGAGTATAAGACGCCATATTGTCTACCATCCTGCAATGGCAGAATTGCAATTAATTCATTTACATACTATGAGAACTGCAACAGAAAAATATTTACTCTGACAGCATAACAACTGCTGGGAATTTGAAAATAGAATTCAGAAAAGAGAAGATTCTTGTAAATGTTTTTGATAGCACCCACATTGCTGAGATGTGGGAATTCTGTCTGCAGCAAAGGAAAATTACTTCAGAGTCTCACAGAACAAAAAACCAAATAACCCAGATACACTCCCTTACTTTGTCCACTTAAAAGTATATTAAAATATTTATTTAGAAAGCTTTAAAACATTTGCAAACCATTTTTGTGTATACTTCAGAAGTAAAAAAGTTTGTTCAGATAAATATTAGAAAGGCTTTTATACAACAAGCCACCTCACAACTGCCCATGCTACATTACTTTCAACAATTTGATTAAACTTAGTAATATTATTGACAATGCCTATATCAAACAATATTTTAAGAAGTGGAGTAATGTGCTGTTTTCTTGACATTCAACTGTAACTGGATTACTGAATAATTAGTAACAAAACTAATTTATATTTAAACCCTTATATTATGCTATATTATTTTTCAAAAAAAACTTAATTTTTCCAGGCCTCCTCTTATTTTAGGCAAGTTTTTTTTTCCCCCAATGAGAAGCAAGCAGCACCGAGTTCTCATTTCTCAACAGGCGGTGTATAAGTAACATGTTCATAGCACCAGACACTACTATGAATCTTCAAATATCTTCTGCATTGTTGGCGTCACCCAGAACCATGTGTATTGGGCCACATTTGGCTGATTTCACATGCAGAAGAATTAAAATATAGTGCTAAACAGTTAGACAGCATGCTGAAATAGTCCTTAGATTTCTTACAGCATCACTGTATGGTAGCGAACACTACAAGGTCAATAATTGCAAGCCTGGAACCACTACTAAGACTATATTCCTTCCCAAGTTTGCCGTTAGTATTCTTACACAGGAATAATGCATAAGAAACCCGCCAAGAGATTAAAAAGAGGGTTAAGAAGGGAGAAAATAGTTTTATCTCAGTATTAAGCATATTTAAAAGAGACATCTTTATCAAAGTTCTTAGATAAGAAAACTGCTGGTGTGACAGTAAATGAGAACACTATATCCTGTTTTGAAGTCTTGCAGAGCGATTGGGAACTGCTTCTGAGTTAGGGCATTGCTAATGGAGAATGGCACAGGACAATATGAATTAGTATGGCAACGACAAGAAATTAATTGGTCAAAAGTCTTGAGGCTTCTCAGACTGTGGGGAAGAACGTTAAAAACAAGAAGATGGCAAGGATGTGTAAGTAAATGAGAGATGCCACATAGCTGTGATATTACTAGTTGTGCATAAATCATATTGGCAACAGAAAGACTGCTTGGTATTTCATGGAAAATGTTTCAGTTTTCATATAAGTTATCATCAGTGAGAACAAAGATAAGAAGGCACGGATGCAAAGAACGGTAACAGGATGCATGGTTTGCCACCTCTGGGATGTTCATTTGACATCTCTACAATTGTACATCTGCATCCTGTAGTTTATCTCTTGTATGTGGATCAGTGTATCATGGAAGTGCCAGATTTCCAACCGAACAGTAGTTCCACCTATGGTCCTTCTCTAGTCCCAAGCCATATACAGGCAGGTATGACTGCTTCTGAACAACTAACAGACTAGCTTTCTAACTCGAGCACTAGAGGAGGATTTTTGTACTAAGAGTCAGGTTCACAAACAGACTTGCTCTTCTTGGCCCCCCTGAATCTTTACAAGCAGTACACGGATTTTCCCAAACCCATTATGATAGTCTGCATAGTTTGAACGCAACACATACTATTCCTATAGTATTATCCTACTACACTTAAAAGAATGTTGGATTTCAGCCTGTACTGTCCCAAACAAGTCTGTACTAGATATATGTTCAGGAGTTGGTGAAAAATATCATTGGCTCAGAATCTAACAGATTTTTGCACTTCCTGAGTCCTTGGTCAATCCTAAAAGGGTAGGTTTCACAAAAAGAATATGGATGGGGAAAGGGGAGACATGGTCATTTCAGCTACAGATCATATCCATACCACACCAGTTACACCTACATTTTTAGTACCTTAACACAAAAGCAGAGCTTCACTGTAACTAAGATGTTTTACTGTCTTTATTGTTTTAGTTCCACTGTGAATCATAGAACAGTTGAGGTTGGAAGGGACCCCTGGAGGTCATCCTGTCCAATCCTGTGCTCAAACAGAGCCAGTTGCCCCAGGACCACGTCTAGATGGCTTCTGAATATCTCTGTGGATGGAGACTCCACAACCACCCTGGGCAATGTGTGCCAGTGCTCAGTTACCCTCACAGGGGAAAAAAGTGTCTTCCTGATGTTCAGAGGGAACCTCCTGTGTTTCCCTTTGTGCCCATTGCCCCTTGTCCT
This sequence comes from Aptenodytes patagonicus, assembly GCF_965638725.1. Lineage (NCBI taxonomy): Eukaryota > Metazoa > Chordata > Aves > Sphenisciformes > Spheniscidae > Aptenodytes > Aptenodytes patagonicus. Next base: position 47,090,288 of record NC_134951.1, on the reverse strand, counting down.
GTCACTGGGAACCACTGAAAAGAGCCTGACTCTGTCCTCTACACACCCTCCCTTCAGGTATTTATATACACTGATAATATCCCCCTGAGCCTTCTCTGCTCCAGGCTGAACAGTCCCAGCTCTCTCAGCCTTTCCTCACAGGAGAGAAGCTCCAGACTCTGCATCATCTATGTGGCCCTTCACTGGACTCCCTCCAGTATGTCCATGTCTCTCTTGTACCGAGGAGTCCAATAAAGGACAACTGTGGGTTATTAACATATTCTAGTGACGATCAACTATATGTATTACATAATGAAAAAATATAAACAAATGTTTCAGTAGTATTAATTAGGATAACGTTGTTTGATTTACAATAATTAATTATTTTCATTTGGAGGCTTTTCCTCCACAGTAGACTTCTGTTGCCTTTATATTTACAAATTATATTTACAAAGAGTGCATTTGGCACTGCCTTACTTGCATGAGTTGCTCAGAACTCAACAAAACCAAAATCCATTCCAAACGTTGATCTACATTTGTGAATTCTACTTACAACAGCTTATATACAAGAAGGAGATGCAATTGAACAACAGAGCCAACCAGTTCCATCAACTGAAGCAGAATCTGTTGTTCAATTGCATTTCCTTCTTTTTGTTATCTTGTTCACAAAGATTGGCCTAACTTAGAACTTCAGTTTTCAAATTCATTAAAACACTGCTTTCGGGTGCAAGTTGCAGGCAGACAACAGGCATATGGGAATTCACTTCAAGTTACCTGCTAGGTAATTATTACAAGCAGGTAATATCCTTATGAAGGGTATACTTTGAATGATTTCAGTTAAAGAACCTGCAGTAATTATTTTAAAAAAAAAAAAAAGGCATGTACAGCATTTAACAAAAGCAATGATTCTATATGCTTGGGAAAAATGAAAAAAAGCATTAGTTTAGAAACAATGTTAGATGATACAGTGAACCTATGTGACTGAGATCTACCAAAGCTGTGTTAGGCAATTAATACAGATGAAATAGTATAGTTTCTCAAATATATCATAATTTCCAACTGAGAAAATGAAATTAAAACGATCCCAGGAAAAGTTTAGATATGTAAGAAGAGGAAGTATTTCTCAATCTACACAGGAAGCTAAAAGTGAGGGTAAAAGCCTCTTTTGGCACAGAAGTCTCAGTAATGACTAGATGTTACGAGAACAAGAGTTGATTTGGTCCAATGGAAAGACCTAACATTTTAAAATGTTACCTGGAAAGACAATTTCTCAGTAGCATCACTTCCAGGGTACAATAGCAAGGAAAATACCGTTCGTTTGGTACACGCACATTAATGGTAAAATGCTGAAAAACAAAATCACATTAGACTGCAAAAGCAGCAGGTAATTCTGATTTCTCAGAACTAGGTCCGTAGACCTATCCCTAAGACATGTTAGGGAGAGCCTTTTCCTCTTTATGATTCATGTCACAAGACCTTGAAAGCTATTTGCATCATACAGTCTTTCATACCTCAGGGATTTTTTAATAAAAATTAATTATCAGAAAACAATGCAATATATTGCAAAATACAAACAATCAGCAATGTTGTGTACACACGAAGAAATTATCTGCTGACAGGGAGGAAAGACAGCACAGAAAACCCCTGAAAATAAACTGCTTAAGAATCAACTGCGATAGTTGTAAGTAGAAAGTCTGTATGCAAAATTAGTATCTACTAGATCATTTCAGAGAAGAAAGATTCTTCTAAGAATTGAACATGCTCATTGTGGAAAAAGAATATTATTGACATTTTAAAATCTATTCTAGTTAATTGATATAATTTTGTTCATCCAGATTACATGGAAAATCTGCATCTTTGTGAGAAAGATCAAAGTCCTGTGACTATGAACCCACTCAAATGAAAAATAAGGAAGAAGAAAGGAGTTGTTCTGCCTGGAAAACCAATGCATTTTGTACAAGAAAATCTTGAGGTTATATAATCACCTGCCAACACTGTAAATGCCTTCTAATGAAGTCATGCAGTAACATTTCATTTTGCTCCCAGAGGGGGAAAAAAGAAAAAAGAATCTTTTAATTGGAAATCACTTAGCTTGCTAGAGCTATCACAATGCACACATACTCACTAACTCAACCGCCTTGTCTCACTGCAGTAGGCTGAGACAAATAGCAAATTGCAGAATGTCATATGGAAAAGTTTGCCTAAAACGCTGTTTGTTGCTTAAAAAAGAACTCATAAAAATACATATGTTTACTATTCTTTATATGAGTCTTTTAGGGTATGGAGCTGACTACTGTATTCCTTAGCTCATTTTGAAAGAGGTGGTCCTTCAGGAGATGCTGAACAGAAAAACTGAAACCCCTAATTTTCAAGTGTCAAATCTTGCAATTTTACTCTGTATTTTTAATGCAGTCTTTCTATGCAATTTCCTACGGGCTTTTTTTCTTAAAGAAAAAAAAAAACCACAACATTTTGGTGTACAAATGTAACAACTCCCAAATCAGGTGCTATGCTTAGGATTTAAATTCCAATGCTTCAGCACAGCTGGAACTACAAGACTAACTATACCAACTGGAAGAAGGGATGGCAAGCTGTTACCCTAGAAGGCTGGCCCTTTGTATTTTGCTGATGCTCAGGTCTTTGGCTTGTCTTAGAAAAGCAAGTGAAGATTTTACTCCAGACTACAACCTCAAAGAAAAATTGATAAGGCAACCTCTGCTTGATCTTCCATATACAATGGCTCCAATTCCCTGTCTGTAACATGACACACATTTAGTTATCCTCCAAAAGTGTTAACAAACTTTTCTTTGCAGTAAAAGAAAGAAATAAATGGCAATTTGAAAAAAATATGCTGCTCAGCTGACTTGTTATTCTCATCAAGAAAACATCACAGTCTCAGAAGTAGCTCCATCTAAATCAAAGTAGACACAGAACATGTAGAAAACCGTAAAAGGGCTCTGTAGAAAGCAAATATCCAGTCTCTTGTACAAGCTGTTTTACAAGAGTGGCAAAGAAGAGAAAACAAACAGAAAAAATCATGCTGATTCATTCTGATAGACCCCTATGTAGAACTGAACATATTTCTTGAGTAATCTGTGAGATCTTAAGAATTGCGTGACAGCCTCTCCAGATAGAGCTGAAGGTAGGCTAAGTACATAAATCTGTAAGCCATAGAAACCAGAAGCTACAGTAGGCAAGTTCTTTGTGTCACACTGATGTATAGTGTTGCCATCTCAGTTTTAGTCAAGGCAACTCCAACATCTGATGTTCCCAGAATCTTGTCCACTGTAGTCCTGCGCTTATATGGAAAAAAACACTCACAAAAATTAGTGAAAGGTAAGTTTCCCATGGCAATGGCTTCTTCAGGGTGAGAAAATCTGCAAGGTTCTTCCAAGAATTCCTCCAAGAAAATCCAGAAACAACTAAAGAGTAGAAATAATCTTAGGTAATTTTAACAGCTAAGTTTGAAGCATGTGAGTCTAGTCTTTATGACCAGTGGAGAGATCTGGCACTTCCAGATAGCGATTCATTTCATTCTAAATAAGTCTTCTATCCCCCTTTATCATCCTCTGGAAATGCCCGTTTCTCTTTACTGACTCTGAATGAAGTCTGGCATCATTCTCCTAAATCTTAGAAAATGAATACGTGGGTGCTCAAATTAGGCAAAATCCCCCTAGATATAAAAACATTAATAATCTCAGTTTAAATACAAAATATTATTACTTTTTAATCAACCCTTGCTCTTTTCTAAATTATTAGAATCAGGAACATAGTATGTAGTAACTTTTTTGCCATCTTCCTACAGAACATAAATCTCATTCCACAATTTTCTAACAAAGGTTTTTGTCCATTAATAATAGAAACTGTTTGGCTGATTCCAGAAAGCATAAGTTCTGTATTTATAGCTGATACTTAAAGTCTGAAGAATATGTCCTATCAAGTTATAAAAATTTTGAGGCACATCAAATTACTAAATGCTGCATAGATCATTCTCTCAGTATTTTTTTTTTACTAGAAAAGATTTACGTAGCAATTAGGAATTTGATCTACTGTAAAACTGTTTTTTTTCTTTTCCGTAGAGCATTAAGATTTTAATTTGCAATAACTGTCCAGCAAATACCAAGTAACTCAATTGGAAACAACAATGCGAGTCACAGTGCCCCAAATCTCAAGGTCAATCAATAAGTGACCAAAGTAGAAGCTGTTCCTACTACACTGTTTGAACACTGGGTACAGCTGCCCACTCTATGATGTTTCTATGCACAGGGTACAATGAGCTCTGGAAGGAATGTATGTCACAGGTGTGGAGGAATGATATGGTACCCTTATTAAAATATTTCAATCAAACCAGAACCGCAGCCCTGTAGTATATCTATCATTAACAAGTACATATAGCACTTGCTAGAGCTAAAGAGCTCCAAAATCCCTCTCTGTGCACTGGGGTAAAAGGAAAAAAGTGGTAAGCAATCTGTGTTAGAGCAGGCCAGGGCACCATGACAAAGCAACATTAGCAGCTATAGCAGTACAAATTCTGCAGTAGCAGAACACATAAGCATGCAGACAAGCTCAAAAAACGAGCAATCAATTGGCTCAACAACACCACAGTGAAAGTAACATCAAAGTTAACAGTATTTCTTTACACAGAATAAATTCTCAGTTCTAACCAAAAGAGAGCGCCAGAGTTGACAGGAAGATAAAAGTTCTGCTCAGGTGATTAAGGATATAGAACAGTTGTCATACACTATATTATTATTATTGTAACAAAACAAAAAGGTCACCATAAATAAGTTCACAGCACTACAATTACAGTGTAGACAAAATATTAAATAAACTTACTTTGCTAGAGAAAACAGACCTTTAAATTAATTTCAGCTTTAGTCTCTGAATAACAACAGGATGACTCTCTTAAAAACACCAGACAACTAAAAAGTTACAGACAGTCCAACATTTTGAACAGGTACATTATAACGAAGGTTAGTAGAATTGCTCGATACGAAGAATACTCTTCCTATTAGAAAACTCAATTTTTCAGTTACTTCAATTTTAGCACCTGGGTTCAATTTTCCATGCTGAGTATCTGAATTAGATTTCCCAGGGAATATTTTAATCTCTACATTTCAGAAACACTTATTTCTGAAAATAAGTTTTATTACACTTAAAAAATTACTATGGCTTCCTCTTTGAGAGTAACCATGTACATCCCTACAAAAATCCACTCTCAAGCTGACTTAAATTGCATTTATTAATATTTAAATTCCCTCTCCCCATCCTTCCATGCTCTAATCACAACTATCTCAAATGTCTGGGTTCTACAAAAAAAATCTTCCACTTTTACTGGGAAGGACTTTACTGGGGCATAAGATTCATAGAAAGATGTGTATTGTCTATCTCTACTGGGGGGGAAGGAAGACTAATCATAAATAATGATAAAAAACTTAATTATGTTCTTAACATTTCTTGCCTATGACATGCATGTGGATATTTAAAGTTGTATACTCTACTGAACGTGCAATAATTGTGAATTTTCTATAGGCTCAAATTTAAAGCTTGTTCAGTACGATATCTATAACCATCCCTGCCCCCGCCTCCAGGGTAAATTTTAATATTATTATAAGAAAAGAAAAAAATCTTTGGACTTACTCGGAAGTAGTCACTGCAGGCTGCCAGGACTGCTTTATGTGCATGGAATTTCTGCTCTTCAGCAATAAGGGTGATATCACAAAGTATGCCATCACTTCTTTGTTGGTTCAGGGCTGCCAGGACAGCATCATTATGGGAGCTGGACTGACAAAGCCTCTGACCTGTCAGCATTTCCTGAATGCTGAGAGGGGAAAGGGGAAAGATTTTGTCAAAAAAAAGATGTAGGAAACAAGTAGACTCTGTCAAAAACATAAAATAACTTTTTCTAAGACAAGATTGTTTGATAATTCTTGGAAAGAAAAAAAAGTCATGAACCCTGTCAGGCAAAAATCTTCATATGGAATAGACATCACAAGAAAAGCTCAGTTTAACAAAGTATTATGAAATCTGATTATATACTTAAATTTAAAAACCTCAACTGTTCTGATTTTCATTTGCTGCACTGGAAGTCAGCTGGACTCACAGGATTAATGCAGAATCATTTTAGAATTAAGTGAGAAGAATAAAGGGCCTAGGCCAATGGAATGACAGAAAACTTTACGTGGCTCAAACTGATGCATTAGTGGAAAGGAGTATGTATGTATGTAACTAGTCCTACTAAAAAGAATGAAGACTTATGGTCTCAGGTGGCTGTTCAAGTCTGATACTGCATTACTGAATGTTTTCAGACCATTTCAGGTCATTTACATTTATGAAGTGTTGTGGGTTTTGCTTGTTTGTTTTGTAGTGGGGGGGAGTTAGTTTGTTTTCAAAATGCTGAGGCCTTCTACCACCTCTGAATATCTCCTTGTACGAATACAAGATTCCCATGTCATCCAGCCTAGGATTGTCTGATTGCAGCTTCCTTTTCTACAGCAGAAGGAAGACACAATATAACTGTTGATGCAAACAGAAACAAATCAAACAAACCCGCAAATCCTCTTTGGCACAAAACAGTGCAGTTTATTTGAAATCTGTGAGACTATACCAATTTATATTGCCCGAGAATCTAGTCTTTATAGAAGGTGAGTTTACAGAGAGTCATTCCTGAGTAAATCAAAGTGAAGGTATAATTTTTTTTTTTTTTATTAAGGGGTAAATAAGCTATCATTTTTCCACTACAATCATGTAATTCACTCCATACAGATGCTATGCAGCAGCTGTGTGGCTGCTATATTCTCCTTTCCCATCAACACACACTCTCTGCACTGCCTATCCAACTCCTGCACCTCGGGCATCTGTAAACTAATGCAGACCTGCCCTGCAGACTGTTTGCTCTAATCTAACCTAATATTTTTAAAAGATAAGAACTAAGATGTTACCTCTAGAAGAAGGATGGCCAAAGTGGAATTACACAGGAATAACCTGTATCCGAATTTCACCCCTTCTCTAATAGTTTAGGTTTCACACATGGACATACCCTACGTACATTTCAAAATTATTCATTCAAATGATTCTTTTTCCTTCAGCTGTTCTGTTTGTGGAAGCCCACTGTTGTTCTAAATGACAATTATCAAGAAACGTAACTTGTTAAAATACAAGGGAATTATTTCTAACAATTATTTCCCTTCTGTAACTTCTATAGCAAAGTGACTAAATCAAACTAGTGCAAGTATAATAAGCTAATTATACCTAGAGATGGTTTCTCTTTATTTCTGTTTTTATTAGCCTTTCTCCCAATGTTGTGAACCATGACCTTCATTCCTCTTGCTTTTTTAACCATCATCCAGAGGTGAAAGCCCTTTTCCACAAGAAAAGGACTATTTCACTCAATAGAAAACAGATCAGAGAGACAAAGCACAAGGGTAATTTTTGTGGGGAAATTTTATATATATACACACACACACACACATATATATATCTCTAAAATCAGGCATCTGTGGTTTTAAATTGAGCTCTATCATAATCCTTTTCTCAATTCAATGAGCACAGTGAAAAATCAATTGCCTGTAACCCTTGCGTTAACAACATATGAGGAATGTGTGCCAGGCAACTTAACTGGAATTTATGAATGAAAAAGCACTGATTCATTAAAAAATAACGTGGCCACTTTGTAGTGATATTGTCAGTTGATAAACTCAACAGCTATAAAATGCAAGGAATTCTTGATTCTCTTCTGCTGCAGAAGCGTGGCAGGGAAAGGAGAACAGAACTGGAATGATATGATGTCCCAGTAATATCAGGTAGATCTCCGAGCTCCCAGATCAGCCCATGAGTGTTAACTACTCTAAAACAGAACAACTACCAGCATATCAAGACTAGTGCAAGGTTCTGCAGAAAAGCAACTAGATAAATAAATTCTGCTGAGTGTTCTGCCTGAAAGTGCTCCCAGAAACTAATTAAATCATAAATATAAAATTCTCTGATGAGACAATGGGCAATACAAATAAATGAGAAAGGCTAGACTGGCAAGTACATATAGGTGATTAAGACTCTGTAAGAGGGAAAGAGACAGAATGGGAGATTCTGTAAGGCAGGAAGTGAGTTTGGAGAAAATGCTTTAAAGCCATTTCAAAGAACTGAGAGAGTAGTATGTCCTGAGTAGTGGAACACTACACACACCAAAAATGATCACCAGCCACCAATTCAGATGCACGAATGTAAAATGCCAGTTGCTTCCACAATCAAAAATTCCAAGTATAGACAAAGGCATAAACAAGGTAACTTAAGAGACTGTGGGTCCCAAATCGATCCCATGCATGCTTCTCTTTGCTAGAGGTAAGTGTTCCTACCTAATGAACAAAAATACTAGTTTCACTTTTCTGCTCTCTGTTAACTGATGCTTTGGTAAACATCATCCTAAATGTGAACGACTTCCTACACGCTACCAAGTACTATACCTCAGGCACCTCTCAGATGGCATCTTTCAGTTTTGCTCTTCTGAATATCAACGCTTATAATCCTGTAGGGAAAGCAGCAAGCATTCCAGCTAGAAAGAGAGAAAGGAGAGGAACATTAAAATTCAAAGTATGCACAGCCTCGGCCTTAAAGATCAATCTTTTCAGGATGTGTAATTCAAAAGCAACTTTCTTCAATTCTTCTATTGCAGAAAGACATACCATATAGATTAGGTGCATGTGAAATTTTATTGGCTAGATTGAGTACAGTCTGAAAGTGGCCTTTCCTCTAGTCTTTTCTAGAAATTCACACCCTACCATCTGAACTTCCCGCATCTACTGCCCTTGAGGCATGTCTCCTTTCTGCAAACTCAGGAACACATACTATTTAAAAAAAGTGGAAGAGTGGTGAGGAGGGATATATCTTCCCAAAAATCCCTCAATTTGAAGAGTAGGCCAGAAGCATCTATTGGTGTTCGCTTACTTCCTTGAAAAACATACAGCTATAAAAATCTTACATCTCTCTCAGTGTAATTTCACAGGCCTGTCTAGGGTCTAAGAGGTTTGCCATACACCTAAACTCATGCTTTGACTATATTAATTTTTCCTAAAGACACAATTTGGTAGGGGAGAGGGGATAGGTTTACTGTATACTCCAAAAGGCAGCTCCCACTTCCCCCAGAGCAACATTCTTGATTGACCAATCAGTGCTATGACTAAGACCACATCAACCTGGATGAAGGGCAACGAAGTTGGTGAAGGGTCTAGAGCACAAGTCTTATGAGGAGCAGCTGAGGGAACTGGGGTTGTTTAGCCTGGAGAAAAGGAGGCTGAGGGGAGACCTCATCGCTCTCTACAACTACCTGAAAGGAGGTTGTAGCGAGGTGGGTGTCGGTCTCTTCTCCCAAGTAACAAGCGATAGGACGAGAGGAAATGGCCTCAAGTTGCACCAGGGGAGGTTTAGATTGGATATTAGGAAAAACTTCTTCACCGAAAGGGTTGTCAAGCATTGGAAGAGGCTGCCCAGGGAAGTGGTTGAGTCACCATCCCTGAAGGTATTTAAAAGACATGTCGATGTGGTGTTTAGGGACATGGTTTAGTGGTGGACTCTGGCAGTGCTAGGTTAACAGTTGAACTTCATGATCTTAATGGTCTTTTCCAACCTAAACCATTCTATGATTCTATAAACAAACCTTCTGGCAAAAACAAACAGTACAGTATATACAAGCAGTATGATCAGATTTATAAACTCTATAGCTTTTTTAAAAGGCAAAATATTAAAGTCACCATATAAATTAACCTATGCTGTTTAACGAATACTGAAAGTTGCTTTTGTAACAAAAACAATAAAGGATGTTGTAACAGATAATTATTCCCAGCACCTGAATAAGGTGACAGAACTTTTCCATCTCTGCTGGTTGCCAGTGTGCCCCTGTAAAAGCAGTCATCTTTAATACAAGGGTTTTTTTCTGCTTTCCAATCAAAATGATGCCCTATTCCAGGTGCTATCAGAGGCTTCCACTGAGATCAATACTGAAACACCACAAACACCCTTTTGTAGTGTTACTAATTAAGCAAAAAAAAGTACAAATAATCCAGTTCTTTGCTTATATTAATTTGTTCTTAATTTTGCCCCTTCATCTCACACTGACTGGTAGTTTTACTTTGAAAGCCACTACACTAATTTCAGGGAGACTCTGCAATGGGTATGTAAAGGCAGAATTAAGCCCTTAGTCGTTCCCCAGATAACAAACAAACAAGCAACCTGCAAGAAAGGACTATTAATCCTTTTCCTATCCTCCTGAATTACAATTCTTCATTCTCCAGACAAAACTACAGTTCCTACTGGCCAGAAAGGCACAGTGACATCTACCTTTCTGCACGTGCTGTCACCTGCACCACAGCAGTGGAAGGACCAAGTAGAACTATCCAAGAGTTTTGAATTTTGGAGGCTGATAACTTTGTTTGGCTGGATTGTCTTGAATACAGTACAAGGAACACTCTTGAAAATTCCTTGTAGATTTCAAGTCCTTACTCCAAACCACAGAAGGAGCAGCCACTCAGTTTAGATACAATTGTGTGTTTAGCTAGGTGAAATGTAGTTTTTCTCCACCTCATTCTCAAAAACAGCAACGTCTAAAACTTCAGCCTGGGACAGGCACCTGGCATAGAAAACTACATCCTGAACAGCTGAAGTGTCCAAAGAAGTAAGTTATTGAAAACAGGGTTGTATGACAAATTGTTAACTGGTGTAACAGCCAGCACAGCCGACACATGACATTTCAACTTCATGTATCAGGTATAAAAGAAAAAATAGATTTTAATAGAATAGTCAAAGGAAAGGTACAGTACTTTGGCTGCTTATTTAAACCATATGTGGATCGTTTAACGTAACACTGTGACAACGAAGTATTACAATTCAGCAAAATTTGAAGAATGGAAATGTTTGCATATTTTTCTCCCTTTTCCCAAAAGGTTATAATGCTGAGCAAGGGGGTGAGGTCATTGAGAACTTAGGCCAATGATTCAGCTGAATGCTCAGCAAATTGGTATGCAGTGCTTCCCAATGATGGTTTCAGAACATTTCACTCTCACCATCAACTCGGTTTCTAGTTACATTAAGCAAATTCACTTTATCCTTCAAGAGACAGAAAAACACAGCATATTAAGTTAGTGGTCCAGGTGCTGGCAACTAATGAAGCAAACACATTTCCTGATCGATGTACCTGCTATTGTATATACCCATATATGACCTATGCAACATTTCAGTGGTCAGAACAGGCTTCTAAGTTCAAACTTTGCATTCGTCAGTACCAAAAGGAAAGACTCAACAGTTAACTTGACTGATACACACAAAAGTTTTAACTAGGTCCTTAAATGGCCTAAGTCCTACACCAGAACTGCTAATACAGAACTAATATCCGTAACTATTACACCATTACAACATCCATATAAATGCCAGCACTACCCATACTGGCACAAAGAATTCTAGAGCAAAAATTCCTTACTTCACCACAGTTGTGAATATGGACATCCAAATCAAGGGTTTGAACTCTGCTGTTTGGAGAGACAGCGGCCAGAAGCAACTCACCTCAGATATGCAGAATTCCTTGTATCATAAACCAATGCATTACAAACAGAAAACAGAAGTATACTTAAGGAGGTGCCTGAATATTCAGCTAAAACAAATGAGAACTTTTACAATAATCAAGTCTATGCAGATATACTTATCAGACATTCTGATGAAATATATAAAACATAACATATACAATATGTAATATATAAAAAAAATATGTATACAAAACACCTGCATAAGAATAAGGATTCCAGATTCTTATTCCATAAGAATAAGATTTCCAGGATGCCCCATCCCTGGAAACATTTCAGGTCAGGCTGGACAGGGCTCTGAGCAACCTGATCTAGTTGAAGATGTCCCTACCCACGGCAGGGGGGTTGGACTAGATGACCTTTAGAGGTCTCTTCCAACCCAAACTATTCTATGACTCTATGATTCTAAGAATAAAGAACATAACTTATTGGTTTTCTAGCCACTGTCCAAGTCTAAAGCAACTCACCCTGATATCACATCTGAACAAGGTTACTTTTTTCAGTCTCAGGGGATCAGAACTTAACACTTTCTGAAGAATGAAGAAAAAAAGCCATTCTTCTCCTAGGAATTCAAGTTTCAGAATAGGAAAAATCTCTCAGATGACTTCAAACAGCTTGACAGCATTTTCAAGGGGCTTTCATCAAGGTTTGCAAAAGATGTCTAGGATACACTGCCTTGTTTTTTCCACATTGTTCGACTTGTTTTCATGCCACTCTGCAATCACATCCAGAGGCACCTCAAAGCATGGGCCTAACTGGGCCCTTGAGTGCACATAGGCTACTAAGGACTTTCTCTCTGCTTCTGTCCCTCTCACGATCCAGAGTCAGCACTACCAGAAATACAGTTCAATAAACTGTTAAGCTTCTCGACCAAATCACCCCGAGTTTCGGCAGGCCACCCTCCTTCCTACTCATCACAGCACTGCACAAACAAGCATTCTTGTAATGATAAACTCCCCTGAAAACAGTAGAGCCCAATTCACATTTTTATAAACATGGGTAGGAAACGTGAATCAATTTTTCTTCATCATCTTCTCTAATCTGCCAGTTTTTTAAGTCAAGAAATGTCCAACAGTCCTGATATTGCTGGCTGCAATTAGGAAATCCTACACCAGCCAGAGACTGGCAGGGAAGAAATTCAAGCTTTCTCTGACTTTTTCAAGAGGTCCAAACTCTCTGGCCCACAAAAAAAAAAAAAAAACAAGCAGCAGTGAAAGCAAACAGGAGAGGGGCCAAGGCCTGGAGGAAAAAGTGTTCCTTCTAAAATAACTAAGGCATATGCTGCAAAGAATTACAAAACATCCAAACAGTCCCATATTGAGTTCAATGTTTTACTCAGACAAATCAATCTTTCCTAAATTTTGCCATATGTCTTTTCTCCTCCCAAGTGCCATCACAGCATGCCTCACTTTTTATTAAATCTACATCACATATACAAGAGAACTATGACAGTGTGTAAATCATTTAAACAATACTGCACTGATTTTCTTTAGCAATATAGAATTACTTAATGCAGCTCAAAATTTTTAATAATTGGAAATTCTGATGTATTTATTTATCCTTGTTAAAAAAAGAAAAAAAAAGAAAAAAAAAAGAGGCACTTCCATCTGTTGCATGGACGTGCTGTGCCAGGACAGTTCCAAAATCCTTTGTACCAAGAGTTTTCTTCTGTTTCAGATAGCTGGATCCACCTTCTCTATGTAAACTAACTGTCATCGGTACATAAGGAAGTTCTTTGTGTTAGAATGTTTAAGACATACTATTGTCTTTCTATTTAACTACTTCAAGTAATTAAATTGGTTTAAAAGATTAGTTTACAAATTTAAGGATAAGACTTTTGGTTTAAATGGAAAACTTTAATTCCACCTAAACCCTTCTGTTCTAGTGAAATACTCCATTATGCTGGAGATTAACAGGAAAAGTATAGGCCAAACAGAAAATGCTCACTAGATCTTAGGTTTGAGATACATGCTAAATTTGCCATAAAACGTTGTTTTGTATATTACTTCTTTGAGACATTCACTTCTTACAAGTTTACGATGAAGATCGCTAACCACTGATCCTATTACATTTTACAACTTTTATTTGTTCACATCCTAGAAAAGTGCAAAAATTAAAAATTTGCAAACAAAAAATCTAGTAATGATCCAGTTAGAGCTGAAAGAATACAACAATAATTCAGTGGGGAATGGGGGGAAACCAGTAGTTTTCCATGAAAACACAGTATACCTAGGGATTTCAACCACCCCCTCCTACAGCAGGCGGTTCTTCACTCTCCCAGTCCCTGCCTTTGCCTTCTGCGGCTTGGGCGGTGTGGCTTGAGCACCTGCCGGTGAAGACTGAGGCAGAAAAGTCATTGAGTACCTCCACCTTCTTCATATCCCCTGGGTAACCAGGTCTCCCATTTCATAAATTATTATGTCCAACTAATATATCAAAACAACGTTTGTTCTGTGGCAGCCTCACAAAATGTCAGTCTTCCTATACATTTTTTGTCTTAGTCTTATGATGCAGCATAGTAAAAAGTAGGGTTTTTTACTCTCTCAGGAACAGTGTGCCACTCTGCTGCATCCATCACATATTGCCAGGCTATGCTTCCTCTCTAACCTAAATCAGCAGTGTAGTTCAAGAACTATTTTTTTCGAAGATTACTAAAAAATAGTATTTAAGTAAGCAGTATTTCTTCCTTTAATTTAGTCGATTATAATATTGTTTTGGAAATACTAGACAAAGCAGTTTATTTCCAAAAAGCATTTACTGGCAGAATGCACGGGTACTTTTTCAGAAGCAGCTCTCATTCATTTAAGTTAGTTTACTCCTGAGGAACCAATACCACATTCAAGATTTACACAGAATGCATCTGAGACATTGAGAGATTTCAGTTACACCTTTTCTCATAATTTTGGGTTTTTTTCCTTGTGTCATTTAGAAATGAATTGCAGGAAAGAAAGTATTTCTGATTAATTCTTGAAACTACATGCCAACAGAATACTGATTGGATTAAGGGGGGGAGGGGTGCTGGAAATCAAAACAAATCTCACATTTTGCCTAGTTTACTACTGAAAATAACTTGAATGCCACAAAATTCACTATTTTTCCCGCCAAGTAGTAAGGGGGTTTTTTTTTAGCTCACATATCCAATTTTACAGAGGGACTTAAGTCATAGTCCAGCTCATCACAGAACTAATTCTGCAGCTACTACTTCAGAGTTCAGCTTAATACAATATTCAAGAGATACTGAAAGATGCTTTTATAGACAGAAGAGATCCTCTCTTGCAAACACGGCCAGTATCAGAACTCCTTTAAAAGACAGGTCAGAAAATTACATGGCAACTGATACCTTCTTCCCCCCCTAAAGAAAAGAGTGTAACTATGAAGAGCTGCAACACAAAATTTGAGCCAAATATCTTTCAAACAGCTCACTGAGATCCACACAGCTATCATACATAAATCTTCACTGCAACCAGATGCCACATCCCGGCTCCTTTGATGATCTGCATTTGGAGTGAGGTAGGAGAGCAGGCTGCTGAAAACCCTTGGTGATGCCTTCAGGTGGAATGAAGCAGCTACTGCTTCGTCCCCCACAAGTGCCCCTGCTGCTTCAGAACCACTCAGAGTGACAGAAAGACTGGCTTGCCTTTCTGGGAAGATCTATGTTCTTCACCTCCTAATACAGGATGCGGTGAGAAAGTTTGGGAACTGTGTAGTCCTTTACACTAGTACCACTTAAGGCTTTCACCCAGTTAATCACAAATAAGGTTGCTGATCTTCTATTTACCACTAAACTTCACAGAATCGCACTGCGTTAGTTAAGTATTACTCTGCCTATAACTCCTCCAGTGTGTGGAAAGCCCTCCAATTTCTCCTCCTTTAATTTTTTTACTTTGAATTGGGAAAGTCACTCATTTATCTATTTCCACATTATCTAAAACAATACTGCCTATCAAAAATCTATTTTAAATAATCAATTTTAACACTCATTCAAACCAGCTAGCCAAACCCTGAGGATTTAAGTAAAGATTTTAATCTCATTTCACATATGTAGCTTTTAGTTATCTTCCTAAACTGAGGTGGTCTCACTTGTCAGTAACCATTAAAACCTGTTGATTTGTAAAACTTCCAACTGTGATTTTTTTTTTGTTTCTGTGAGTACAGATAATGTATCTTTCCAGTTAGCAATATTTCATTTAGATATATTTATTAATATTCTTACTTTTGACTCTTAAGTTATATTGGAAAATGGTGAATCAACATTACTTTCATTAAATTTGCAGTGTGCCAAACTAGATAGAAACTTACGAAAATTCACATACACAAAAATGTTAACTAGACTAGAAATACTCAATATATAAAGAATTCAAAAGAGATTTTGCATTTTTAAGTAGTTATCTTCAATCAGTTATCTTCCTTCCCTCAAGTCACTCCTTTTCAAAATGTGTATTTTAAGTATTGAAAAACAATTTCACTTAAACTCACACTTCTTCACTTTAAGTTAGAAGAAATAATAACATACACCAGGTGCAAAAATGAACTGAAGGGATTGTAAGCATCACATTACTCTTTCCTGTAGAAAAGCAAAATTTTGAACCAACTAGACATATCATGAAGATAAGGCATTTGGACTCTGTGAAATGTTATTTTCCCTTTGACAACTTCAAATATCTGGTTTAAAGTTGGTCTTTATTTAAAAGGAAAATGCAACATTTAAAAACTATCAGAAGTACACTACATCCATTTCCTTCCAGAATGACTTCATAGCACATCCTGAAGGAGACTGTCACGGATGCAGAATACGACCATTAAGATTTACCCATGGCAATTTTCTGTCCCAGTTTAGATCCTTATTCCTAGGAGCTTCTGGTTTTGCCTTTAAACTACTCTGGTTTTAGTAAGTCAGAATAAATCACCCTTTCAAGCTGTACTTCACCTCTCAGAGTAAGAGTCTCTTCAGAAACAAGACTATATGAGCTTACTATTCACAGAAAATAAAGAACAGCATTATCTTCTATTTTTTATCAGAGCTCTGCCAAATTAATTTGTCAAAAGGGAAACACTATGAAACAGCTAAAAAAAAAGTTTGATTGCAAACTTGCTCTTCTGAGTATATTAACCCAATTCTCCCACTTGCCTGGGAGACACTACTTTTTCCCTTTTTCGTTAAGATCTTTGAGAATTGAAAGATTTTTCTCATTCCATACAAAAATGTTCAAGAATGTCACAACTGTGAGGAAAACTCTGCCACTGCCCAATGTTGTCAGTGAAACCGTAACTCAGCTCAACCACGTGTTTCTCATCTAATTTACTGCCTCAGTATAGTGACTTTCAAGAGAAAGCATTCATAGTACCGGGGGAAATAATCTTAGGTTTAATGAAAATTACAATACCAAGGGAGTAAAAAATTGAAAACCTGGCTGTGTTTGGAAAAATAGGAGTCGGTCAAAACAATGCAAGAAAATTCAGCAAAATCAATAATAAAGTAAAAACACAGTAAGAGAAATCAAACTGTTACACTCTTCTGATTAGTTACAAACTATTTTCTTGTGAGACTGGAAAGGTCATTGCTATCTTCAGGCCATCAGCTACAGTCAATTAGAATCATGAAGTTTCTTGTCTATCACTACCAAATTACCATCTGACTTCACAAATCATTAAGATCTTAAACCACAGAAATATAAAATGAAACCACAAGGATAAAGGATGTACTAGCAGAACCACATCTTTATGTCTTTATATCCTCTTTGTGGCTTTATATCTTCTATGTATCTGAATATATCAGTATTCAGAACATTTTTTCTGAAGAGTCATTCAGATTGAAAAAAAAAAGCCAGGTTTATGGTCATCTGTATAACTTAAGGCATATTTTACCTACACTACCACTTGAGCAAGAGGTTGTCGCATTCTACTGATAAAACCGCATGCAATCATATACCTCAATGCAGCAGCACACTACCCGTGAAAGGAAAAAGTCTGAAGTTCTACTGGAAACCACTCATTTGGAGTTTGATGACTTTTGAGAACACATTTGTTTCCAGGATGTGTGTATACTGTTTAACATTTCTCATTTGATACAAGATCACTTTTATACAACTATAATAACATACCATTGTGCACTATCAGCTTAACTTTTCAGAGCCACTCACTGTTGCTATCATTTAAGCTATGATATGAATTACTCACCTGGCAATGACACCCATGTGTCATTGTTAGGGAATGGCTGGGAGAATGATATTACAGCTTGATCCTGATAGTTGAAAATGTCCCTGCTCATTGCAGGGGATTGGACTAGATGACCTTTAAAGGTCTCTTCCAACCCAAACTATTCTATGATTCTATGAACTTATTTTCTCATCTTTCTGAAACTTGGGCAACAAATATGCAAAGCACTTTCAAAGTGAAGTATCTAAACCATACATTGAGTCCACAGTCATTATAAAGGGACAGGGTGAAAGCTCTCTGGCATTTATGTTCATTTCATGAACCTAAATGTTCAGTTACTTTGCCAAAGTATGCTTTCAAGATTTTTCCTGTAGAGCTCAAGAAAAGAAAAGAAAAGACAGGGTGACTTAAGTAGTTTATAATTGAACTTTCTTTTGGAATTTCATTTGCATTTTCATTGGATAAAAAACGACGACAAAAAAACCCTGTTCTTTAAACCTAAGCATTTTTCTTCTGGGAAATTCAACGTTTGCTGCAAAATGTGGAAGGCTTCTCCAAATGAGGTCAGAATGCTTTATAGTGGAGAGCAACAGAAATTTAACTAGAGAGATCATAATTATTTCTCCTGATAACTCTAAAAAAGAACACTGAAATGGACACACAAGAGTGAGGTGTGCTCTGAAATGCTGTCAACTTCATCAGGGCCTCACTCAGGTAAGCCTTGATTTTTAACTGTCACAGCCATCAAGGTGCTTTTACTGAACACAACAATCATTCTTTTCTAGAGCAGTAAGAGTCAAAAACACATGGGTATGTTTTTGAAACCACTTCAAATCTGCATATGGAGTATTTATGCCAGACAGCAGTATACAGTACTGTAGATAGTCTACAATGTTGGCAATTAGTCCACATGAACTTACACATTTTGTACCTATGACTGAAACAAATGATCACATTCTGTGCTTAAACCCACGTAAAAATACTAAGAAAAGCATAGGTGATCACTGGATAGTGGACAGCCTTGCATAACTGAGGTGACCAGGTGATCAATTATGTGTCTATATACTACACCATCATGAGATTTATTAACTAATGGTATTTCCAGTGAATGAGTATTTATATCTTTCAATAAAAGCATAGAGAGTTTATAGATCTCTATGGGACCTACAATAGTCCTTCAACTTTCTCCACAAAATAGCATTCATGAAGTTTAAAAAGAAAAGGCTGTGAGTACTAGTAGCTAAGTAAACATGCACCTTCTAAGAATGACCTTCAGTAGCCACAGGGTGGCAGAACTACACTTCAGGACAATCTATACCTCCAGGACAGTGACCAGACTATGTCAAGGAGCCTTTTTCTCCCTCACAACATAATTACAATAGCATAAAATACTTGCTGTGTGTTCAGTGGGTACTTTCAACACCAGGAATCAGAATGAAAAAAAAAGAAAAAAAGCCTGTACATAACAGTACAACCAACTGGCACTTCTCCAAACATCAGAGCATTGCAACAGGTTACTGACCTCCATGTTTCTATTTCAACAATTTATTCAAGTCATACAGTAACTGATCACTAAAATCACTATCAATTTTACCTCATATCATTAAATTAGCATTATATTTTTCATATACATTAACAGACCAAAGGAAACCCTAGATACTTCTTCATTGGAAGCGTAGATAATTTCACCCACATGCACCCTCAGAAGGCAGGGAAAGTTTCATCCATATTAGCAAATTTAACAGTGCCAGTGCTGGTTCCATTGCCCATACAGCCATCTAGACTACATTTGGTCTCTTGTGGCCTCCAAAATAAGGTGGCCACATCCAAACAACTAACTGGGAAAAGTCACCGACTAGCTCCCAAGCCATGCCTCAAAATGTTTTGGGAGGGCACTAAATGGCTCAGGTCAAGACCTTGCCAGAGACTGTTGTAATGGTCTACTGATATGACCATTGGTCAAACAAACCAACATGTTTGAGTTTCAAGCTCTGGCCTGGAATGGGCCATGCAATGTTACTAGCACAAACAAGGCTTTTGAATCCCCACACCAAACACAGGTGTTGTGCAAGAACATTCAAAGTTCTAGCAAACTCCTAACATAGGAACCATCTTAGGCAGTTTTATAAATGTGTTTTTCTCTATTTATTATGTTTTGTCTTTCATAAATACATGGAAACGGGGAGGGGGGACGAGAGGGGTGGAAGATATGTGGACCAGTTATTAATGAATATTAAAAAAAACAATAAAAAATTCGAATATGTATATGTTAACAAAGGATCTCCAATTACACTGCTAATTTAAAACATGCTTTGTACAAAGTTAAAATTTCCAGTCAAGTCAGTCAAGGACAGAACAGGGCATTCGGCATCTTCCTTTATTACAGAGCTTCTGGGTTCTCAACACTTTTTTTGGACAGTAAAAAATAATCTGCCATTTAAATCAAGCACTAAAGTACAGAATTCTGCTCTGGAGGAACAGGAGCTGTCTTCTAGCCTGTTGCGACATAACTGGCTTACCAACTATTCCTCCACTTTTCAATGTAAGAAGACAAAGATATTTGCAAACGCCTTTCTGTGAAGAGAAGAGGACATCAAAAGATTTCTGGCAGCTTTAAGCAATTTGGGCAGGGAGTCATTCATCTTGATGATGGAATAGATTTGGATGAGGCCAAGAGGAAGATGAAGAGTGGGAAAGATGATGGAAGAGGAAACAAAAGATGATAAGGAGCAAGCTGGTGATGATGACCAGGTGAGACAGCTGCAGTTGTTTCCTTGTTTTCCTCTTTTGCAAAGGGGGAGGGGAAACAGTGGAATAGTGCACATTACTAAAATCAGATGAGCATCTGGGCAAAACAGAGGAGAAAGGATGGATTTTTCCACAGCATGATCACAGGAAGAGAAGCCAGAGGTCAGCTGGGAATAATTCTAATTGCTGGGCAAGAAGGCTGAATGCTCAGTTCAGGAGTGAAGACTGAGAAGGCACAGAGAAGAAAGACAAAGAGCCAAGGGCAGGGAAGATCCTGGACCAAAACCTGCATGTGACACAAAAACATTAGATTTGGAAGAAAGCAACCAAAAGAATCAATGTCTGTTGAAGTCATTCCATCTAGATTTTAGAATAGAAATCGAGATCACCAAATTTTGCATCTTTTTTGCGGAGAAGTATCTGCAGAACACTTGCCTTCGCTTTCTGCTGACTGTGCTGGATTATAATGAATAATACCTGACAGTTTACTCAGGCAGCAGAGCTCAGTGCTAATGGTTCCAATTATGCTGCTGTTCCACGCAGTCAGTACAGCTCTTCCAGATTTTTTTTCTTTAGTTTACCTTTTAAAAAGTGTTAAAAGTTACATGCCCATGAAGCTAAGAATGCTAGAAAAGGCAAAAAGCTAAGTGCTCCAATGCCCAAACTGAAGCTACCTATGATCATCCTACTACATGAAAAGGCATAGGTATTTCTAATTCTAACATTTCGTAACACGTGAATGTTTGATTTCAAGAAAAAAAAAAAAAGATAAAGTGAAATTCTTCTCATATGACTTGTTTGTGTTAAAAATAAAGTCAGTGAGGGGTAACAATATTAGGAAGACATACGCACTCCCCTAGGGCCCTTTTTCCACACTTAGATTATACTGAAATTTCTGTAAGCCTGGTTAATGCCATTCCAGCATAAATTCTTGTATTACAGTGATACCTGTATTACTGTTGAGCTGCAAGCTGCTTTAAGTATAAAAGGAATTTTCACATGTAGCTTTTCATACTATTAACTTCTAATTGACTTACAAGTTTAAGTAGGATTGACAGGACCTGAAGTTAGCTAGAGCTCTGAAGTAGATCCATCTAATCTAGACCTTTTCCTTACAACAAACTCAAGAGTGATTAAAATACTTCTATACTGAAAAGCCAGATTTGATTAAAACTATTAAAGAATTCTAGTTTGAAAGAGAAAATCCAAACTAATTAGGTGACCAGAATAAACAAGACTTAGACAAATGTATTTCTGGCCATTGTTTGTGGGCGAGAAGTAGGGGGAGAGAATGGAGAGGGCTGCCCATCTCCAAATTTTGTTTCACACTGCAGTCACAAAAGCCACAAGCAGTAAAGTCTGCACAGTCATCTCTGCTTTTTGGGAATATCCTCTTTCAGCCACATAGAGCCTCACAGGCATCTGCTCCCTGCTCCTCTCAGTGGTCTCTTACAGTCTTGTCCCTCGCACTGAAAGTTCACAGCTCTTTGCTGCACCTCTCTTGTTCTGCCAGACCCATCTTCCAGGTAGTTCTCCTTCCAGGATGATCAGCTGCTGCAAGGAAGGGATGATCACTTCTGCCACCTTCCATCTGCCCCACACACTAATCACATACCATCCCTTCTGTGATGGAAAGTTATTTAATTACCCTCCAACAGTAAGTGGCAGAATGAGTTTTCCTCCAAAAGTTTCTCTCCTCCACCTTGTAGTAGACTATCCCAATTACTACTACTTACTACTACTACTACATTTTTGAAATGTGTTTAAGAAAGACATAATCTGACAGGACATACAGGACAGACTGACACCCGACTTGGTTTCTTTCTAGGAGAAAGAGACAGCTGTGAGATTTTGTAGAGGACTCTTCCAGTGTAAGTTATACATACGTGAACATACTGACACTGTCACAATTAAACATGCAGCAGTAACTGTAAAGATGCTCCTGTATGTTGTAATTCTATGCTTGTCTTTAAGAAGAAACCTGTGAGGTCTAATCACAGGGAAGACAGATTGAAGAGGTATATAAAAGTAATCTTCAATACTGCTTGCTGCATAGCAGTTACTGTCTCACAAAACTGATCTGGAGCATGCAAAATCTGAACTTTAGAACTTGCACCACTACATCTGCAGCAGTAACTTCTTTCAACCCCCTTTCTTTAGGACTCTCAGCATACCTGAACTGTATTCTTTTTATTCCAAGCTTTCATTAAACCATCCAAAAGTTTCATTCAGAAGCACCGTAAGCACCATGGTTACAGATTAACAAAGCATTAAGCCTATGCCATTCTGGAAGGACACTGGTTTCCCTAGCTACAATCCCTTACTTGCTATCCTCATGACGGATGGTTTCTTCCAGCCCTTCACACTGCCTTCTGCAGATCAAAAAAAGGATCTATTGTTTAGAAAAAATATAATTTCCATCATGTACACTATTTTATTACTGTAGACCACTTTATTTCTTACATTCACTGCTTGTAACATGTTTACACAGTCACTGCTACCTCTATAACCTTAACTACCTAAGCTAGAAAAGAACACAGATAAGCCTGATCTGGGATGGGGAAAGTAGCATGGAAGAAATCAGAGGGATTTTTTGCACCCCACAGCCAAAAATCTGCAGGAGCTTCACTATTTACACAGGGCTGTACAAAGTTGTAACTGGACAAAGGAAGCATACCAAATTTAACCATGACAGAAAACTCTTACCATACCAACAGAAGGAAAATTGCTCTCAACTCAGGAGGGATATCAAGGGATAGATTTACTAGGGGAACTAACTGTGGCCTTCTCCCTACTCCCTGAGTACAACCTGCTATAGGGTGAGCTTCTGAAGCATTAAGACTGTTGGGAACAGTACAGTTCCCACCCCCTGCCAGGGGAAGCTGTGGTTCACAGGTCTGCTGGGAACACAAAGGAAAACATCAGGACACCTGACCTCTCATGTAGGAAAACAGCTGCATGCCCTGTCCAAGTTGATGGTAGAGTTAGTGGATTCTTCTCCTCCAGGGATCTATCCAGAGCTTTTATTTAGGCCTTGCACAAGACATCTAGATACTAGCATATTTTATTGCAACAGGAGATTTCTTGTTTTCTCTCGTCCTCTGCTCAACATACATGGCATTTCTAACACAGACTTTATTCTGTGTTCCAGACTAGCTACCTAGAAAATGTTCTGATACTGACCACTGTCGTTAATACCCAGTGTCAATCCAGCAAATAAAAACTCCTCTCAGAGCAGAAAGGACATCTGAGGTAGGGAAGGGAGGTGACGGGAAATAGAGTCTAAAAAGACTCATTTTGAGGATGCATATGATGCATTTTATAGTGAGTCATGTCTTTGACAACATGCTTTAAGAAACGCACTTTAAGATAATACCTTGTACTACAGTAAAAGGTCACTCTAATTAAGCTCTATCAATTAGGTTACTAGAGAGACATTTGAGTTCTTGTTTGCAAACATCAGATTTCAATGTGCTCTACTCTTTTTTCAGAGACAATACAAGAATTAATACTTAAAATCCTTTGGGTACATACAGATTAAGACAGACTGGATGGTTCAATGGATTTTTTGTAAAACTTGTATAAATTCACAAGTCAGATCTGACTAGCATTAGCTGTTGACACATTTGGCAGTCAAAAGACAGACCAGAAACTGCATCATCTGCTGTCATTTCTCAGCAATAACCTCATCTCAGTAATGGAAATGCGTAGAAGTACTCAGCGAGTGCAGAGATACTCTAACTGGAGAACCCTGAACAGCTATATTTTGTATCAGCTCTGCTTTTAAGCTGACGCAACAAGAAAAAGTACACTGAAATCTCCTATTTCCTTAATACTTGTGCACCAGCCTGTACATGAAACTTGTATTACAGCCCTGTTTTCAAAACACCAATTCAACATTCTGATCCCACCTACCAGGACACCACCTTCATCGCTGCTTTCATCACTTATGGATGCCTATTCTTACTCACTCTCCTTCTGACCCAAAGTGTGCATTCTTAGCGGGACAATAAACCACAACAGCAGGAGGGAACCGAGAATAGTCCCATGCGTACCTAGTTCTGCCTCTAGTCTGATAGTTATTTTACTCTTTGCAGGAGGTGAGAGGAACAGTTTTGAATGCCCATCACAGCAAGGACAACTGAATTCAGATCCATTATTAGGCGAGTGCTGCATCAACAGTTCTTAGATTATTTAAAAAAAAAAAACAAAAACAAAAAAACAAACACAAACAGGAAAAGCTAAATTTCAAAAGAAGTAATATGCTTCCTTTGTGAAACAACTTGCTGCTTAAATTCGTAAGGGCACTGTGAATGTAGGCACCTATGAAAGACTTTGTAAGGCTACAGTTAAGTGCTTACTTCCAGAAGAGAGGAATTTTAAACACGTATACCTTTGATTTTTTTTCTGTCAGCTAAATTGACATCCTGTTCTTCCCTTCATATCCATGCAAACAACTTGTAGCTTGTTGAGAACCTTTGTTCCTAAGCATCTATCACTACCCAGACATTAAAACTGGGAAGCTCAGCAAGTCTCTAGGGTTTGTGAATACCACTCCTAGAAGCAAACATAAGATGATTTGTGGAGACAGTCCTAAATGCTTAACTGAAGTTTGTGACTGGCATGCCAATCACTAGAAGCCCACTACATTTGAGAAAGCTAAACAGTGCCAAGCATAATTCCTTGTACACAACTGGAGTTCAGCTTTTGCCAAGACATCTGTATACGTGACAATATAAAAAAAAATTAAAAGGCTGTAGGAGCACTTGTTTCTAAAATAACATATATATTTTTAAAAAATTATAAGGGCAATAATTACCTTGTTAAAAATCACTAAATGCTACAAATAGCTACTCATAATTCAAGTTAAAACATTGCTTCTTCCATAACTTAATGGGCACAAACTAACACACATGAAATTCCATCTGAACACAAGACAATACTTTTTACTGTGAGGATGGTTAAACACCAGAACAGATTGCCCAGAGAGGTTGTGGAGTCTCCATTCTTGGAGATATTCAAAACACCTCTGGACACAGTCCTGGACAACGTGCTCTAGCTGACCCTGCTTGAATAGGGGGGGTTGACTAAATGATCTCAAGAGGTCCTTTCCAACCTAGACAACTCTGATTTCTGTGATTCTCTATGGTATAGCTGAGAAGACTATGAATATACTGTATGCTTGCAAGAGCAATTAGCCCCATA
This sequence comes from Aptenodytes patagonicus, assembly GCF_965638725.1. Taxonomy (NCBI): domain Eukaryota; kingdom Metazoa; phylum Chordata; class Aves; order Sphenisciformes; family Spheniscidae; genus Aptenodytes; species Aptenodytes patagonicus. The sequence goes on along the minus strand of NC_134951.1, from coordinate 47,064,636 downwards.
TGTCCTATTTATTCCACATTCCAATCTTCTTGAGGAGATTTTCTCTCTCAAAAGGAAACAGAAGGGGCAAAACGGGGAAATTCTATCAAAACCATAGCGAATGCACATGCCTCCACATCTCTCTTCAAGTGTCCTGGTGCAACACATTTATGAGTTGCAGCCTTTCCATTTATTGGAACAGCCTAAGAATCCTTTGAACTCCTGGCTAGAATTAATACCGATCCAAAGCAAACATACTGTAACACTAAAAAAAACTTATTTTGTCATAAGCAAGTACTTTTATTTTTTTTTAAAGGATAGGAAAACTCAGTAGCAATTCTGGTGCAACTGCCCTTTATATGAAGTTTGACAATTATTTCACTTGATAAACAAAAATAACACTTTGTAAGCAATACACACACACACTGATTTTTATTTTTTACCAATTAAGCTCAATTAAGACTTAAATTCAGTTGATAATATACAGAAATTTACTGTCATTTCAGACCACCTACAGTAACTAAAACATCTCCCTGGGGAGATGAGAGATACGACATAAGACACACAGGACATCCAGTCTCTTCTGGATCAGTATCTCAAATGGCACTAGACATCAATGTTTCAGTGAGTAAGTTGAGCCCTGAATGACTCCTGACAAAAAGCAAAATAATTTATTTTATGTAACTTAAGTTTCAGTGAGGGTATTTTCAAGAAGTTTTCTGATAGATGTTCATCACTCAAAAGAACTCCAAACCAATAAAAGCACCTTGCATAAATGCCCAACAATCAGAAAAATTTTTTCTTTTAAATACAATGCTTCCACGAGTCAAAAGTAAAGGGAACAAATTGGAAAATTTCAGAATTAAGCCACACTAAGAAGTCTTCTCGAAAGAGAATTCTAAGTATGATGTCTGGGAAAGCCACAGCAAATACCGAGTATTCTGAATTAAAAAATCTGAGTATCCATTAACTTCCACAAAATATATCATATCCTACTATTTATTTCAGGTCAAACCTTACTATTTTAAAATTCATCAATAATTTGGTCAAGGTCTTCAATGAGAATTAGACTAAATTAATAGTTTAACATCCTACATTTCTGTGAATCTTTTTATTGCAATGTTTCATAGCTTGCTAGCAGAAATGCTGCTGCATATTTGAAAAAAATTAGTGAAATATTAATGCTAGATCACTCCTACAGATGCAGCTAGGCAAATTATGAAATGCCTAGCTATTGGCAAGCAGTTCTCCAAGGGCATGTAAGTGTAAAGCATTCCCACTAGTGAAGAAAGAAGAAATTAAATCTTTAAATAATCAACCACTCATATTTTAATGATCTTCTTGCAATAAAAGGAACAGAGCTCCTTACACAGTGGGAGGTAACTTATTAAACTTCTCCCTGATACCTAGGATTTCAGCATGGCCTTTGGGTTTGGATGGGAAGAAATGGAAAAGGCAGTCAGGCAACAAGCAAGCCACAGCTGGGCAAAGTGGGGATAGCTGCAGTACCTGGAGAAGATGCACTTCATTCAGCACCAAATCAATGGTCTTGAACGTAAAGCCAACTTAGCCAGCAGTTGCATCTTGCTGTGGTTATGCTTCAAAACAGGATTCCTAGAGGCCATGGTGGACACCTCTATCAAAACCACACTGCCAGGCAGAGAACGAATTAAAAAACAAAAGTAAACCATGAATTACAAACAGGACAATAGTGGCCTATTACTGCTATCATATCCCGGAAAACAGTGAAAATTTTCCTGGATATGGTAACACCAAAACTCTACAAGAGAGCCCTGAAGAGTTTTCTTCCCCCAAATTTTTTCTCCATTGACACATTTAAGGACAAAACAGTTCCTTCATACCTAAAAAAAATGTTATTGAAGTCTTTGGAGAAGTCAAAGCTCTGACTAAATTTGAAAGACCCACAATCTTTTTAGCGGTTCAGAGCATAGAATTAGCAGACTTGCATTACACAGGTTTTTTTTCATTTAGATGTCGGCTGGTGGGGTTTTTTTGGTAGTGGAAAAGAATTTACATCAAACAACTCATTTGACTAGATCTTATGCTGTTAATTGCCTTAACTGTGCACTTTATCTACAAGAGCTCACATTAGCATTTTTAATTATTTAAAACACATTAAATATTGCTGGTATCAGCATGATCAGAGATTACCTTCTTAATAATCATTCTTGTTTGAGTGTAAAGCATTTGATTCCAGCTGCTACGAACTTTTAAACAAGCAAAAGCAACATTTGCTGACATAAAAGGGACAATCCACTTCATAAAGGAATGATGACCAAATTAAACTGCATATGCCCAACAAAACAATACTATATTATGCTAGACACTTCATAAGTTTTAATAAAGTTAACTTGCTTGGGAGGAGTCTGAATTACTGTATTTTACTATATTATTCTGACTTCTACACTGTATCACAACACTTTAAGATTTTCTTTTACTCCAATTACTTTTTCATTAGTTTAGATTCCCAGCCTCTAACCCACGTGGAAGCTACCTATGTTGCCTCTACATTTGGTCCACAGCAAATAATAAAATTTAGATGTATCAGTGCTAGTACATCTCTAGAAGAATCAATGGGACAGCACCACTACTAAAAGCAACCGACCTTCTAAATCAAAGTTTGACACAGACTGATTTAGGAAGGAAAATGCTAACTCAGTCTCTACCACCAGAGAAAAGTTTTGTTGCAATCAAAGGTAGACAGTGATCGGAAAATAAACACATTTTAAGGTAAGGAAAAGCCAAAATAAAGCAGTCATGGTGGTTTCCTTCCCTGTCACCAAATATATCTCCTGGAATCAAACTGCACCTGAAGCTTTCATTTCAAAGAATAAAGTTTATAGGTCTGAAGATTACTGAGAGAAGCTTGAAAACATAATCTAACACCAGACATAACTTCTAATGGAAAGTGTCTGAATTTAATTACTGGTGTCTGGGAACTGACTTTCAGTGTTTGAATGCTTGAGGCTGACAACGCTAAAATTAAAAGCCATTGAATGATATAACAAATGGAAGCTATTCATCAATGTCTTGAGCTGGGAACAGAGATGCACTGGCCTAAAAGGTGCTGACCGGCATAAAGATGGCCTGAAGCGCCCACTCATCCCCTCCAGTGACTAAGCCTAAGGATAGTGCAGATAGATCCAAGGACTAAGAGGATAATTAAATGGTGTTTGATTTCTCTCTTTACCAAATGGCACACGCAAAAACCTGGATTTGAATCAGAGGATTTGCAGGGGACAGACTGCTCCTCACCTTGCCAATGAACTGAGCAGTTGTAGTGTACATGATCCAGCACTCTAAGCACAGACTCACTGCTTCTTTTCCATCTTTGGACAGTAACATATTGAATGCAGCCAAGAAGTGCAGGACTGCATCCAGATGACCTGAGTCACTATAATCAAACAAAGGGTTGACTTCTAGCTTTGGCCAGGTTTATTTATTTACCTGGCAACACTACAGTCACCCCTACATAATCAGGAGACACTTGTTCTCTAATAAATAAATAAATAAATAAATAATGCAAAAATAGGTTTGAAAGCTCTCTCTCTACTGTGCAGCGCTTTAAGTCTTAGATCTGACAGTGTTGCCTGTCAGCGAGCAGACAGAAGCTGTTGCATCACCACTATGACTAGCTCTGCAGCATGCTCTCCTGCAACTCTCTTATATTTGAAAAACAAATGCAAGCTTTTACCTCTGTATGTATACTGATTCTGAGATAACCAAACAAAGGCTCTTCCCACCCACTTCCAGGACAGAAAGAGCACAAACTACAGACTAACTAGAACTAAAAGCTATTTGATCTTAAGTATTTATGAAATTCCTTCAGTAAGCGCTACTGGCAATACAAACCTTCTCAGAGATGACTCGAAATCCAATGCAGCAATACTGCTGGGACTCGAGTATTTCCCCAATTTACCATTACGTAAGTGTGGTCTTTGAATTCCATTTCTCACAGACAGAGAAAAAAATTTCTGAATCTGGATTGAAATTTACCAATCTGCAATTCCTAAAGGATCACCACCTCAACTGCCTTCAACACAGCCCAATGAAGAGGTTTGCAGAGACATCCAAGTAGTTTCTCAACGTGTTACCCACACAAAATACTGTACTAACAACACTGCTCCTATGGGCTTTGCTACTTTGTTCAGAGCTAAGTGGGTACCTCTACACAGCACAGTCAACTTGTATGTCCTAATGATATGTTTACATGGAAGGTTTCATCCCTTCTGTAAAACATTATATTTCTTTTTCCTACCATCACAGTCACAAAAACATATAATCTATGGTTACAATTTTCCAGCCTACCTGGTTCCAGTGGAATCCTACAACCAAGAGATTCTCTGTGAAGACCCAAAGGTTGCTTAAGACAGGTTTCCGCTCCACATAGGGAATAATTAAGAAGAAGGTGCAGCTTTAGGCATGATTTTTATTACCACTCCATCAGCTCCATTTCTAGTCTGAGCCTACCCTTATCTTTTAAGGCTAGAGACTTTCTTTGGGGCACAGGTGTGGTTGCATGAAAACCACAAAAAAGCTGCAAAAAAGTCAATGTGAGTTATGAGCTATTATAAGATACTCGGACATTAGTCAGTCACAAAAACTAAGTATCAGTATACAGTAAAAATGGAATATTGATTTGGGGATTTGGTGTCATTTAACAACTCCTACTTAAAAAAAAAAACACCTCACAAATACGTACATCCATCCTTCAGCTGCACAACTGGAAATACTCTGCTCATCTGAGTATTGCCTACCTATCACTTTGTACAGTAATGTTAGACTGAAAAATGCCAAGAACACAAAGTAATAAGGAAAATAACTTCAATGTAGTAGGTAATAATCTCATTAATTTAAGCACTAAAAGAAGAGCTTTCCTTGTATAAAAAGTTTTGTTAGGGGAAAGGATTCTTTGCTTTAGCTAACTGCAACATTGTAAGTGACTGCGGGATGGTTACACTCAGAAACAGGTACAAAATGTTCTTGGAAATACCTTGGGGAGATTCAAAAGACTTCCAGCAGTGTTGAATGCAGTAGTTGGAGATTTTCACCCTTCTCTGAGGCTGTAGTTGGTTAAAATCATTGACTTTGGTTTCCTGAGATCTTCTGAAGACTGGAAACAGGAGAACATGAAAGGTTACTGAAATTTGTCCCAGGTTTGCAAACAATGGTTTTCAGTACTTGAAAATAACTTGCTGCTTTTATGCACAATCTCTTCTGCTTTTATAAACCATGAATAACAGCTCATCTTTTATTTGTTTGCAGTTTGTCACAGAACCAGTCTGTTATGATTGCTTTCTCCTACACAAAAGCTGGTCAGATTTCCAAACTCCCTTCTGTTTGTTTATGGCAAGCTGCAGTAAAAACATTTGCTTACTCCAATTCAGTGCAAGAATCTGGTAAATAAAAACACTAATTTAACACCTTTTACCCCCTAGTATAATGAAAGAAAACTAAGCACTTACAGTCAACATGTCTTTCTCTAGTCTGCACATATTCATTACAGGGCAAAGCAACTGGTTGCTAGTCTTTCAAGATAGAGGGGGTACAAGTTCAGCAGCAACACTGGCTTCTGTACTTCCTTCTCTTGCCTGACCTGGCTTAAGAGTCTATAGAGACTTCTGTGGGGTTGCTTCTTAATTTTTAGGGGGGTTTATTTGGTGTTTTTTTTTTTCTTAAAAAAGCTTTAAGAGGCATGCTGATAATCCAGTCCACAGTACACCTCCACAAACAGTGATGCCAGCAAAACACAAGAGCAATAAGCTGCAGCAGGAGGGCAGAGGGATCATGAGTACCTCAAACCAGTATTGCTACAGAACATCTTGTATCAAACCATGATGGAATGGCAAGGAGAGACTGATCCACAACTTCTACTCAGTTGTCATCCACCTGTCCAGACAAGGTGCATACGGGATTGTAAATCCATTAGATTGAATGTTCTGATAAAGTCTGTTTCTTCTGACAGTTTCTGAATGTGTGTATCATACAGATAAACAGATGGAAAACAATCTTAACTGCGAACAGATAGAGGGGCTTTTTTTTTTTTTAATTTACAGCTCAAGATTTCCTTCAACCTTTCCCCACCCTCCTTAGCCTCAGATGCAACTTTTCCTGATTTGGAGAAAAGCCGCTGTTTCAAGGAAAAGCGCCTAAAAAGAAGATCTTAAATATTTTTTAATCTTTGATCTTTAATTAGGATCAGAAATAGAGTTAGAAAAGAAACAGACAAGTGTTTAGACTTCTGTGCCCTCTTCAGGTCTAAGCAAAAGAAACACTTCTGTTCAGAAGCCTTGTCCTTTTTTCCTCCCTCCCACAGACCATATCAGCTGGCTCAGAAAAAAACAAAACAAAAAACCCCAAACAAACAAACAACAAAACCCCACCCTTCACCTCTCTCATATCTTTAGATCACCATAGCTATACTACCACTTTTTTTTTTTCTCCTCCTTTTAAGTGTTCAGGACTTTGCTATGGGCTACTTGGTAATCACATAGTAATCTCTCTCACTGCTTGGGCCAAAGAATAAATAAGTCAGAAACTAAAGATGCAGCCTACAAAAATTCATTCCTTGGGTTTCCAACAACAATTTTCAATATTCACAGTACACAGACCAGTGACAGGACAAAATGTAGAAACATAATGTTTAATTCACTGAAGCAATCTATGCCATTGAAGACACTTCCACTCCCCTTCCCCTGTATGCCCCGGGCTCTGCCACAAATTATTGCCCCAGAGTACAGCCAACACTTGCGTTGCCACCATCCCATTGGCATTACGGTACAAACCCATACTGACATCCCATGACAGTGCCTACCACCAGCCAAAATGCAGGCACATGCTCTACTTCACCAGCTCTGCTACATGAGCAGAGGGAGGTGGAAAGCTGGAGGTATTTATGTCTTAAACTGCCACAAATTACAACTGACAAGGCTCAGTTATTAGAGCCTTAATTCTCTTCACTTATCCAGCAACACCACTAAAAATCAATGCAAGTCCATAGTGCAAGAGTTACTTCTAATTAGAAAAGACAGTAAATTCAAATGGCCTGTCTAGCAGCTTTCCTCCCTTCAGTTTAGAGTTGCACTATGCCAGATTTGGAATCCTGTGGAAATGTGAACAGCCACAAGAAGTATAAACTACACTAGTCTTGTGTATGACTTGTTCTCATCTTCAGTAAGTCTCTTCTGCCATTTGCATCCAAAGATCTAAAGCATGGAATCTGACTCCATAAAGCGTCTAACGTGATGGATCTGATTAAAAGGTCTTAAAGAAATTGAATAATCCTAATAAAATTAAAAAAAAAAAAAAAAATCAAATGGCATGCGTCAAACTGAGTATATAACTTGAAGGTCCAGTCACATTGGTACAAGAGAAATTCATGTATTAGGCGGCCAGCCCTGGCTACAGAAACATTTTGGAGTTTGACTTGCTCTCTGTAAAGCTGAATTCCTACTTCTGTTCCACCTCCATTCATAGTTATCCTCCCTAAGTAAGCAAGCAAAGCACATCCAGTCCTCTTACTTACATTTCAGCAACTCCTGTGTTTTTGCACTTCTGTGATTCTGTTTGGAGGATGGAGCACATACATGAAAAGTAAATGCACGAGATCTCATAGCTGTATTGCATCATTCAGTTTCCTATGCACTTTCCCAACAAGCACATACAGCAGCTGCATTTGTATGCAAAAGTTACCACAGACCACAAGACATGTGGAGTGTATTTTAATGTAACCTCACCGAGGATGAGAAACTCAGCGCAGCAGGGGTATGGCACACTCTCCAGTGCACTCTGCAGTCCTGATGCACTGAGACCCTGCCAGAAAGGAGTTCTGTTCCCTTCCTGTTTGTTTGCCTGAGTTTTCTACTAAAGGAGAAAAAGAAAAAGAAAAAAAAAAGCAAGCAAGTTCAGCTAAGGAATATACCAAACCCACAAAACAGGTACTGTTATTCCCACTAAAGAAGTTTCACGCTTCAGTTCAGCCTTTAGCTCTTGAGATCTCTATTTTGATCTCCACGGTTCGCTGAAGTTGAAGTCCCAGTTCTGTTCTGAAAACATCACCTCAGTTCTTTTTCTGTTTTATGCAACTAAAATAAAGGTCACTGACTGAAAGGGGGCTTTCAAAACTAAGCATAACACAGAAAAGAGAAAAAACACAAAAGATGTATCCCCTCAAAGGGAGAACCTTTTGATGGTCTGTTATTGCTTTAAAGACATAATTTTAAAATCTGCATTAGATCGGGAAAAAACATTATTCAAAGCCACTCTCTTCTTATAAATGTAGCTGTTGGAAAAAATGTTAATACCAATTTTAGAGAATTTCAAAAATAAACCTGGAAAGAATACATTCCACATATCCTGATGACATTTCTTCAACCACAGGTTTTTATCTGTTCTGTCTTGATAAGCCAAGTAGAGTCCCAGTTTAGCTTATAAAGGGCAGTAGCCCTTTTACCTTATTTAACCTGAAGTGAAACCTGATGGAAAATGTTTCAGACACAATGAGGCCATAAGCTTGCTCATGTCCACTTTAAAGTTTATTATTAATCTAAGTAATGTTGTTTTCACTTAACCAATCATTTAAAAAAAAAAAACCAAACAACCACCACTAAAAAAACCATACAGGACAGAAACCAAGTCTTATCAACACTGCAGAAATGGACCTCACCCTTAGATATGATACCTTCATAACAAAAGCCCCCCGTTTTCCAAACTAGTGATCCTGAGAATTTTTTTTTCAAGCTTATTCTTACCAAAGAGTAGAATGAAAGGCTATTCTGGAGGCACAAGGGGTTAGAAAAATTGAAGATATTAAAGTTTAGACTACCAGGGGAAAAATACACATACACATTTTTAAGATACACCCTAAGTAATCACAGCATTCAGGAAAAACACAACAGTAAATTAGGCTGCAACATCACATCTTCTATACTGTCAAAAACCACCACTATACATATCATTCCTGTCAGGAAAAATAAAGACAGATGGTTGCAGAAAAAGACACTCTTCAGAACAACCATAACCTTTAAGTACTGATGAATCAAAATATTTACAATACTTATCCCCCTAATAAAGCTCATTCTCTACAATTAAAGTTCTTGTAAATTGCTGCAGCATATTGCTACAGAAATTTTGGCAGAACACATTCTCAATTTACATAATTGTTCAGAGTAGTCACCTAACAGAGAAAAATCATACATTCTCAAGTATTGATGTTCTGAAGCCTCTGTTTTATTTTACTCATAACTGTTTACATATTTTGTTGCTTTCTCATCACAGAGAAATCTCCAACTACTGATATCAAAGTCAGTAACTTCAAACTGGCACTAGTGTGAATGGAATTTGCACGGCATTCACTACTGGAATGTCATTTTCTGAAATGACACCTTTCGTTTCTCAAGCCAACAGAGAGACATATTTTGAAGAGTTAGCAATGTACGTAGGTGTATAAAGACCCATCAGTACTACCCCAGTTCCCACAGGGTATCTGCCCTTTGAGTAACTTAGCTGTCCACTGATAGCATGGAGCACAAAAGGTATTCTAATTCAGCTACCTCGTGCGTGCAAAACTTCTTCCCACAAAAGGAAGCCAAACGTTGCTGGTCCACAGAAAGTCTGGTAAGGGACTTCAGCGTCAAATCTTAGCTATGTCCAAGTTTTTCCATAGTTAAAAGTGCAACTAAAATACAAATCTGATAAAATCTTGACAAAACATTTTTCCAATCCCACTCTTGGCCAGGTTACTCAGCAGTCAATAGCACAAAGTTCCTCCATGCATGCTGGAAATTATGAAGACTGTGGCCTAGGACACAGACTGGCACCTGCCCAGAACATGCTGTAGCTCCTATCTGGCCTACATTCAGTATTTCCCCTTCTATAAAGGTCAGGCAGATTCAGATTCAGGGCAGCTGGTCCACATGGGAACACCCAGAACCAGGAGTTTCAAAGCTCTCCTGGTCTCCCAGTTTAAACTGGCAAACTCCAACGTCATTGCTTCATTTTCTTCTCTTCAAACTACCTCCCAGAGTTGCCTCTGGTCCCTGAAATTTCTTCACAGACTCAGCAGGAATGCCCCTCAAAAAACTCTCTCCTGAGCATGTTTCTTCTCAAATTGAAGGTTGTAACTGTTTAAAGCCCAAAATGCAATCAGAGGTAAATCCCACCTGTGAGCCAACGTTTAAAAAAATAAATTTAGAAATTGTTTAAATCACTGTGAAAAGTATCTGCTCTTTACTCATTTTCAGTAATCAGAATTTGATAGTAAAATTTCAAAAATCCCTCTGAAATCAAGTTAGTAAAAGTCTGTAAAATAAAAGAATCCCATCTACAAGCACATACTCTTGCAAATGAGTAAGCATATAGAATGACAGAAGCCACATCAGACCTCGTTTTCTCTCGTAAGTGGTCAAAAGACCATCTAAGTCAGAACACAAAGAAGTGAAGATTTAGAAATCGCTATGTCAAGGATCCTATGTCTTTCACTGCTAAGCATAACTGTCAGATAATTCAAGAAACTGGGGGGATATGCCACCACAACCAGTTAGTAACTTTTGTGGTGAATAAATAAATAATTAAAAGCCAGGTTTCTAAAAATTGAATAATTTGTTAGGAAAACCACTGTAATTTTCAGCCTTTCAGCACTGTTCCTCTACTTATCTCCAAAGAAGTGAGATACAAAAATTCGAACACGAGATTCCCCTCCCCCCCCGCATCAGTTCTGGAGTAATTGAAGTCCCCAGAGCACAGAACACACTGGCAAGTGCCATATGAGAGTCCTAGATGGATGAGAGACATGAAGGATCATTTCTTTATGCGAAAAAGAATTAAAATGAGACAACTATGCGGTTACTGTAGGTGAGCATAATTACAGTGGATGACATTTATGTTTGGCTAGTTTCTCCTGATAATACTGTCAACTGTTCTTGCCCGAGTGTTTAAATTAATTTCATTTTTCACTTAATCCAATTTCCATTTCTAGTCCAATTTATAATCATCACCTCCCCATACTAGCGTGGCATTAAATTACTGTCATTCTTGGCCATTAAATCAATCGTATTCCAGTCAGAAGAGCTGATCAAAAACACCACAGCAGTTCCATGAATTTCACATTGAATACATTCTTTTTTGCTGCGTTGTAGAAGCTGATCATCAGCGTCAGAAGCTACGTTATATCAATTTCTGATTTTTCAGGCAGAAGCAACACATTCTGAATCAAAAATGGAGATAAAAAACATCTTTTTTTAAATCAACACTTCATTTTCTCTGGTCAAATCCCGCTCACTTTACTTTGCAAGTACCCACTGAAGAACAGGCCCACACAAGCCTAAATTTCCATCTGTTACTTATGTTTCAACCATACTTCTCCTTACTATAAAATGCAAATGTATTGCTCCCCGTAATACAAAAAGAATGATCAGAGAGGAAAAAACCAAAACAAAAACACCTTATCTGATGTTACTCGAATTTCTTTGTGTGTTCAAATTCAAACCCTGAGCCAAATTCTCTTATACATTTAGCAGTATGCACACTTTTTAACAGGAGTTGCCATCTCAAACACAGCTGTTCATGTCCTTTTTACGAGAAGATAGACTTAAATAAGATTACAGTTCAACTAGAAGATCCCAGGGAATCCTGAGTTTGTTGTCTGAAGCAAGGTTCTACACTTTCTGTTCAGGGCCAATTTGAGGTTCAGTCACTTCCAAGCTTGCTTTCAAAAAAATATCTCCAGAAATTTAATTTCTGCATAGTCATCTTTACTTTTAGAATATCACATGGTTTTCTAACAGTAAAGACAATGCTTAATTTCATATTCTGTGTGGTTCACATAACATGCTGATCTATAAAGTGTTAAATAAACAACACTTCAATCTCCCTATTAAAATTCCCTTCCCTAAAAGCACTTGCTCTCGCTTGAAGTTGAATTCAAGATATACCTGCAAATCTAACTGGATCGTTTTTGAAGGAACCCTGATGCGACTTCTTCCCCCCTTTAAATATTAGAAATACTATTTTCCCCACATCTGCCAACTCAATAGCTCCCCAAATGCACATTTTCTCCATGCATGCTTATACAGGAAGAAACAGGGACTTTTGTTGTTCGTATGCACAATAAATCACAATGATATTTTTTATCAACACTGTAAGCACCTAAAAAAAATCTTATGCTTAAGAGGCGTTAATTGGTATGACTGCATTATTTTTAGTGTCCTACTAAAGCAAGAGCTTATTACTCCCTAACAGTTTCTCAGAGTACCCATACCTAGCTTAGTACTTCAAACATAATAACTGAAAAGTGCTTTACAGATACTGTCAAGTTATTCACAATCTGAAAAGCAGACAGAAGATGAAAGAGTTTTTCTGGAATACTTTAAAAGTTAAATAAAAATTTCTCTCTAATCATTTGTAAACTTGAACAGAACAAAGAGATCTGACTGAGTAGCTATATATTGGTAGATTTTTAAGCACCTATGGTAACTATATTATTTGTTCAGCGCATCACTGGATTACTGTAGACTCTAGTTAAATAGTAAACTCGGGTTTCAGATAAAAACTCTAAACAATTGTTGAACACCCCTCAGAGGCCTTACCTCTGCCAACTGCTTCATGCAGGCAGATCCCAGAATCAACAGGAATCGGCAAGGCTACAGTAATTCTTTACCCTATGCACTACAGTTAACAGGACTGGGGCCTCTGGGTCTACTCCTGATCTTTTCATGACTGAATGAATGCTGCCATCAACATTTACGCAAGTAAGGCTAACACCCAACTTGCTTCCGAAACATTTGTAAGATATCCTCCTACCCCTACAAAACCAGACAAATTCATAACAAACTTGAAAAAATGTATTCCCGCTATTTGCTAAGATCAATGTCTGCGGTTTATCTCACCACGCTAAGTTTTAAACTGTAGCTCCATTTCTTTCACATTTTATTATAGTGTACGGTGCCAAGTGCACTGCTTCCCAGTGTTTGCATGCGACAGTTATGTATATCAACTGTCAGTTGGATCCTGCCAGAGACCATACAGACAAGCCAGCTTCGCTCCGCAGGCTGAATTCACGCTCCATCGATGCCCTGGGAGACTCACAGCAACAAGTCATCTGCAACCTGCAGCATCGCAGGAACCCATGATTTTTTGGTAGAATTGCTCCAAATTGAGCAAATAGGAAACGTAGTGCTGAGAACCAAATCTTTCCTCACTCTGAGCTAGGTATTTAACCACTGGAGCAGTACCTTTTAAATTCCTAGGGCTGCAGATTTAATCTTCCAGTAATCAAGGTGCTTAGCTCCTTTCCAGCTGGGAGCTCTCACGTATTTAAACACTGGAGAGGAGCAAAAGCTTGTTTTTGTCACTCAAACGAGTAGCTTCAAGTCTGGATACACGAAGAGAACTGCTCCTACTAAGTAAGGAGATGCATTTCAACGCCCGTTTCGAGGCAGCAGAGCCATGTTTTAAGAAACCGCCACACACCGAGCACCTGGAGCTCGTCCCCGCACAACCCCGGAGGGAGCGGGACCCGCCGCGCCCCAGAGCCACCCCCCGCCTCCGGTTCGTCTCTCCCCGCCGCCTCCTACGCCGGAGTCAATACTGAGCCAAGGGCCGGCGGGACCGCCGAGGCGGGCGCCGGCCGTTACCCAGGGACGCCCCAACGGTCGGAGCTGCCGTTTGAACCGTCTCCCTGGCAACGAGGACACTCGCACCCCCCCTTAACCACCCCAGGCAGCGGTACTGAGAGGCCGGGGCGGCGGGGCGAGGCGGGGGGCGGCCGGCCGCCGCCGGCCGCCCCCCGCCTCGCCCCGCCGCCCCGGTCCCGGTTAGGTAACGGCGGCGGTGAAGTATCGCCTCACGCCCGGCCACTCGCTTACCTCGCGGCAGGTGCCGGGACCGCGCACGGCGGTGGCGCCGCCCTTCCGCCCCGCTCCGACGGCAGCGGGGGACGAGCCGCGGGGAAGAAGCTCCCGCGCCGCTGACCCGCCGGGCCGGCTGTGCGGCTCCGGTGCCTGAGCAGGAGGAGCTTCCCCGGCCCGCCCAGTGCGCAGCGGCGGCCCGGCGCGGCAGGGCCGCACCTGCCGGAGGAGGGGCCGGGCTTGGGCCGGCTTGGGCCGCGGGATCCTGTCGCCGGTTCTCGGTCGCTCCCGAGGCGTTGCAGGGGCGCCAGCCTCCGCCGTGCCCCCGGGAGGCGGCGGCCGCCCGCCGGGGCTGCGGCCGTGCGTGAGGGCTGGAGGGAGAAGGCCTGGCCAAGCCCTTGAAGTAGCGATAAGTTTGCGGGCAGAGCACCTGAGAAGCGGTATCACCACAGGGACAGCGGAGTCAGGAGGGTTGTCAGCCGGGGCGAGTTGGGAAGGAGGATTTTAGGACAAGAAATACGGCTGGAAAGGGGGAGATCTCCAGAAGGGCAGGCCCACTGCAGGGTCAGGGCCTGAGCACTACATCTAGGATATTAAAGCATCAGTGCTTTATTATCCTATTAAGGATTTTGATGTGGCTTTTTAAAGACCTTATTGCAAGAGTGACAGGGGACACCTCTCTGAGATAAAACTGCTGCATACAGGCATGCTGCTGTCGTGTCTTTTTCCAGATGTCGTCTTTGCAGGGACACAGTACCTGGCTTTTCAGTGAGGCTCAGTAACAGCGCTTTTCTTTCAACCTCACCTCATGAAACTGTGAGGTGGTGGGAGCTTTTCTTCCCCCACCCTTTAACTGATCCCATGATTGTGAAGAATGTTCAGGAGAATTAAAAAAGAAATCTAACGATTGGTGAGCCACTCATATAATTTAGCAAGACTGGGTAGTGCTTTAATATATAGGAGGAAATACGATTTTGAGAATTATTTGGAGCAGCACTAGTTTTGAGCACAGTCCATATCTTACTACTGAATTTTTTTACAAGTCAGTTCCTATTTTCTAATCTGTACAGTTAATACAAAAACAGTAGCTCTGAAAAATCTCTGCCTCCATCTCCGATATACTTCCATATTAAATTTTACCTACGTGTCACATCAGAGTTCAAGCCTTTTTCAGATGACAGTTCCCTAAAACATTGTTCAGAGAATGCGGGCCTTTAGTTAAGCCTACTGACAGATGAGTTGTTCTGCTTTAAGGTGTCCATGAAAGGTATCTAGAAATACCACACTTCCTTGTCTGCAGAGCAGACAGTAGAAAACAGAAAGTCAGTTCAGAGAGTGCACAGCATAAGATGGGGTATATGGTGCCTTCTGCGTAGTAATACAAAGCTTCTCCAAGTCAAGTTTCAAATTGATTGGTGCCGATGCAGTGCATACTAAGCAGAGGCCCATTTCTGTTTCAAAACAGAGGCTTAAACACAGGGCCACTGCTTCGTATCAGGGCCCGTTAACTCGTGCAACACAAAACTGTTGTGGCTACATTACCTTCTATTCCAAGGCTATTTCGATCACTGTTAGCTTAAACATGTCCACACCTTGCTGCACAGCACAGTGTGGACATGACAAGGTAAGTGATGAGCAGAGCCTCCCTATACTCAAGACACTTCTGAGCCACTGTAAGTAGAAACTTAGCAGGAACCAGTGCGCAGTTGCAGGAGGCACAACACCACTGGCTGAGATGAGCAGAATGTGAGCAGCAGACAGTTGGCTGGAGCTCGAGGGGCTGCAAAAGCATTGAGGGACAGTCAGTACTTTGCCTCTTTCCTTGGCAGATTGGCCCTGAGGCCCACCATGGCTTCCTTGAGCTTCTAGGGAAATGGCTATGTGAAGAACGCAAAGGGCAGGAACAACCAGGTGGTGGTGTGGTGCAGGCCTTTTCATGCCTCAGGACGTAAAGCAAGTGCCTACACTTTTGTAGACTGTGATCAAGCAAGAAAAGAAGTTAGGGTCTGCACTAGTGGCGTCACAGACAACTGATACGTACAGGAGTGTTGTCACATTTTGGATGAAGTTATTATGGGTATAACTGTACGGTGATCATTTATGGCCAAACTGGTATTGGAAAGACCTTCACAATTTAAGGGGAGCCTGGATGAAGAACATACTTGGGAACAGGATTTGCTACTAGGTATATAACATTGTATCAAATATTAGAAAAACTCAGATTGATACTGATTTTTTTTTGTAAAAGCCTCTCTTCTGGAAATCTATAATGAAGAACTTTCTGATCTGAATCCTATTCCCAATGTTGGAGAAAGACTGCAGACGTTTGATGATCCCATAAACAAGACAGGTGTAAATTTGAAAGGCTTGCAAGAAATACCTGTATACAACAAAAATGAAGCCTTCCAAATCTTGGAAAGAGGTGCAGCAAAAAGAACTACTGCAGCTACTTACATGAATGCATATTCCAGTTGATCCTACTCCATGTTTTCAGTTACCATCCATATGAAAGAAACCAGAGCAGATGGACAAGAGCTTGTTAGAACTGGGAAGATAAACTTGGTTCATCTTGCAGGAAGTGAAAACACTTCGGTTTCGGTTTGGGGCAGTTGATAAAAGAGCTTGTGAAGCTGGAAATACCAAGTAGTCTGTTCTGACTGGAGAAAGAGTTATTACTGCTCTTGTGGAAGGAGACACAAAGAATCTTAACTTTAAAAAATCCTTCAAGGCTCTCTTGGAGAACAACGAACATCATCAATAATTGCCACAGTTTCTCCCACATCTATAAATCCTGAGGAAACATTGAGTACACTGGGATAAACTCACAGAGCAAGGAACATAATGAAGCCTGAAGTTAACCAGCAGCTGCCAAAAGGAGCTATTATTAAGGAAGATAGTGAAGAGATTGAGCATCTAAAAGGAGACCTTGCTGCTGTACGAGAGTAAAACAGGGTCTGTATTTTCACTGAAAATTCATGAAGCCCTTAAAGGAAAGCTGACAGTGCAGGAAGAACACATTGCAGAGTATATTGGCATAATCAGTGCCATGGCAGAAGAAGTGAAGACAATCGCGAAACCATTCAAAATTAATACAAGTGAACCTTAACAATGAAAACAGATCTGCAAATCAAGGAGAAAGAATGGAAAGAAGCACAGACAGATCTGCAAGAAACCAAGGTTCCTCTGGCTGAGAAAGAACATTTGGTTTCAGTTTTGGCAAACACCAAAGAAAAACTTAATGGCATGGCTAGACATTTGGTTAGTACTGTTAATACAAAAGATGTATCTATGTGAAACTAGATCATAAGAAGGGTGTTGATCAACAAAATGCTATCGTCCAAATGCATTTGCAGGAGAAATGAATGTTCTGTTCAACAAAATACAAGATTCAGTTAGTGAGAACAGTCTGAAGCAGCAACAGATGTTGACATCTTATGCATATTTTATAGGTGGCCTCCTATCTACCAGTTGTTCAGCAGCTAATGTATTTGCATTAGTTGTATCAGTGTCTTTTGCTTCTGTTAAAAAATTGCTGTCCACTGAACTTTCTTATATGTCTGAAAAAATATTACAAAATAAGACTGTTATTTGCTAGCAAAGCTGAGCTGTTGAGGTTGGCTGAGGAGCACATATATGGATTAGGAAGAGCATTAAATATCTTGACACCAATGGTGGAAATTGTCCTGGAACTAAACTGTCAGTTTCAGAATAACACGAGGAAATTTTCTGCTGTGGCTGATGAGATGGAGGGCCATAAAAAGAAATTAATATCTTCTTAGGAGATCTCTGTCTCACTCTGAAAAAATTACAGGAAGAAACAGACTGGTTTTTTTCAGCTGCAAAATACTGTGAGAATTCAAGAGAAGCGGAAATGGCAAGGCTTGTATATACAAGGAACGCAAATGAATTAGTGTCCTCACTGCAAAGCCAGCTGGACCTGTTGGCACAGGAGATACAGAAGAACTTAGCTGGTATACTGTCAAAAAATGGAAGTTTGAAGACCACCGTCACTGCTGGGCAAGAAAATGTTTACCTGGAAACTATGGACCTAGTCAGCAGTAAAACTTCTGCTTCAAAACAAATTTATTGCATCTCTGGATAATTTCTTTCAAGAGCTCAAGGACATAAATGGTGAAAACAAGAAGATGCTGGTGGAATCCATTGTCTGTTCTCAGCAGCGTCTTAGCAATCTCACAAATGTGTCTGAGAATACTGGTAAAGGGAGTGAATTTAAAACTGCCCAGATAGTCAGCTTTATGGATCAGTAGCAGTCCTCCTTCAGCAATGAGAAACAACTGCTCAGTGTTTACAATAGAAAACAGAAGGTTTGTGATTGAGATCAGTATTTTTAATTGGATATTTTGTTCTGCATTAAGTTGCAGTAGATGTGGTCTGGAACTACCACATTGTACGAATAGATCCTACAATAGATTTTATTATATGCATATCAAGAATACAAATAGTCTTTTGTGTTCAAAGATCCTTGACATATTGCTGGCACTAAAACAAACTAATTGACCATTTTAAAAGCATTGGAAGTCACCCATTAGAGCTACAAACCGACGGCCTATACTGACCTTAAAAAAAGAAAGAGGATGTCATGTTGCTGCCAGCCACGTTCAGGGTCTCCACATCCAGGCTCTCATTTAGAGGCCTGACTGAGTGACTGCTAAAAAAAGATTCTTCTCATCGATTTCCAGTATGTGCTCACTAAAAGCCAATCAATAAGTAAGAACTTATTCAAAGAATGGAATTGTCCTATGGCTATTGGAAGCTGGGAGCTAGTCAGCAAGCAATTCTGTGTAATGGGGAAATGCAATGGATTTATGTATTATATACAACTTCTCTCAAGAGCAATAGTGAATTGTGGCTTGCAGCATTTACAAAGTGTGTGACTGTTAAAGAGACAGAAGAATTATCCTTAAATATAGACTTGTCAGGCTTTTTTATTCTAGATATATATAAAAGCTTATATTGCTACAAACATACTCCCTTAGATAATTTTTAGAAGTCTGACTTTAGAGATTGGCATCAGTATAATTTCTTTATCACTGCAACATACGGCAGTCTTCCCCCGCTGCCAAAACATGGCCATGTTTCAGCCTCAGGGTACAGCTGGGTTGAACTTAAAACTGAGACT
The DNA here is from genome assembly GCF_965638725.1 of Aptenodytes patagonicus. Classification (NCBI taxonomy): domain Eukaryota; kingdom Metazoa; phylum Chordata; class Aves; order Sphenisciformes; family Spheniscidae; genus Aptenodytes; species Aptenodytes patagonicus. The sequence continues at coordinate 47,045,652 of NC_134951.1, read as the reverse complement.
ATTTTCAAACATAGATACAGAATTTTATTTTACTCCTTCTGACACCATAAAGGAAAAGTAAATTCAAAATTCCTGTCACTGGAACCTCTATGAACACTACAGTGCCTAGTGGTTCCAGCCATGCTAGGAAGTATTTTTTCCTTCTCGTTTTTGGGTAACATCTAAAATGATAACCAGTCACTACTATCTCAGGAACATGTATCACTCAGCTATCCACACTGAAAACTTCTTCAGTTCAGATCCCAGCATGGATTTGCAAGATTCTGAATCTTATGGTGATTTATGGTGAGTTTCCCACATAACCACAAGTTACAGCAATCTCTGTTCATGTGCAATCAATGATTCTGTAAACCTTCTGTTCTCAGAGGCTCTTTACAACTCATCCGTACTTAACCCATCATTTCCTCTTACAGTGCTCTTCCTGATTTGTAAAGCTGAATGTAAACCTGCTGTACTGGTGCACGTTATCTCAACGTTCTGAAAATTAGCCAGATAAACACAGCCAAATCGTAGTTGCATTTGAAAGTATACCAAGCACCACTATTTTTATTAAGACCATAAAAATATCAAACACTACACTAAGTTCTGAGCAGTTTGCTCGGCTGAGCATTTTCCAGATCATATGGCAGTACCACAAGCATCTAAAGCAAACAAACAGAAAAAAGGTCCAATATTAAAAAAAGGAAAAAAAAGTCATACCTGCAATCCCATTCTCTAACCTTGCAACTGGAGCTAGAAGAAAACCCATAAATGCCTCGGGTTTTCTGCTTATTGGTGGAGCTGACAAACACCAACTGCATGACATCACCTGCTTAAAAAAAACCCAGTGGGCAAAAGAAAATTAAAACAGGTAAGGGAGTAACTATTCCCTTCTCAGTAGTAGATATATAAATAGTAGTGTTAGCTATAACATTGGAGTTGTCTAGGTTACTGCTTTGACCTGGTTCTTTCATTTGGAACAGGTTTAGTCAGATGAGGTGACATTCCCTACAGGAGGAAGGAAGCTTCCTGATGGGTAGCAGGGTGCATAAGGTCCTGTTTTGAACCTTGCAATGCTTCCTCTGCTATGCACGTTGTTGTGAATACAGCTCTGGATGCAGCACTTAACGTTACAGAAAGGGAAAAAGGAAGTGGAGGTTAGACAAGAAACTAACAAAACAGTTCTCTAAGCAACCCGTATAGTACTGTTGGCAGGTAAATTGCCGGCCACTGAAAGTTAACTATTTTTTTATTCCTCCATCTCCCTTTTCTAGATCCCCCCTACTCCCAAAGAACAGTTGAGCATGGCTCAGCCTGAGGCTGCTTTAAACAAAGTCATTCTCCGCTTCTGAACTGTTGAAATCAAAATCGTCTGGCACGTTAGATGTGACAATCCACAGCTTTTATTTCTGTGAAGTAGGAGGTGTATGTCTAACATCAAGCAAGCATATTTTACTGCCAGTACTCTGAAAATGTAGTTGCTCCATTTAGCATGTGGCTGCTGCAAGAGGGGCTGGAGGCTCCGATGTACGAGAAGTTCCATGACCAGAGGAAAGGGATCACAGAATGTCTGGGAAAGGAAGAGCAGGGGTAGAGCCTTGGGGAAAATGGTCAGGAAGAGGGAGAGAGACCATGCACTCCTGCAGTGCTTTTTCCACTATGATAGGTGAGCTTGTGTATATAATGCTTTACTGAGCCCGGTGCAAGCCTTGGCACTGCCACTCTGCTAATGGAAGCGTAGGCCCCAGTGTAGGGCACTTTGCATGCCTTTGTTTTCAAAACCAGTGTACCTCGGGAAACACAGCCTCTTCAGATTACTCTTCCTTCAGCTTTTTCTTACATTCAGGGCCTTTCTACAATGGAAAGTAGCATGGAGATAGTGAAGGTCTGAAGGAATGACTGAATGTTTGCTGCACTTTTAATTCTGGGACAATCAGACAACCAATCCTCTCCCTGTTAAGAATAAGAGGGAGGATGCAGGTGTTAGAAACTGAGGAAGAAGAGAGCTCATATAAGTAACTCCTTGAGCTTAGTCTGTCTGCAGAACCAAAGGACTTTCTATTAGAGGGTCCTCATCCCTTCCACGATTAAAGCTGGCAGAGCTGACCTCACTGTGCTGCCTTAAAAAGCCTGAATGATGAGTAACATGAAGTTTTGTTTGAGCCACTTGCTGCTGGCTCCCTCTCACGAGGAAAGAAGCAGCAGCTACACAAAGGACCTTACTGCAAGCAAGCTCTGGAGCCTGAAATGGCATCCAAATGACCTGAAGCTGAGTATCTAATTCAGCAGAAAATTTGCCACAGTCCAGAATGCTCATTAAGAACAAAATAACTATGTACACCAGCAATTCCTTCCTCATAGAGTTTAAAAAAATGATTTTTAATTCTATAATCATAAAGCCCTGTAAGTCAGAACAACATCTAAAGACTAGCAGAATAAGAAGAGCTAGCAGGTACACATTAGAAACACAGCATGTGATAGAAATGTGAGCATGTGTAGCACATTGTCCTTAAGTCTTCCTCAACCTGGGACTATTCATTTTCCAGGCACCACCTTGAGAACAGTTGTTTCCATAACTGGTCATGGAGTTCCAGTCTTTCGCCATGCAAAAGCACTTGCAGACATCAGTTATTGTAGGCTGCTGCACCCTACACTTACAGTTTTGGGTTTACTAAGGTTTAAGTTGTTTCTCCAAATGCTACCAGCCTTTCAGCCTTCTCAGTGTGTGTTCTAACAGTTCTCTAACAGTTCTCTGTGGTTTTTAGAGCATTATTGAAGGTCCTGTATGGCTTCATGTTGTCACGGCATGAATTCATAAACCGTGGCAGGAAGAGCTAGGTAGATTCCCAAAATAATGATGTTCTGCAGATACCAGTGATACAAGGTCTCAGCTTACTCAAGCATCTCAGTGTCTGACCTGAGACCCCTGCACCTTGCCAGCTTTTCCCACATTTGTGTACTAGAAACAGAAGATATTCTAGTTAACACAGTCACTGAAAGATGAGTATGAGTCTACTCACAGTGGCACTTGTGCAGTTTGGAAACCTTAGTCTCTGAAAGCCTACTATTTTTGTGTGCATGACTGGTGCTGTTAAATCAGTGGGGGAAGAGCTTTCGTAATCATACTGGTGGCAGAAGCATGGCTGCACTAGATCAGACCAAAGATTCACCTAACACAGCGTGACTGAACCCTCACAGGTTGACTTACCAATGCTTAACTCTTTAGTTAAGGAACAGTAGAAACCCGGAGTAGCTAGTTTCCTAACAGAAATCTGTTCCTCTAATAGGATATAATCTTTAATCAGGCAACTGGTGATAGAGGGTGAGTGCAAGTTTCACATGTATGTGAATTAGCTTATTTTGCATGTCGTGGAAATGCCAGTGGGAATAAGGAGCATGCTGGTTGTAATATATATTCTTTTGTCCAAGTTTGCCAGTACACGTTTTGTCTATTTCCATTCTCGTCATTACCTAGCCATGGAATTATCTGAATACTGCAAAAGCCACTCTGGCTTATCTCTGCATAGTTGCCCCACGAATGAGAAATTCAGGCACAGTTCTCCGAAGGGTCCATGCTTGCTTCCTCAACAATTTGTTGGACTGGTTAGGCTGCACGCATGGTGGTCTGTAATACCTTCTGCCATTTGGATCATGATGAAAGACAAGAAACAGTGCTCCATACACCAAGTACTAGTCGGACTGCTTACTCCATATGACACAAGACTTACCTTATCTTGAGATAAGATTTAGGTATACTAAATGTTACTCCATCCAGTATGTGTGGGAATAGATATGTATGTATGTATTTGGAGCTGAACTTCTGTAATTCAAGGATTTTTAACAGATACACTAGTCTAGAACACAATATACCTCTTTACATCACTACAAAAAAATCAAAGACATGCTATAACAAAAAAAAAATCACAACAACAAACCAAACCTTGAATGGAGTGTTTGATGGATTCACAGATCGACAGTTGACATTTATCTGGAGTTCAGATTAAGTCTGTTGAGCTCATTTTGGACAAAGACACCTGTACACATGGCACTTAAACCTGAAAATTAGAGCACTCCTAATTAATTCTCTTTAAGTCAACAAATAGTGACATATGGAAAAGTAGTATCTTGTATTGGCTAGTCTAACATAGCCAAGAAGAGTGTACAAGCTTCTGGAGACACAGTCCTTCCACTGCTCATCTAGGTTGCATAAAATCAGCATAGAGTTTTCCAATAGAAAACACTGACTGCAAGAGCTTATAGGAAATACTTCCCTTTTCCGGAGCTAGCACACTTCCTTTACTTAAGATCCCCAGTTCAGGACCTTCTCCTCAGGAGAAGGAATAAATAACTTTTTTAGGATTCAGGCTCTAGATATGCCCTCTAAGACCATATCTGAAAGACCTAAACAGGGGTTATTTTAGAGGGATCAGAGGATACGGAAATCCCAGTAAGTTGGCACATAAAAGATGAATGACAACAGCATGATGAAGAACAGTCACCTAGATACAAGGAATCCAGCATTTCTGATGCATGCTGCACACCAGAGGAAGGCAGTCTTTGTCCCCAAAGCTAGGATATAAGAGATTGTTCAGTCTGTTTAATGTAGACACTTCATATAGTCAGTAAGAGGAAGATCCTTAGCACATCAGTTAGAAGTCTTCCTCTCTTCATTGACAAAATAGGAGACATAACATGCCTACCTTAGATACCAAAGTCTTGAAACCCCTCAGCCACTTTCTGGATTATGATTGTACCTGAGGATCGTATATGTGCTGCTTACTCACTCTCTTAAATGAGGGGTATCTGAAAAAATAGAATGAAATATTAAGCAGCAGTTGAGGGGTGGCTTTCAGGGTCACCATTCTGGATGTACCTGCATTCCCCCTAAGTCCCATTTAGGCTCTGAAATCCTTTGTTATAGATGGTTCTTGGTCTTTCACAGCTGTGCCTGTATTTGTCACCATGTAAAATGTGTATAAAAGTACCCTCATACCTCTAGGGTTCTGTAAAATTGAACACACAGAAATTGCAAGGACTGTACTAACAGAGTAAGTGTCTAGGAAGGCAGTATGGCTTTTGAGTAACCCTAAGTGGAAAATATAGCTTGTACTCTTGTGATTCTGCTTTTTAAGGTTCATGCCTTTATGTTCTTAAACAAAGAATTGAAAATATGACCTGACTAGGGTGCAGACAAGTCTGAGTCCCGATTTAAATTTAAAATCTTTTGCTGACATAGATATCTTGGTTGGGATTGCAAAAAAACCCAATTATAATAATGTAGCGTAGCTGTTGTTACAAAAAAATGGTACTGAAATTGCAATTATACCTGAGGCAAAAAAAAGCTGCTTTATCGGCACACTTCGTTTTGGTGAGTACTGATAATGGCAAGGATAGTATCACAGCATATAGCTCTGCTGTCGTATCTTCAGCAGTTTTTAGGCTAACCTAGTCAAACTTGTACTGAAACAGAGGAGTGCTTACACAGGTTACTAACACCATCTGAATGTGACTGCAGTAACTATCAGCTGCGGGACAGTATATAACACTATGGACAGAAAGGGGTAATAAAGATTTATACGTATTGATGTGGACTTCGTGTGCTAACTGACCTGAGGGTCAAAGAACGCCCCTTGACCTATTTTATTTGGTAGTATAGATAACCCATTTATAAGCTGCTTTGTGTTTTCAGATAGAAAACTTTGATTAAAAAAAAATAGTGAATGGTTTTCTGCACAGGCAGTGAGTTGAGCTGGCTTACCAGCAGCCAGAGGAGCCCTTCTTGCAAGGGGGTTGAGGGGTGGCAACTAGCAGGAGAAAGATTCTCCTTTAGAGACAATGCACTATTAGATTGCAGCCTTAAATTGCTCCTGTTAAGCACACGAAAAGATACTTGAAAATAATTTCAGGATGATGGATTCCATTCTGGGAACCAGGCACCTTGTGCACATTCTCTGCTCAGATAGATAGCAAGTTGTAACGGCACAAGAGACACTAAAAGGCAGACTGCATCTAACTTTCAAGAGATGTACCTCTGATTTATGAAAAAGTTGAAATCCTATTTAAGGTTAGTAGGAGTGATAAATGACTTCCATTCCAGCTACAGTCAAATACCTTTTTTTTTTTTTAATCTGAAACCATAGAAGCCATTGCTCAAATCATTCACCAGAATGACAAGCCTGGAGTGGAAGTTGAACAATCTGGTCTGAAGCCAGGAGGGTTGGGGGTTGTCTGGGGGGTAGCGCCGTACATCCGAGAGGAAGAGACAAAAAGCAGCAGGGAGGGAGACAGATTATGGAAGTTATTAAATGAAACATTTGGCTTGTGACAGCAGGGGCTATAGATGACAACAGGCCCTCCTGTCCACAGAAGCAACAAAAGCATACGATTGTGTATGTGTATGTGTGTGCGTGTGCGTGAATGTTGTCTGTTGGGGGCCTGAAACTCTGAGCATGGAAACTATCTCCTGTTTCCTGCTGTGTTCAGAAAAGAAAGGGGGTTTATGTATATTGCTTGAAAGGAACAGGACTCAAATGAGCAAGATTCCTTCAGAAAAGTCATCAAAGTCATCACCTGGTTCTCCCAGTGGAAACAACTTGCAAAATCAGAAACACTGGCTAAAATTCTAGCATTAAAACAAATACTGTTGCCATTCAACTCCCAGTATACAGGAGCAATAAAGAAAACGTAAGTACGATCCTCTCTGGCAAACACAACTAATTCATTAATAAAATGCTAAGTTGTAAAAAGTATTAACGTTTAAACCTTTCAGAGTTCAACTACTATTAGGAAACAAGGTACACGCTGTCATAGTTTTTCATATTTTTCATATACTTACACAAATACTTATACATTTGCTTACTATACTTTAGTCTTTTACTCTCCATTTTCAATTTATACACTGCACTACAAAAAAAGGACCTTATTCATTTATGCCTCAGAAAGACAAAGCGCATCTGAAAAAAAAGATTTAATTTTAGCAAAAGGTGTAACTACTGTTTTAAAAATTGCAGTGTTACTTTCCACTCCATTTTCTAACCTGTCTTAGGAAATGATGGAAGAGCCCAAAATACATGTGAACCGACAGAAAAAAAAAGGCAATGGTCAACACAATCCATTCATTAAAAAGAGAAAAATATATCTTGCTTTCTTACTGGTATCTGCAACAGTCTGAACTGTAAAAAGTTCATTTTGTGAGAATATCCATGCAGAGTATGCTGCAGTCTGCTAGTGGAGATCACTGGTACGCCACATTTCAGCACTGGAAAAGAGAGAGAGAACAGATTCTGAGATCTATGTTCTTCTGTCTCCTGTGTGAATAGGCTACAGCTCTGCTTCTCTGCCCCCTGCCCAAAGATGGAGAATGGTACATATACAGGGGCGTAAGAAAAAGAAGAAAACACTGCATCATCGTAGCAATTAACCATTACAAGATCGCCCCCATTTTCCAAACAGATTAAGGTATTAAAGAACAACAAATAACTTCTCATGCTCCCTCTGATATCTGAACAAAGGGTAAAAGAGTGCAGGAGCAGCTTGCAGAAATCTAAAAATCTCAGTTCTTGGTGGGGTGAGAGGTGAATTTCCCCGTGCTGCAAAGATAGATGCCCTGCAGGGATCCTTTCTACAGTCTTATAAGATATTTTACGCCACGGCAAAGCTGGCCCATGTCACAAACTGTCGAAGAGAGTCTGGCAGTACTTCTGGCAAGAGAAGCTTGGCTGCTGTAACTCAGACAGGCCATCAACAGACATTTCCTCTGGAGTAACTCAGCGTATGGAGTTATTTAAAGCCTCCGTCATCCACAGGCTGAGAGTCCTGCTACTTATAGGTACAGCAGAGAACCTCATCTCAAGGGAGCAGTTAGATGCTGAGGCCTGGTCCCACAGAAAAGTGCTCAGAGGGATTTTTGTCAATAACTTACTGGAAACAGGTGAAATTTATCATTTGTTATCACTCATCATTATAGCTTCTGTGGAGAATTAAATTTCTTAACCCATATTAGAAAAACATGAGTCATCCTGACAAACTGTTTACCAACTAAAGAAATCTTGGCCATTTTCAGCATTAATTTTCTAGCTAAAAAGTATGTTAATCCCTATAGAGTTCCTGAACTGATGCTCGAGAACACTGTTTTTGCATTATATTATGTATATAGGAAAGTGTGGTAGCTTCATCTTGATCCCGAAGACATCTTACATAAAGAAAGAACTCTGCCTTCAAGGAGTCTCGGTAAGTCTGCATTATAACGCTGGAGCTTTGAAGCTTAGTCATGTCCTTATTATACAATCTAAAAATGAATTTTTAGTACATAGAGATAGTACTTCTTTAAATATTTTGGGACCTCTTTAATGGTCTATTTTAGTAGCCTCTGGAGCAACCTGACACATATTTAGACACTGTTTCTCTATATATAATTAGTAAATGTGATTGTTCAAAATTCGCCTGTGTCCCACATGCTGCCCCCAGATTTTTGATGCTGTGGAAAGAAGAGACACACAAAAGGGCTCTCTAACTTCAATAATGATTTCCAGTTGAACTCTAATACTAGTAGTCGTGTTGGTATCACTGAAACATTTTCTTGTTTCTCTAATGCATTTTCTACCAGCACAATTTGTATATGTAAGCTCTCGGGGAAATGGTGATACCTACAAATGAAAATGAAAAGGCTCAGAAGACCTGTATTAAGAGTGTAATTCATTTTCTGTATTACTGTACCTGAAGTATACTATTTAGGAATAAAGCAAAATTAACTAAAACAATGCAGCATTATTTGTCTTAACTATATTCTCCTCTGTGAACTAATCCAACCCCAGACATTCTTTACATACATTAATGGGTACTACTGCATTAGGTGTAGACCAAATCCTTTGTAGTGGACATTACTCCTGTTACAACAGGCATTTTTCTGCAATGTGTTGCAATAATCCATACTGGTTTACTCCTAAATCAAATAAAACATCATCTTTTATAGTAAATGAAGCAAGTAGAGAATAAGTCTATTTTCCCCTGATCAGCAATATGAATACGTGTTGTCTGAAACAGTGTCTCTAATAATGGCTTCCACAAGACATTTCAGAGTAAGATGTAGCACAAACAAAACCCATGTAGTAGATAACGGTAGATAGTTATGAAAATCTCCCCTCAGTAATTTCCTTCCTGACCCTCACTGGATCATACCCCAAGCCTGAGAATTTTTGATCCATTTCAAATGCAGATTTTTGTCTAGAGCCTTGGATTCTTTCCTATTATTTTCGTTCCTATTTATCCTGTTCTGTATACATGTTACTGAAGTCAATGGGACATTATATGTTTTATATGTTATAAGGTCAGCCCCTAAACAGTTACTATTTAAAATATGGGAAAAAATGAATGCAATCACAGATTTATGAAAAGTTTGGGTTTGAATCAGCAAGACTTGACTATTGTAACTGTACTGGTGACTGCATATCTTAGAAAAGTTAGATGATGGTTTGCCATTTGTTTCTTGGACTAAATGCTGAATTAATATGATGTATTTCTCAAATCATGCTCTGTAGTTTATCTTTTGGTAATACAATGTTACACGTTCTGCTTTACTTCAAGGCTTTTACTTAAAGGTTGTAGGTTGTAACCCTACGGTCACATTGTCTTTGCTCTGCACTCTGGCAGCTTCCCCTAATAGAAGCCTATTCTACCGTTAGTGTAGATGTGTTTGCATCTTGGAAAGGAGAGGACTTGAAATCCGTAGAAATGGCTTGTGGAAGCAGCCAGGAAAGATGTGTAATCTCAGTACGGTATTCCTCGAAGCTTTGCAAAACATCCTTTGTGTGTGCCAGGTAGATTTTTAGCTACTGTAGATCTAGAAAAATACAGGTATAGGACAGGGACTCAAATGCTACTTACATGGCGTAACACTGATTAAGCCACTGAACTATTAAACTGCACTGTAACTTCTCTAGCTTCTTAAGACTTACCTTACTCATATGTATAAAATGGCTTTAGAAGTGTTCACTGAGGTTATTTTGGCTTTCCTGTTCTGCACAAGATTTGGCTTCCCATATGTAAATAAAACAGACTTCAATTTTTCATGTAAACTGTGCTTGCAAATACACAATTTGCAAATTGTAGAAGGCTGCAATTAAAGTGTAAATGGAATAAATAAAACTGGTTCTGCAACTACTTATTATTTAACATTATTTACAGATATTAGTGATAACACATTCTTCCATTTTTTAGGGATAGATCATGACATTCTTGGAAATAAAGAAAACACCAAGAACTTCCTGGCCTATTGTTTGTAATTTCCACAATCTGAGAGAAGGTCAGTGACAGAGCTGGTAATAGACCCTTCTCTGCCTAGACCATGTTGTTACTAAGCCTTCAGTGATATGCCAGATACTAAAATAGTTGCTGGCTTTCCACAAAAAGAACATGTAAGTAACTTTCACAGAAAATAATTAAGTTAGTGATTTTAAACAGTAATTTTTTAGCAAAAACTAAGAGGCATTTATCTCGACAGGGTATCACTCTGGTTTGTGTTGACCTTTTATTTTTTTTTTTCCTTTTAATGTGCTTATAGTTTAAGACAGTCGCATATCCTTGGTTTTCGCTTGTTACTTTCACAGCAGATCTTTATATGTATAACCCAAACTTAGTCAGAAAAAGATACTGATTGATACAGAGTAAATACGTCAAACACAGTGTAAAGAAACATGTTGATGTAGTGTAAAAAAACATTAGAGGAAGAACAGGATGCCCACAAACTTTTATCTATGGTCTAATTTCAAGTTAATAATTGGTAGACTCTTTGGGTTCGGGGAGGGGCAGGGAATTCAGAAAGAAAAAGACGATAGCACATGCAGCCTTATGTCACAAAACCAATGGGTCTTATATTTGTTGTGTAAGAATGAAACTTCCTCAAACAGGTGAAGTGGGATTATTATGTTGACTTTTGTTCACATACAGATGCATTAAGCTAATTTCCTATTTGCCACCCATGTTTCTTAATTTGGAGATTAAATCAGAGCTTTACTGAAGACTAGATTATGCATCATACTGAGAATTGTCTTCAAAGATTTGTTTGAGAAATCCCTGTTAGGAGCAGTAAGTAGAGGGATTCCATTTTTATATGTTGCTTTTAGCATTGCGGATGGCAGTGTTGGAATAAATAAAATAGGAAATAGTATGCTTCAATATGCAGGTGGAAGTGGGTTACTATCTTAAATTGAGGCTCCTGGTACGGAAGGATTGATTGGATTCCTGCTTCCCTGCTTTCAGGGAAGCATTCAGTCAGACATGAAAGAGATTTCAGCATGACATGATTTAAATTGGAAAATTTCAAAATAAACTGATAAAGCTAAATAAAATTCCCGAACACACTGAAACGGAATTTGTCACTTTAAAGCAGCTTCTTTAGGGAAACCTTTTAATAGGTAAGAAAACAGCGTCCTTCTTAGGGCAAAATCAACCCAGATCTGATCAGACCTGAGCTGAACAACTAAGTTACTTCACAGCCTGCTTTGCTCTATAGTTTGTCTAGTTTTCTGGAATAATCATAGGTTAAAAATAAAAGTTCCTCTTTCCCTCCTTGTGCCTTTAATACACACTGTGCCCATATCAGACCTCAGGATCACTGATTTTTTTTGTGATAAAAAATATTAGAGAGATATAATTTAAGAAGCTTTATCAGTATGCCTCATACAAATCAGACTAAGAATACATATTTCCAAGCTACGCTCAGGTGGTGCTGTGATTTAGAAATCCTGGATTTTATGTTTTTCAGCTGTCAGAATGTGCACTTTTATTTGCCAAGCAGAATGTAAGTAAAATTTCAGACCATCAAATAGCAAACACTGTAGAAAGCAAGGATTTCCATGTGCATCCCTTTTTTGCTACACTGGAAAGACGAGGTCTCTAGTCATCTCAGATAGGTGGGTCACCCGATGCACTTCAGTCACCTCGGTCCCCTAGGTCAGGCTTACTGGTCACTCAGTCACATAATTTACCTCGGTCCCATCAGTGCACACTTCGGTCACCTTCCCAGACGATAGTAAAGTGCAAAGTAAACTCCACGGAACTGGTGGAAGTTGTGCTAAACCTGCTGTTTACAAGGAAATGCTTTGGTCTTTGGACATCTTCATTTGAATTTGTGAGAGTAAATTAATCCTTTAAATTCAATCACCACTTTTACAACCAGAATCAGTATTCACTGAAACTGTTTTGTAGGTACTGATTTACAACAGACACAAATGCAAACAGAAGACAATATTATTTGTTATACTATAAAGCCAAATCAACCCACCATGTGGATGGGATGCCTCAAGCAAAAAAACCCCACCAACTAGACAGAGTTAAGTTTTATGATATCAAAGCATCTAAAGAAAATGACTGTTCTCTTTGAGGGCAATTCAACATGGGATGTCTCCGCTGGGTATGGAAAACCTTACTGGAGAACAGGGAATTATCTGGGCTTGCTCAGCAAGTTGAATAACAAGGACCCCAATGAACAGCTACAAAGGTCTAAAGTTACATCCATTTATATGTAGTTAATCCAGCAAAATGGTTGTGGTCACTGCATTTATCAATATGCAACTTGTATATGTACAATGCTCTCTGTGACAATTTATCATCATAATACAGACCCTCTGATACAGCTAACATAATTCTTACCTTTCAAGTGGATAAACGTTCACTCACATTTTTTTCAGGCCCAAAGGGATGGTGTTTGTCTTGGGTGATTCTGGTGCAGCAGCAAAGCCAGCCCAAGATGAGCCACCTCTCCATTCCACCCAGTTTCTTCTCCCCGCTGGTTCACCTCCTCCTCATTGGAGCCAATACAGTCATTTCTGCGGCTGCTGGAGTGAAACGATCTGGGTGCAAAGTGCAACCTCTCACAAACCAACCAACCAACCAACCAACCTGGCAGCAATACCAGTTCAAGGCATTCATACTCCTCCTATCATATGCCTTTTGTTTCTCCTCCTGTGTTTCTGGTAGCTCTTTGTGGGACCAGTCAAACCATCAGTAACTGATACAGCTTAGAAAAGCTACAGGACTTCTTTTCTTTACTAAATCAGACCAGCTATCTGACGATGTTTGCTCTGAAGAGTTCCTACACCCTTGCTCTGGCAAGAGGGATGAGCTGAAGCCAGGGTTACAGGAAGGAATGAGGGTGTCAGTTCTCTCAACTAGTATTGCCACTGAGAAAAGAGCACGAGGAACTGAACCCTATGAGTCAAAATGAAGTAAAAAAGGCACATGTAATTGCTATAATTAATTCATTCCAGTACCAGGCTGCCTCATTCTCAAATATGCTGGCTCCTACTGTGCCTTTCCAAGTCAAAGTAACCTGCCAATTGAGATATAACAATCAGATAGTAATGTCTTTGAAATGAATGTTATCTGACAAGGAGCTAGTGACCTGTCTGGGCTGGTGTGTGAGCCTGTAAACGTGAGCTTGCTGCATTCTCCATAAACTTCATCCACGTAAGGACTTGACAAAAACTCCTTTAAATAAAGCGCTGCAGCCACCTAGCCTTGAAAAGATGCAAGTGTTCAGTAACACTCTGATCACAGCCTGGAATTAAGCAAGAGCCTTCCGTGTATTTGTAGATACTCCAGGAGCCAGTAAAAGACAGATCAGTTGAAGCCTCTAACACAGAAACAAACTGAATTAAGCAACAGAACAATCAGAAATCACTGAAAGGCAACAGTGATCTAAATGTCCATCTTTCTTGAGTTCGTCTTTACAAAGTTGCAGGACAGTCATTTTTGCTTGGCTCATAATCAATTCTTGCTAATGCTGTGTTCTCTGGTTCTGCCTAACGCTGATGAGATAAGGAACAAATGGATCTATGCTCTCATTGTATTTACTGGGAAACCAGTAATCAGGACAGAGGACTCAATTCTCTGAATCCTTATTATACATGAATTTGCTAGAGTATCCCTTTAGACTGCCATAAATTATGAACAAACAGCAGCAAAAATAGGAGAAGAGGAAAACAGTGTCAGTGGCAGAAAATGTGGACAGAATCAAACATAAACCTATGCCGCTGCTGTATAAGGGCACTTCTAATTTTCCTCTGCTGCCGACCTCTGGGTCGTTCCCAGACCATAAATCACATAGCAAACCTCACCTGCCTCCTCTCAATTCTCAAGTTAAGCACCTATTACTAAAAAAAGACTCTCATTTCACTGAGATTACCTGCCCATCTGGACTAATACTCTGATTCCTGCTTTTCTGAATAGCAAAGACAGCAGAGAAACCTTAGTAGTACCTCACAGCAAAACAAGTTAAGGCCAGACACTCCTATTCTCCCTTCTCTAAGGGAATTTTCAATAGATCACTCAGACTTTTGATGCTAGTTAACTACCAGAATTAATTTTTGATTTTCCATTCAGCTACAGAACTAGCTGAGAATGAAAAATGAGGAACACACAACATAAAATCAAAACTGGGATGAAAAACTGAAACAAAAGATTCAAAGAATGGTCACAAATGTACTTTTTATTTGCCAGGTGCACAGTAGTTTTAGAAATGTCTCTCTTAGAGGTGTGAAAGGATTAAAAGGAGATCTAGTGTGGCAGCCTATGGGACATGTATATTGTGCGAGTTACAGTATTTTTCTCTGACGTGTTTGATGCTGTCCACTGTTGAGAACAGGCTGCTGGTATACGTGAACTCAGTTGGATAGTCTGTGTCTTCTCATGGCCTGTTTTGTTAAAGACCTACTTGAGAAGTGATTTATTTCTTTTGTTATTTTTAAATTCCCTGGAAAAATTCAGGCTCCTGGTTCAAGAAAAATGCATCCCATTTGTAACACTATATAAGCTGAATACACACAGTTTTTATGCTTTGAGGAATTACACATTTATTTTTTAATAATCACACTTGCAGATACTTTATATGGAAAAAAAAAATCCAAGCTCCTGATTACTGATATTTAATATCAACACGGTCGCATTGGTAAAATGGCAAATTATCAAAAAAACAAAAAAAAAGGTTTTTAAGCTCAGTTCTTCTGCTTGCTACAGTCTAAGAAAGATTCTTCAGAATAAAAATCTGGCACTTCTGATGCTTCCGTACACATAAAAAGAACAGCCTTGTGCCATCCTCAGTGACAGGAAGTGACAGGCCGAGCATGACATCACTCTTTATTTTTAACTGCCTGCCTTCTGGTGAATTTATTTTGCTGTCAGTAAATATTACAGCAGTGTTGGTCACATTCAGGCTTTACGGAGACAGAAGCCCCGTGCTGAATTTGATCCCAAAAGCCGGCAGTTCTTAGCTTTTGAAGGGAGAATCTTTATTTCCAAATTGGGCACAATGGCTTGCATCCACAGACAGATTAATAAGAGTATGTCTCAGAGAAATGCTAAAGTACGCATCAAAGGTCTACAACCACCAAAGACATCCATGTGAATTTTACCATTACAGCTGCACCAGATAGGCTAAACACTTACAAAAATATCAAATCCTGTACTCAAGAACATAGGTTCAGTCAGCAAGTAATTGAGTACTGATACTTAATTAAACTTGCCACCAGTCTGAGTCCAGCAGCTTTTAACAGCGTCCACATTCCTAGTATCACTAATATCACATATCCTCTCTGTATCACGACACATACAGTGCCTAAAAGAAGATAGGGTTGGTAAGTTTATTACCAGAGAACATAAATTAAAGACATGTTTCTGTCCTTCTCCTACAGACAGTGAGAGTCTTTAAAATGAAGAAGTGGAGAAACTGCATCTTCAGGATTCCCCAAGAGGGCAAAGATCCAGCATGGACCATGCTTACGCTACCTTGTCTCCATTGCCTTTGTAAATCTATTTGGCTTTCCTCATCCACCAGCTTGTCTTTTGGCTTCCCTCTAAGTAAAACACTGCCATTCCTTATGCAGTATTCAAGCACACTGTAGCCTTAAAAATTATCATATCATCGTTATTACTAAATAATGCTACTAGTAGAAGACCGAGTTCTGAAAACGCAAGTTTTGCATGCCCACAGTAATAAGCACGACTCGATGGATGCAAGGGCAGAAAATACGTGTCTTCCTCCTAAAAAAAGAACACAGCAAGAAGTTGGGTCTTGTCTTTGTCCTTTGTTAATTCTCCCACTCCAAGTCACTTCATTCAGGCAACTATTACCATGCCTTAAAAGAGCCTGCAAACAGCACATACACAACTTAAAAACATAAGCAATTACTTACTGGCTAATTCACACAGCAGCTGGAATTAATGAGCCACTAATAGCCTTCTTTGGTAAGACACCCTAAGAGGTTTGGTTGACCCCACAATCATGTGGAGGACCATGAGGTTCTATTGCTTCTTGCAACAGGCTAACAGTCCTTAGTCTTGTTCTTTCTGCCTTCCTTTCAGAAGATTTTATATCTTTTCATGCTTATGTTTTTCTTTTTGAATCTCTAAACTGCTGATTCCATCTCAACAATTTTACCTCTGTCTACAATTTTACCTTTCTTATCTTGCATGGCTCAAGACTAAGTACCTTCTCACAACTCTTTCTCACAGTTTAGCAATTTTTGCAGAAGTCGGAAGGTTATTTGGTTGGGCTTGAAAGAGAGGGGCGGCACCCTGGTAATATTGCATAGCCCACAAATTCTGAACAGTACTGGGGAATTGTCCGGATTTCCACATGGAGTATGTCTTCTAGATGGTATCTGCTCATAAAATTAACTTTCTGTCACCGAATAAACCAGTGAGGTGCCTATAAGGAAATGCTATACACGTTAACGAGAGTAAGAGGCACAACATCCCTAAATACTTCCATGCTACCATTACCCAAGTAAAAACTTGAAAAGGTTTCAATAGAGGGCGAGACGCGCGAAGCAGGCCGGGCGGCCCTCTCCGTCCTGCTACCGGCCCCCCTCGGGGCGGTTACAAGCCGAACCGCAGCGTTGCGCGGCAGGCGCCTGCCCCGTCCCCATTCTCGCTGCTCGGACTCCACTCCGTTGTCCCACCAACTCCCACCGAGCGTAACCCCGCTGATAAATCAAGCGGCGACAGTTACGACATGACGTATCGGGGGGGCTCACGCGCCAGCCGGCAACTCCTGCGCCTGCCGCTGCGGCGCCGGCAGCCGCGGTTGAAAGGGAAACCCTGGGCCAGCCCGCCGCCTTGAGGGCATTCCCCGACGGCGCTCGCCCGGCCCTAGCTCCCACCGGCGCGGGGGGACGCTCCCCGGGGGCTCCGGTCACCCACGCGTTTAGAAAAGCCACGGCAAGGCCAAACCGCCGCCCCTCACGCCGCGGGGGGCCCCGGGGCGGGCCGGCGTCCGAGGCAGCGCCGAGGGCGTGGAGAAAACGCCGCCGAGGCGCTGTGAAATAAAACAGGGAATCGCTTCGCCTGTGGTTCTCGTTTGTTTGTTTCGGGTTTTTTGGCGGTGGCGTGCTGTTCTTGCTCCCCCGCGGCAGCCGCCGCCGCCCGCTACCGCGCAGCACGGAACAGGCGCAGCCCCTCAGGCCCGTCCCCCGCGGCCAGGCCTCTGCGCATGCGCCGCCGGTCCGCGCAGGCGCGGCGCGGGCGGCGGCGGCGGCGGCGATGGGCGGCCGGCTGACCCGCGTGTTTCGGACTTTCAACGTGGAGAGCCGGGCCCGCCGCGAGATCAGCAAGGAGAAGCCCACGCCCGCGCCGCGGCACCCCACCTCTCGGCTGGACGAGCTGGCCGGTGGGTGCCGGCCTCGTCATTCCGCGGGGCGACGCCGGAGGGGCTGCCGGGGGGGGGGGAGGGGCGGCGTCTGTGGGCCCGGCGCGGGGCCGAGCCAGGGGAGGGGGAAAGCGGGTGCGGGGGGCGCGGGGCCGCGGCGTCCCCCGGGGCGGCGCGGGGCCGGTGACATTGAGAGCGGGGCGGCTGGGCGCGCGCGGCATGCTGGGAGCCGTAGTCGGCGGCGGCTGTTGCTAGGGCCGGTTGCTAGGGGCGGCCGGCGGGCTCCTGGGGCTGGGTCTCTTGGGCCGGGTCGGAGTCGGCCTCCGCACAGCGGCGGCAGTAGCCGGTCTGCTCCGCGGGCCGCAAACGGGTGCAGTAGCCGGTCTGCTCCGCGGGCCGCAAACGGGTGCAGTAGCCGGTCTGCTCCGCGGGCCGCTTGGCCTCGACGGGTACCGCGGCGCCGCCGTGTGAAGCGGCGTTGTTAACGCTAGAGCTGACGGAAAAAGGAAAACCTTCCCGAGAAGTACCGTGCGTCTTGGGAGTCGCGCCGTTCCTCTGGGGAGGCGATTAAGCTGGGAGAAATAACAAAAAGGAAACAAGTTGACTCAGATCTGCCTTTTCTCTTTTTGTTTTTTTCCTTCCCTCCTTCTCCCCACTGCCTTTAGACCACCCAGAGATACAAGAAGAAATTTACAGACGGGACGATAGGCTCCTCACCTTCTTAAAAGATGTTTATGTCGAGTCCAGAGATCCACCTGTGCGGGTGAGTATGTCTCTCCGTAGGAGGCACACCAGCATCAGCTTTGTGGTTTTCAAACTCAGCACAAATTCTATATAAAGAAAAATGCTCTGTTAGTGCCTAAAAGCTACCTTTTTTATGGGTAAAAGCAGTGTTTTCATTACTCTTTTATATATCAGTAGCACTGACTGTGTTTGACCCTGGGTCTTGGAACATGTGACGGATTGTGATTATACAACCTTTTAAGTGCTTACGCAGTCTTCCCTTTTAATGTCACGTTGATCTTACTTTGTTTTTCACCTAAATTCCCACTTCTGCCTCCTCTAAGGCAGAAGGACTGTTGGCCAGCCTTTTGCAGAGATGCAGGAGTTTCCCAGAGATTCTCTCGCAGAGTTGTCTGGAGAAAAGAGATTAGGACTACTGTGGGAGCATGGATGTGGTAGAGGACAAAGACATTAACATTTTATTGGAGTCTTTAACTACTGGAGTTAATGTCGTACTGTGCAGAGACTTTTCCTTATGCGGCCAAGGAAGTGCCTTAGTTAGGGTTTTTTTTGCATAACCTTCCGGATCCTTTGGTGATCAGTTTCCTCATTGCCAACGGCTGCAGTCTTTGACTTGGAAGGCAAAGCATACCTCTTCCAGTAAGATGCAGACTGGGGTTCAGTCTCTTTTCCACCATGTTACGTTATGGCTTGTGCATTTTACCTGTTGCATTATTGGACCACTTTATTCTAGCTGCTTTATTCAGTAATAAAAGTTTTATAATCATCTAGCAATAAAATTCCTAAGTCTCTCTAATTTGTCACTTTCATAGTACCTTGTATTCAAGACTAAAAGTATTTAAAAATGCAAACAGATTTCTGCAGTCTCTCCCTGAAGTTTCCAAGTAACCTCTACCTTAATTTTCATAATTGAGGTTAGAACTCTAACCTTGAAGTGCTGAAGGTCTAACTTCAATATCTTTCGATATTCATTTGTAAGCCCGTCAAGAGAGATTTGAGAAAAAGCCACAAGTGGAACAAATCTTAGTGCTTGATTCCGTGCCTACTCTGAGGTTGCTGCCACATAAGACTCGCTCTTGTAGTGTGTCTACTTGCAGTTGTTAGGAAGAGCGTGACTAATGTGTTTGCATGGAGGCTTGTGGGCAAACTTCATCCAAAAGCTTCCTTCCTTCCCTGATGTTATTCTGAATACTTTGTGCATCGTGTATGTATACATACCTATATGTATATTTGGTATGTCTGTCTGCGTAAGTGGAAAAGCACCAACTCTAAGTCTTGAAGTGGCAGATACCCCAAGACAGATAATTTTATTAAGACCTGAAAAATTGTTCATTATCTGAGCACAGTTTTAGCACAAAGTAAAAGGAAGAAATGGAGAACTGGTAGCATCATCAGACATTCTCTGTAGTTTAGAAACAGAGACGCAGTTATAGATGCTGTAGCATCCACATCAGTTTTCTCAGCTTGTGAGTTAATACAGAGTGTCTGTGGGCTAATCAGTGGCTGTGGACTCTTGATAACTTTAAAAGTACTTTTTCTTAAATTTAAGAGAGGTTTTCATTGTGTCTTTTTTGCAATGTCATTCACTGCTTAAATCTTAATAAAAGGCAATATGGGGAAGGCAGAGCTGGTTTGGAAATGACTTGGAAATACGAAGGGACTTGGAAGAAGAGACTTTACGTGTCTGAACACTGCAGTAGTCATGGGAATTAAACGCCATGTGACGCTGCAAAATAGTTTCTTTTTGCCCAGCAAAGCTTGTTCTCTAGACAGAGCAAAAGAAGGGATATCTTTCAGTTGCAAAACTAAAATCTGAAAATGAAAGGAAGGGGAGAGAGACTACATGAAAAAGATTTCCAGTGGTATCAGAAGAAGGATACCAATCTGTAGTATGATTTTTCTTTTTTTCCCTTGCCATGAATCAGTACCAAATATTAGCTTATCTGCATTTAATGTTTGGCTACCAAAATCTGAAGTTTGCCTCGTATGAAGGGCTGCCGAGTCTGTACAACACTTAGAGTTCAATGGATGGCAGCTTTTCAGAATTTGGGTGCAGGTTGACATCGTATGTAGAATGGCTGTGCAAGAACTGACAATTTTTGTGATACCAAGAAGCGAGGCTGGCTAAGCATTATTATTTTTTTTTAATGCTGTGAAAAGGGGGGAAGCTAACAGGAAATGCCATATTTAGGAAAACAACTTGGCTGCTACAGTATGCATAGTAAACAGAACTGCTGTTAAGCTCTTTTTGTTTTCCTTCCCACAATTAGGTGAAAGATGGAGGTGGTGAACATCTTCCATGTAAACAGGAGGAAAAGAGACTTACAAAACTAGGCCACTTGGGAGATCTAGATGTTAAGAAAGTTCCCAAAGGCAGAATTTCCATTGTGGAGGCTCTGACGCTTCTTAATAATCATAAACTTCATCCTCAAATATGGACTGCAGAGAAAATAGCAGTGGAATACAGTCTGGAACTGAAGGAGGTCAACTCTCTTCTGGAATTCTTCATTCCTTTCGCTGTGCAGGAATTTCCTAAAGAAACCAAAAAAGCTATAAAGCCAACATAAAAATAATTACCAAAACCTTGTGTGATCTCACTCGTGTCTTAATTCTACTCTTGAGTATACCCAGTGTCTGAAAAGAGTCGGTAACACGTCATCCCACAAGGCTGCTTCCTTATACCAGTAAGATGTATTCAAGCAATTCCATTCTATATTGGATGGCTTCAGTTAAATGCAGCAATTATAGGATACAGTTTGTAAACCAGAATATAGCTAATAAGTTGTATGAGAGCATGTCACACGATTCTGATTATCCCATTCATATGTTATGAGTTCAGTTAAAACACCCAAGTTCTAGTGAGAACTTTACCTTAACAGATTGCCTTTCTTAGCAGAGACTTCCTGGCCTTCAGCTAAATCGGTGCTCTGTGTGTATTACCGCCGCAGTTTCATGTTACAGGGTTCTTTCGAGGAGTTGCTGTCAAGGTGTGTGTATATACAAACAGCTGTATTTCTTTTGTATAAGAACGGAATAGTATTTATACTTTGTAAAGAAGGTTAACCACAAGGTCATTTGGGAAATTCAGCTGTGCCAAACTTAAAATAAAAAGAAGGTGAATAGCAAGAAGGCCTCTTTCTGATGCTGGAACAGTGATGGCTGATGTGTAGCTCCTCTTCCACTCTATTCTGATTTAGCTTAAATATCTGCACCTCCCCAGGTACTGTCTGTCAGTCAGTGAATTTGTAAAGAGCGATGATCTTCTAGCATTAGTCTCTTGCAGCAGTGGTTGGAACCAATAATGGTTCATATTTTAATTAATAGGTAGCTATGAAATGCAACTGGATCTAATCTGACCCACTAGTAGGTCTTCTGTAAATGTCTGCCTGTCCTGTTACAATAGCCCTTTTTCCCTGTGGAGGCCTTGTCTGACTTACCCAAATGTGGGCTAGATCAGGTCATGTTAACTCGCGGTAGGTTACCCACATGCTACCAGATTGAAGATAAACAGCATCCTTTCCAGTTGTTAGTACAGGACGACACAAACTGTGAGGTGGTAACGGTGGATTGTAACCTTCTTGATACTGTGACTATTCAGATCTGTGTAGGTAAGGAAGAAGTTTTGCACTGATGATTACTACTGTAGTGAAAACAGGTTTATGTTTTCCAGATAAGCTGGGGGGGGGGGCAGATAATCAGAACTGATATTTCAAAATGCATTATGGTTGCCTTCATTCCAAAGAAATAAAACCCAAAACTTAATTTTATGCGGCACCAGCATTCCTAGTGCCCATCACCAAAGAAGTTGAATTTAAGAGAGTGGAAGTCAGTACCAGGCCTACAATGTAACTTTCTTTTTAAGAACTTTTCTGCCAGGTCTTAGATTCCAGACTCTGGTAAGCATCTTACCAAGAAGATGATCAGCTTTGCTATTTCACAGCAAGATTCTTCCCACTTCTCTCTCTGAGCTGGAAAAAGGTATTTACAGTACAGTTTGCCACAGTGTATTCAAGGTTTTGCTTGATTCGTTTCTGAAGTACGTAATGCTGTACCTTAGTGGAAGATGACACTTAAGTACATTGTATAAAAATTGGAAATTCTTAAGTCTTTGGATGTGTGGATTTGGGATAGGCTTGACATTCTTCCTGTAATGTAATGGGGACAGAGCTGCACTCTGAAACTAATGCATCTGAGTTATGTACCACATTAAGATTTTTTTTGTTTTCCACAAAATACTCTGTTTTATAGAATGTTGTAACAGAAATACTTTATTGTTTGAGTACTGTTCATCCTAATGTAATATTTAAGGTAATATTCAGAAAACAGCTGTGGAATGCATTTGGTACAGATACTGTTGTTATTATTGGAGACGCTGTGATTTCCTTCTTTAAAAATGAATCTTTAATTAGGTATTGGAGTTGATTAAAAACTCACTACAATCGGCACCAGACAACAGCTTAACCATGCCCCTTGACTAACTTGGTATGTATTTTGGCTTCGTCTGCCTTTGTGAACTGTCTTGTGATGTGGCTACACCATTACAGTACCCTGTTTCACATAAAAAGTCCCTAGAGGCATCCTGGTATACTACTGCTTTGCGTACACTCTTCAGCAGGCATGTGCTTTGGGACGTTCGGTGCTCATCATGTTCAATGCTCCAGCCATACCTTCAGGACAAAATCCTGTCCATGAATGAGATGATTGCAAAGCTATCCCCGGTTTCTCTGGAGCCAGCATCTCGTCCTCAGAATGTATTGTCCACGGTGGGGAAGCAGGCAGGTCACACAGCACAGAGGTGGGCCAGGGATCCATCTCCCTGGAAGCAGCTGAACTCCCGGTGGCCCAGAAGGCTCCTCTGAAGCAGGGAACTTCTCCGGCACAGCGCGCTCACTTCAGGAAAATTGGATGCAATGCAGTTTGCTGTCGGCAGATAGATTCTTCTGCTGGTCACCTGCCCCACCTGCTGGGCAATGTCAAACCAGCATTATGAAGGCATTGCTGATGGTATGGGATCATGTAAAATCTGGACCTTTATCTATCCAAATTATCCATAGTCTGAATGTTTAGCTTTTACTGTCTCTTCAGACATGGAGTGTTTTACTTTCCCAAAGGTCACAAGAAGATCCGGGAGCCTGGATCTTTTCTCTTTGCTCTGGTGGAAAAGCATGCCCCTGATCAAGCACTCAACGCTACCATCTTCCTGGGTAGGCTACTGGCCACAGCCAGCTGCAAGGTCCTTGGCAGGTGTGTGCTTAAGCTGTGTTCAAGTGAGTACGTGTTTGAAGATAACGCTGTCTTTAGAGTTGATGTCTGGGACGAGACTATTCTCACTGTTGCGTCTTTTCTAGAACTGCTTATTTCCTTTCTTCCAGTTTCAAGGGACTCTACTCATCAGTTATCTTGCCTGCTTACCAGTTTCTGGTTTTGATGCCATTTCTAATTGGAAGAATAATGGTATTTTCTTTACACTTTTAACTTGGTTTTGTCTGTGTCCCTTTCTGTCTATATCCCTTTCCCGTAGCTGTTTGGCTGTCATCTTAAGGAAAAGGTACTCTTCAAGCAACTGTTTTGAAGAGGTAATTACGGGGAATTTGCGGGAACCTGCAATTCACTTTTCTGGTACTCATATGTGGAGAATTTTTCATGTTTCATTGCCATGCATGTGGTGCACCAATTTTAGCTCGGATGTTTTTGGCCACCATATAGAATCATTACATTTGGTAGGGAACAACCTGCCTCACTCAAACTGCTTTGTTCTTGCCGAATTAATGGAAAATGTGTAGCAAGTATAAGCTTTGTGAGCCTGTAAAGGAGTTGTTTCATTTCTAGTGTAAATGACACACGGTTAACGAACTTCTTTATATGTGGCATTATTACACCAGTTTTCCAAATGTCACTGAATAAAGCCAGGGCTGCCTTAGGCACTGAGACAGAGCGAGTACACAGGGCAGGCTGAGCCTCATTTGGAAGTGAGGGTTACATTCCTGGTGAGACATAAAACTGAATTTCTTCAGGGGAGTTCCGGCAGGTATACTGGAATTCCTGGCTTGAATTTTTCCAAAAAATGTCTCTTTAGGGGGAGTCTAGTAGCTCACTTACCCACATTTTCTAGTCCCGTTTCTCTAGCCTTGTTCTATCGTTAAGTCTATTCCCAGCCTTCTCCAGCCAGTCTTCTCTGCTATGAAAACTTTATCCAGCTGCACTCTTGCTCTTTGCTAGCTCACATGCAAGTCTTGGTTGTATTCTGCCCTTTCAGTATCAACAACTTGTTTTATTTCTGCAGAGCTCTCCTGCCTTCTAGGAGTAGCACATCTGCTGAGGTAAAGATGAGGGGACCGAGCACATGTTTTGCTCTGTAGAATTTATGAATAGGACAGATTTTCAAAAGGGATGTAGCTTTTCATATATCTTTAAAAGCCGCTCTTTTGGGATATGTGAAACTAAGTAGTCTTGTGCTGTCTCACCATGTATTGATCGTAGCTAAGTTCTTGCAGTCTGATGCCAAGACAGCAAGATTGGAGCTGTGAGGAAGGAGTTTTAACTCTGCTTTCTGTGCAGGTTAGTCAGAGGGAATTTCAATACAAAAAGTGATCTTTCTGTAGCCTTCCAGCACAGAGAACTTGTCTTTTAAGCTACCTCTTTTTACTCAAGGAGAAAAGAAAATGATGTTTATATGCAAGAGGTGTGTACTAAACTTACAAAATGGAATATCTTATTTCTGTATTGAAAAGTGGAGTCAAACCTCAAGTAGTCATGAAACAGGATCAAAATGCAAAAGTTTAAAAAGGTGGCTGTCTCGCCTTGTTTCATATGAACATCGTGCTTTCATGTTTGAGATTGCATGAAGCTTCACGTTTCACGGCTCTGTTCTGGAGCCCCTTTCTAAATGGGAGTTTTCTGGTTCTTAATCAGGTGGTGCCAGTGTTGAACTGACAGCAGAGGAGGCCTGACCAGTGCAGGTGAGCTTCAGGTGCAAATGGATTTTGGCACTTGAGACTGTGGCAGTTGTATGCCAACTGATGTGCTATTAGCAAGCAAAACACTGTGTTGGTGCCTGTTGTTATTAAATCTGTTTCCAGCAATGTACAAGTCTAATGAATTCTGTAACCTTTCACGGTTTAGGTACTGCTGTGTTGTTATCGGAGCTAAGTGTTTTCTGCTGAAAACCCCCCAAAAACATGGACTAATTTCTCTTAGCAACTTAACATTAGTTTTCTTGGTCTGAAACAGAGGCTTAGATTTACACGAGGCGATAGCAGCATTAGGTAACAGCAGCACATCTCCTGTAGCGTGCTGGAGGGAGTGCACTGCAGGAGCTCCTGCGGCTCTGTGGGGTGGAGTGTGGTTTGATGTGTCTGCTGCCAGAAAGAGAGTTTAAAAAAGAAATCCACCGAGGTGGTTCTTCTATGAGTGTTGTGCAAAATCCCCTTTGGGTGTGGGTTACTTCAATTGCTGAAGCTCTGTCTTTAGGTGAGATGTTTTGGCCTCCTGACGGGAGTAGTGCTGCTGTATTACCCAGGAGAGAAGTGACTGGGGGCAGGATAGACCCCACAATCATCTCCTATGATTAAGGATTCCTTGCACGGGAATGGAAAACACATGGTGTCTTGTAGGACTGAGGCTCTCAGGCCACTACTTTTTAGAAAGCTGAGGGAGGTGATGGTGTGGCTGGAGGAATCCCTACCTTTGAAATAGTCACCCAGCGGCAGCTGCACCTGTGAGCTCAGTTCACCCAGGGAAGAAGGGATCCCACTGCTGATGAGCTGCAAATGGTGCTGGTGAAAGCTAGATTTGCCCCCGCCAGGGGTTGCTCTAAGTGGAAGCCTGAATGTAAAGTTGCAGCTGGGAGCTCTGCTTATGTGAGACAGATCGGGGCTCTGCAGAAAGGACAACGGCACTGGCAACTTGGGTGCAGCTGGAGTGCAGAGCTGGTAATAATTGCCTGTGTTGGCAGAGGGAAAAGAGATAAAGGTGGACTCTTTGGAGCATTTTCTCTGAACTAAAGTATGCCCTGTTATTAATTGCACAGGGCTTTGTTCCCAGGAAAATGAACACAGCATGGTTTGTGACTCAAGCAGTTTTGACTCTATCCAGGCCACATGTTGGGTATGAAGTAGGGGCAGAGCGCTGTAAGCCTGGATGGCCAGAACCATGTTGAGCTGCTGTATGGACAGGTCTGTTGAGAGTTGTACATGGCATGCGTGTCACACTTGATTGCCTTCTGTCTTGGTCTCTGGTGTTTGCAGCACAGCACTGTAGCCTAAAGGATGCCACAGGCTTGATGGTTAGGTCTGTCTTCTTAAAGTGGGGATGTGGATTTGCATCCCCCTTAAGGTGAAGTGGAAATTGAATGTTAGGTAGGAGTCTAGCTTAGCTGTCTCCATGCCCCCCAAAAGCTGGAAACTCTGGATCTTATTTTAGTTGCATAATTTCTCCACACCATGAATTTCCTTCTGAGCACGAAGCGTAGCAGAGCTTGAGTCCCTCTTGGGGCTGAGGTGGGGCAGTGGTAGGGGCTGCAGCACAGTGGGTGCAGGAAGAGCTCACTGCTGCTCAAGGAGGGAAGCCTTGCTTGTTCCTTACCACTCCTACTGCTGTTCCTAGCACTATAGCCCACTACAGCCCACCTCCTCTCTTTTTGCTAGCTCAGGCAATTGGCAGACTACTTTATGAACCCCTTTAATTCACTAACATGGAAGAAAACAAATCAAAACAGGTATATTTAAAACTGAGAAGGAGAAACAGTCTTTACCGTTGTAAGCATCAGTGGCTATCCTTTGGTTGGAGCCAGCATATATTCAGCTTACTTCTATTATCAGCCATGTCCACTGGGGGAAGCAAGTTAGTAAAACTGGGTATGTTTTTTGCGCACAATTTAGGGGCAAAAAGCTGAAGACACAGAGGTACCAAAATGCTTCTGTGAATTTTTGAAATACATTATCTCCAACTTATTTGAGTTGGGATGGGAAAAGCGTATTCTAAAACCTATTTTTTATATTGTAATAAAATATTTTGACATGGTGGTATGATATGACATTTATTTCTAAGAACAGTTCAAACCGAATGCAAAATATTTTATTCAGACACCAGAGATATCCCTTGCTTTGCAAATAACGAGGATTTTTTTTTTTTTCCCCTTTGGTCAATCTCAAAAAGAAATGCTAAGACTTTTGTTAAACAAAAGTTTGTCCCATCCTAGTTACTATCATTCCCACCGTTACCTAAATCAGTCCTCCCGCTCTCCTGCTACTTTGTTGATGAGTATCACCTGTCAGGTTTCTAGTCCTGTTTTGCAGATAGGCAATTAACTGTGTACAATGAGTGAGGCTGATTTACTGTCTACCTAAAGCTACAATGAAACTGGAATAAATAGAAAGTAAGTGCATTGAATAGCAATGAATCAAAGCAAAGCAGGCTACTGATGATGTCTTTAGGAAGAAATAATGCCACTCCATTGGCTTTGCTCCTCCACAGAGGAAGAAAGTGGGAATAAATTTCATACTGTGTTCTGCCTTTCTCCATTAGCTGTCACCAGTTAAAGATTTCCTGTGTGGGAACGAATTCACAGTTGTCGTCACTTAACAAAGATAAATTCTATCAGCTCACTTCTGCACATGCAACACTTCAATATTAAATTCTTTTTTTATATTGCAAAGTTCTCATTAATGTAGCAATTTGAGAAATGGAGCCATTTTTCTTGTGACTCTCTTAATAGGTTGACATTTCATCATGGTTTCTTAATCCTTTTGAAAAGAAATGTACTATTTTGTACAGGTTGAATAAAAATTATTTGAATTTTATCATGGACACATAGCTGTGATTAAAAGCTGAGAAGATACTACAAAAAGCAAGTTTGTTCTTTCAACAAATAACATAAATACCTGTTTGTGATGTGTAGGCTCCATGACATACATAATTCTCTAGCCTTCAGAAAGTGGTGAAACTGCAATGTTTCGGAGACACCCTAAGGAAAAAACATAGTTTTACTGACAGAGCACTGTAGGAAACCCTTGTTGGATTTTTATCCTCAACATTTTGTGTTTTCTGTAATTCTGCTGCTGTGGAACCTGTTACAGAATTCACCCCTTGCTACAACATCGTGCTCTAGCATATAATGTTTAATTTTGCCAAAAAAACCCAAAAGAACAAAAGCTTGAACTGAGTGTGAACCATGCTACTCAAATCCCCTTGAGTTTGCTGCAACCTAAAACAATACTTTGAGAAATATGAACTGCTCCCTCTATCTTAGCTGCTAGATACTTCTGAAAATGAAAGATGAAAATCTAAATGTAGTTAAAGTAAAAATGCAGAACATGATATTAATATAAATTATGTAGGGCTTTTGATGTACTATTACTCCTTTCTGTCTTGAATTTAACCCAGACTCTGTGACAGTTTCCCTTATTTTTATATTTTTTTTAGTTTTTAACAATATGAAAGGCCTTTGCTAAAATAATCTTTTGTCCTTGATGAAATGATAGCACCTTCTTCACCTTCCCCTGCACAGATCATCTCAGCTTCCCGAATGAGGGAGGAAAACAGTAGACAAATAGATTCAAATGTCAGGTTGAAGAATGTGTCATGAAGGATTTTCAAATGCTACGTCCTTTATACAGTGGGCACTAGACACGGATACGTTGCATTTGTGCAGTCTTGATCAAAGGTTGGCTTCAAGTGGAAGACAACTTGAATCTGAACTAACTTCACACGCTGCTGGTTTCAAGTTATTTCCGTGATAAGGAAAAATGATTACTTAAGAGATAAAAATCCAGTGTGCATTCCAATTGGTCAAACTGTTTCTATGGTTGCAAAGTGGTATCTAAAGAGTCATCTGAAAAAACATGGCTTAAAGATGAGAAAACAGCTTATCTGTTGCACCTCTTCACTAGATACACTAGACAAAAATGGAGTTCCAGGCTGCGGAGGAGATACAGGCGGATGGTTTTGTTGCTGAATCCTTGCAAATAACCCCTCTCCCCAAATAAAACTTTTTCCAAAAGCTCTGCCAAGTCCATATACGCTGCAGGTGGCCTCTTTTCTTGCTTTATGTTGTTAGCCAGCAAAGCTTTTACATGCCCCCAGAGATTTATAAGAATATAATGAGATTTATGCGGGGGGGGCTCAGGGGACCTGATTGCATTGTTTGGGAAGGTGACTTACCAGGATGCACCTACATGTAAACTATGAAAACAAGAATAATACTTGTTTTGGCTGTGTTCTGCAAGGACACTTCATCCCCTAGCTTTTAGAGAAGTCATCATACAAAGAATTACTTAATTTAATGCTATGTTTTTCTCTGGTTTACCATTAGGAATAAGACTGTCTTATTTTTTTTCTGAGGTCTGCTAGCAGCAGAGTAGGAATAAAAAATTTATAGGTATAATATGAGAAATTAATCTTGACTTTTCCTAGGCATGCTTTTTTACCTATGTGTCTCTTGCCATGCTACAATAATATTTCTATTTCACTTTTTAATTTTACTTATAAAATTGCAGATCATTAGCAGCATCTATAATTTCTGTAATATTTTCAGAGCTTGTCCTTAGTCCATCAAGGTTATACAAAGGTAATTGCACTGGAATAATGAGTACTGGAGTCTTACTGACCTGCAGGAGCTGGATGACAGCTTTAACAGGGGTTGGCCAACCTCCAAGTCAAGTGCAGTTAGCCATCTAGGCATTTGGGATCTAATGGTTATAGGGATGAGGAATGATCTTAGTGTCTCCTTTATAGAATCATAGAATTGTTTAGGTTGGAAAAAGACCTTTAAGATCATCAGGTCCAACCTTTAACCTAACACTGCCAAGTCCACCACTAAACCCTGTCCCTAAGTGCCACATCGACACGTCTTTTAAATACCTCCAGGGATGGGGACTCAACCACTTCCCTGGGCAGCCTCTTCCAATGCTTGACAACCCTTTCGGTGAAGAAATTTTTCCTAATATGCAGTCTAAACCTCCCCTGGTGCAACTTGAGACCATTTCCTCTTGTCCTATCGCTTGTTACTTGGGAGAAGAGACCAACACCCACCTCGCTACAACCTCCTTCCGGGTAGTTGTAGAGAGTGATGAGGTCTCCCCTGAGTCTCCTCTTCTCCAGGCTAAACAGTCCCAGTTCCCTCAGCCGCTCCTCAGAAGACTTGTTCTCCAGACCCTTCACCAGCTTTGTTGCCCTTCTCTGGACACGCTCCAGCACCTCAACGTCCTTCTTGTAGTGAGGGGCCCAAAGCTGAACACAGTATTGGAGGTGCGGCCTCACCAGTGCTGAGTACAGGGGCACGATCACTTCCCTCCTCCTGCTGGCCACACTATTGCTGATACAGGCCAGGATGCCATTGGCCTTCTTGGTCACCTGGGCACACTGCCGGCCCATGTTCAGCCGGCTGTCAACCAGCACCCCCAGGTCCTTTTCCGCCAGGCAGCTTTCCAGCCACTCTTCCCCAAGCCTGTAGCGCTGCATGGGGTTGTTGTGACCCACGTGCAGGACTCAGCACTTGGCCTTGTTGAACCTCATACTGTTGGCCTCAGCCCATCGATCCAGTGGAAGGAGAAGAACTGAGCATTTCATTTGGGAAAGAGGCCGACCACTTGCTACATCAAAACATTGGGCACCATGTTGTAAACAGTTTTGAATTCACAGAATCACAGAATAATTTAGATTGTAAGGGAATAATTTATCTTGTGCCATCGAGCTTTGAATACTTCCAAGGCTGGAGATTCCACAATTTGGGCAACCCGTTCCAGTGCTTAACTATCTTCATGGGAAAAGTAATTTCTTTACTGCCAGGCAAAACTTCCTGCTGCAACTTGTGACTGCTACCTGTTGTTCTGCTGCATGCCTCTGGGAAGAGTGACTCCATATTGCCTATGCCTGGCCAAATGTCTCTCAGCATCACCAGAACATTAAAAATTATGGGGAAAGAAACTTGATTCCATCCATGCTTTACTCCTTTGCTTGGAATGTTGTCCTTCCGATTCCTATTCCTACTGGGAGCTAACTCTGCCACCTCATCTATAAGACATGAGTGGAGAGAAAAGGTACTAAAATATAGCTTAAAAGACAAAGGAATCATTCAACAGAATAGAAATATACAATTTAAGGATTATTCCTGCAATAGTAACACCATCATTCTTCCTGCCAGCTTGCGTGTTTCCTCTGTATATACTTAATAACAGGCAATGCATTCGTCTCTGGAAAGCAGCATCCAGGGCTGTGGGTGGGAGAACAGGGAAACCAGAGCAAAAATCCAAACAAAACTTATCTCTTTTTTTTCTCTGTGGTTAACCAATGGAAATGATATTGTCTTATTTTATTTAATGAACAGTAATGTAGAAAAATTATATGCAAGCTCACAACTGGTCCTCTTCCCTTAGCAATTCCTCTGTAGTAACATTTTCCGGTAATAAGGTTACAGGATGCACATTACAGTCAGAGCACTTTATGAAAGGAATTGTTTCCATTTATTGCATGCTTAAAAGATCTGTAGTTGTTACTCATTTTCTAAGGCCCCAAACTTTATGAAATAGTTGGAAACAAGTCTGTTATAGATCAGCTTTATAATTTATGATGCTTTGACTCTTTGTTTTGATGGTATTGATACATAAGCACAAGTGAGTCGACATTTTACGCCCACATTTTCACAAAGATACCACACAAAAAATTACACACAGTTTCTTAATGCCTCAGGTCTACATCAGACGTATGAAGAAATCTGGGTGCAGTGACTGACACCTCTGTTTTTTTGATCATTGCCTTAGCAGCATACACCAAATTGTTGTCATTATATCACTTAAATCACTCCAGGAGTGATTTAAGTCCAGGAGGACTCTCTCATGGTTCTGTGGCATATACACGTTTGTCTTTCTGGTAGGTGTTCATCTTAAGTTCATGTCAGTGATATAAGAAAGCTGAAAAATTCTGACCTGCCACAAGAGGACTGTGGAAAAACCAGTGAACTCAAGCCTGTGCCAGTGCAGGGGGGCACCGTTATCCTCATTAATCGAATGGAACGAGATAGACCCTCAAGTCTTGATCCTGCAGCTTAGATATGTGAATATTTATTTACATAAATGGTCAGGTTTCCACCAACAGAAATGATGCACATGATCAAAAATATGCACAATTAGGTTTTAGGATTAGCTCTGAGGCTTCTGTAAATTTCACAGAAATGAGGCTAGTTCAGTTAAGATTCTGTTGTTCACTTTTTTTTGTCTGATGGATGAAAAACATTGAAATACACTCTTCTATGAAAGTGTGAAGTGGCACCCTGTGAAGATTTCTGAGTAGTAAAAGGCATGATAATGCTCTAATCATGTGCTATTGATCTGACCATGTGAGAACACTCTTAAAGAATAGATGAACATAATAAAGTCAATTAGTCTAACACCCTAGAGACTTCCTTTTAACACATGGTGATATAGCATTATGCTACGTTATGAAATCTCCGACACTATACATCCTGAGTCAGTAAATGACAGTGAACTTCAAAAAGAGAAAAAAGATACGTTGCTTACAGACAAACATGATTTATTTCTGCACAACGGAGAAAGACACATACACACACACACACACACACACACGATATTATCATTCTAGTATTAGTGTAATAGCTTAGATTTTGGGAGCAGTCTAATCTTACTCCAGTGTGCTAAGCTTTGTATGTAAGTATGTCTTTGGAAAGACATACTACTCCTGTTCTTTTTTACAATCTCCCAAGAGAGAGACTGTAAAATCTCTGGATCATCAACTTTTGCTGTTTCAGATGCTGGCTCTGTTGTGTGGGTCACTTAGATCCCAGGTAAGCATAAAGGCATTTCACCTGCCTGTACTGAGGAAAGCAGCTGCATGCGAGATGAAAAAAGAAGCGTGGCCAGCAGGTCGAGGGAGGTGATTCTGCCCCTCTACTCTGCTCTGGTGAGACCCTACCTGGAGTACTGCGTCCAGCTCTGGAGCCCTCAGCACAGGAAAGACATGGACCTGTTGGAGTAGGTCCAGAAGAGGGCCACAAAAATGATGAGAGCGATGGGACACCTCTCCTATGAAGAAAGGCTGAGAGAGTTGGGGTTGTTCAGCCTGGAGAAGGGAAGGCTCTGGGGAGACCTTCTTGCAGCCTATCAGTACTTAAAGGGGGCCTATAAGAAAGATGGGGACAGACTTTTTAGCAGGGCCTGTTGCGATAGGACAAGGGGGAATGGTTTTAAACTAAAAGAGGGTAGATTTAGACTAGATATAAGGAAGAAATTTTTTATGATGAGGGTGGTGAAACACTGGAACAGGTTGCCCAGAGATGCTGTAGATGCCCCATCTCTGGAAACATTGAAGGTCAGGTTGGACGGGGCTCTGAGCAACCTGATCTAGTTGAAGATGTCCCTGTCCACAGCAGGGGGGTTGGACTAGATGATCTTTAGAGGTCCCTTCCAACCCAAACTATTCTATGATTCTAAGAAAGTCAGCCTATTTAACGTGTACCATCAACAACTAGAAAGCAGCAATACTTTATCTCTTTTCACTCGTTATTATAAATAAATTGGATCCTCATCCAGATTTGCCACATAGGGTAGATATCAAAGATTTGTATAACATTGTTTAGTGTTTAGAAAATATTTAATCATCACTGTAGAGTACAATTTGCATTATTCCCATTTTTCATGCCAACGTGATTTGTATGGCAGCCAATGTATGCTAATTAGAGAATTTCCCTAGCTATTTTTTGTCAGTGTGCTGCCCTAACATGACTTAAAATGTACAGCTTAATGTATTAAATTTATTAAAATTGCTTCTACTTCCTATTGTATACCAAGGAGTAATTTGCTATTAACAGCAAGTGTTTACAACAATCTTTAGATGCACATATTCTAATTAAAGTGAACATCCAACATGTTGGCCAAGGGTGAGTCATACTTCACAACAGCTCTACAGGGAAGGAGATCTGAGTTGTGTATTCTTCTAAAGCAATGGCCAACAAGAATAAATTGTTTTCTTTTGTGTGAAATGTATTTTGTGCTGCTTATTGTGTGCCTAAAGGATGGATTAGTGAACAGGAAAGTATGAAGGCTGGGCATACATACTGCATGGGACAAGGACGGCAGCTGCAATGGAGGGCTGGAGGGAGGGCTATTTGAAAACTTGGTTGATTAGGTTTTGTTGCTAAGCACAAAGCCTACTCTATGTGCATTTTTATCACTCAGGAACAAGGTACCAGCATATGCCATCCTAGTTACCATGGTTTCCATTCAGCCACAGTGCCCTCTCAGAAAAGAAAGAACTTGAGTTTTATATTCATTACATATATTCCTTAGGTATCTTAAAACCAGAATTGCAACTTGAATTATCTATGGACAGATCATCATGATTTGGTTCTTGAACACGATACGTACTTTCCCAGAACTAAAAGCATCTCCTCTCACCCCAGAGAGGTTTGAAAATGAACACCCTCACAGAGATGCCTTTTGTCAAAGAGTGCTGAACCTTTTGAACATCGCAGGTTATGACGCACCCTGACAGTGAATGGATTGTACGATTCCAACTCGGCACCAGATGGTACCATCACGTCACTAGCGGGTGGTGATGGACTGAGGGCCTGGAAGAGGCTGCTGGGAACCTCCAGCAGCCACCACTGGTGTCCTGCCCCACTGCCAGGAGGGCACGCTTCGCCGCTGCGACGGTCAGGGTGGGGAAAAAAGATCCGCAGTGTGAGGGCAGTCCCCTCTCAAAAGGAGTCGTCGCTTGTATTCTCATAAGAGAAGAGCGAAGGCGTTTTGAACACAGTGTTTATTCTGAAGGTGTCAGGCTAGATCAACAGCTTCTGATCTCTGCACCTTTCAACAGCTCCAGAAAGCGCAATGCACAGCGACTCGCTCTCTAGCAAGGCCCCTTGCGGTCTCTAGCTATATTTAAATCACAGAATGTTCAGTGTGATACTTTCCTAGGAGAATCCACAGTAATTTAGTTTAGATGATACAGAATACATGCAAAGAAGCAAACTATGAAAGGGATTAATGCTATCAGAACAATAGCCAATGTTCTCAATTTTTTCTGAATTTTCACCTTTTTCGTGCAGCCGCGGTGTTCTCAGCATATAATGAACAAAGATAGCAGAAGCTGGTCTTTAGGTAGCAAACTGCATGTGAAATGACATATGAAATACGCTAAGACAGATGGGATAATCTCATTTTAAATGTGTCTGTTGAAACAGCGAAGAGTGAAATAATTAGTAGTACAAAAGCTAATTTCAGTAGGCTTCAGAGTCAGATCACAATCCACTGAACAAACCTCTTCGTGATTTTCTGACCCATCACCATTTCCGACGTCCTACATATCCTAAAATACCTGTGAAATGAGGCTCCAGTTACACTTGTCACTAGAAAACTGCAAGGAAAGACACTCCCTGCCCTAATGTTCTGCTTTCTCCCACCTCTACAGCTGATTAGAGCTGTGGTAAATCTGTAGTAAATAACTGCTGGAAAATGTTGACAAGTTAATTGGGCTCATAACTGCGAAGGCAATGAGACATTTCTGCAACTGTTTAGATCAGCTTTGTCAGAAGTAAGTCAGTTACAACAGCGACACATTTAATTCTACAAAGAACACATGGAGAATAAATCAACTTTCAGGCTTGAATTACAGTGCAGGAGGGATAATTACCGTAGCAGAACATGTACTTAGAAACAAAAACCTTTTGTAGTGCACAAACACCTGGAACAGAATTACACTGCAAATTAATGTTGAGTATCCAAAAAATACAAAATAGGAATATTGAATAAAACAGTTATACCATTTTGAGCCATGAGAATTTATATTCTCAGTGGGGATGGAGAAGGGCAGTATTTGAACAGACTTCCGAAACATATTGAGGTGATGCTGATGGTTCACTAAGCATCCATTTGCTCCCCAAAGCCAATGAACAATTGTGGAGCTGTTTGCATCTATTTGTTCCACAGTCCCCATACGCCTGGTAGGTGGTTTACATGCATGTGCAGTCTGGGAGGCCTGCTTCAGTTAGAAATGTGTATAAATCAGAGCCACTTACAATGATTGGAAGTTGTATCAAAAACCTAAGATGAGCTTTGAGATCTGGATTGATAGAACTGAGCTCTTTTACATAACTGCCCTGCACCAAATTTTGCCAATTTTGTGTTCAGCTAAGTACAAATTGGCAATTTGTCCTTCTTGCTATGTACATTCTCAGATACTATAAACCTGTGCCTGGTTTAAAACCTAGCAATAGTATATAGTGTACTAATGAAAACGTGTATGACATTTCAAGTCTATCTAGGCAAAATAAGCTTGGGCAGGTGATGTGATGAATTACTGAGTTCTACAAAATTTTACCTGTTACAAAAGCTTGGTTTCCTTGTTCAGCATGCCACTGAATGTTCCCATTAATCGAGGGCACTTTGGAATAAAGCACATACATTTGGGGAAAAAAAAAAAAATCTTCACTTTGGAGTCACCTAATCTGTATGAGTTTGTTGGAATTTTCTTGGAATGCAGAGTGAGGCCATAACACAATCTAAGTTATTTCTCATCTACAACAAACGGCTACAAAGGGGTAGGAATTACAATATTATCAGTCCCAAGTACAGAAAAGTCTCGTGTCCCAGTTGCCAAGAATTTTATTACTGCCCTCAAGCATCAGGGAATTTTAAAAGAAATATGGGCTTCATGGGGTTTATTTGATTTACAATTATTGAACATTTGCTGCAGACTTTTAATCTTTTCTCTACAATCATAAGGCTTAGAAACTTCCATTAGAAAAGAAGGAAATAAAGCTTTTCATCCACTAGCAGGACTGAAGGAATTAGAACTTCTTGAGAGAAGAAAAGGTAATATATTTTTTCTCTCTGAGAAAAAAATAGGTGAGTTAATGTAAAATCCACGATACCTTAATCAGATATTGAGGATTGGTTTGGAGGAAGGTTTTCCAGCATATAGTTAGGCATTTTCTTCAACATTTGTTTCTTATCATTTTCTCAAAAGAGGAAAACAGATAGTAGCTCATATATTCTGCCTATAGATGGAATTATACCCCAGATATCCAGAAACCACACTGCTGATCCAGCATACAGTGTATTATTGTTGGCAGAAAACAATCACAATTTTTCTACTCAAGAAGAGATTGCTTTTTAGAGATGCATGAAATAATCCCATATACCATCTGTATACCACTTTGGACTACCACTAAATAAAAGTATTATATAAATCCGCAGTGGTGGTGTTTGTTAGGAAAAGCCCTCAGTATATTACCAAAGGAGTTTTTGTTTAAACTAACTGATCGTTATTTCCTCTGAATTATTCCAGAGCAAATTATGTCTTTCAATGGTTTATGGTTATTCTGAGTTCTTCCTTTATCCTTATTTTCATACTTTGTAAAATCTTACACATGACCACTGTGATGATCTAATGTGATCTAAAATATAGTGATGTAATGCTTCCTTAATTCCCTGTTTCTTTGAAATAGAAAACAAGCTTTAGGGAAAAAACCAAACCCGCCATTGATCAAGTAATTTCAAGTGAGAGACAATTCTGCATAATTCTTAGAAAATTACCGCAGTGATTTACTACCTTCATGGTTCAAGACTAAGCTCTACTTCTAGACTGACTGACTGTGGTAAGCTTTCAACCGTTTATAGCCTCTTCTTTAACCAAAGTTTATGGTACTGAAAACCAATTGTATTCCCCATGAAGATACTTACAGACTGTGATTTAGTAATATAACAATGTCATCTCTGTAATGCATATACAAACAAATGCACGCAGTATTAGTCTAGCAACTGTTGAAGGGAGGATAGGAAATACCTCTAGAACTACAATTGTCGGGAAAATTACAGGCCTACTCAAAATATCAACTATTCCAAAAGAGATGCTCACAGTAGCTCTAACACGAATCCTGCCTCATTCGTTCTGTTGAGGAAAAACACCCTGGAGGCTGTAGAAGTCATTTTGTTTTCGCACCCTGCAGACTGTTCTGAGACCTGCTGTATCTCTTAAGTACGCTGATGTTATCATGTCAAGCTGTGACTGAAACATTTTCTATTAAGGCTGGAGCAAACACTATGATATAATGGATCTTTTCCATTTCTAGCTTCTGTATGTGTCCCTGTAGGCTGGAACTTTGCAATGAGGGCACTAAAATGGCTAACAGGCTTTAAGGAACATGTAGCTTTTGCACATTGTCAGTCTTGCAAGCCAGTCCTTCTTTTAATGTGTAATTAAAATTGTGGAACTCATTGCCATGAGATGTTATGGAGGTCAAAAGTATAAATGAATTAAAAAAGAAGTAAAAAAAAACCCCAACAACTATGAAGTGAAAGTCCATGTGTAGCTGTTAAACACAGCAGTTGGGATGTAACGTCTAAGAAGAACAAGTGATTTAGGAAGTCCATAAGTCACCGACTGCTGGAAACCAGACGTAATCATTTGGTACATGGCCTATTTCTTATGCTGTTCCTGTAAGCATCTACTGATCACCCTTAAGAAGAATACACTGGGATAAAACATGCCAGCATGACTGCCACGCTAAAGCTGTGTGGTAGCTTTGTGGTTGACTCGCCAGAATGAGACGTTCATCGGTCAAGGTGTCAAAACACCCTTCCACCAACATTTCAGAACTTGCAAGGACCAGCAGTGTGGTACAGAGGCATCCAAACAGGCCAAGAAGAAACAGGCCTCAGGGCAGCGTGAAAGGAAGCACAGCAGGTTTTGAGTTAGACCCACAAGTCCGTATTGTCCATTGGTTTTTCCTGCCATCTATCAGGCATTTCTCAGTGTGCCACAGGAAAACATCCGAGAATGCATAAATCTGGAAGCAAAGTGTTTTCACCCTGTCCAGAAATGTTGCAAGCTTAATATTTCAAAGGTCCTCACTGCACGGAGACTATCATTCAGATCGCAGCAGAAATAACTGGTTGCATAGATACAGCTACTGGGCTGTGTCAGACAGTCACCACAGAAATGGCAGAAGCTGTTGCTGTCCGTCCTTTCAGAGTTCACTTGCCTCTGGAGCTCAGCTGTGGAACGGCCTCTGTGGGCACTCCTAATCTACTCCTGCACAAAGTCAGCTGGCATTGTTTAACCTATTGCTTAATGTATTTTGAGCTAATCTTGGCTGACCTTTTGCTGAAGCAAATAAGAAACACTTGTACGAGCCTTTCTGCCGGCTCAGCTCTGATGACAGTGCCCTCCAGCAGAAAAGCAGTCATGTCTAAAACTTCCACAGATGCTTTCACAAAAGTTATTCAACACAACTCCACAGCTCAGTAAGAGCTCACTCCCAGCACAGGCAAGGTGTAGCAGAGCAGAATGTGGATTTTCTCCTACTAATCCCTAAGATAGAGCTGTAGCTATGTCCCCACATAGACAGTAGGATGCTCAGAATGTAGAATTCAGAGGTTTTTTTGGCTGTTCTGCACAAGAAAGAAAGACTCCAGGCTGTCTTACAGCCTTCTGATTAAATTGGCAGAGCTGGAAATCACAGATGTCGTCTTTGTACTGAAAAGAGTTCATCCCACCATGACTTCTGCTGAAAAGCTGTTCCAGAACCTGATTCTTCTGATGATTAGAAATGTTCTAAATTTCAAGCCTAAATTTATTCATAGCTCTTCTCCCTCCTTGGTGATTGCCATCTCACTGCCTGTGTACTTATAGGCATCAATCATAATATTAGAAAGGACTTTATATAGAGTAATCAGGAGAAATATGCTTCAGTAAACATGATCTGAAATTGAAAAAAGGATGGTTTTATTTTTCCAAGTTTGTGGGTTAAAATACATCTTTGCTGTAATCACCTCCTCCCTGCATTTAAAAAAAAAAAATCAGAGCTGGCGTCAGCTGGTCTATTTGAAGACAAAAAGGGAAAGGAGTATGCTGATCATTAGCAAAAGGTTGATTCTTCAAACGTGTTTACTTTTAATAACACAGAGTTGTTTTAAAAGGACATAGAGCTTGCACATCAACAATCTTTTTCTCCCCAGTAATCATCATTCATAAGAATAGAATAGTGTCAAAGTATTAATTTTAAAATGGATATTTTACTTATTCTTTGGATATTTTACAACCCTCCCCCAAAAAAACCTAACAGGTAGCACCTTCTTTTATTTGCTAGAAACTGATTTTAAAATGTCTGGATTTTTAAAATACAAAACTAAAATAGCGAAGAATAATATAAAAGAATAGCCTGCTGTCTGTTTGTGTGATTGCCTTTACAGGTACCCTACATTACTGTTTCATGTGGATACTGAATAGACAAGAACTAATGTGCCAAGCAAAGTGTAATATGCAAAATGTGCGATCGCTAGAAAGGCATTACTTCTCTAAGTAAAATGGATAAGAAAAAATTTCTATCTTCAGCCTGTATCTGTTTGTTTGAACTCCAGTGCAAGGCCTTCAGGTCAAAGGGTGCATCATATAAGGGGTGTATGCACACGTACACACACAAACAGCTCAATGTCATGAAGTCTCTGATAACAACCTCCTAGTTGTTCACTTTTGACATTTGTGCATCTAAAAATTAGAAATGAAATTAAGAAAAGAAATAAAAACCCGTGAAGATCACAATGATGTTTAAGGAGCACCCATTCCCCTCCTCCTCATCTACTTAGCATGGAGATCACCAGCCACAAAGGAAGTAGCTGACTTTTCTATCGCAGGACTCAGGTACTGCTCCAAAGATAACTCTAATTTGCTCTCTCTGCTGTCTTCCTATCTAGGAACTACATCGACAGCGTTTTCACCTCATCTACCTCATACCAAAGATATGTTTGAGCTTGTTTAAATAAGAATTCCACATCATTCAAAGTAGAGCTGTTCCTTTGGAAGACCTACAACACCGGGACCAATAGACATATTCACACATTATATAAGAAATTGTAAAAGTAATCATTCACAGGATTCAGAATGAAATTCTGAACCTGTATCGGTTAACATCACTTCTAAAAATTAACAACACTATTTAATTGGCTAAATGAGTTGGCTTTCTCTGAAGCACACAGATTATCACATAGCATTGCCAGATGTAATGACCAGATACAACTCAGAAAACAAATGTTAGAGTTATTGAGACGGAAGTTCTCTGAAATCACTGGGTGAATTTGTAGTAGCATTCAAACAAAAGGCAAAAAAGGTGTTTGGCATCATCTGAAATAGTAGTGAGAGAGCATAATTTTGCCTCAACTCTAGTGTAACTCTATTGTATCCACATTTTGAATGCTCTATACAGTTCTGATTTTGGTATCTGGAAAAGGACGTGGTAGAGTTAGGGAAGATACAGAGAAGACAACTGAAATTATTAAAGGGAGTGTGACTGCCTTATGAGATCAGACTAAAATATTTGAGACTTTTCAACTGGGAAAGGAGAATGCTGTCGTGAGACTTGTTCAAGGTTTATGAAATCATGAGGGCGGCTGAAAAAATGAATATGGAACCATTTTTCATCAAATCGCAGACTTTGGCTCATTTGGTGAAATTAGTTTAAAACACATGAAAATAACACATTACTTTGTGGCTAGTGAAAATTTCTGGATTTGCTGCCAAAAGAGGTTGTGGAAGCAGGTCCCAAC
The DNA here is from genome assembly GCF_965638725.1 of Aptenodytes patagonicus. NCBI lineage: Eukaryota > Metazoa > Chordata > Aves > Sphenisciformes > Spheniscidae > Aptenodytes > Aptenodytes patagonicus. Next base: position 47,003,733 of record NC_134951.1, on the reverse strand, counting down.
AGCAGGTTCAAACAGGAATTGGACAAGTTCATGTACAATAGGTCCAAAAATGGATAGTAAAAGGACCAGGCAAGGATTTACCTTCCTAACAGCCATGGAAACCAGGGGAGTACAAGGAAAAAGGCCTGAAGAAGGTGGCCAAGCTTGTGTGCACTCTATAAATAATTTCTCATACTGCTGCTGTTTCTATTTGCTTTTCTGTTTCGGTATGTATTAGCAAAACCTTGAAGCCCCCCTAGGGAGGGAGAGGGCTAAAGGTAACGAAAACAAGCAGAAAAAATGAACTACAATGAACAACAAATGAAAGAAAGGGAAGAGTTACAGGGTTGAAAATACAGAGGTAGGCAACTGGAGGAGCGCATGAAGCAGAGAAACCCTGACATCACCCGCCACTTCTTGAAGGTTAACTGAAGAGCAGGTGGATGCTGCCCAGTGATGCTCTGCCTGGAGATGTGGGAGGATGATGGAATGAATGGACACAGGTCCCACAGTCACCAGGATCCCCCCAGCAAGCTTCCTTCTTCTGGTGACATGAATAACGAACAGGGACAGGGCCTGGAAGAGGTTGATGAGGAGGTCCTGCAACTTGGAAGGGCCTTGGTTAGGGAGTGTATAAATAAAAAGTTGAGAGGAAAAAGTGCAGCTAGAACTTCAATGAGAATTTCTGGAGGAGAGACCGCAGCCTACCTCATTTGATGTACACTCAAAAGTACCTGATGTGTGCCAGGGTCTCTTGCCACTGTCAGAGAAAAAAAGGATCCCCAGCCTGACCCAGTGGGGCGTTTCCTGTGTTCACGTGTGTTCTCAGACATCTTCTTTCTCTCGGCGGAGTAGATGTTGTAGAAGCCTCCACAGGTGAAAGTCACTGTTAAGTTACTAGTGCTGTTCTAAAAATGGAAAGGCAGGACAAGGACAAAGGGAACTTAAAAAGAATTTTAAAAATTAGCTAATCCCAGGTGTAATTAAAATAGGGTAGTATCTTTTTTTAAAGAGAGAACTGAAAATTATGTGCAACACCACAGTAAAATTTGTATATTCTTATTAAATCCATTGAACACAAAATTTTGTTTTAAAGTCACTATTCCATGTTCATTCTTTGCTGAAGTTACCAATTCAGAGAAGGGGATTCCAGCACAGATATTTCCCAGTGGTAAATTGTTTGCCTTACTTACTCTAATGCTCTCTTTCAATGATAAGTGAGTTTTTCACTATTATTTTTGTTTAATTGGAGGATCTATGAAGCATTTGTCATTGGTTAGCAGTTCAGAAACCTGTTTTATTATAAAGGTCACTTTGTAACATTAGGTTCATAGGGCATTGCCTTTGGTTCCGAATAAAAAGAAATCAGATTTTTTTTAATTAAGAATATCTATGTTGTCCATCTTGATTTATGGCATCTGTTAAAAGTAAAATTTGCTGGTGAATGAATGGCAACAGTTTTAACATGATGCACAGAATTAGATTTTGCAATACCAAATTTGTGACATCAGAAAAGAAAGGTGCCTTGTGGCAGAAGTCCTGTTTTGTTATGCTTTTCCTAGAGAGTGTGGTTGCACAAAACACTGGACGTGTTCAGACACTGCACTGTAGATAGTTTCCTGCATTAAGACATTGGAAAGTCATCCCAGCTAGTTTCACTAGACTATAATGTAAGGACCCCAAAGCATTTGCTGAAAATACAGACATTTAAATTCCTATGTTATCAGTAAAAATAGTTGTTTTAAAAACAAAGATATCAATATGTACCATAAAGGTTCTACTGAAAATCGGATCGACGAAATGGAGTACATATAAATCTTGTCTGAATGTGACAGCAGCAAATTTACAAAACCAGACACAGCTGGGATCTGGATGGGGGCAAAGACTACACTTCTTTTACTACACCCTCTGCATGGAAGCACAGGAAACACTAAACTGGGGGGAGGGGAAGGGCAGAGAGTAGGGAAAGAAGTTTATAGTTCCTCTCTAGGAAGTCCATGCATCAAGATTTTTTGCCCCTGGTTCCTGGATTAAAGAACAAAATGAAACAAATGTCATATTAAAAAGAGCGTATCGACTTTAGTAATACTGGACAGAGCCTCCCTGCCAAGATCAGAAATCACAGAAAGTGTCCAGCATACTAACTACAAGGGGTGGTCGGTTGGTTCTCTTAGGGGAGAGTCTAAATGAAGAGAAGTGTTGTGAGTCTCATTCCTTTCTTAAAACTGGGACATGGGATGAAGATACATCGTTCTCAGAATTGAGTTTCAGGGGCAAAATATCACTTTGGAGACCATGGAAGTCCTCCACTTCCACAAGCTTCTGAAATCATTATAATTGCTGAAGGATTTAAGTTACAGCCCAGACACTTCAGGGTCTTACAGATCGGAAGTTGAAAGCTGAATTTTCCCAAAACATTTTTTTCATGGCAATGTGGATGGTGCACAGATGCAATAGAGCTTTGGTTTATCTTGCTTCAAAGGCAAACAGTAGTAACTGAAGCAGCAAATGGCCTTTGAGAGAAAGGTGAATTTATGAGGTTTGTTGACCATCTTTTCATTTTTGCTATGAGAAATAAAAGAGGAATGACTTCAATAGCAGTCAGATGGCGAAAAGAGAAGACGAGAGACACTGAATTTGTGGCGATACCTGAAATTACATAATAAATGAGCTTATATTTGCATGGCAATGACACAAATTTTGCTCAAAAGCTTTCTCTTTCTCTCTCTTCCTCTCAGAATAAAAACAGGATAGAAAACAAAGTACTGAAGCTGTGAGGAAATGACTAGTTGGTATTTGCTCCACTGCAAAAGTAGCTCTAGCGGACCTCACCTTTCTAGAGAAAGGTGTGAAAGCATTTTCATGCTACATTTCAAACTCAGCTCCAGTTCACAAGCCTTCTGCATCAATTCTCAGATAACTGTCATAAATTTCCATTTCAAAATAGCAGTCTGTTTTTTCACTCTAATCCTTACTTACCCAGTCTTTCTTCACTCACTCTAGTTACTGCGGTGAGCTTGCTTGCATTCCACATATGGACAGAACAAAATACGTGTGTAACTTCAAGCACGTAAATAACCCCACCAGGGTCAGACCTTGGTCCCTTCGTTGTTACACTATGCTGTGTTTTTTCATGTCTTCAAATTCATTCTATTACAAAGAAAAAGCAGGCAAAAAAGGATGATAAGGGTTTTTTTTTTTATGTTGGATATACCAGAAACCACATTTTGAAGTCTTCCTTTTCTTCAGGGCACAGAGTTCAGAGGCAGCCTTGAAACTCAAGACTCTTTTGGGGTGGTATACAACTAACTGCTTACTAAAGTAAGTGCAAACATAAAATCTCTCAACATCTGATTTTTGTTCTGTTCATCTGTTCATCTGCATCTTTTCTTGCTACTGTTAGGGGAAAAAAAATCTAACTGCATCATTTTATCATCCATGTTCAATGTTTCAAAAAAGCAGACTTTTCCTTTTGGGGAAGTCTTCCCTGCTATCCCCGCCCCAACATTACTCTTTGGCCTGTTCTGTAAGGAAAAAAAACCTGTGAGGCTGAATTTTAGTAAAAACTGAAGAGCAGTCATGTTATGTCCTGATTCCCCTTCAAACAATACTAACAGTTTCACAAAAAGGTCCGACCATTTGCTCTGAGTTTTCACATACTATATTGAAAATCATCACTGAACAGAGTTAAATATCATAAATATGAATAGAATAATCAGGAAAAGTCTAAATAATGCTGAAATGCTCATGTAGGATGCTTTCAGTTGACAACTGTTTCAAGAATTCTGACAGTTGCACACAAAGTGAATTAGCATAAGCATTATGTTACTTCTATTGTAGTAATAATAATAACAATTTAATGTAATCAGCACAGCGATGAAGTGATGAGTCATTGCTCTAGGAAAATGACCAAGGAGTCTGGAAAAGGCTAACAAACACTGTAGTCAACGAAGATTCCCCGCCCTTAATATTCTGTCTGGAATTAACGTTATAACAGCAGACAGAACGAGACACTCCACCTTCAAGGCCTTGCTTGCATTGAGGCATTACTTAAAACAGATCAGTTCTACCTTACCAGACTTAGCACAGTTTGGAGCAATAAAGCATACCGGCGATCAGCAAGTTGATCACTGTGTTGTCCAAGCCCCTCCCTGGTAAACGAAACAAAAAAGGCCAGTGCTTCGTTCAGCACTGCTGTTCCACGCCGTATCACGGGGAGAGGCACGTACATTACTGCTACTGCAAGAGAGGGGGGAGTTCTGGGGGGGGGGGAGCACAGCTCCCGTCTGCTAATTAAATTCAGCCTCCTTGTGGAACCTGCTTCTGGGGTGAGGTAATTCAGAGGATCCTCTTTTGTACAACAGAATTTTCTCCTAACTTCTTCCTATGGAAGACCTGTTTTTCCCTGGTTTTTTGGGTCTGAATGACTAAGCTTTTCTGCAGTCTTTTCTCAAGAAAACCTTTTTTCTTCCGTCCAAGGAACAGTTGGAATAACTAGCCCTTTGTATTTTAAGTTACTCATTAAAGTTAAATGGCTTTCTCTTCAAGCTTGTCCTAGGGCAACTATTACAAGGTTAACCTTTCTATAGTTGTGAATCCAGATAAGTTTCTCAGTTTTCTCTGCACCCAGCCAGACAAAAATATGTATGAATATGCCTTTGCTATGGTTCATAGTTGTCGCCTCAATACCTATTCTGATTTCCCAAAGCAGCACTGAACATCAAGGGGAAAAAGGTCACAAGCCACGAAAGGCAGTTTCAGAAGGGCAGAGAGAACCTCATCATTTGGGTTTTTTTGGTAAGGCAGATAGCGATCCTCAGCACAGTGTCCCAGATACAGCTAGATTATTGTACTTATTATAGGGGTAACAAAAAACCCCCACCCCAAACCCCAAACCAGTCAGTTCCCTACAGAGCAATCCTGCTTAGCAGAGGCTTTCCCCCAGCCACATACCCCCACGGATCACCATCCCTGCTCCATCTGGCTGCTTCTTCAGCCTTATGACGACTCTCCCAAATCTGGGGTGCTCCGTGGCAACCTCACCTAGAAAGCAGGTTCCTTTCTGCTTTAGTTTCTCTTTTCAAATTAGACTCTTTGAATGCTTTCCTAAAGCTCCTTTCCAAAACAAAGAAGGAGGAGATGTGAAGCTCATACCTAAAACCAAGGGGCATCAACACAAATCCACCGGGTGCAATTAGGCAGACTGAGAACTGAACAACTTTTTGTATCCACTGCTATATGTAATTCCTTGCTTTGGCAGTAAGAACCAGACATTGTTAGGTTCATTTTAAAATGTGTTGTTGCCTCTTCCACAAGATGGAGTGCAGTGGTATCATCTGAGGATTTTCAAATTGAATCAACGTATCATGTCTCCCCTATGCTAGAAAAAGCCTTTAAAGACTTCAGCTAACCACAGCAAAACAAATCAGAAGCCCCAGTGGGGCAGTTTCTCACTGGTTAGTTATGCTTATTTCAGATGGGAGGAGTTCAGAGTGCATCCCAAAAAACAAAGAGAGCCCACAGGTTTTTTTCTTTCTACGCTCAAAATGAGCAGTAGAACTTAACAGCGGTTTTCCTCTGATGGGAAATTACAACAAAAAAGTGCTCACACCCACTTGTTAAAGAAGATGTAAGAATAATTTTACTTGGTCAAGAATTTTTAAAGCAGCCAGAAAGAATTGCCTCCTCTCTGGATTTGCCTTGCGGTTCTCAACCATAGCCTTGCGGGTGCAGGGCAGCTGAACTCAGCCGAGAGTTGTACTTCTCAAAAGTCAAAGCAGTATCAGTGGATGCAGCTGCTAACATTCTGCTGGCATCCCACCAGCTTCATGCTGAAGAGATCCATTTGGGAGAACTAGAAGCTTCCTTATTCTCTTCTCTCATGTTCTGAGTTCACTGTGAGCAGTTGCAATCTGATGTAGAGACCTGTCAGCTGACAATCAGGTAAATGCAGTTTGAATAGGAAAAGGGATTGTGAAAGACTCTTCCTGGTTCGGACATCAAGTTCTGTGATATAATATAGAGTTTTCGTATCAATTTACATCCTTGTACACCCATTTAATATGATACAGCAAGTCTTGCTAATAATACATATTTTAACTATCAAAATAAAACGACTAGATAAAACCACAGTAAGCTACCCTGAACCATGTAGACTTCGGCCTGAAATTACGATCCATTGCCTTGCACTTCTCAGCATCAGTAGACACCCTATCCCAGTTTGGAGGCGACACGGCTGCCAATACCACATGCTGTGTGATTTTAGCGTTGCAACTATATCCTATCTGGCAAATCTTCCTCCTTACTGAGTTAGCTATGTGGGCAATGAGGAGACATAAAGGCTTGTCTTAGTCCTTAAAAATCAGCCAGCACAACTCTATATAATCGAGACAGCGACTCTTAGCGATATTTTATATTAGTTTTCCCTTTATGTATGGAAGGGCCGCTATACCACCAAGCGCATATCATATTTATGTCCCTGCCTGGCAGAAGGCTTGGAGCTCCTCTGCATTTGTTAATCCTGCTTTCAGTATCTCTTTTACCTGGATTTTTAAAAGAGGTGTCTCCAACTTTACAGGAACAGCCTGCTCGGCGCTTGCCGGTGAGAAATGAACGGGGGCCGTGCAGAGCAGCTAAGCCCAGCCTAGGCCGCCCCTCTGCCCGCAGGTGCGGGGCACAGGACTCGGCCGGCTGCGGGGGCCGCTCCGCCGCGGACCGCCCGCCGCCACCGGGGGCCGCGGGCGCCGCTCGGCCGGAGCGTGCGCGCGCCCCCGGGAGGCGGAGCCGCGGCGCGGGCGGGCGGGGTTCGGCAGCGCTGCGGCGAGCGGGACGGGCGGCCGCGGGGAGAGGCTGCCGGCAAGCAGGGAGGCGCTGGCTCGCCCGCCTGCTCCTCGGTCCGGCGGTTCCGCGGCGCTGCCTGTGCAGCAGAGCCGCCGCCGAAGCAAATGGGGAGGCGGCGCTGAGCGGGCTGCTCTCCGGGGCGGGTCGGCAGCCGAGGGCAGCGGCGCGGCGGGCGAGCAATGCCCCTCACTTTTCTGCTTGCGCTGCCCTTCCTCCTCCTCCCGCTCCCGGCTTTGAAGCTTTTGTTTTCCCCGGCCGCCGCGATGGCAGGAAACTTCCCGGAGGGATGGGCTCCGGCCGGGCTTGTGCTGCGCTGGGCTCCGCAGGGCACCGGCCACGCCGTGAGGTGAGGCGAGGCGAGGAGAGGCGTTGCGCCGTGGCCGGCGCTGGATCCGCCCGCGGCAGTTCCGCGGGGCTTGGCTGCAGCTGCCCCTGATCCGGGGGGGGCGGTGGTCTGGGCGGCAGGAGGGGGTAGAGTTGTAACGGGGACCGCCGAGAGCCCCGCACGGTTATGCCGGTTCCCCCAGCCGGGGTCCCACGGCCGGGAGGGCGCTCCGGCCCCGGAGGGACCCGCAGGGGTCCTGCCGCGTTCCCCGCCCGCGCGGCCGTGCCCGTGGGCTAGGCCGGTCCGGGGATCGGCGCTCCGAGGAGGCTGCGTGGGCCCAGGGCGGCCGGGCGCCCGCTCTCCCGGCGGCGCCGCCGGAGCCGTTGGCGGGCGACGGTCAGCGGCGCGCGGACTCCGCGGCGGCTGAGGGGAGGCGGCGGGCGGGCGCTTCCCGGGGTGGCAGAGCGGGGCCCGGGGGCGGGAGTGCTGCCAGCCCCGGGTGGGCGCTCTCGGCCGCGTCCTGTGGCCGCGCGGGAGGCACGGCCGCCCGTCGGGCCGCGGGGCGCCTGTGGGGGGTTTCCTCCGGCTGCGGAGGCGGTGTGTGGGGGCTGCGCTTCCGGCTTGGGTTTCACCCCCGTGAGTTGGCCTCGTTCTTTGAAGCTCTCCAGCTGAATGCCGCCTCGCAGGTCACCGAGGGGGGGAGGCGCCCCTTCCTCCCTGAGGCGGGACGCTTCGTTAGGGGCACGGGGGGGCTGGCTGCTTTCTGTCCCCCGCTCTTCAGAGTCTTGACAGTGCAAAACTCTTGATCAGGAAGAACCTGCCGGTGTCTGGTACGGTGTGCGTGTCGCTCCTGATGCGGGGAGTCGCTCCTGGAAAAAAAAGAAGTGCCTCACTTAAGAAAATGAAAAACAATCGGTATTTTTTTAAACGAGTTTGTAATTTTTATTTGGGTGTTCCACACGGTTTTCTTCATACCTGATTTTTAAAAGTAAGATGATCCAGTGCAGGCTAATATATATAATAAAGTATATTATAAGGTTTTCCTTGTAGATCAGTGAAAACACAAACAATGGATTTGCATAAAGATACAGGTAACGTACACATTTGAAATGGTCAGATAGCTGGCACATTAGATTCATGACCAAGAGGATTGTTAAATAAAATTGTTTATCCTTACTGAAAACAGGAATTCTTAAACAGTGGCAAATAGGTTTTGCACACTGCATTTTCTGTGGGACATCTTACACATTCTGACATTAGAGCAAAGGCGGCAGAGGCGTCGGATTATGAAAGGGACAGTTTTAAATAGAACGTTTCTAGAGATCTGAAATTGTAAAGATTTCAAAGAGTATTGATAACACAGCCGTGTATTGTCAGTTCTCAAATGTACTTTTACTGTTGTTTTTGCGCAGTTATCTATTGTGAAAATGTATTTGCCAACATTGCTGTAGCTACGTTTCCAGGATAACATAATAGATTCCCTAGTAATTATATTTTTAGTCTACAGAAGCAGAATTGGTAATGACTAGTAATTAGAAAATAATAATTTCTGAATAACTTTCATTTGAAATATTTACTGCCAAATGATCAGCCCTCAGAAACTCAGCTTCTTACACTGTTTTGCATGACTCATTTACTTAGAGAGTGGCCTTACTGTAAGAGTGCATGTTAAACGTATAGAACTTTTTTTTTTAACTGAGAAAAGAAATGAGACTGTGGATACTAGTAGATGATATGCAAGGTCTGTCTGCTCAGAGGAAACAGGAAGAAGCCAAGATGAGCTCTACTGTTTCTAATTTTCTTCTTGTATACTACAATGTGTAGATGACTTTGGTCAGGTGATGCTGATCAGGCTATGCTCATATACTTCATTGCATGTGCTGCTTTTAAAGTCTTCCTCTAAGAGTAATAGCAGACAAAGCCTGGAGAGGCTATGACCACTTCTTTACCAGTTAATTAAATGTACCCAAGACCGTTCTCTCTGGTCCTGAAGCCAACTGGTACGGATTAGCCCTCGTCAATGCTGCTAAACTCTCCAGCCTTCCAGAAGGGGATAGCTGAATACAAGCTACTGGTTGGTACTGGCTCCTGGCCTGTGTTAAATCCAAAATCACGCCCAAGAATTGCGTGGGAGAGCTGTAGCTGGACTGGGTTAGAAGGATGCTGTGCTAGTCGGTAACAGTTCAGCGGTCTGCGTGACTGAGTGAGTTCCATTTCCTGGGAATGGTTCCTGGCATTGCTTGATTTACTTGTGTGGATGTAGTCTATCGGTAAGACTGAAAGTAGACTCTCTTAACTCTGTGCTCAATCATAGTGATCTAACTTCCCTGCATTGAGGTTCTTGGGCACTATAAAATGCTGCTTTTCATAGTCAGCTGCTTAGAACTGTCAGGGCTGCTTTTTCCTCTGCTTGTGCAGGTAGGTGAAGAGGGAGTAGGTGAAGGCTTGGTGGCTTTCCCACTTGCCCATAAGGGAGGGGTAAGCAGGATCAGGGAAAGGCTTACACGACTTGTTCTGCTTGTTTGGGAATGTACTCCCAGAGCAGTGCATGTCCATAAGCGATCCTGATGGCTAGATGTCAACACGTCCATGGCCTATGTTCTCATGCTGTTTTGCTACTTTCCTAATTATTTTTCTATAAGTAGCAAGTGGGGCAGAGCAAGTTTGGTTGTTTTTTTTTTAAGTGCTCTGAAGATTATTTACTTCTAGATGCCTGGAGAGATTACTAGTCTGTTAAAATTATTAGACTAGATGTTTAGAATAAATCATTGTGGACTCTCGCCATGCTTGCTGTCTTTTTTGTCACTGAAATTATGAACAAAGCCTGTGTACTTCATAACATTCTGTAAGCGTGTGTTTTGGTTCACATTTTTGCAGTATCTCACTGTTTGGTTCAATAATGAAATGGTGCGTGTGCATTGTGTTTTACGCTGTGCTTGCTTTTTGGGTATCGATATGTGTAGTTAATCTCACATAATAGTCTCATAAATAAATTTCAAAGCAATTCTAAAGGATGTCAGACTTAATTGTTACAAATGAAGAAAGTGAGGCAAGAGGAAGTGTAACTGTTTATCTAAGGAATCCTAGTCATAGGATCCAGAAGTAGAATCTCAGATTAAAAATTGATCTGTTGGGTTGCACTGCCTCTCATAGACTTATAAAATACTTTTAATAGAAAAGTGTATTTTTTTTCTCTGTATTTACTGGCAGCCGTTATTTTGCTAACCTAGCTAGTAGTGCAGTTTGAACTTAAGTAGGAAAATTGTTCAGTCACCTCCTTTCCAGTTGAGGATAACGCTTAGATACTTACCTAAACCTTACGTATGTGATGGGACTTAATAAACGCTTTAAAGTATTTTCCTGAACAGACAGCTTGTCTCAGTGAAATTCCAGTCGATTTCATTCAATGAAACCTCATAAAATACAAAACATTGAGACATTTCAACGTGTACTTCAGAAGAAAGGTGAGCTATCCTTTTCTTCTGCCTCTATTTAAAAGCACTGATTCAGTAAGGTATTTACACTTAGGCACATGTTGAAGTGTCTGAGGAGTCCCACTGGTCTGAATGGCACTTAGAGAAATCTTTTGCATAACTGTAACCTAATTTACCTCAATCTAGATGTATATTATACACAAGCTGCATTTAAAAGAATGTTGTTAAGACCACATAAGCACAGAAGTGTTTGGAAATTTAAAGCTTTGAAGTGGTGATGATGTAGCCTTTGGGAGCTGTGCTTGATACTATCGAGGATCCGATTTTTTTCAGAGCACTTAGCATCTCAAATTGGGCAACCAAAATTAGTGGATGGTTATGATTTTTGCATCTCTTCCTTGATTTTCTCCTCCTTGGAGTTACTAAAGCAAGGTTTGAATTGTGTTGATTAAATATGACATGGTGACACACTAATTTTGGAGAAAGCAAGGTTTTGAACAGTTGCTCATCTTGGTGAGCACTGGGCCTTCTAAAAGAAGCTGGATTCTGTGTGGATAAGTAGTATTTAGTCGCGTAGTTAAAGCCTATGTCATAGTCTTTAATTGCAGTTCTATAACTGCTACTTCTCAAGTCTTCAGAGCTTGACTTTCAAACCTTAATAGCATTCATTTTTTAACATAGTTTTTGGGTGTGTAATTTTCCCAGTGCTTTTTTTATCCCTAAAGCAAATGGAAGCAAAAGGAGTATTTTTTTCCCAGGGTATCTTTGATCACTTCCTATGTCCTTAGCAGAGTTAGAACCTCTAAATGCCAGTTCAGACTGTAACTGTCTGAGCTGTAGCAGTAGGTCGTGATCCATACGTGGATTGACAATGAAGGGAAATAGCATGTTTTATACATGGATTATGAAATGACCCACGTTATCTCATAGTTTTTATGTAATATAATATAGCTGACTTAAGGAGGATGGTGAAGCTTGGGGGCTTAGTCTCCATTCTGTTGTCCACAGGGCAGTGCTGTCTGGTGACTTTACTGTTGTTTTCCCTGCAATATTTTACTGACCTGTTTCTTCTGGGCCATCTTGTTGCTCAGCTGCTTCCTGCGTTTTTCTGCCAGATCCTTCTCTTGGTTGATTTCATATATCATTTCTGGTTGCTAGTCACTTTAGTTGGCCAGTCAGAATATCTTATCCTAGTCTGGTTTGCAGCCCTCTAGTTGCATGGGTCAGGTCAGCTGGCCAAGCAGATCAGGTCAAGAAAGCAAAGGGGAAACAGGCTTTCAGATCCAGCACTCAGATTTAACAAGCTGTGGTAAAGGAATAATCGCTGTTATAGCCTAAGTGGGCTGAGGCTGGAGCATAGAACTGCAGAATAATTGAGATTGGAAGAGACGTCAGGAGGTCATGCGGGCCAACACTCTGCTCAGTGCTGAGCCAGATTGAAAGTTGAGGTTGCTTAGGATCATGCCCACTTGAGTTTTGAATGTCCCCAAGGATGGAGATTCTGCAGCCTCTGTGAGTAACCTGTTCCCGTGTTTGACCATTCTCACTATGATTTTTTTTTTTCATAAGGCCTAATTGAAGTTACCCATACTGTAGCTTGTGTGTATTGTCCTTTGTCCTTTGCTGTGAACCTCCAAGAAGAATCTGGTTCTTGTACTCATTAAAAACAACAGATTTTTTTTCAGATGCTTAATAACACACTTTCTGTCAGTAATATATATAACTTTTGCCAAACACGTAAAAAACAATCCTCTTCCAGCCAGTCTTGCAGACCTTATTCAATAGCATGCTGATCAAATCAGTTGAATTACTTCTTTTTTTTTTATGTGGGCAAGATAAAAATCTTTTGCTAGCCTTGCTTTTTGAAACAGATGAGATGTTTGAAATTTCTCCTTTCTTGCTCCCACATGGTCATGCATTGTATTTTCCAGCAGGCACCTGCCTCATTATGTGCAGTGAATGGATGCTGGTGGTTTAGGAGGTAAATCTATGCCTTCAATCTGAGCTTCTGAAAGCTAGCTATCTAGTCCTGTGATTTTTTTCAACCTCATTAGGTGTATGGACTCCTGCATAGCAAATTTAAACCCACTGACAATAGGCTACCTTTCAGGGATCTGTTAGAAATAATGTGCAGAGGACTATGGTGACACTGAGGTAGTCTCAGCTAACCTTCCAGGCACTTGTACAGTCAATGGAGAAAAATAAGCTTGTCCAGAAAGTTGTTTATCCCACCTATGGCTGAATTACTTGCTCAGTGTCTCTCTGCTTTGTATCCTGAGAATCTCAATGACTCGTCTTGCTATCCAGCTTTTAGGACAGCTACATTTAGGCAAGGTTAATCCTTAGTAAGCACCTTTGCAGTCCTTTGTTTTCTTGTCATTATTCAATATATGGTCACATGCCTTATTTACAACCCATTCTGAATGCTTAATAATTAACTTTAATGTGTGTTTCTTCTGTGGTGGTGTTCATCCCTATAATATCTCGGTTCTTTAGGAACATTAAATTATCTTCATTACCTCACTATCTTGTGCAAGCAATCTCCTCCTTTTAAAAACAGGAAAAAGGAAAAAAGTGATAGGAAAAAGTTCACAAATGAGGCATTCAGTTTGGGTTGCTTTGAGCATGGGGGGAAAACTTTGCAACAAAGGGGGAGAAAAAGCATGTATTTTTGATGCAAATTGCAAAATAATAATCCTGTCTTTCTAAAGCTGTCTTAGCTAGAACTTCAAAACCTGATACTACTTAGAAATGGTTATTGCTACAAGTTTTCTGCATCAGTAGTGTAATTCACAAAATTATCCCTTTTAAAGGATTGTACAAGGTTCATTGTGTATAATGATAGAAAAGAGAGTATGATATCTTATGAAAAAGAGACAACTTTTTTTTGTCAAAGACTTGAAAATTTGAAAACACATGATATTATATGTTGATTAAATTCTTATCTTCAGTAGATAATACTCCAACAAGCCTTTTATTACTTGATCATTTTGATTTAGTCTCTTCTGTCAGTTGTAACTTCTGAATTTTCTCTAGATGTTTTTCTTACGTGACATTTGTGGATGTATTTAGAAATACCTGCACGTAATATATTCATGATACTTTGATTCCTGTATCACTAACTGTGTGTGTATATGCTTTTGCATATATAAACTCCAAAGTGCAGATAATGATTTCAAACTGTATTTGTATCCAAATTTCCTGTGCTTCCTCTTACTACCAAAATGATTTTAAGAAACAAAAGTAAAAAATCTCCAAACCAAAATCCAGACTTCCCACATCTAGCCAAAGGCATGCCGTGAAACATCGAAGGAAGATGTGCGTTATGTTTGCACTTCCATTCTCTCAAAAATGCACACTGGTACCCCAGACCTTTGTATGCTTGTATTGAGTACTCTGGAAAAATTTATGTGTGGCCTGGAGAGGAACTACCTGTTTATTTTTGGAGCAAAATCAACTGAGTAGCAGTGGGGCCTCCCACCTCTTACCTTATTTCTGATTTGAAGGGTTCATGAGTTGGTAGAGCTGAGAAGTTAATTCCATCCTTCACGCTACTCAATTCATTCAGCATGTCTGCTCAGGCTCCAAGTGTGTCATTTATGATAAGGAGGTGACATTTGAAAGAAATTTGGCAATATTTAATACTGACTCATAAAGGCACGTTCAGAGTATTTATAATGGGAAGAGGTTGTACTATGCCTTACTGGTACTGGGACATCTGCATCTGCCAAAAGAAATTTCTGTTGCATTTATTGTGAGGATAGAGACGGGGCTGAGCACATTTGCTGACTGAAGTTAAGAGCATTTTCCCTTCCCTTTCCCTTCAATTTGGTAAGATAAGGCAAGTTCCGACTGCATTCATCTTTTCTGGAAATATCAAATCAAAGCATGAAATCTCAGGTAATAGCACTTTTGATGTTAAACTGCTAGATCCAAATGAACTGGGTTAAATGTGTGTTTTCAAGGCCACCACAAATGATAGACTTGAAAAAGTGTCTCCACGGTACACTGGCAATATGGTGATACACTTCGAGCTATTATAAGCAAGGCTGAAAATGTAATAGTCCCCTATTTTCTCTGGTTTCCCCACTGTTTTCAAAGTCTTATCTCTGTTCCTGGGTGTGCAGCTATTTGAATAATTAATCAGATTCTTCATTTCTTGATGACAATATAAATGAATACGAATTGGGCATTGGCTCAGGGACTGATCAGTCACTTTGGTGGTCTTCCAAGATTTCACACTTCTAAAACAATGAGGAAGATGGATGATCTCGATTCCATTATGGTGTTTTGTGGCTCCCGGCAAGCTCCAGAGCACACTGAGGATCCCAGCATTTTAACTCCAGGAAGAGGGGGCCTGGTGAATCACTCCTGGGGTAGGCTGGTGACAGCCGTTGACAGGGCAATTTCTGTAGTTTTCTGAACGTGCAGGACTGTGGAATGCACCTATTAAGCATTATGCAGCTCTTATATAGCAGCATACATCTGAATCAGTTGTTCAGGCAGTACAGATGTATGCAGACCGATGTAGGTACGTAGAGGTTTGGAGATCGTGTACAGTACTGTTAAGACATAAGATAACTAAAATAAATATCTGAAATGGTTTGGATGAATTTGCTTTCCAGAAATGCATGTTCTGTCTGACTGCTGACTGAGTTTGTGATTACCTCAAAGCTGCGTTGAAATTAGGTGAGATCAGTCTCAGCCCTGGTAGGAAGAAAATGTGTGTGTGTGTGTAAAAACAGATGCTAATAAGGAAACAGACTTCCTTAGGGTCTTAAGTTGGGGCTTCATATTGATGATCACTTACTAAAGTTGCCAGACATTGCCAAAAGGCCTACCCAGTTCACTACTTAGCCGGTCTGGGGACTGCAACACCACTGTGTTCTAAGTATTTCAAAGAGCTGTTGTCTACATTGTGAAAAAGATTAAACTCATTCTTTGAATATGTTTTCCGAAATGTATGTAATCAACTGTATGTATCAGTTGATTAACAGCCTGTTTCCTGAGAACTTGCTGTGGTCACTTACATAACATATATGTGATTGAACATATAAGTGATTTTAGACTAGTATTTATGAATTTGACCCATTTCTTCCCTCACCTGGGAGAAAAGACACAAAGAACTGTCATTGCTTCTGTCTGATATAGTCAGCCTGCTTCTTTCTTGGAACCAACCCCCACCAAAGCATCTAAGGAATGTTGGTTGTAGTCAACAGTCAGGTGGGACTTGTTTGAGGGAAGCATCAGCTGTCTAGAGTAAGTGCTACTGTATTTAGTACTTCCTAGAGGGATGCTAGCCAGTGAACAGCAGTGAGAAGCACTGCTTGGTTCCTCGCCTGATTTCTGAATGCTCAAATCTCTTCGGTTGCTGTCAGCAGGTCAGACAGTATGGACTTGTATGCCTATACAGTAGAGTCAGGCAAAGCTATGCAGGTTTATCACTGAAATGGTTGACTGCATGGCAAAATCATTCTGTGGATTAAAGACTGGCTTGCTGTTGATGGGTCTTTGTGAGATGTAGGCAATGAGGAGGTTGTTCCACTCTACATAACTGATTAATTTGGCTGTTAGATAAGAACTGAATTTCCTTTGGCAGATTGGAGTTTCCAAATTCAGGCAAAATGGTATACGGTTAAGATGCCTTCTGCCATTTTAAGTTCTATCCATTCAGCCGGGTGGTAGAAGGCCTGATGTTATCCAGCTTCATCTTAGCTTGGCTACGGCATTGGGGAATTGCTAGTTATCCTCCAGTCTCTGTATTGGCTTTCCTGAATGTTTTGGATTTGTGATTTTTATGCTCTTAGCAACGTTTAAATGTTGCTGTTGGGGACTGGATTTTTGTTTTAGTTTGTACAGATTATATTTATAGTTTTAGATGCAAAAACCTGAAAAGTAAGTATTTTTGAGACAAGCGGCTCTACTTTGTAATGTGATTAACTTTCATCGGGTTTTTTTGGCTGCCATTAATAGCATTCCATCCCAGGTCTTTCACATTACTTCTCTTAGAAAAGTCTTGAGAGAACAGATTGACCTTGTGCAGTTCTGAAGGCTCCTTCAGCTGTGCATGGTGGAACAAAGATGAGAGAAACATTTTCATTTCTGAAACTTTTGGTGGAAAATGATATACAAGATCTCTCCCTCTCAGAGCCAGGACGTAGGTCTTCAGCAGCTTTGCTTAGGGCTGCAGTGTCAGGAAAGAGATGCTATCGTAACACCTAGAAGTTGAAAAGACTGTGTGCCATTCTCAATTCAAGCCAGAGTGGGGAGAGTTTGCGTGTGTGTTAAGAACATTATTGCCTTTCCAGATTCATTTATACGCTCACTAATCATGATGACTGTATGCTGTTTAAAATATAAATGTTTTTGAGCCTATTTCCGGTGTACAGGAGGATATGGTTTGGGAATTTAGCTTTCTGCAGCCAGATGGATTATAGTGTTGCTAAGGAAACAGACTATAAATGAAGTGGTAGCTTAGTGTCCCTAGAACACCAGACTGCTTGAAGCTGGTATTTTAAACTCATTTAGGTGGGTAGATAAATTGATGATGCAATGAGAAGTTAATTTCCTGTATTTTACAGTTTGTTAATTTTCATTGCTTTGTTAGTATTTACAAAAGGTACCTTAAATTCCCACTCAGACCACCTGGTGTGTGGGTCACTGAACAAAAATTTGCTATTGAAATTAGAAAATAGACAAAAGCTGTACAGTAAAACAGATCCCAAAATAATCATTAAAATAATCATTAAAACTACTGCTCAGTGGATAGATAACGGTGTAACAAAGACCTGGCAGCAGTATGGTCCTACTGAAAAACTGGGACTAGGAAGTAAGATGAGGTTATTCAAAGTACATGGGAAAGAATAGAGCTACTATGGACCTGGTGAAGTTACAGATTTTGAACTTCATGTATAAGCTGTTTAACATCTATATTATACCTATTTGATTTACATATATGAAGTTGCTTAGAGCAAGTGAATTGAACTGCATTTTTGATAGTTGCTCTACCCAAGAAAAGACCTTGGCTCTTTTTTCTAATGCTTTTGCTGAAAATGTATCAGGTTTCCAAACCAGGGTTATTGACTGATACAACAGGATTTTTTTTTTTTTCTTCCCACAGAGAAGGGCAAGCATGGCTGAGCCATTCTAGCTAAGCATGTGGCTATAGGGATAAAGGCTTAAGTACGCTGAGCCCAGAGGACAGACAGCAACCACTGCCGTTGGTAAGATGGACTGACTGGACAAGGAAAAGGCAGGAAGAGTTCTGAACAGCCTGAAATACCTGCAAACCTCAGACTTAAAAGGGTATAGATAGGATGTGGATCTTCCCCCTCCCACTTCCCAAGGTCTCCAACGTAAGAGATAAAGTAATGTGCTTATTTCACATTGCTTGCTTTACTCATAAGTGCCTTGTGTTCCTGCAGTTAAAGTCCCTTCTTTGCAGCTTGATGGGCTTGGAAACTCTGAAATACTAGAGAAGGTAATGGTATCCATGTTCTCAGCATTCTGTGAGTTGTGGTTTAAGATAAAAGGAATGACTAGACTGTATCTAGATATGATATATTTAGAATTGCACCCACTTAAAAAAAATGGTGATAGCAGATACATGGCTAGTGAAGGGCAGCACAAAAACCTAACACAAGAGCCTGCTCTGCTGTTTTGAAGTTGTATCCCATGCATACGAGGGTGTAAATTCGAGCACGAGCAAATGATAACAACTTTATTCAGACATATTATTTATGGAGCATATCTACTCAAAATGAGACTGTCATGGACTGAATATGCATGAGTTTCACACGCTATCTTTGCTTAAGAAGGAAAGGAATAAAAGCAGGCTGGAAGGAGAACAGGCAATGGTTGAGTCTGTAGAGCTTCAGAAACTTGCCTTAGCTACTTCTGTAGCAAAAAGAGGAGATCTGAAAAGGTCTTTGTAAGACTGAAAATTATAAGAATTTGCCAAACAAAGATAGTTTGTGAGCTAAATATGAAATGGAAGGCCGAGGAAGTATTTAAAGTATATACAGGTGGTCGGTAGAATTGCCATTCTATGGTTCCTGAATTGAAATGAAACTGTTTTCAATAAAACACATTCTGGAAAGTGAGTCAGTGTTCCAGCAGTGTTAAAACCTCTTCAACGTGCAGCGTTTAAACTGTTATTTAGAGTACACTGGAGAGAACTGTTTCTGGTCTTTTCAGCCAGGTAGGCAACAGAGGTCATTGTGGAGATGGCATTAAGTACACTATAACCTTTCCCTCCATGTTTGTCATATGACTGGATTTGTTGCTTTGACGTGAGTACTGTGTCTACGTATGGATCAGGATCTGCCACTGCCTTATCACTGGAAACAGTAGCCAGGAGCAGACTACAGCTGTCGCAGTATGTAAATCATGACTTTTCCTCTTTAATTGGCCCTTTGCTGAGGGACTTTAGGGTTGAGCCAGTTTAATTGTTGTGGTGGCTGTTTGCTCCCTGAAGGGTGCCTTGCATCTTTCCTGGAAGTCTCTTTCTCATCTTCTGACGAACTGTATGCCCGTTGTGTGGTGGAAGGAGCTGTAGGACCTGTGAGGAAGCTGGCAACAAAGGGCACGCTGTGGATCAGATTAACTGTTGCTGCAAAGTGCCCAGAGGAAAGGGATAGCAGGAAGAAGACAGCAAGCCTGATGAAAATGTTCTGAAGGATTAATTGTGGCTCTTGGACTGTTGGTTGAAGCTGGATGAGAAATATTTTGAGGGAACTAAAGTAAATGTACCGTACTGTAGCCAGGTGTGCTGGAACAAGTCTTGTTAAAGTGATTTTTTTTTGTGTAAACAAAATAATGATGTATAAACAAACAGTTTTGGCTTTTATTGGAGAGATTTTGTAGAAATATGTTAAATTCAGCAAGATTTTCAATGGAAAAAACAATAATGATTTGATAGGCAAAAAATTCTATAGAAGTTACACTCGGAGCTGGCTGAAAGTAAAGGAGCTGCTAACAGAAGCTTGACTATTACATCTGGAGTAGGAAAGTGGTTTTGATAGAAATAAAGAGAAAATAATCAGAAGATTGGACAAAAATACTTAACTTTAAATCGGTCCCAGAGAAAGGCAGAAAAAAAATATTTTTATTGTCAGTCATGACATCCTAATACAGAATCCTTTAAAATGACCTGCAAACCTTCCCCAGTAATTTAAAATCTTTTTTTTTTTTTTTTTTCTTTCTTGGAAATATAGGAGGAACATCACTTCTGATTGTTTTACGTGTTTTTTGATGTCTTGTATTGAATATTGTTAATTTTAACATGAACGATATTTCAGGATTTATAAAGAGATTTATAAAGAGCACAGGGGCAAGAGTTTAATTTTCTGATTTCTTATGATGGATGTCATTACAACTTGTTTTCCTATAAATCTTGCCCATAACTTTCAGTTGTTACTGACTTTTGTGTGTTTCAGTGTTTTAAAAAAAATCTATACAAGTCTCTTGGTCTGAATTTTTCAGTGATTGCTGAGTAGTTGCAATCAAATTAGAAATTATGTGTTATGTTTGTTATAGATTATTTATTATATATAGAGTTATCCTGCATGCAAGATGATAAATTCCATCCAGTATTTTCTCAGCATCGGTTTCATATTGAAATTGAGACCAAATAAACTTCTCTGTAACTGAAGAAACACTTTGATATTATTTGCAAAATTAGTTAATTGAGCATACTTTATCAGCTTTTGGTTAAGTAGGGAAATATGATCTTGAGCTACCAAAGTGGAAGACAACATGAGTTAATGTGCGAGTTCTTCCTGGTGAGGTAGTACTTCTCTTTCTAGGTTTGGGGTTTTTTGGGTTGGTTTGTTTTGGGATTTTTTGGTGTTGTGGGGTTGGTGGTGGTTGTTGTTTGTTTGGGTTTTTTAAAATAATTACTTTTTTAAAATAGTCTGAAAATCCCTCACTTTTATTACTGAAGGAGCTTTTCCGTGGAAACAAGCCTTTCTTAAACATGAGGTTTGGGAACTGGGAACTGCCGTAACTCTATCCATGTGAGACATTTGATTTGGCCTACTATTTGTTTAACAGTTCCCAAGTAGCACAAAACCACTGAGTATTGCAAAAGCACTTCAATTAACTGTCAAGTTATTTGTAACAGGGAACTGTAAGGTACTTAAAAAGATTGTTCCTACAAAGGATTTGAATCCTTCAGTTGATAAGTGTATTTGTTTGCTTTGCATTGTTATAAAAAAAAAAAGGAAAAAAAATTGAAATAGCAATCTCTTGTATTAAAACAAAACTGTGTGCTTTAAAAATCACCAGATTGACTCATTTAAATATTTTTGGCTTGTAAATTTAATCAGTTTTTTTAGCTGTTTGTGATGCGTGTTCCAAGCCCTGCCTGTCACGTCTGTACAGAAATTGTTAGTGCCTTACTGCATAGGGTCTGAACGTCTGTAGTATGTCATCTCGCCCTGAGAGTTGTCATAGAATCATAGAATCATAGAATCATTGAGGTTGGAAAAGACCTCTAAGATCATCGAGTCCAACCATCGACCCAACACCACCATGTCCACTAAACCATGTCCCTAAGCGCCTCATCTACTCGTCTTTTAAATACCTCCAGGGATGGGGACTCCACCACTTCCCTGGGCAGCCTCTTCCAATGTTTCACCACTCTTTCAGTAAAGACATTTTTCCTCACATCCAATCTAAACCTCCCCTGTGCAACTTGAGGCCATTTCCTCTCGTCCTATCGCTTGTTACTTGGGAGAAGAGACCAACACCCACCTCGCTACAACCTCCTTTCAGGTAGTTGTAGAGAGCGATGAGGTCTCCCCTCAGCCTCCTTTTCTCCAGCCTAAACAGTCCCAGTTCCCTCAGCCGCTCCTCATAAGGCTTGTTCTCCAGACCCCTCACCAGCCTCGTTGCCCTTCTCTGGACACGCTCCAGCACCTCAACGTCCTTCTTGTAGTGAGGGGCCCCAAACTGAACACAGTATTGGAGGTGCGGCCTCACCAGTGCCGAGTACAGGGGCACGATCACTTCCCTACTCCTGCTGGCCACACTATTGCTGATACAGGCCAGGATGCCATTGGCCTTCTTGGCCGCCTGGGCACACTGCCGGCTCATGTTCAGCCGGCTGTCAACCAGCACCCCCAGGTCCTTTTCCGCCAGGCAGCTTTCCAGCCACTCTTCCCCAAGCCTGTAGCGCTGCATGGGGTTGTTGTGGCCGAAGTGCAGGACCCGGCACTTGTCCTTGTTGAACCTCATACAGTTGGCCTGGGCCCATCGATCCAGCTTGTCCAGGTCCCTCTGCAGAGCCTTCCTACCCTCGAGCGGATCAACGCTCCCGCCCAACTTGGTGTCGTCTGCAAACTTACTGAGGGTGCACTCGATCCCCTCATCCAGATCATTGATAAAGATATTGAACAAGACTGGCCCCAAAACTGAGCCCTGGGGAACACCGCTCGTGACCAGCCGCCAACTGGATGTAACTCCATTCACCACCACTCTCTGGGCCCGGCCGTCCAGCCAGTTTTTGACCCAGCGCAGAGTACACCTGTCTAAGCCGTGAGCCGCCAGCTTCTCTAGGAGAATGCTGTGGGAGACGGTGTCAAAGGCCTTGCTGAAGTCCAGGTAGACCACATCCACAGCCTTTCCCTCCTCCACTAGGCGGGTCACCTGGTCATAGAAGGAGATCAGGTTGGTAGAAGGAGATCAGGTTGGTAAATGGGAACTCTGAATTTAACTCTTTTTTTCAATCTCTAGTACGAACAGATTTCGAACTAGGATTGTTTCTCAGAAATGATTGCTGTCTTGAAAGTGTTATTTCAGTTGGCTGGCATGAGACAAAAATAATTCTGAAGCTATTAAAACAATTAGATGACATGGATAACTATTAAGTAGTTAGTTTATTTAGTCTCTGTTTCTATGTTATGAAAAATAAGTTACTATTGTAACATGTAGCTGATTTTTAATAGACTAATTTAAACTAACAACAAAGTATAGGGTAAATCTGGGGAAAAAAATCAAAGGAACACAAACTATTGTTAGAGTATTTTGTTGCATTAAGCATTTTATTTTTGTTTTTGGCTGAATAGAGATACTAATAAGTATTGAAAATACACACATACACACACATGCACATGTGTATATGTATAAGAAGAAAAGTGTCTAATATAAACACAGAAATAGGCATTTAAACTAAGTCTATGTTTAGTTCTCGGCTAAATCTTACCCTTTCAGCCTTTAAGTACTCTCAGAGCAGGATGCTGCAAGCAGCAGCCTTTCTGTTGCTGAAATACAGTCACCTCATTTAACTTGCTGCCAGCACCTTCTCTGTGAACCAAGTGCCAAGAAGTAAGATCCATAATATCTGTATTACAGCAGCAAGGCCCTTGGGCAGCAGCAGAATTTGGCTGTGGCATGAACTGAATCCCTGTGGGAAAAGCAGAATCAGGGCTGATCCCTTTGCTCTGGGAACTAAACCAAATCCCAGGAACCTACTGTGGGCAGCACACAGTGTGAAAATAATACAAATTCAGTCATTCTAATCACTTTTCCATTAGCATCCCTGCATCTTTCTATAAAAAGATGAATTTTTGTTAAAACCAATATTGTTTCAAAAAACCAGATATGTTTTGTGGGAGAGGCAGCTCAATACATTCCATCAATATAGAATGCTGTCGATGATGGGGTTACCATTTTTATAAGATGAATTTTGTAAGCCCTTGCATTCTGGTAGAAGTTAGTGTGCTAATGGCTGTTGTTAAAACTACTGACGAGTAAGAAAATCCATCTTTCTTAGATCAGGTTCAAGACCATCTAAGGAACCTGAAGGTGCACAAGTCCATGGGACCTGATGAGATGCATTCATGGGTCCTGAGGGAACTGGCGGATGAAGTTGCTAAGCCACTATCCATCATATTTGAGAAGTCATGGCAGTCCGGTGAGGTTCCCAGTGACTGGAAAAGGGGAAACACAACCCCCATCTTTAAAAAGGGAAAAAAGGAAGAGCCGGGGAACTACAGGCCAGTCAGTCTCACCACTGTGCCTGGCAAGATTGTGGAGCAGATCCTCCTGGAAACTATGCTAAGGCACATGGAAGACAGGGAGGTGATTGGTGACAGCCAACATGGCTTCACTAAGGGGAAATCATGCCTGACAAATTTGGTGGCCTTCTACGATGGGGTTACAGCATTGGTGGATAAGGGAAGAGCAACTGACGCCATCTACCTGAACTTGTGCAAAGCATTTGGCGCTGTCCCGCACAACATCCTTGTCTCTAAATTGGAGAGACATGGATTTGACGGATGGACCACTTGGTGTATAAGGAATTGGCTGGATGGTCGCACTCAAAGCGTTGCGGTCAACGGCTCGATGTCCAAGTGGAGACCAGGGACAAGTGGCGTTCCTCCGGGGCTGGTATTGGGACCGGTGCTGTTTAACATCTTTGTTGGTGACATGGACAGTGGGATCAAGTGCACCCTCAGCAAGTTTGCCGACGACACCAAGCTGTGTGGTGCGGTCGACATTCTGGAGGGAAGGGCTGCCATCCAGAGGGACCTTGACAGGCTTGAGAGATGGGCCCGTGCGAACCTCATGAAGTTGAACAAGGCCAAGTGCAAGGTCCTGCACATGGGTCAGGGCAATCCCAAGCACAAACACAGGCTGGGCGGAGAATGGCTTGAGAGCAGCCCTGAGGAGAAGGACTTGGGGGTGTTGGTTGATGAGAAGCTCAATGTGACCTGGCAATATGCGCTTGCAGCCCAGAAATCCAACCGTATCCTGGGCTGCATTAAAAGAAGCATGACCAGCAGGTCGAGGGAGGTGATTCTGCCCCTCTGCTCTGGTCAGACCTCACCTGGAGTACTGTGCTCAACTCTGGCGCCCCCAACATAAGAAGGACATGGACCTGTTGGAGCGAGTCCAGAGGAGGGCCACAAAGATGATCAGGGGGCTGGAACACCTCTCCTATGAAGACAGGCTGAGAGAGTTGGGGTTGTTCAGCCTGGGGAAGAGAAGGCTCTGGGGAGACCTTACAGCAGCCTTCCAGTACCTGAAGGGGGCCTGCAAGAAAGCTGGAGAGGGACTTTTTCCAAGGGCATGTAGTGATAGGACAAGGGGTAATGGTTTTAAACTGAAAGAGGGTAGATTTAGATTAGATGTAAGGAAGAAATTCTTCACTATGAAGGTGGTGAGGCACTGGACCAGGTTGCCCAGAGAAGCTGTGGATGCCCCCTCCCTGGAAGTGTTCAAGGCCAGGTTGGATGGGGCTTTGAGCAACCTGGTCTAGTGGAAGATGTCCCTGCCCATGGCAGGGGGATTGGAACCAGATGATCTTTAAGGTCCCTTCCAATACAAACCATTCTATGATCTTCCTCTGTTTTTAGCAGAAAGCAGTGCAATAGTGTATGTTGGGTGTACTGGGGCACTACAAAGGAGGTAAGAGTGATGTAATACAAGGAGCCTTTAGATCTTTAGCTTGTGGTATATAAAGGTGAAACATCTTCACAGAACTCAATCTTCTGTTCAGAGAACATACTGGAGAAATTGCTCGAGTTGAAAAGCCAAAATATCCGTAGGACAGCTCTGTTAAAGCTTTCTGACTTGAAGCAGGCTTCTTCACTTGCCTATTATCTTCTGATAGACTGACTTTTTGGTGAAGAAAGGAAGCTTTCAGTATTTCAGTTTATTTTTACCCATGGTTTGACTTAATATCCCAAGAAAATGTTAAGAAAAATTGCTAAAAAGTGGCTGTGGACTAGGTGCAACTAGATGTAGAGAGCTGTCAGTAAAGTATTTAACAACAGTTATGACTCATTTGAAAAGCAATGGTATACTGAAAACATTTCATAATATTTTTGAGACCTTCTCTAGCCTGTTGCTAAGTCTTTAACATAATTTGAATGCTTATGGGAAACATTTTTAAGTTTAATGGTGTTTAAGATCTTTGTGATTTTAGTTCTGCTATTTCATTTCTTTGGAAATGACAGTTCATGGTTTGGGGAATCGAAATGGACCTAATAAGATGCATATTCCTCTAAGATCATCAGGAATTACAAGTTTTGCACCGTTCTCGCTTATGGCACAGCACTGTCTTGAATGTAAATACCTCTTAGTATCTAGGAGCCAAATCTAGATCTTATGCCTTGATCT
Source organism: Aptenodytes patagonicus (assembly GCF_965638725.1). Classification (NCBI taxonomy): domain Eukaryota; kingdom Metazoa; phylum Chordata; class Aves; order Sphenisciformes; family Spheniscidae; genus Aptenodytes; species Aptenodytes patagonicus. Next base: position 46,978,029 of record NC_134951.1, on the reverse strand, counting down.
GTGTACCCCAACATCTCACAGATTCAGGCCAGAAATGTGAAGCTTTTAAATTTGCTTGCCAGGGTCTGTTTTAGTCCATATCAATCCTTCTGCTTGAGGACTGGGGAACTGGGTTCAGGAATGAGTGAGTGAATGAGGAAGAGGTCAGGACTACCCTTTCAGTAGCTCTGCCAGCTCTAAATGCTGGTATCTTCAAGGTTGTAATTCCACAATTAGAGCTCTTTGCAGGTACAGGAATCCTTGCATTCAGATTTCATTGCAGGATGGTGAAGGGTTACAGAGCTTTTCCCCTCTGTTCTTACAAAAAAGCCTGACTAAGCATTTATAATGGGGGGTAAAAAAGGAATGTCGTTTGGAAACGGTGTTAACCCCTGATCGCCAACAGAAAACTACCCAAAGTAATCTCACCCAGTTATAAGAGCAAGCTCTTCAAGGTACTCAAATTCAGTAAAATTTTCCAAATCGACTTCAAAAAAGTGCTTTTATGTTTCCCCTTCTTGGAGGCTTGAAGTGGAAGAACTTCCTAGTTTATGGTGATGTTTTGGATGCTTTTCTATATCGGTTTTAAAGGTACTTTTAATGAGAGTTGGAAATACTTTCTATAAACACATAAGTAGAGAAAAAAAATGGTTCTTATGTCAGAGAATGTGCTTGTCTGGTGGGAAGATTTGACAGATCGTTGCTGTATTTAATCCGTCCAAGTTCCTGGCAGAGTCTTCTGCCTGCTGGCAAACGTATTTGCTTCTTTGACACTTCAAAAAGCCTAAGAGGGAAGATTAACAGTTTATAATACTTATCTCACTAAAGAGGGAACAAACCAAGTGGTGAAAGCCTATAATAATCTAATGGCTACATTTTTATCTCTTACACATAACTAAATCTGAGACTTGTATTTTTCCTTCCCACCTTGTTCTGTGGAATAAACGTAAAGATCAAATTTTTGTGCTAATGGAAAATAATTTGTATTAATAGATTGTCAGGAAACTCTTTCAGACACTGACTTCCATTGTGGCTAACTAATGGATTTGTTCTGCAGAAGGCAGATTTCTCAGCAGTCGCCAGTCTGGCAAATCAGGCTGTATGTTTTGGGTGTTTGAAGTCCGCGTTAAGTTGGTTGCAAATACAGAAACTCAGCACTCGAATGGTTGGAGGAACCAGGAGGTTATGAGTGGTCTTGAAGTACAGTTTGTTCTTGTTGCTTCCCTTGTAGGAGGTCATTGTGAACTCAGTGGCTGGTTTGTCCTCCAACCGCCGTGTACAGCATTTATTTAGAAACTTGTTCCTGAAGGATCCTGACATCTTTTGCTCCAGTGTGGAGGTGACTTACAGATGTTCCAAAAGCTGCTTCTGGCAGAAATGAAAAGTTGTGTAGCCTTTTTAAAACCGGCATGTGAAAGTGTCTGTGTCCCACGTCTTTGTTCTTTTGATTTTTATATATAAACAATATTTATATATAAATTGGGTCACTGGGATCTTTTAGTGTGACATAAACTCAGCTTTCAAGGCTCACTGAAATTTTCTGGCTTCCTTCTGACAGTATATGGAAAAGCTACATTGAAAATTGATGTTCTCGGTTAACAACAGGTATGTCATGATGGAATATGCAGCTTTTTAGCTATGTTAGGCCCAGTTTACAGAAATTTTAACTACCTGAGGCATAATAGCATTGTGCTGATGGTTGATTGATACGAGAGCATGTAAAGGAAGTGCTGAGATCCTGCATTGAAACTTCCATGGTCTATTCTTCGTCTCTAGACCTGTTTTCTTGCCCATTGTTTTTCCGATACTATTACGCTGGTATCTTTGCCATTTGGGGAAAACTTATTCAGCTTCAGTAGCACCCTGTGGATTTAAATGACATTTTTTCTGTGAGGCTTTGGGGGTCTCCAGATCAGGAACCTGATGTTTAAGGCTAAGCATGTATTTTAATAGATCCAATAAGACTTACGGCAGCTAGGTGCTGTGTGCTTGTCTACAAATTAAATAAATGTATCTGAATGAGATCTAAAACAACTCCAGTCCTGGCAAATGTTAGTATTAAATGGTGAGATTCTTATGCTCCACAGGTGAGAGAGCTGAGGATCTCTTTGGCTTGATGAAACTTAGATGCCTTAGTCCTGCCTAAGGTCTATACCTTCTGCAAGAAAGGGGCATGTGATCTGCCTTTTGTCAGGAGACACAGCATATTCTACCTCTCCCAATAAAAATAAAGTTTTATTACAGGAAAAGCTTTGGCTGTTCTGATCTTGTCCTGCCTCGTGTGTAAATACGTCACCAACTTTTTTTTTTTTTTTTTGACAGGTTATTTGGAAAGGGAATACTTTGCTGAACAGAACAGCCCAAGATGTCTTATGATTCCTGCTCTTCATGGGAGCCTGTCTGGATTGGTATGCCCCTTTTTTTTTTTTTTTTTTTTTTTTTTAATTTGTCAAACTGACATGTAGTGATTGCATGTATAATCCAAAGGTCCACTTAAAATCTAGGAAGCCAAGCATTTAGGAAGCTTCCAACTTGTTAGTTGTATGTTAATAACTAGGCAGAGATTATGAATTAAAAGAGTGTTTTTTCAGTAATAATTTCAATGTTTACTTTTCTGCTAGGTACTACAGTATTCAGTTAGCTCTTCAACACGAATATGGTTAATATGACCATTGAACTAGTGGGAAAGTTAGAAGTCAGGGGGAATATTGTGACAGTACTAGAAATGAACCTAGAACTGCGCAAGTCCTTTCACATGATCTACAGATTGAGAACATGATTTTTCCCAAGAGCTAAGAAAATAGAATTATTCTTTACATTTTGCATATTTGTGGTTTAGAATACTAATAATGATTCCCATGGCTGACATTTCTTGACGGTTAATGGCTCTCTGAATTAAGGACAGAAGGAAATATCCTCAAGAGGTCAATTAGTTGTACGCAATGACCCAAAGCAGAGGTGGCTGTTTCCCGCAATACTTTCCTATGAAAATTGCCACAGTAGTGTTTATAGAGTGGAAGAAAGGAAAATTTCCTAAATTAAACTGATGTCTCTTGTGAATAGTTTTATGGGTCATCTACTCATGCAGTGTAGCTGATTAGTTTCAATTTAGGATATGTAAATAGGTATCAAAACTGAAAACTGCTAGTTACTTTTAGGAGGAACAGTTAGGTGAGTAAGAACATTGTCCCTGCTGATTTGTGCTCTCACTCATTCTTTGCACTGGCTTTAGCAGAAAGGATTCCATTGCAATACATTCCTGCCTCTGCTTAATGGCATAGGAAACAACGCTCGATTCGTATTGAGAGGGGAGTATGTCCCGGGCTTCTTTGTACAATAACGAGGTGTCAGAGACCACATACTTGAGTATTTTCTATCAACACATAATTTTTTTGAAAACAAAATAAGCCCATGGCCTTCACGTTTGTGGTTGACTTTATCCTTTTTCCCCTAAGAATATTTTGCTTTTTTAATGTTTTTTATGTTGCAAAAATTGTTTTTGCCAAAGTTTACCTTCAAAATAAAACCATTGATAGTAGCTATAAAGTGTGTAGAAACTTCCTATTTGTGACCACTTAAAACATCCCCAAGAAATAGGATCACTGTACCAGCCATTACTAGCTTCAGGTTTCTGAAGAATGATTTCTGTGTGCTGGACCAAATCTTGGTGCTGGGCAGTACTGAAAATATGCTTACTTTTAGCAGATAAATTTAATAAATCATTGAACAATTTGGCAGCTGTTCATAGCGTGTTCTGATCTGCATTAAACATAACTGTTGTTATGGTACTGTTATGTTCCCTGTTTTGTCTGTGTTGGAGTTGCTGGTTTTGACTGATGTTGGCTTTGCATATAAGATATAATCTTTTATTTCTGGTTGAGCATGTTATCCAAATTTTGAACGGAAACCTTTTAGCTTCAAAAGCTGTTAAAAACAGATGCCATAGTTCTAGCAATAATTATATTTGATGAATGAAATTTGTGTGGTATTTAGCTTTAAGTGTGTACTTCATTGAAATAATTGTGTCTATTATGTTCCATAAAAAGAAAGTTGCATATGAGTGAGAACCTTGCTTGAGAGAAAATGTGCATACCCAGTAATTTTCAGTACTGAAATGGAAAAAAGTGATTGTGTGAACCTTTTTTGCATCTGAAAAGAATCATTGAGAGTACATGTTCCAAAAGTGAGAATGCTGTGACAAAAAGGTATCTGCCTCTTGCTATGAGTACTTCGATCATCAATAAGCTTACCTATTTAAACTGCCAAAGCATGGTTGTCTTTTTACAAGCTATGTGATTACCATTCAGCAATGACTGTGGCTTTGAAATTACAGGATCTGACTCTGGCTTTGAAATTACAGGATCTGTCTTTCTCAAAGAGTGAGTGAGGACTGAAATGAAATTGCTGTGAAGTTATCTTACTGGTCCTGTTCTTTCAGCTTAAATTTCTATCCTTACATAATTTTGGGGAAGTTGGAAAGGTAGGAGGAGGGATGGAGGTGCGTGTTTAATAATCATGTGGATGCTTATGGTAGAAGGCCTTTAACTAGCAAAAAAAAAACCAACCCAAAAAACAAAACAAAAACAACTTATATATGTCTGCTACAGAAGGGATCCTCTTGAATTTATTGGCTGAAATGCCAGTCACTTTTACGAAGGATGATAGCCAAGAAAGAGCGTAACTAACTTGCCTGCAGATTAGATAAGTGTAACTGCAAAACACATTCGAGCATGCAGATTCAGTATGCTGTGCGCAGAGAGATTTCATACCTCAGAGTGATAAACAGAGTACAGAGAAGGGTGCTGCCTGGAAACCATCAATCAGGAAGCAATGAGCGCAGGAGCAACACTCAAGAATTTCTTTTTACCTGGGTTCCAAAGCCTGCAGTCCTCTTACTAGGTTAGGTGTCTTCTTCGCAACAGCTGATCACCGCTCACTCTTTTGTCCTTCTTGAAAAGAAGATATGGCTGATGACTTATGCAACAGCCAAATGGCTAATGCTCACTTCCCACTTCAAGCACTTGGCTAAGTCCAGGCAGCAGCTTGCATGAAGTCATTCTCCTCCTCTTCTCTTAACACTGTATAGAACAGCACACAAGCTTCACACTGAGGGGAGAAAGCACAAACCAGGAGGTAGCTATTTGCTTAGAGAGCTGGGATGGTGAGAGAGCATACATGAGATTATTTTTCTTAGTCACTTTTTCTGGGTGACTGAGCACTGGCTCCAGAGGTTGTGGAGTTTCCATCTTTGGAGATACTCAAAAGCCATCTAGACATGTTCCTGGGCAACTAGCTCTAGGTGGCCCTGCTTGAGCAGAGGGGTTGGACAAGATGATGTCCAGAGGTCCCTTCCAACCTCAACCATTCTGGGATTTTGTGGTTCCTTTGGCTTTTCCTATTCTTATATTATGAGAGACAGCAATCATTCACTTTCCCTGTGCCACTAATAATTCTGTAGACCTCTATGATACCTTTTTTCAGTCACTTTTGAATGGAGATCAGGCGGAGCAGAACTGAACATAGTACTGAAGATAAGAGGTGCCATGGCTGTGTATTGTAGCAGGTAGTGTATATAAATATACAGTGTATGTAGATAGCTCCTGCTTTTCTTCTCTGTTTCTTTGCTAACAATTCTGAACACTTGGCTGATGTTTTCATGGAGTAGACTATCAAAACTTGAAGATCTGTTTTTCTTCTGGATGGTAATCATTGGTTTAGCATCTGTTACTGTGCAGATAACTTTTTTCTATACATGCATAGCTTTACCTTTAGCAACACTGACTTTTATCTGTCAGCCTATTAGCTTGTCACTAACTGTCATGAGATCCCTCTGTACCTCTTTATAGTTGACCTTTGTTTTTATTAAATTGCTCTGAAAAAGAGTTCATGTTCATCATCAGCAAATGTTGTGGTTTCACATTTCCCTCTTCTCCCCTATAGGTTGAAGAGCTTGAACCCCAGTATAGATTTTCTTTGTAGGATCATTCTGGTGACCTTTTTTCATTGCAAAACTAACTGCTCCTTCTTTTGTTTCCTTTTTTAAACTAATTATTGTCTGTGAGAGGGCTTTATGTTTATCTAATGGCAGATTAGTTTCTTTTAGAGCCTTGGTGGAGAGACGTTGTCAAAAACAATCAGAAATGCAAAAGTTACCTTTGCTGGCTTATTGCTTACAGAGCTCTAAAAGATACTGCCCTGGGGATCTAATTTTCTGTACTTCATGATTTTAAATCCAGAATTATTTGTTGAATTTATGCTCTTTTGCAGTCCCTACAGAACACTACAACTTCCTTCCCTCTTCAGTGCTCTTGGCTTATGGAGTCATAAACCTCGGTGGAACTTTGGGTGAGATTTTCATGTTCATTGCTAAAATCCTTGCTTATTTTTTCTGGAAAGCTGTGTTAACCTTTCTGCTGCTGGTTACAGATTTTATTCTAACATACGTTAAAGACGACTAGTAAAGGAAAGGTTTATAAAGATAAAAGAAAGAAGAGTTTTGGCTACTATATATGCTTTAGCCTGTAATTAACATTGAGGCTTTCTCTAGAAGAGTTACTGTAAAATAAAAATGAAAGGTAGAGAATGGAGAGAAAAGGAAAATCTAGAATAAAGTTAACAGAATTTGGCATTTTTGCAAAATGTCAATGTACATAGCTTAGTATACTCTTGCTGAGTTTAACAGTCTTTGAAATATAATAGGATAAAATAGAAACTTATGACATTCCCTCCCATTCAAGCAGAAAGACCTCTAGAAAGTGGAATTTGTATGACTCAATGACATTAGAATATTTATAATAATATCCCTTCATGATACCACTGGAAAATTAAAGGAGACAGAGAGGTTAATCATTTGTCTTAGAAAAAAGGCAGTCTGGCCCTGGAAATCATCTAGCGATACTGAGCTTGCAGATAGGAAGGGAATAGCTTTGCTATGGAATGAGAGGAGCAGGTCATAGTGCTGATGTTTCTTGATGAATCCTTGGCAGCAGCCTGAGCAGGCTTGCATTTGGATCGCTAGAAGTCCAAACTGGGGACATAGGTTAGACTTTGTTGTCTTGCAGTTCATTTCTTTGTTGGTGAAGTATTATCCAGGGAAGAGTAAACTTTTGATCCTCCACGAAGCATGTGGTCCTTGTGTAAATTTGTAAAAGCATTCCTTCCTCCTTTCACTTTTGCCCAATGTTGATACCAATCAGAACCTGAATAAATACTGCGGGCAGGATTTGTGTTACCAAACATAAGCTTCTTGAGTTAGTAGCACAAACTTGTCACCATGTGCAGAGATGGAGGAAATGGATTGCCCTCTGAAGATGCCTATACCCCTCTTCTGACTAAAAACATGAAAACAGCCTTAAGTGACTGTTAGTCATCCAGAATGAATGAGGTGAATCCCACTTTGTTTCTGGCTGTGGTGATCTGTTTTTTAAAAGGTCATAGAATCCTTCTGGTTTCCAGCTTGATCAGATGCCAGCGTGCTCTGGGAGCATTTAATTTAATAGTCCAAGATAGAGGGAAGGAGTTCTATGAAGAGCTAGCACTGAAAAGGGGAGACAACTCTCAACTCCTCTGTGTTTTATTTGTCTGTAAGAACAGTACATGTAATAATACAATACATATAATAATAGTACAACAAGAGAGTACACGTAAACTATAAAAGGAAATGTTGCACTGTATCAGCATAACGATGAGGGAGGGAGTTCAGCAGAATGTATAAGAATTAGACTTACAGGGAAAAAGAGGGCACACACGGTTAAATTATGTGGGATACCAAGATGAATTAACGAAGACATGTCTAGACCAGTGAAAGCAGGAAAGCTTGCTGCAGGGGGAAGGGTTGTAGCGACTGAAGAAGAGTTAGTTTGCTGCACCTTGATAGGAATCAGTCACTAAATGAAACAAATTGAGAAATACTTTAATCCTGTGGACAAGTTATTTAATAATTAATAACAGGTTAGGATGTTTTACATGTTTTTCCTGAGGCATCTGCTGCTGATGAGTGACATAGAACCAAGGATTCTGTATTATGTAGGATAGCTCAGACAGGTAGGCTTTTCAGTGCTTACCAAACAGGCAGATAGGTGATGCTGATATTGTTTAAGCTGTTTGGAAATGTTATTAAAGTTTCCAGCTGTGGGCAGTTTAAAAACAAAATCATGAAGTTAGTTTTATGAAATGTAAATAAAGATACTGATTGGATTTATTCACTCTTAATCAGTAAAGTTTGTTTTCAAACACAAAAGTTTTCCAGTCCTGGTTATAGTAGAAAAAAGCTTGGTGAGTTGAGAGTATTGTACAGTATCGGCAAGACTACAGGAACAGGATCTATAAGAAAAAGACCAAATATTACGAGACTGTGACTGGTGCTTAAGTAAATTGTGTCAACCTAAAGTGTAAGTATGTATTAAGGGTCCTTTTGTCATTAAGGAAAGCGGAGCAACTGTTTGGTTCTCATTGGTTTCAGAGAGTCTTACTTTGTTTCTTTAAATTTCTTTCTTCTTTTTCAGACAGAAATACTGGCATGAATTTAAGAATTTTGATGCTTTCAGACGTTGAATTTTGATTTGTTAAATGACCAGGAATAAGATACTGCCTGAACAAGATGAAATGCCTTGAAGACCTTTGGTTCTGCTTTCATTTCTCCTGAAGCAATGGTTTTCTCAGCAATGTTGACGCTGGCCCACTCTGGGACCTCAAATGCTACTTTTATTGTTTATGAAAATGCCTATACGAATTTTACCACTCCCCAGTTCATGCTTCGTAGTGGCACAACACAGCCATTGAGATATAGTTCAGGTGCCGTGCTCACCACTGAGAGAAGTACTTTTCTGGTAAATGCTACAGCTATCCTGCCATCGCAAGAAGTTTTCAGGAGCTTGAGTTTGCCACTCCAGATCATTCTTTCTGCTGCTATGATATTTATCCTGTTGGTTTCTTTCCTTGGAAACTTTGTTGTCTGCCTCATGGTGTACCAGAAGGCAGCTATGCGATCTGCAATTAACATCCTCTTAGCAAGCCTGGCTTTTGCAGACATGCTGCTGGCAGTGCTGAACATGCCTTTTGCTCTGGTAACAATCATTACCACTCAGTGGATTTTTGGGGATATATTCTGCAGAGTCTCTGCCATGTTCTTCTGGCTTTTTGTCATAGAGGGGGTAGCCATTCTTCTTATTATTAGTATTGACCGATTTCTTATCATAGTTCAGAGGCAAGATAAACTGAACCCTTACCGTGCAAAGATTCTCATTGTGATTTCCTGGGCAGCATCCTTTGTTGTTGCTTTTCCATTATCAGTAGGGAATCCTAATCTGCAGATACCCTCAAGAGCACCTCAGTGTGTTTTTGGCTACACTACAAGCCCAGGTTACCGGGCCTACGTGATAGTTATCTTGCTAATTTCTTTTTTTATTCCATTCCTGGTAATGCTGTATTCTTTTATGGGCATACTCAACACTGTCCGCCACAATGCAGTTCGTATCCATAGCCACCCTGATAGCATATGCCTCAGCCAGGCCAGCAAACTTGGTCTCATGAGCTTACAGAGACCTTTTCAGATGAATATTGATATGAGCTTTAAAACTCGTGCCTTCACAACCATCTTGATTTTGTTCCTTGTCTTCATAGTCTGTTGGGCGCCCTTCACCACTTACAGCCTTATTGCCACATTCAACAGCCACTTCTACTACAAGCACAACTTTTTTGAGATAAGCACTTGGCTCCTTTGGCTCTGCTACCTCAAGTCTGCACTGAACCCACTGATTTACTACTGGAGGATTAAGAAGTTTCATGATGCATGCTTGGACTTGATGCCCAAATACTTCAAGTTTTTGCCACAGCTACCTGGCCATACAAGGCGGCGCATTCGACCCAGTGCCATCTATGTGTGTGGGGAGCATCGGTCGGTAGTGTGAAGCTGCGGTTGTTTGACAATGATTGTTATTTTCTGGGATTATTTGTTTTTAGGCTTTAGGTTGAATTTTGTTTTGTTTAGTATGGCTTCTTCAGTGTGGCCATATCTTATAACTTGATTAAATTTTCCAGTACTCTGTGCAATTTTGGGAGGAAAGGTAGAGGGAGGGAGGGAGGGAAAGTGATTGGTTATAGTTGGGTTTACTACCAGAATACAATGTAAACAAAATAACAAATGTTACCTCTAGGATTCCATGGAAATCCATTCTTTTAAATGAAAACTACATTTGTAACATTTTGTCAGGTTTATGCTTACTAGGCCTGCAATTGCATCTAATTGTAGGGACTTTTTATGCTGCTAAGATACAGTATATTTAGTTGGTGTAATTTTTCTGAAAAATGTTGCTGCTGTCTGCCAATATATTAGCCAAAAAGTCTCATTAGATTACTTCTATTTAATTTTAACAATATTTCAGAAGTTTTCATGGTGACACTTTTTTCTTTTTTTAATATTTCCATTAATATTTTTGTGCACTTTACAAAATTTACTATAGAATTTGTTCATTGGAATATTTTGTTCTGTATTGAAAGGGTATTATTGTTTGTTGGTGAATTTCAATGAAAGACCCATGTAAGCTCTAGGAGGGCAATTTATGTTGATATAGCTACACGTACAGTCATAGATTTGCTGTTTTTCTAACATTGATCAAAAGTAACATTAACTGCTCAGTTATCAGGGGAGTCGGAAGGAGAAAATGGAGGAACGAAAGGGAAAGAAAGCAATGAAAATAGCATGTCCCGAGGTTCAGGCTAACACAAGAGTTCATGTGAAAATTGTCACAGGGGGAAGGGTGGCTGTAGTTGTTACTTTAGGCTGTTACAAGCTATCCAAACCTGATGGTGTGCCTGAAAACCTATCTGAAATTGTGACTTTGGGCCTACAATTTACACTGTGTTGGTGTAATGCTGTTTCTGCTTGGAGCTCGTATAAGGCTAGGTGTGCTCTACACTGCTGAAACCATGCTGTCAGGTGTTCGTTGGGATAGAATTAGAAATAGTAGGGTAAACCAGCAAACAAATAGCACATGAGCCATAGTTGAGTCTAAGACTTAGTCTGCATAGTAATGACTGGGAAAAAAATCCTCAACTTGCTTGTTTTCCAGTTTAAGTATTAGACCGAAACCATAAACTGATAATAACAAATAACAGTGGGCCAGCAGAGTTTGCTGGGGATGTAAGTTAAACTCCCTTTTTCCCTCCGATACTACTTTACACTCATTTTTCGTTGCCCCTTTTCCTCTGTAGTGCCTGCTGCCTCAAGGGTTTACTCTGCTGTTCTCACCTATTAGGCATGAGCTTCTCTGCCTGAAATGCCAAACCACCTTTCTGATCAATGTCAGGCTGTCTCGGTACCTGCCTAGAAAGCAGAAAGGCAAAGGTTTTCCTTGATGATATCAATCCAGACTCAGATTTTTTTTTTTTTTTTTAATCAGCTAAATAAATATTTAATGTGAGGTAAGTAAAATTAAGACTTAGGTTTGGGTTTTGAAGTGAGATCCCCAGTTGCTCTGAGGCTGGGGAAGAATGCCTGCAGAATTTGTGTGTCCTTGCAGTGGGCTTTTTGGGGCTGTTTGTGACCAAGTACAGGAGGATTAATGTACAACATACTTATCAGCCAGGGCTAGGGTTTGGGTTTCTCTTGCTTCCATCTCTCATTTAGTACCCCAAAGCATGGGGACCTCTTCATTGTTCTTCTACCTGAGGAGCAAATAATAGCAATTTTATCTATTCTGCATAAATATTGAACTGAGTGTATGAAGGAAATGCCCTGTACTGTGTGGATGTCCAGGGACTGCTTGCTTCCTGAGGCCAACTAAACATTTACACCCCAGATTTTATTTAGGTCTTCAGTGAAGAACTAATTTAATAGTTATCTCTCTTCTTCTCATCAACAACTATCAGTAAAAGTGTTGGCAATATTTAAATTTTAGGAGTATAAAAGGAACAATTTTGAATTTAGTAATTACATTTTTTAAAAAAAGCTGCTAGCTGAGGTTGTGGATTACATGTAAAGGCACCCAGGCAGTGGCGATGTTGTTGATGTCCGTGCTTTCCATTCCTTGTCAACTTCACTGATGATGATGTGGATTTTTCTGATCAAAATGACAGGCAGTAAAGGAGTTCTGCTGTAAAACCAGAGTGTTTTAGTGTGTCTTTGCAGTATAGCTTTTATTTCTCAATTACATTTTCATTGATAGCAGAAGTTTATGACGTGGTTAGTATGGATTTTCTGTTTCAGAGCTGTCATGCCTGTTTATCTCTGAAAGCAGCAAAATTGTGCTTAGAGCTAATGTAATGGAGTGAGAGCATACACTGTCTAAGATGGCAGGAACAGGTATTTTTGCTGTCTTCCAGAGCTATAATGTAAGAGGTTTGAATGAATGTTGTAAAACATGGTAATTCAAGAAGGAAAGATGATGAGTAATACAGGAAAGTTAGTGAAATTACTTTCTCGAAGGGGGAGGGGAAAACATTTTGTGGGGATTTCATAATCTCCGATAAGTACTGGCTGTGAAGTAGAAATTGCAAATATCAAAGAAAGTTAATTTGTCTTGATAATTTAGTGTTTGTTTACACTGACTGTAACAGGGTTTCCCCTCAGAGCAGCATCTGCTGATACTTGGAGAAAAGAAACCCAAACTGTGTGGCCCAAATTCAGAGGTGACTTACATGGTGATACAGTATTCACGCTTACCAGGTTTTAGGGGTGACCAGAGCATACAGTGAACAAAAGGGTGTTCAAAAAAAGAGACAAGGTGGCACAGAAGTATCCCCAGGGTAATTACGTGTTTACAGAACCATTTGGGCTATTGTGTCTAATATACTGTCTTTAGAGCAGTGCCTTGATAATTACAGCTGAAGTCCTAGGACGGAGTTGAAGACTGCTAAACTGCTCAGTCTTGCTGTCTGTGATCCTGCCAAGATCAGCATAACCTTGCTAACATTTGTAATGTTAAAAACACAAACGTGTTGGCAGGATTGGGGCTACTGAGGCATTTTAGTGGGCTTGACCTTGACCAAGACCAAGGGTTTTAAAAACTGAAATTGATCCTTCTTGATTCTACTGGGGAATTACAAATTTTCTTCCTCTCCAGAAATGATACTCGTTACTAAGCTGTATTCCCTCATGTTACATTTTCAGAAATCTTTGGTATGGAGGACTGAAATGAATGTATTTTGAATTATGTTGCAGTTTAATTCATTCTGTCAAAGCATGCTGCTTACACAAGTCTCATTTGTATGAATATTGCTAAAATGATTCTTTTGTACTCAAAGTTGTGCATTTTTGACATTTCTTGTTACTCATGTAAAAATATTTATGTATATAGAGAAGAAAATTGTTTTGCCTCTTACTGCTTTCTGTTACTGTTTTTTTCACTTGTATGATTAATGCTTTCATATTTCCTTTTGTTTGGGCATAGGCATAAACAATTGCAAGATTTCAGTGGTCTTTCTGCAACCGTTTGAGATTTTTTTAATTCTCAAATCATTCAACAATGCCCTCCTTGAAAGAGATTTTGATTTATCTTTGTGTGAAAGCTAAAAATTCAGAGCACAAGTTTGTTGCGGTTGGAATGGTGAGGGATTTAAGTCCAGTTTTCCAGGAGCCACTACTTCGCCATTATGAACTGGTTTGATCTTTTTTTGAGGAGTAGTCATTTTCTGATGTGGAGAAGCCTTGAATTACTGTTTTAAAACAAGCTGTTAAGAAGAATGGCATTGTCTTTTCTGTACATATTACACCTGTGAAAATACCTGAGAAACAAAAAGCAAAAAGAAAGAATAAACATGAACATTCTCCAAAAATGTAGCAAAAGTCTATAGAATTGATCTATCTTTGTGCATTCACAGGTTTCTTGGATTTAATGCCCAACTTCATAGTTTCAAACACTTCGTTTTATCTGTATATTAAATAACAAAGATTGTTTGCCTGATTTAGATGGTTTTGTTTAAGCCAAAATGTTTCTTGTGCAAAGAATTTACAGAATGCTCTTTTCTGAGACATCGGGGTAGAGATGTGTCAATATATCTAAAACAAATGAAATAATATCCGGCAAAAGAGAGAGGAAGCCTGAAAAGAAAATAACTTGCCTAAAAATACTACCTGAACTGGGTGTTACACCTTTTAGCTAGGACTGAGTAATTAAGATCATCAGGCAGTGGTACTGCATGGCATGATTCATTTCAACACGACAGTGACCTTTATGATTCAAGTGCTGCATGTTCGTATGTGATGGATTATTCCCCATATTAGTAGAATGAAAAATGTTCAGCGTCTTGGCTGTTTTGGGGAAATTTTTCAGCCTGCTAATGATTTAGCAGAAATTCTGCTGGAGTAATTTCTCTAAATGATAAAGAGTCAAGGCATGTCCCTAAAGAGTGCCAGAGAGGGGATGGGTATTTCCAGTTGCTCGGGAAGGGCCTTGCTCAGCTGTCCACATGCCTAATTTTGAGACTCCTTCCTTGTACAACACTTGCAACAACCGCTTTTTCCTCCCTTCTCCTCTCCTGGTCCCCTCCACCTCCCCGAGGCAGTGCCTTCTGCGCTGCTGTGTTGCAGCAGGTATGATGGCGGCAGGAGACACTGGTGCTGATGGCAGGAGGAGGTGGAGGTGCCTGGAGAAGCTGTGGAGCCAGAAAGCACCTAGTGCCACTCCCTCCCATCTTGAGTACAGTTCGGACCATCTGTGACGGGCTGAGGGTGAGTTTTACCACCTTTGGTTGTAAGATTAGAGCTGACAGGGAAGAGCTGTTACAGGAGCACGTATATTCGCCTCTAGTGCTAGTGCAGGATTCTGGTTTTATCCCCAGTAGTGTTACAAGTTTTATTCCACCCCTGCCTTTTGGCAACTGAGCTACAACAGACTATAGCCAATTCATGGCTGAATAAGAATCCCTTAGCTGACCCTGTGTCTCCGTGAGTGCCCTGGGCATAGGACCTGCCGGTGAGCATCCACCAGAACAAAAGTTCCTACAGCTTGCTCTCAAACAAAAACGGCATTCATGAAGACAGTCGCAACTCGGCTCGGATACGAGGGAGAAGAGCCGTAGGTTGGTGGCTGCACTGTGTGATGGAGGAAAATGTGAGTTGTAATGGGTGATACTTCTGAAGTGCCCCTTACAGAGCTGATTTTTGTTTTTAAAATGGCAGTTACGGATACTTTATGCACAGAATATTGGGTTGTGTTCTGCTTTATTGTGTGACAGTGAATGCAGCTTGGTATAACAGTACTGCAGATAAGTGACATAGTATTCATAAATATCAAAGTAGAACTTGTTTTATTTTATTGTCGTGTTTAGATAACCAGCTTTGCTGATGTGTGGGTGCAGAACATAACGATAATGAGACATACTCCTTGTTTAATTGGTGCTCTGCCTTAGGTTACTGCAATTCAAATCTCTGTGGTTGACCTGAAATAAAATTAAGCCTGTTCACCAACAAGAGTAGGAGTTCCACTAACACTGCCCTGTCTGTTGAAAGAGAAGGTCTAGTGAAATAAATGACAATAATTCCTCCAAGAGTCAGTTAATCTGATCTCCAAAGGGGATGTAATCACTGCTGTGATAAATTTAACAGTGTCTCCTTTCGATTTACCGGGCCTAGGCTCTGTGTCGGAGACAGAGAGGAGATTTTGGTGGCTGAGGGTATTGCCTAAACACCTGGGATGGCAAGAGGGAGCCACTGAAGCTTACAGGAAAATCTCAGTGCTAGAGTATAGTTTAAGCCTTGCTGTTCTTTGGGGTGTCAGTGCCGTCTTTTTCTGAAAAAGTCACTCCTTTCAAAGGAAGAGAGATGATGAAGTGGCATCTCTTCCATCATCTCTTGCTTCTTTATTGACACTTTAACTGTGAGAATAGTAATTTTGAATTCGGTTCCCTGGACTTGGATTTCCTTCCCTTCCTCACTGGAGGAGATCTGAAGTTGTCATGTATCAGGCTGTACTGTGGTGTGTTCTAGAGGAGGTGAGAGATACCGTCAGTCCCTCCTGTGGACTCTTTCACACTTAATACTCCTTGGGCCAGAGAGAAAGAGTGAGCGTACTCATAAGAAAGTGGGAGGCTGTGCTCCAGCCACCATTTGATACAAGGTGGTGTAGAGTTCCGCATTTAGGCTATTGGGAGAGCAGCAGTGGAAGCCAGGTTCTCCTTGTCACATGCAATAACCACCCCGGCCCAGGTGTCTCTATCTTCCAGTGAATATTTAATTATTCTGTTCAAAGTGAAACAGCTTTTACAGGAGGGAGTGAGAGTGCCCTTTCTGTTCTTACCTCAGATTAGGTAATAATCCACTGATTAAAGCATTCAGGAGAGACTGTTTAAAATCCTCTGGGATCCTGAGAGGAACTGAAATCATATCTCCTTCCTAAATATATTCACCACTGAATTATTAGGTTAAGGGAGTGGTCTACCAAGACTTTTGGCTTAGTTTATGGGTTTTTTTTGCAGCCTTAGCTCTTGGTTGACCTCTGAAAATGCCTATGGGTGGACTTTCTCAGGTGATGTAGGTAATGCAAAGCCCATTTTGTAAATTCTCGTTTGAGATGGGCATTGCACTGTTCAGTGCTGTCAGTGCTGCAGCACTTCTGGACGTACGCAGAAGCAGATATATATGATGGGATACATCTGCGATCTTTTAGCTATCTATATCATAGACAGCTCCACTGATCACTTGAGGCTCCTTCACAGTCAGTGGAGATGAGTGGATGTTTTCAGATACGAAAGTTTACCTTCCAAAAGGAATGAGAGGAAGAGCCGGGAAAAGCCGGTGTCTCTCCACTGATTAAGAAGGAAACCTGGAGCGTTGGGAGATGCATGTTCTCAGTTGGTCAGATTAATCTCACCCCAAATCACTTAAGGAATTTTAATGTGGGAAACTTAGGCACCTATGAACGTTTGGGTCAAATGCAGATGAACAGGGCTTTAAGGCTCTACCTTTTGACTTTTTCTAAAGCATCTGAATCTACCTGAAATCTTTTTTGTGACTTCTGGTGATAACTGCACTGGAAAAATTACTGTGCATTTTAGAATTTGATTCACTTTTGCCAGTGCTCCTTTGTAGACAAGAGGCACGAGATACCTGCACTTTTAACCACGGTGTGGCTTTTCTCCTGCAAAAGTAAGTTGGCCTCAGTTTGGTCCAGTTTTTCTGAAGGAATTAGACCACTTTATTTCTGTGTGAGAGCTTCTACGCAGGGGTTTAGCGTTGTTTGATTAGAATGCATTACCTTTGTACCTTTAATTACTTGGTCTTTGATTTCTCATGCTCAGGTGTAGACAAGTCTTTATAAAGTCACTCCTAAAATGACCCAGCCTTCTAGCATGATTTTTAAAGTACTGGTAATTATTCCATTTCAGTTATTTCAAATTTAGAAATCCAGAAGTCATCATTCCATAGACTGAGCTGCTCTCCTATCTATTTTGTTAGACTAGATAGAGGGAGCAACATGAGATTTATAGGACTAAATGGAAAGTAAGAAAGAAGCCTAGGGACTCACTTGTGGGGGGCTGACTTTGCAGCCTACTAATTCGGGCAACTTGGAAACCTCAAAGATGGTCCTAACTGCCCAGGTGATTTCAGTTTTTGTTCAGTCATTAACTGATGTGAAATGCATCAGCAATCCCGTAAACGGAGGTGGGAGCTGAGGCTTCAAGTGTCCTGGTCTCCAGGCACCAGAATCCCGCTCAGTCCCGTGCACTCTTCTGGCCCCACAAAGCTTTCGCTGCTTCTTGCACCGTGCAGTGGCTACCAGGTAAGTGGTGGGAGAGGCAATGAGACCTCACTTTGCCTCTTCAGCAGCACGCGCTAACCATCAGGCTGAGAGATTAGTCCTTTTCCACGTGGCTGTGTTTTAAAGATGAGTTCTTTTTAGTTAGGTACCTGCCTTCCTCCAAATGGAATGGGGATGTAGGATTTCAGGTGGGTGCAGTGGGGGATGGAAGCCAGGACTTCAGCAGGAAGGTGTCAGTCCTGCCCAGCATTTCTACCGAGTGGCTCCATGCAGCTGCTTTCCTGTCGTGTGGGTGACCTGAGACAGCCTGCAGAGGCGGCTGACTTTCTCCGCTCACAGCACAGAGGATGTAGGTCCCTATCTCTGACCCTCTGAATGGGAGTCTGCAGGTCTTCTGGTGTCTCTCCGGTCCTTAACCCCTCTTCCTTACCATGCAACAGGAGTTCTTTTAACTAAAGCAAGTCCCTAAGGAAAAAGAAAAATTCAAAAAGCATTTTATATTTGAGGGTTTTTTTTTCCGACGTGCTTTTGTTAGGACAGTAATTAATTTGTGTGACTTATATTACACAGGAGGCCAGACTATATAACCACAGTAATTCTTTCTGGCTTTATTCTGAATGAGAGGCTGTTTCCACTTACATAAAACTTCACTTTATTAGTGCCATTGTCAAGGTGAGCCTGGGTATTGGTAGAAAGAATCTCAAACATAATTTAAGGGGTACAAAGAAATGGCCCTTTCAAGAGCATTACTAACCTTTGTAATTCATCTTAGGTCAACATTGGTGGTACTTGATTCTGGAAGACTGGCTTTTCTAATCAACTTTCTCAGAGGAATTCATTATCTGAAAACCTGTGACTAATGAAAGGTGTTTTGTTCTTTTGAAGTTCAAGCTAATTTCCATGAAGGTTACTATTACTAAGCAACAGATTCTGTGGAGTGTCTCCTGAGGGGCTGAAACTACAGTACGTACAAAAGTAAAGCAAAACACAGTGCAAAAAATGATGAAACCTTATCCCCAGACAGAGAGGCCACAAATAGTACCCTGTACAGGGCCTGTTTTGGAGTCCCCTTCCTTGAAAGCTGTTGTTTGACTAATGGAGAAACTCCCGTGGGTGCTAAAGATCAGCATAAACCGTATCACTGTCTACTGTGAACGTAAAGCAAGATTCAGCCTCTCCCCAAATGTAGAGATACACCACAGCATGACCAAGGGAAAAAGTCCCAAATATAATTCAGCATACTCAATTCTTTGGAGAAAACCAATCAGCTGTAATACATGTTGGCCATATTAAAAGAAGAATGGTTATTCTAGTTGTGAGGACAGAGTGAAATGAAATACAGGAGTGCTTTCTTAAGTCACAAAAGATGATGGCATCTTTTCTCCTATGCAGCTTTGTGTGAGAGTAGAAATATATATATGCAGCTTGCTTAAGTAAAAAAACACACCTGGCTATTCAGCTTTTTGAAGATAGAAATTTCACTCTGTCCTCTTACTTTGGCTTTACCCACTGGCTTTGCTAAATACAAGGTACAAATGATAGAGGGTAAAGGAAAAAAAACCCACAAAACCCACAATTACTTTCAATAATCTTTTGAATGTTTGAGTAAATTCCTTTGGTCTTGTCCTTTTTGTTTTTGTGTTCAGTTTGTGTAACTGTTTAAGTGATGCAATTTTTTAGCATAAAATTTGCATGAGGTGAATTTCAGTATTTGTTCAGTAAAGTTTATAAACTTTACAGAAATAAAAATGTCAATATCATACAACTAAACTCACTAATCATGGTATGTGTAGGATATGTACAATCTGGAAATAAGTAAAATGTTCTAAATATTTGAGTTAAATAATAAATATATCTGGTCATGAATGTCAGACTCCCAAAGGTACGGATAGAATGTCCAAAATCATTGTTAGCATAGAAATCTCCCTACCCCTCCAAATATTTTTTACTTGCTCTGATCATTCCAGTCACAGTTTCTTTTTAACACAGTTTTGGGGTTTTTTTCCCCCAATATACATATCTTCTGACGCTGCAAAGGAAAGATGTATTATTATCCACATTTTTATAAAGTGAGAAATGAGGCACAGGAGACATTAGTTTAATAAAAAGAAAGAATAAGTAAACAATCTCTAGTGAGATGCTTCCCTGTCCCTAGAGGTACTCGGTGTTGGCGGGTGTCTACACTCCCAAGCTACGTGAGGTCTGTTCTTTGGGCATGCCCAGGAGCAGCTGTGTCCTCATCTTGCTGTGCTGTAGGTGCCTTAGTCACACCAAAGCCCTGTCAGTGTCCAGGCATTTAATGCAACTCTTTTGCCTGCAGAGCTAATACAGTAACCTCATAACCACCCTTTTCCTCAAGAACCCAGGACTTTAATAAAACACGTGTATTAATTAAACAAGGACTTGAATTCAGGTCTCTCCCCTTCTAGAGAAAGCCTCTATAGCCATCGCACCCGATAGCGGTAACTTTTTGGACTAACAAGTACCTTAGTGCTATGTAGTGAATATCTTAGCAGTGTCCAGTAGTGCCCCAGGAATACTCTGCAGCTCGTGGTTGGGAGATTGTTCTGGGAGACACCCTATCACGTGAGAATGATGATGCCACCACAAAGCACTATTTCAATACTCAAACAGATAAATAACTTGCAAATAGAATTGGACTGACCTGGAATTGCAGATAAGGACTATGTTCAACTTCAGTTGAACTCAGTTCAGACCCGAAGTGGCTCAGACCTTTTCCAGCACACATTATATCTTGAACGTAAATTTTGTATGAGGGATTTTTTTTTTCCAGGTGACTGATTCTGAATGTTAAACCTTACCCAATTTAAAGGGATCTAGCTTTTAGAGAGGCCAGAGACCCATTTTTTTAGAATCAGTTTCCCCATGACTTCTCGGCGTGTGTAAATGAAGTAAAAATAGTGGGGGGAAAAAAATGGCTGGGAATCTGAACCCCTCCTATCTCTCCCATCCAGAGCTGTGTAGGAACTTTGCAGGTCAGTTTAAAGATCACCACTCCCTCTGTTGGATCTGCTTACGTTACATGTATCAAGTGACTGGATGGCTTTTAAAAATGAACGTACTGTTAGAAATAGGTTCTCTTCTTTTAATTATATCCTCATTTTATGTTGCAAGCTCTAAATCATTTTAAGCAGGAGTTTGGAATAAATAAGTTGCGGGAAGTTTGATTAATTGATTACAGAAAGTATTGCTTTCAGTCTTGCAGCAATTAAGATTTTACGGTGTTGCCATAGGTCAATTACATATCTGGATCAATGATTTTATTTAAGGGATTTGAGTCATAAATCTTCAGAAAATTACTGGGTTTTAAAATTTTGATACTAGCACTACTTTAAAATTTTGTGTTAGATTGACATAGAGCAGTTATTGTTTGTACTGGCTTCAGTACATTTTGTTACATCCCAAACTGTAAGGAACAAAGATAAGTTCAACAAAGAGAATTATTCTCAAGAATAATTTGGCATGGAAAATTTTGGGTTATGTTTCTGCGGTAGGTCTGAGCAGGCAGAGGTCCACAATCGGGTGCGACAAAGTGAAGATGCCAGAAAAATGTAGAGAAAAGTCTGAGTCACAAAGTTCAGATCCCATATGTGATACTCTCGTACTGGGTTGAGGTGGATTGAAATTGCTCAGAGGTAGAGCTTGTCAAAGCCTAGATTTCCTTTCTGTGGGAAATGCCGGCAGTTTGAGGGTGTTTTAATTTTGATTCAAAAGGCAAGTTAGAGGTTTCAAAATCCTCTCTACAAACAGAGAAACAATTCCTTTAGAAAAGCAGAAGGCTTCTGTTTTGATATTTCTTCAACAAAATGCTGCTATGTATCTCTGTTCCAGAGGCTCCCCGGACTATCCAGGATCCCAGGCAACCTCCAGAGAGTCGGACCAGGCTGTGGAGAAGTCTCGTTGTGAGAAGGAGCATCAGGAGGCTTAAACTCTTAAACTACCAACTCCCTAAATGCTTTTAGGGTCTCTGCTGCAAAGCCCTAGCCAAGCAGTCAAATCCCAGGTAAGCTGGGGCTCCAGAGACATGAAGCCCTTTACCTGTGTATCGGGGAAGCTGGAGACCCAATATCCTTAGCCTCACAGCGCCTTGCATCAGGGCCACCTAAAGCTGCAGACCCTGGACACCTTAGGTCGCCTAGCCCTGGACACGGTGAGGGACCCGTGGAGCTGCAGGCTTCGAGAAGTCTGCACTGCTAAATGGGCCAGGGCACAGTTGAGGCAACACGGTTGAACACAATCCTTGCTGTTAAATATTTAACATGATTAATTTTTCATGGGCCAATAAGCCTTCTCTCAAGTTAATACAGGACAGGGTCCATGCCATTTAGCAATTCAGGTATAGAGATTATATTTTAAAGGGAGACCTTAACTGGATGAATATGTCCTGAGCCATGCCATGTGGTGTGAGAGAGAAATCCCTGGTTTGTTTCATTTGCTTGTTTCATTCCTGACAGAAGCAGGGATTTAGGAATTCCTTCTAATTCCTACCAACTAGGGCAAGTTCTCATCTGCCAGTCCTTGAAACAGAGGGAAGGATCTCAATTTTTCATCCACTTACTGATCTATTTGCAGCTTATCCATCAACATTTGAAGACATGATATGCAGAAATTATGGGTTTTTTTTTAAAAAAAACCAGGTACCTAACATAGTTATTTTTCCCTAAGGAATCATAGAGCATTTGAAAAACTACCTTTTTCTCTAATGTATATATTACCTGTCATATGTTTTAATACAAAATGATATGTATTTAGAAAGGATGGCTTACAAACATGATTAGAAAATGCTTATGTCTTTAAATTATTCATTCCAGGTCATTCTATAGTGCCTCAGTCAATTTTTGAATGCTACTGGTGTTACATGAAAAACATCTCGGAAAAGTTTCAGATGTTTAAAATTTATTGGACTCTCTTTTCCATATCTTCACTTCCAAGGCTGGACCAGCTTTGTTACAGGGGGGCCAATTTTTGCTCTCATTATAGCAATTGTAAATGTGAAATAAATCCATTCATTTCAATATGGTTGCTCACAAGAGACTTTGTAATATAATCCTGCAGTATTTGGCTTTACTAGATCAGTACAGAACAGATCTCTGAAGGAGAAAGAGATTAAATTAAAATGCTGTTTAAAATTAATATTAAAATTGCATTATTTGTGTCCATTGTTCCAAGTGCTCTCATTTTGAAGTCTGGGGTGGAAGCAAATTCTGTGCATTCAGTTGAAGAGCAGGTATGTGTTAGGTTTTTTCCCTGGGCTTTTGCAGACACCAATATTAAAGGTATGAAACTCTCCTTTGCCCAGAGTTAAATATTTTTTTTGATGAGTGTACTTTTGGGAGGGATTTATCATGTGTGTATGTGTACTTCCACGTCGTTGTCATCATCACCATCATTGTCATCATCATTATCATCATCCATGTATGCTTACAAACCTATCCACAGAAAGCTCCCTATAATGAATGGTATAATTTGGAATTAATCTTCAAAGATAGATACAACCACAACAGAAAAGGGAAGGCTCTGCTGCTACACATTTCTTACTGCATTTCAGATATGTAAAAATAATGACAATGGGATGACTGTAGCCCTTTGTACTGCCCTTCCTCCCTGTTGGAGTGGCAAATGACAAAGCTGTCATTTGTGGTGCTGGAAAATGTGTATCTTGTCCCAAACAAGGTGGTACCATTTTAAAATGACCTGGTTTGCAAAACTCTAGTTATTTTGGGGTGGAGGGTGAAGCAGTCTTAATCATTATATCTTATCAATCATTATCATATAATATCATGATACAGGCACTGCTCTTTGAGCCCCTAGAGCCAGCCTTCTGATTGAGGGCTGACCTATACAGAGCGAGAAAAACAAGCATGCTTACAATATAACGTGTAAATATTTCAGACAAGGAAGTATAACGGCTCTTGTAGAGCACCAAGCCCTTGTATTTGCAATGCATTGGTGACCTGTATGTCATTTTTCTTATCCAGAATTCATTCAAATTGCTTAGTGAGCAAGTCTGGAGAAATCAAATTTTGACATTTTTTCCAATGAACTTATCCAAGCCAGTGGTATTTTAATTTAACTTATTTCCAGTCAAGGATATTTAATCATAGTCTCCCATATGAGCCATGCCTCAAACGATAAGATACCCCGCTGAGCTCATAGTGCAATAGGAAACCTTGGTTTACTTGACTCAAAACAAATTTGTGCATGTGTATAGTAAAATCTGGTTTTATACTGCTTCTCTGACCCTTTCATTCAATACTAGTAATGCAATCAATCACTGCAAATGCAGAGGAAGTGCAATTATGGCTTAGGCAGTAATGTGCTTAAACCTCTGAAAAAAGAAACTATTTTCTAAATATGCCTGTCAGAATATGCAGTTGCCCAGAGTTTCATGCTATTCCCTAATATTCCCTTGTGTCTGAGGAATTAGTTTAAATGTGTTTGCCAGAAATTGAGATTATTCTCTTTCAAGGGAATGTTAAAAATAAAATGTGCAAGTTTTTTACCTAGCTGATCTTTCCTTACCAGAACTAGTATAGCACAAGGGCTGTGGCAGTCTCTCGCCGGCTGTTCATTCACTCCTGTCCCACTAAAAGAGTTGCATGGCTATGTTGCCTGAAATCTCTTCCAGCTGAAGAAATAAGTGGAGACATATATTGCTATGAAATATCCTCATATGAAAGTAATACAGAGGATGCTTCATTTTGAGAATAATAGCCTATTACTTCCAGTTTCTATATATTATACCCTGAGATGTTTTAGAGAACAGGCAGTCTAGCTCCAGTAGGGATTGGGAGCTGGGAAACATCCGCTGTTGTGCAATCTGCAGGAGCTATATCCAGTTCTACCACACTGAAACATCTGTTTAACAAAGCAGTGAATTGAGCTTGGATTTGGGGTTTGTGGTTTTTTTTTTTTGGTCTCCAGTCAATATAGGCTGGCGGGTTTTAAAGGAAACGGGCTGGATGACTCTTAATGTTCTTGGTGTCGGTGTTGTGGATCAGCGTGATTTTGTGTGGATTTTTTTATGTCTTATAGTGAAATGCACATTGCTTTAACGGGTTTGTATTTGAAAGGTAATAATGGGAGCCATTATGGTTGCCTGAATGTAACTACACTTCAAGATCACTTCGTATCTCCTTTCTGTAAGAGTAATGTGAGAAACAAAAGGAACAGTAAAATGGTACTTCGTTACTGCACTTACCTGGTGGGTACATGTCTTTTAATGGCAATTGCTTTGAATTCTGTCAAGAATAAGCTGTAACTATTTGTCAGCTTTTGAAAAACGATGTAAGTCTAGCAGAGTGAGGCAAATTCATGCATCTTCAGTTGTATTTTTTTTTTCTGGAGTCTAAGAAGTATCAAATAGTTACTGTAGTAGAGATTAATTTTACCTAACTTTCAACACCAGTAAGTTAGGCATTTAATCTAAGCTACTCCCATGTGCTCTCTAGGTACCTTCAGGTGGTGAATTATCCCTTCTAGCCAAGAAACTTATTTTAGGAGGATGAGTCATCCTCCAGAAATGCCCACCTGCTTCCAGTGACTCTACAGGAGGGCAAACTTAGACTGCAAACTTTTGCATCTCTGAAGTGTGGTAAGGTGAAGCTCATTTTTTCCTTCCCTTTCCAGATGTGGCTTCTTTATTACCATGGTCATGTTTGTTTTAAAAAGAGAGCAGCACAGAATTGCACCATGATTATTCCATGGCACTTATTCTATAGTTTTACTGAATCAAATCCTACGTGGGCAAGGAAATGAGGTATCTCATATGGCGTTCCCACTGTGTTTTGAATATGTGCAACAGTCCCCTCTACTCAGAGGTGTGAAGAGGCAGTAGATTGCTTTAGTTCAAATTTTGACTGGCCAGCGTTATCTCATCTTGCTTCTTTCTTGCTTCTGGTTAAGTGTGTGAGCAACAGAAAGAATGAGCACCTTGTTCCTCTCCTGTATGACATTACTTAAAGCTCGCAGATGACCCCAAATTTTTTAGGTGACATTCTCAGACTCTCCAGTGAGATTCTTATGAAAGGCCTTGCAGGCACTCACCCTCACCCTTTTATCAGGACTCACCACATTTTACTTTCTTCTAGTAACTTGCTCCGTTAATTTTGCCTGTAGCTAACTTACTGCATGTTTGCATCATTACCATAAGATTTTGACTTTCAAATGTTAAAAAAATAAGTCAAAGCTTTTGTTAAGGCAGTCTGATTATTATTATTAATGTTGCTACCATCAAATTCTGAATGTACTACTTATATTGTTAACGTTATGTAGTTACTATTAGACTGTTTTATACCACTCCCTGTTATGTTACAGGTATATGATATTATTTTGGCTATTTTTAAAAAAAAAATTAATAATACAAAGTACAACACAGAGAAAAGCTTATATAAAGGTTTTTCTTTTAGCTCCAAGCTGCATCCAGCAGCATTTCTCTCTTTCATCCATCCTGTCCGAGGATATTTTTAATACCTTCAGTAAATCAGCCTTTCAATTCCACCTACAGAGAATTGTCCTCACAGTCTGGGACCTAAATATAGGTACAAGACAGCTTGTAATGTACTGTGGTACATGATTACTGTAATAGTTACTGTAATGTACTATGGGGCTGTGGTACACAGTCCAGGTTACTTTAACCTAGTGCTGTGACAAATAGGCAGAAGAAATACCGTCAAATGTCATAGCATATGGCGTTGTTCCCAGCAAGTCTGTGGGCCAGGCGAGATGAATTTCTAAGAGCTCTTTCCAAGCTTTAACAAGCTGCCATCAACACTGGTGCTAATCGACGTTCATGTTTGCAGTCTCATCAGAAGGGTTTTCTGCAAGGTCTGTCCAGGGCACTGAACTAGTTCTTTGTCTGTTGATTACAGGTCAAAATGGGGGCCGCTAACCAGGCAGGAACTTCTTCCTTGCTAGAGATGCTAAAGGGCTAACCTTTTCTAGCCCTTGCAAGAACTGGTAAATTTGTTTGAAAATTGTTGGAGCTGCAAAAAGACAATTTTTTTGAAAACCGCTTGTGCATAAGGAGGCGGTTTCTGATCTATCAAGGTAGCTTTACTGTCTGAGCAAAGGTAAAGGTGAAAGTGGACAGAAATACGGACAAATATTACATTATCCTGTTATATGGGAGAATCACAATAGAAAAAAATACTGTGTTTCTGTGGACACAAACAATCCTGTTAATGAATGTCAGCCATGGGAACATGTAGACGAACTCATTTGTGCTCAGACATTGCTGCATAACTCCCACTAAAGCTAACAAACTCACACAGCTAAATTCATACCCCCACTAAGGAATGCAGTGAGGAAAGTTTTGCTAAATTCCTAAGCAAGCTGTTACATCTGAACAAAACCCTCGCCAGAACCACATCCAGGGTCTGCTGTACATCCAGGGGGAGAGAAAAAAAGAAGGGCATCTGCGGTAAGGCAACAGACTGAGTCGGTGAGATAGTCATTGCCAGTGGCAGGCCCTGGGAGCCAGGCTGGCTGCTGCAGCGAGCTCAGCTTGTCTCTGGGCAGGTAGCTCACCCCAGAAACAGCAAAACAGCAAGCAAAGGAGAGAGAGTGCACTCAGCTCCCTTTCCATGCGTTCCACTTCTTCATAAGGGCATCTTTCTGTTTTTCAAAAGGTAGTGCCAATGGCTTATTTGCAAACTTTTTCAACAGCTATTTCATTATCCTAGCTAACCTAAATAACTGATGTTGGAAACATAAGGATAGACGAGAAGTATTTTACCTGTCATTCATTTTGCTTCTAGGTATCAGGAGCCAAAGCACCTCGTTAGCCAATCCCACTGCCATTTTGACCTCACTTATTACACTGGGTCACGGCATACATTTCCATCGGTTATAGCTTCATCAGTAAATGGTGACTGTGCTTCTGTATGCTTGTAATACTCAGGCTTAAGGGAGTTTAATAATTTTTAAATGAATTGGAGTGAATATGTTTCATGGTTTCAAAGTAGATTTCTGAAGTTATCAAATAACAGGTGGTTCTTCAAAACTTAACATCAATCCATTGTTGATATTCATTTCATATATTGCTTCTATAGCCAAGTAGAAAATATAGCAGTGAACTTGAGATGCACTCACTTACTACAAATGCAGTAATTTTATTTTTTATTTTTAACATTTAGAAGTGTCATTGCCTTTCAGAAATCCTGAAAGTTACAGAAGTGAATGAAAACTCTAATTAGGATTATAGATTTGAACCCATACTGATCATTTAGATTAGAGGTGTAGAAGTCCAAGATTAGGAGGGCCTTCAGCAACCACTAATGTTCTCAGAAATTGATAGAAAAAGATCCAACTACTCTTATCAGAAAAATCGTCAAATGGAGTTTTCCTAGGGCTTTTCTCAGAACTTGATGTGGGTAGCAATCAACTCATACTGTTACCACCCTTTAATATATTTCTACTAAGTAACACACTTATCACAGGCTTTGCCTGGAGTGTGCGAATGATCACAGATTCTTTAGCAGCACTATAAGGTCTCTTGACATTATTGCACTCATGGTCTCCATTGAGGTGCAGAGCTTTCCATATCCTGCCACTTAGGCAGCACATCATCATTTGAACATTTTGTGTTCAGTTTTGGGCCCCTCACTACAAGAAGGACGTTGAGGTGCTGGAGCGTGTCCAGAGAAGGGCAACGAGGCTGGTGAGGGGTCTGGAGAACAAGTCTTATGAGGAGCGGCTGAGGGAACTGGGGTTGTTCAGCCTGGAAAAAAGGAGGCTGAGGGGAGACCTCATTGCTCTCTACAACTACCTGAAAGGAGGTTGTAGCGAGGTGGGTGTCGGTCTCTTCTCCCAAGTAACTAGCGATAGGACGAGAGGAAATGGCCTCAAGTTGCGCCAGGGGAGGTCTAGATTGGATGTAAGGAAAAATGTCTTTACTGAAAGAGTGGTTAAACATTGGCACAGGCTGCCCAGGGAAGTGGTGGAGTCCCCATCCCCGGAGGTATTTAAAAGACGAGTAGATGAGGCGCTTAGGGACATGGTTTAGTGGACATGGTGGTGTTGGGTTGACGGTTGGACTCGATGATCTTAGAGGTCTTTTCCAACCTCAATGATTCTATGATTCTATTCTATGATTCTATGACACCTTGCCTTTTGAAATCTTGTGGAAAAGTATAAATGGGGAGGGAAGAGTTTGGACTAAATTTTTTTATCTTTCACTGTGTTGTAATATCATTCCTTGCCTTTGGTTAACATCTTCTGTTCAGATTGAGAACAGAGCTGCATGTTACCTTACTGGGAACGTGCTGGGCCATCTTTGAGATGGGAATAAAGGGGCTTAACAGAATTTTGAAAAAAAAGTGGAGGTGGGCAGGCAAAATTTTGTCCGTAGGCTTTGTGCAGGAAAAGACCTCCATTCTTTCAAATTGTCCAGGCAAACTTATCCTAATGTCAACACTTGCTGGCAACTCTGTGAATCAAAGCACTAGCTGCCAGTATGGAGGAATGTAGCAAGCTCACTCCAGATATTCTCAGAAAATGGGTGAAAACAAGTTTTCTTAAGCATTTCTTCTTGATAAAATCTGATATGTAGTGCAAGTCTGATGTGGGGTTTCATGTGCTTATGAAGCCAGTTGAGACACAAGGTGCATTGATTTGAAGTGAAGAAGAAGGGCTTTTAGAAAATCTGTCTAGGTTTGCACTTCAAGGAAAATATTCAGTCAACATGCCATGAGGGCACTGGTAATATGCAGGTTCACAAGGCTGATGTAACCTTATCCCTGTGTAGCTTTGCTGTAGGTTGAACCCGGCTGTTTGAAGAAAAAACATTCAACACTTCCTATAATATCCCACAGATGTTATATTTTCTAATCAGAGAACCAGATATTAAAGAAAGTCCACATTTTTTTTTTCTACATATCAATAGACTGTGGCATTGTATGATGCTTTTCTAAATTATGATACCTTAAAGCAGTTTGCCCAGCAGTTAAACAGGGGACAGAGTGTTTACACTTACCTGCCAAACAATGACTTAAACACTACTGTAGATAAGGAGCACTATTTTTTTTTCAGAAGTGTTAAGTAGGGCTCCAGGGAGATTTTTTCAGAAGAAGTATTAGGTAGGGCTCCAGGGAGACTTTCTACTCTTTCTGAGAACTGCCAAACAGGAAACAAATTTTATTCTATATTAAACCTGGAGTGAATACATTACTGTCAAAGTAGTTATTACTGGTTTACCTCGGTGTACTTCTGAGCAGAAATTGGCACTGTAGATTCTGTCTGGGTGGGCGCTAAAGATGAACAGATGGATGCTTTTTGCCACATTTTATCTTAAGCATTGAATAAAATGGTAATGACGTATTTGACTACGACAATTTCTGTAACTGGAAGTCTCAGAAACAAAAAATGTTAAATCAGTGCATATCTCTTCCTAATTTATAAGCTATTCTGATTTGCCTCTTGATGACTGAACTTTTCTGCTTTACATACAACTCTAAATTTACTCATTAATATCACCACCTAGGCTAGATTTGGAAAGGACTAATTATTCCTCTGCTTGAAACCACAGGCAATGTTTAGGATTATGCTGGAGTGATTTATCTCCCTCAGATTAAACTGCATACTTTAGGTGAACACTGGATTGTCACCAGTATCCCAATCAAATAAGAAGCAGTCATACTGTCCTGAAAGTTAGTGGGTTTTGTGGTTTGTTTTTTGTTGTTTTGTTGTTTTTTTTTTTTTAATAACAGGTGAGAGTGCAGAACTTCCCAATGCAGGAATGAGAAACGCAAATGCTGCTTTAATAGGGAAACATTAAGCAAAATTTACAGGAAAGCTGAGCAACTTTTAAAGCGGATGAAACTTTTCTCTGTTAAGATTGTTATGCATAAAAGATTTTCCAATGCCTCATTTGCTTATTTTATTATAGAGTTGTCTTTTAATAAAGCAAATTAATGATAAAATAAAGCTATACGAATTCTCAGTCTGTGATAGTTTTTCCTTAAAATTGAGTTCATTATTAAGTATGGCTGCCATCAATTTTTAATAATGTCTATTAATGTAATCTTTTATGATAATATTCATGAGATAGCCTTTAATGGTTGGTTTCCTGGATTGCCAGTACCGTCGCTGTATACACTGTGTGTCAACGTGTCAGACAGATGATACAGATGATGCAAATTGTGCAAAAACTGTGAAGCTACAAAATTAGCTAACCTCTGCTCTTGATATTTTTATCTTCCATGTGTTGCATTTTTTAGAGAGGTTACTAGTCTTGTTAGAATTGGCAATGATAGAGGGTGACAGCATCACTGTAATAGAGGCGGTGAAAAATATCTGCTTATTTTAGCTATCTGACTGTGTGGTTTTTTTCGTGAGGTCCATCTGCTACCACTGGCTCAGGAATCTGATTTAGATGCACTGCAATGCCCTTCCATCCCAGAAACTGCATAAATGCGGTACTGAATCACAATCTTAAATCTAAGTGGGTGGAAAGCGCATTTCATTACACTACAGCTTGAATTCTTCAATTTCCTTTCCCTTGCTTCTGGGAAGCTTGAGTGCTTTGCTATTCTATCAGTGGGATTAGACATAAACCTTGAAAGGCCTTCTTTCATTGAAGGGGGCACTATGGGTTGCCTGGCTTTTGCTCTGGTCTCCACTCTCTTTAGACACAGCCATTCATCTCCAGTTTGCTTCAGTTGAGTGCAAAACTTGGGAGAAGTAAATTCTGTCTCGCCGTTTCACTGGCTTTTCATGTCTCACCAATGTTGGTTTCTCTGCTCACACTTCTCCCCCAGCTTGTCTGCATCACCTCTCCAACACCTCTTGTATCAACTCTGCCTACTCTTGCTGGCAAGGGTTGCAAAATCCTCTCGTCTTTGACACACTGTTCAGGGGGCTAGTACCCAGCTACAAGGCAAAAAGGCTGTGGCCAACCTTGGGGCATTGATTCAAACTTCCAGGAGCCCGCCCTCATTGTCTGAAGCTCAGCGTCTATCCCCTCAGGGTAAGGAGAAGAGTCGCTGTCAAACAAAGTTTCGGTAGATGAGCAAGGGCCACAGATACCAGTGTAGACCAGTCTCCTCCAGTGGGTGGGTGCCTCAATTATGCAAGCAGAAAGAGCTGCTATGACAGTGCTACCACAGGAGCTGGGGGAACATCAGGATTAGCTTGCTTATGAGCACTGACATCCATTGGCCAAACATGAGAGTCCCATCTTTGCAGATTCAGTGCCAGACTAATGACTCTTACTACCAGCGGAGGAAGACTGATAAAGCCAGGCTATCAGCTTGTGATGTTGCAAGTGCCACATACTTCCCCGTCCTTTTTTCCTAGTTCCCTGTTGTAACAATGTGGGCTCCACAGGCTCTCTGCCTGGATATCAGCTCCTCAGCGTGGAACATGCATTTGGATGCTTACCTGCAGTTTGGTGGATTTTCCCTAATGTCCTGGATGCCTGGATGCCCTGAACATAACACGGGCCACCACAGAACCAGCCCACGGGCACAGGGCACCCTGTAGGGCCAGTATCCGATGAGGGTCCTTTATATCACCCAAGGGCAAGGTTACTCTCTTGTCCTTGCTCCCAGAATGGATGCTGGCTGTTATCACAGATAGCGGTACCCTGAGGCAGAGCCAGCCTCTTCACCTTTTTGCTCTCTGCCTTCCACATATGCCTACAGAAATGTCCTTTCAGGACCTACAGTCTGGGCCACAGCAGAAGTCTGTGCAAGAGGGCTAGGGGAAATAAGCTCCTAAGTATCATCTCTTTGCTGGGCGCCTTTTATGAATTTCAGGTCTGGCTGGGGGAGGGAGCTTTGCTGGTGTCCAGAGGGCTGCAGTGACCAAAACTTGGCTCTCTGGTAAGGGTTTTAAAGGGATCTTGGAACTGAGAGAAGTAGATTTCCTGTCAGAGACTTCTCATAGAGATTTCATTGGGAAGGTAGATATGTTGTGCAACTTCAGAATGGGAAATGTAATCCCAGCCCTTGAGATAGGAGGTATTGATTTTTTTACAACTTAAATCTCCTTTGTCGCTCGGTCCTGGTGTGCCCTATCTGGATTTATCCCAGATGTGACCTCATACTGCTGTCCAGACACTTTCTGAGCAGAAAAAAAATGTCTTCTTGATGGGTTCCTTGTTGGCAACTGCTATAGTACTGGAAAATAAATGAGCGTTACTCTGTGGCTCTCCTCAAGTAACAGGTAGCTGGGACCAAGCATGTGTGAAACCATGCAGCTTGCTGGAGCCAGCTCAAGCCATTTGGGTGCTGAAGCCTCCCCCTTGTTTGAAGCATTGGGTCTACATGCCAGCCAGAACATACCCTGGCTAAGCTAGAGTTGTGCATGGGCTGGTTGGGCAGATGGCTACTACCAGCCCATAAAACATACCACATCTGAGCTCTCTAGCATATCTCAATGCTTTGCAATATTTATTAGTCTAATTTGAGTGCTTCTTCCTAAAAGGACTTCAAATAGTGAATATAATCTGACAGATTTCCTGAAATAAAATGCTGGTGTTGACTAAAGCCAGCCTAATCCTTTCCAGTGCAAGTATTATTAACAAGGTTTACCCCAAACAAATGGTGCTTGCCCAGTTGCTCTTTCAGGTCAGGCAGCTAACTGGTTTAAGTAGAAACCAAAAGACAACAGTAACAAAAGAAGATTGGCAACTTAAAGGCTATATCCTCCCACAAACATTTAAAAACACTACAACACCACCTTTGTGATTGGAAATGAAAATAAACATGGCTTCTTCATGGAAGAAGTCCACTAGAGAGATGGCCTGTCTGAAGGATTAGTCAATTAGAGTTTGAAAGCAATTGGGAAAATCTTTTAAACATAGATTCGTCCAGCCTCTCTGAGAAGTAGGAGACAGTGACCGTGGCAAAAGGCCACCAAACTAGTTATTTGCATTTCCCCTGGGCTCTCTTGAAAGTCAGAGCCATGTGCCCATGGCCTCCTTCAACTTATCTCCAACCCAGTCTTTCGTACTTTTTTCTGCTCTTCACCTTCCTGCAAAATGAGAGCAGGTGAAATTACAGATGCTGTACAGTAAGTCCAAAGATAAAATATGAATCACTTTCTGTTTTAAGTCTAATTCTGGCTGCTTCATCCCCATCCAATCAACAAATGATTGCCTTTTTTTTTCCTTCTCTTTCTTTTTTAAAGTCTTTTCCATCTGAAATTGGCAGGTAGAGCGGAGCTGTAGCCAGAGGCACATTTTTCTGGAAAAGTTTCAACATAATTGGACAAGGTCTATTTTGCAGACAAGGGACTGTAAAAAACCCTAGGTGTTTCGTTTTTTTAAATGCCTTGTGATATTTTCTATAAAAATCTTATCTCGGAACCAGTTTGACCTAGAAATGTCAGTATATTGGAGATCCTTGCTACTGTGGATTTTGGCAGTCCAGAGTGTCTCAGCAGGTTTTAACAACATTGCCAAAAGTCCTGTGGAGAAAATTAATCTCTAGCAGAGCCAAGTTGCTTCAGAAAATAAACCAGGGGCTTAGATGATTTGCCATCGTGAAGCATCTTCAGCAATTATAAATAACCTGCCTTGCTCCCTCTCTCATGCCTTTCTGGCTGTGCACTTGACTCAAAATTATTTCCTATGTCTGGAAACCCATGCCACCATCATGTCTCTTGTATGGTGTGTGCAGGTGGCTGGAGGTAAGACCGTGAAGATTTTTGGTTAAGATAGGACAGATTTCACTGCAGAAAGATTACAAAATTGGACAGACAGCTTTTAGCATTTTGTTAACTTGCTACAGTAAAACTGAAAAGAAGAAATCTAGGTCCCATTTGGCATCACTGGGCTTAGGGAGAAAGGTTGAGTGAGTCAGTAGTAAATAAATGGGGTATGTGGCAAGACAACAGGTGGCTGTATCAGCAAGAACATACATAACCTTCTGTTGCTCCTCCAAGCTTCTGTTTCACAGAAAGCTCTAATCATTTTGGGTAAACAGAGCTATAAGCTACAGATAGACAAAAAGGCATAAGAAGGAAATTATTCAGTGGGCAGAGAAAGCAAGCCTGCTCTCTTCAGCTTTTTTCCATCTGTTGGTCTCCACTGAGAAACTGAAAAGGCAGCTGCTGGGGAGTCCTGATCTGCTGGCAATCCAAACTGATTATTTGACTTGCTTTCGCACAGTTGCAGTGCTGAATCTCCGTGTTCCAGCAGGAGCTGGGTTTATTAGTTCAAGGCTTTTTTAGCCTTCACAGCCATTGGTTTTCTCCTAAGGCTTTGGTTTTCAAAATATGCTGTAATCTAGCATAGTGTAAATCTAAAGATTATCCAAACTTAGAGAACTTTAAGCTTTGGTGGGGGAGGAGAATGATACAGCAGTTTTCAGTTCATGTTAGTTTTTTGTAGCTTTGAGTTGCAGAAATAATAACAGTGTTTAAAGGAGTCAGCAAGGGGCTGTATTAAGACGAACGCCTTTCATGGCTATGAACATGCTGTTCATGTAGTGTTGTGTGTGATTCATTTGGATGCACCACGTGAGGCATTTTTTTCCTTATTATATTTGTTACAGTTTATAACTGTTGTGTCATATATGTCCATATATTTACTTTTCCTGAGGCCCTCATTTCTGTGGACCTCTAATACTGAGTTGAAGCAGACCAGGCTGCTCTGACTAATGTTAATTTGAGCTTTCCCTGCTCGTTTCTTACGCTGCGATAGTTACAGCACAACCCCTCCGCACACGCTAAGCAAAAAATGTATTAAAGCGAGCCACTTAGAAGGAAAATATTGCCTTCCCCACCAAAGGACATCTTATCTCCTGGATTCATACTCTTAAAAATCAAAATCAGAACAGAAACAAATATTGGCCTCATTTTCACTTATAATACGTGCAAGTCCCCAGAATTCATACTAGAGGTGACCGATGTCTTGGGGAACCTCCCCACTCAAACTGATGCAAAAATCTCAAGCCTTACTATTTTCTGAAGACTTTTTGAGGTACATGTGAGTGCCACAGTACCTACCTGATCCTGCCTCTGACTGTCCTCCCAATACCTGAACTTGAAGTCAATATGCAGATTGTCCAACACGTGGGAAAAGCTGTATCACTTTTAACAGATCGTCATGTCATTAAGGCAACGACTGACCAGCACAATCGAGGGCAACCGGCAATAACTATAATGCTGGACTGTTGTTCATATAGATCTTTTGAAGATGAGCAAAAAGGGGAAAGAAACTTGAGAAATAGGTAAAAGAAGGGAAAAAAGCTAAGGAAATGATCATTGCAGATACATGCAGATTTCCAGGCCAGCAGGTCATTCCTCTGAGAATCCAGACTCTGCCAAACAAGCTGTAAAAAGAAAATCAGAGGACTCGCCCTGACAGATGTTTAGCAATTGCAACAGCACATATAGTATAAATATTTGAATAGGACAAAATACAGTAGGGATATCACTTATGGACCAAAGATTCTTCTACTTCCATATTTTCCTCATGGTCGGGATACTGAAACCAGTGCTTCAGCTAACTATATTGTCTTTTTTTAGACAGATATGAGGAGAAAGCAATGTGAAAAATACGTAAAGAAAAATATTTCAGGCTTTTCCTCTGAAAGTGAAAATTTGTGGGTTTTGGAATGTACACTGGTATATTGCGAAAGGAATCAATGGTTAAGAAGCAAGGAGTCAGAAATGTTTTTCTTTTCATGTTTGAAACAGAAAAAGGTTAAAAATTCTCCATCCCTATCTGAATTATAAAGTTCTGCAATATTTGATGATCGTCTAAGAAATTCAGGGTGAAAATCCATGACAAATTTCAGTTATGAGGAATAAACTGAGAAAAATGATGGATGGCTCTTACTAATAAGATCTGGGTTAAAAGAAGTGAAGAAGAACACAGAATAGCTCCTGGCAGCGCTAGCAATAACATCCCCTTGACTCATAACGCCTGAAGGGGAGCCTCGTGTTACGTGGTGGGCTTTGTGACAGGTTCACTCTTCACATATGCAGAGTCTTACTGGCTGAACTCAAGCTGCGTGTGGAGATGCCGATCTGGGACTTAGAAAATCACAGGCAGCTGCTTTGAGATGTCTACTCAAAGTGACCAAGGTCTTCTCATGAAGGGCAGGCAGCACTGAATTTTGCTGTCTCTTGGCCAAGGGCAAAATAACTTGTCACTTTCTGACCGTGTGGTGTTGGTGAAGATTTTTGGTAAGAAGGGAGGTGCTTTTCTTAATGATGCCAGATATGCCAGGACTCTAGAGAACAACCTGTGTCTAAAACGAGCCTTGAGATGCCTAAATTAGAAGCTTAGTCACACAGCCTGCCAATATAATGGGCGTAGAAAGACAGATGCCTCCAGAAAATGGTATATATCTTAGTGCAAGCGCATCCTAAAAATAGTTGTGAGGAATCTACACCTGAGTCTGCTGTATGTAAGAGTGGCTTTCCTGAACTGGACAAAGGAAATCTAGTGAGGAATTTAAAAACACATGACAAGAAATTACTGCATATGTTGGCAACAAGGTAATAGCATATTCAGAAAAAAAAAACCCACACGTTTTTCTGCCTTAAGTAAATACACAGATGCATAATAATTAAGAAATTTAGATAAAATAGTAAATAATAATAATGCAGAACAATACATTCACATAGAATAAATGCAAACAAATAAACAAATATGCAGACCAGAGCAAAGGAATAATAATTTATTTTATTTTGAATTTAAGAAGTAATGAAGTATGACATTCTGAAGTATGACTCTGTTCAGCCTGGAGAAAAGGAGGCTGAGGGGAGACCTCATCGCTCTCTACAACTACCTGAAAGGAAGTTGTAGCGAGGTGGGTGTTGGTCTTTTCTCCGAAGTAACAAGCGATAGGACGAGAGGAAATGGCCTCAAGTTGCGGCAGGGGAGGTTTAGATTGGATGTAAGGAAAAATTTCTTTACTGAAAGAGTGGTGAAACATTGGAACAGGCTGCCCAGGGAAGTGGTGGAGTCCCCATCCCTGGAGGTATTTAAAAGACGTGTAGATGAGGCGCTTAGGGACATGGTTTAGTGGGCCTGGTGGTGTTGGGTTGACGGTTGGACTCGATGATCTTAGAGGTCTCTTCCAACCTCAATGATTCTATGATTCTATGATTCTATGACAGCTGTACTAGAAATGGGTGAACACCAGAGAATAACAAGGATATATATATACACACCAGTGATAAGTGTGTGTGTGGGTATATGTATGTGTGTGAATTTACAATCAGTTTTCCCTATTCCCTCAAAAGATAACAAAGCAATGAGATAACTTTGTATAGGAAAACATACTTACAGGAAAGCAGAATATAATTGTACATGTGGCTGGAGAACCTTGTAATCTTACAGTCATATTTCAGATACCATTTCTATGAGAAGTGACTCTTTGCAGTCATGAGTTTCAAGATAAGGTTTGAATGTATTTTGTAATATAAAGCACTCAGACTTTAGCACATTTTTATTATATTAAATGTACATGAATATTTTTATGTGCTGGTAGTGGTGGTTGCAGACATGCCAAGGCACATAAAAAGGAATGACAGCAAGGTGCAGAAAATCAGTGGTTTCATGTACACATTTTTTGTGTTCTTGCAGCATTTCCATCTCATTTCCACTGTTTCCAGCTTTGGATTTCTTTTGCATTATGCCAATTAATAAGCTGCTGTCAATCTATTTCCTCTGTGCAGCCTTCAAAAGTAATGTTTTAAATTAGGATAGGGAAGCAGGGAAGGTATAAATGGCAACTGGTAGTGTAAATCTGGTGGTGTGAAAGTCCTGCTAATACAGAAAATCTTTTTTTCTTTTTCAACTAAGAGAAGCATACCACTTCAATGGTTTTATTTTGAGTGAGGTTGTCAAGTCTGTGAGTGACAATAAAATAGGAAGTTTCTTAAAGCTTTTGTGGGCTTCATAGTATCCGGGGAGTTAAGAGAGAAGGAGAAAAAATTGCCATGACATTAATGATGCATCTGACATTTGTTTATGCATTCCTATGTCCAGTTTGCATGCAGCTAAGCTCAGCACTCGTTTAATAGCTCTTTGTCTTACTGTCACTATTTAGTTAAAGAGGCAAGTTTAATGACATATACATACATATCTTATAAACTTTTATTTTACATAACGAATTTCTGTACATTTCTCTTACATGTTTTATAAATACTTAAGTTTATAGCACCTGAAGGAATTGAGTAAAGCTGGCTGGAGCTGTCCTATTTATGCTGTGTGTTTGTGTTTTGCTCCTGAACTGCAGCAAGGTTGCAAAAGCTCCTTGAATCCCAGGATAAGTGAGGAAACCTTAGAGAGTCAGAAGGAAGAATACCAGCTTGCTTTTCCTCAAAATTAAGATTTTACAGCTTTTTCATAATACTGGAAACTGATACTAACCAGGAGCTAATGAACTGCAGCTGGACTTTATTTCTACATCAGGAAGATGGGGGTGAGGCAGAACGAATACCATTGCTCTGGAAAAACACTTTCAGGAGTTATAAAATGAGCACACCCTAAAGCCAGGTGGGGTTCTGGTGAGAGTGTAGTGGAGGAAATCCAGCTATATTTGGGGTATGTGGTGAGCCTGGCCAACCCCCTGTAAAGCCCTGCCCACTGGTGCACAGCCTTGGACCTTGCTCTTGCTCAATGTCCCTCCTGTGAAAGGTTCAGCCTCTTGTCACAGGCATTGGCTGTTGTTGTATGCTCCTTACATGGAGAACCCACTCAGCGGGTTCATTGCCTGGGCATGTGTGACCCCCGAGACACATGAAGCTTTTCTACCTCCTCCAGCACAAGAAAGGCACAAGAAAAGGAAGGAGCAAAGGCAGGGCCAAGCTTTGATGATCCTGAACAGCGTTTCCATTTTCTATTGGCACTCTGTTGGGCTTGTGCCTGTCTTCAGTTCCCAGCCCTAAACTTGATGATATTGCTCTCAAAAGCCTTGGAGCTTTCTTGCACTCTCACAGAGGAACCAGCTTTTGCAATCCGCTTGCCTGCCAGCCACCATGGGGGAACACCTCCTTCACCCCAAGCCGAGAAGGTTGCCAGTGGTTAATGAAGTCCCACTCATTTCAAGGACAGAGATATTGACCCCAAAGTCTGATCTTCTTTCACCTATTTATACCGTGAACAATCCACTCTACAGAACATTCCTGCCCCTAGGGCAGAAGAGGGGATGAAGAGGGGATGATCTAGGGGATGAAGAACAACATAGCTGCCATCCTGCCATCACCATAGAGGCCAAATGTCACACTCGGAAAGCAATCTCAGCTGCGAGAAGGAACATAAGGGAAGGAGAGTATGGTGTGAGCATAATGGTCTTTAGGCTGAAGTTGTTTCAGGCTGACTGGAATAGAAATCAGTAACACAGGGCAGGAAAACATCTCCTGAGTTGTTAAGTCCAGTCCTCTGCTGTCCCGGGTAACCATCTTGATACAGTTTCCTTCAGAAATGCAAGACTGTATAGCTGATTTATCTTAAGATAAACCAGAAGATCTTAGGGTTAATGTTCTTACAAAGAAATGGCATGGCAAGGCCTGCACTGCTA
Organism: Aptenodytes patagonicus; assembly: GCF_965638725.1. Taxonomy (NCBI): domain Eukaryota; kingdom Metazoa; phylum Chordata; class Aves; order Sphenisciformes; family Spheniscidae; genus Aptenodytes; species Aptenodytes patagonicus. The sequence goes on along the minus strand of NC_134951.1, from coordinate 46,937,849 downwards.
ATCTGAAAGTGGACAACAACAGGACCGCTAAACTCAGAGGAAAGTAAGCTATGCTGTGTGGAAAATGTGAGAGAAAGCAGAAGGTTTTGATGAATGTTATGCAGCTCCAGCAGTTTCATTCATTGTATTAATTTAGTCATAGCTGCAGTATATGAGAGGTGTATACAACCTGCAGAAGGACGTATTTTAAATACTTGTGGATGGAAGAACCACAAGCATTTTTCACAGAGCTATCTCTAATCCTCAGGTCAAATCTCTGAAACTGCCTCCAGAGAAGCAAATACCACCCTGCAAACTTCCAGAAACAACATCAACTAAAGTCGTAATTACTTCAGTACACATTGGTTTTTAAAGTCACACCTTCTGGAGTGATTTTCTTCACTGGAGAATTCAGGTGATGAACTGTCTGTTAAATTTGACTTAGCTTGTAAGCATGAATCCTTTCTGAAATTTAGTGGGTAGGAAAGAGTAGATGAGAGCTCTCTAACCCCAAACTGACAAGATATTCATCATCTCTGGATTAGTTCCTCTGTCTGCAAAGTGTGGGAAATGATGTTAATGTTGAATTATATCCAGACTTGATCTTCCAGGTCCGTTTCCCATTTGTGGTAAAGACTATTCAATGTGCCTGATGCTGGTGTGTGTGTGTCATTCGGTTCCTCTGGCAGGAGCGGTATCACAAACAGAGGACACCGTCTCTTGCTGAAATCTCAGAGGACTTAACCTCTGCTCTATCAAATCAGCTGTTAAGGTTCTCTGTTTCTGCACAGAACAGCCTGCTTTCCTCCTTTAGGCCCACATTTCCCAGCTGGGGAGCATTTCTTCACGGAAAGTGTAAAGCAAAGAGCATGCATAAAGTGATCCTTCCTGTTTATACTCTCCCAGCAGTTGGTACCAGCAATTGAAAGACCACCCACGTTGGAGGCTACATCTGAAACAGGGTCTTCAGTAGCAGTAGATGAACCCAGTTTAACCACAAGACGTGAACAAGCGTTTCCTTCAGAGCATTTGCTGAATAGTTTCAGTTAGTGCCATCCGTATTCTGGATTATGGGATACAATGAATAATTGTTTCTAATTCACCCACTCTGTCTTAAAGCATAGTCATTTGTATCCTCTCTCAGTTGTGTCCTTTCAACCAAAGTGTCCTAATTTAGTCAGTATTTCCTTGTCAGGAATCTATTCCAAAGCTCTTAGGCAACCGTTTCCTATCTTCCATCATCTTTGACATCCTTTCCTGCACCCTTTCCTGTTATTTTCAAGATGAAGTGACCAAAACCATATGCAGCGTTCAGGAGGAACTGACTAGATTTTTTTTTCTTTTCTTCTCAATTCTTTCTATAACAATTCCTAATATCCTATTTTCCAAATACTACACTGTTTTTAGGAACATATCTCAAACGATTGCTAGATTTCTCTGATTAGCAATAGTAACTTATTAAAGTTCATCATTGTTTATTTATAATTACAATTATAGAGAAACCACTCCAGCCTACATGCGTTTTTGTCAACTCCTCTAGCATTCATGTATAACCCTCCCAACCATGGTCTTCTTTATTGTTTAAACCAATCTTCTCCATATGGCTTAAGACATGGATTAAAATATCAGATGTACATTATCTTTGGACAGATCCATTCATCCTGTAGTAAGGTTATAAGGTAGGATCATCAGAACGCCAATACTTCTCCAGTATCCTTAGGTAATTCCCCAGAAAAAGGAAGGTAAATTTCCCAGTCCTTGAAAAAACAGTCTAGAGCATCTTAATACACAGAACCAATGCCTAGTCCCTCAGACTCTCATTTGCTAATGCAGGAAAAAAAGGGGACAGCGTTATTAGGCAGGACTTTGCAATAAGCATCCATGTGGGCTAAGCTGAATGCTTAGATTTGTGTGCCAAATACAGATCCTGCAATTTAACAAGTCAGTTCATTACAGGGTATTTTAAGCTGCCTCAGTAGTTCTCTAGATGTAGTTCAATGAATGCCTGGTGTCTTTAACTTTTTTAGAGACATTCAGTCTCACTGTACATATCTCTGTGATCTGTAATTTGCAAGTCATTAACGTTGTCAAATGATATGGGCCTTTTTTTTTGAGGAAGGAGTTGTTCTTCCCTTTGTAGGGCTTACCTGGGGCTTACTTTGGCTTTAGCCAGAGCTCCTGTTTGCCTAGCGACAGCACCTTTAAACTGAGAACTGAGCATTGCTTTGAACATGGGCTTGCCTCTTGCCTTTGATTTTATGATAAAGTCCAAAACTTTTAAAGTACAATTAGGTCTGGGCTATGGAATCAAATGAAGAGCTCTCTAGGGCATCCCTGGGATTCACGTAGGAAGTCAGAGCTCTGTTTTCAGGTTTTCCAATCTCTAACATATCCTTCCTGAACCACAGGAAGGTTTTGTGTATCTCATTCAACTTCTCACTACCTGTGAACCACTTGGCTCTATACAAATCGGTCCACTTCATGAGCAGATACTGAACTGCAGTATTTGTGGCCCAAAAAGCTGACTGGAGCAATGTTACCAGTAAGGGTTTGATATTGCCAGACCTATGGTAGCTGCTCATCTTAGGAAGCTGTTTCACAGAACGCAGGTGAACAGTGTAAGCATCATGAAGAATCATATGACAAAACACTGCAAACATAAATTCAATTCAGTCAAAGTTTCATAACCTTTGAAAATCAAAGACTTGGTTAACCCTCTGAAAAATAAAATTGGAGGACCTTTTAATATTTAAACCCTCCTGCTGCTCCAAATCTATGACCATACTGTACAGTGTTACTGTTCTCAGCCCTATTTCCCTTACTGTGTGTTTTTTTGCTTGTCTGGGAATATGAGTATATACATTTTTTTCCTTATTTCCTTATTATTTTTGCAGTTCTTCTTTGGCATCTCATGCTAAAAATGGGTTAGATGCTAGATAGCAAAACTTAACATATTCTGGCAAAGAGGAAGTCTGCTACTAAGGTCCACTGTATCTAGTATCTAGTAGATTTAATTTTTTTCTCCTCGAGGTGCAAATGATGTAGAAGCACTCACCATAACTAACTTGACTAAAGTGAGGCTGGAAGAGTGAATGAAACATACGCAGGGATCTGAAAGTCTAAACCTGGTGTAATTACAACTAGAGAAACATTACAGTCTGGCCAAGACAAATATATCAAAACAAAGAAATTAATTTATTTCACTTGAAATTTCACCACTGCAGTATATCACCTGAAATTTGTACTATGTGAAGAATATTTCCTTGATATATAATTATATTTTTGAGGGATGTAGAGCATACTATTTAGGTTTATTGCTTTTCTTGTGCACCCACAAAATATATGGTTTGAAGGAAATTATATGGTCTAACAGAATTGGGAAACAAGAGTTATTTTTTAAATAAAAAGAATCATCTAATGCCATTAAAACAGAATCTGTGTTTATATGCAAATTTTGGCTTTGAAAAGTAGGAGTGGATTTATGTCAACATAAGTGCTTTACATTCTCTCACAAACCTCTTTTGAAAATATCATATGGTTTTATTAATTACTTGTAAAGCAAATTGCTTGTTTGAAGACATTATCTGTCATAATATTTGTAGGCAATACCTAAGCTTCTTAAGAAATATTCCTTGTCTGTTGGTGGTCTATGACCTGCAAACACTGAGGCAGGCTGTTGCAAAGATTTTTTTTCTAGCTTGAAAAAGGTGTTTCTATAGTATAACATCTCACAGCAATAAACCAGATACCTGGATCTGGAAAAAGCAGCTGAAAAAAATTTCAAACTGACACTTTTAAAGTTAAGGCATCAGAGAAAACTGGGCATTCAGATGCCCATGGTGGCTTTGTTCTTTGTGTAAAATGGTTGCAGAAATTTTTACAGCAATCTCATGAAACATGATCTGAGGATTCCCTTGGTGCAAGCCCCTGGGGGGGAGATACTGAACTGTCATTATTGCAGGTGCATCAGTGCAGCAGATACTAACACTGCAGTTCTGTAACCCTCAAGGTGGGAAGAAGAGCAGGGTATCAGTCTGGCATGTCAGGACAAGATTTATAGGCGTTTATGTAGCAATAGATGCAGACAGGCATCTGCCTTGACGGTTAGGAGGAGTCAGGCACTTAACACCTTGACTTAATAACAGATTTAGGTGTATCTGAAAAGCTCAGTAGGTGCCTATCTCTACACCTTTAAACCTTTAAAATCCAGCCCTTGTGAGCAATCACTGACATTTAATGGAAACTGAGACTATGAAGTTTGTGAAGTTTTTCACAATATAAAATAACATTTTCCTTCGTATTTTATGTAAATATAGCCACATCTCTTCTGGCAGCTAAGCACAATTCCCCTTATGAAAACATTTTTTAACATGGAAACAAGAACTGTGCTGGTTTTATGCCCCAGAAACATGCACTATCCTTCTTCTCACTAGATGGAGGTCCAGTGCCATGAAAACTGTAGCTTTCTTGATTCTTCCCGTTAGTGATGAGGTTGAAATGATTGCCACAGCAATCTAGTCAAAGCTTAACAGTGTATCTGTGTTCTCAATAGAGGACACAGATAAAGGAATGCATATTTATAAATCTGTTAAAGCCCATAATACCCCCTGGTAATAAAACATTTAGAAAGGGAATGTAAAAAATGCTATAAAGTTGTAAAGATTTGGATGCAGATGTTTAGATGCAATGAAGATTTTATAAAATCCAGTTGTACCGAATGGTTTTCTTTTGGCAAAAAGCAGAGCTGTTTAATAGATGACATCTGCCTGCCTGATGCTGCATTAATCCTGACAGTAAGTTGCTGTAACTAATCTGTTTTAATTAGGGAGAGTAAGGACTGCCATTTATTTTGCTTTTCATTTTTTTTCAGTAATCATCCAGCAGTGCCAGTGCGTTTAACACTCATCAGTCCTGGTACCAGGAGGTACCAGGTGAGGTGAGACCTTTCTTGAGCAGTACTTTCCAATGGCACAAATGAGTACTCAAGCTGATGTGCTGTTAAGGGTGGATGGGCCCGTGCTTTGGGTGGTGGGAGAAAGGGGCCCAATTTCTCCCTGTCGTCCAGATTTTATGAGAGATCAAATCATTTCAGCGCAAGCACACATAGGATGTTAGTGCCTAAAATATCATTTAGGTCTGGTATTTAAGCAGCCAAGTTCAAAATCTAAATCCTGAAGATCAGATGTTTCTTAGCCTGGCAGTGACTGTAAAGTCTTATAAAATTCTTCACGTCTGCAACTCTCAGTGCTGGCAGTATTTTCCTGGTGAATGCTGGGTGGAACACACCCAGTTCGTGCCCAGACCCTCAAAGATTCACAAATTTGGAGTCCTTCAGTGTTTTGTCTCATGCTTCTGCCTATTCTGGACTTGTTAATTTTCTTTAAGATGTTTCAAACTCCTCCATGCAGAGAGTGCTGGTTATTGTGAAATCCCTTGTAATTCATCTACAGTGGGACTTAGATACATAAAAATAGGTGCTTAGTGCCATTGGAGAGGCCCTTGGTTACCAAGTTGTCGATGTGGAGCAGTCAGATACAACACAGTACGTTTGGAGATGTGTGTCTTCCTGGAGTGGCATCTGGAGGCAAGATGGGATACCATAAGACATCTGAAACAGCACTGTGTACCTATGTTTGGGCACCTAAATTGCTTTTCTTTGCACAATAAAGGAAATCAAGGAACTGATGAAGAATCATGTATTGGGCTTAGGAGCCTGGCATCTGAAAATTTACTGCAACAGTGCTAAATGCTTTTTTAGTCATCTCCCTTGGTGGAGGTAACTTTAGGAGTTACCTTATGTGTAAACTAGGGGCCTCCATACTTCACAGAGATGAAAATAAATAACTTGCAGTTTATGAGGTGCTGAGCTACCAAGGAAATATTGGCTGAGTAAACATTGTCATTAAAACAACCTAGGTAGGCAGCTCCACATCTCTGTCCAGGACGTTTCAGCCCCACTGAATCCCGTGGGGCTTGCAGCAGACTCAGCGCTCACTGCAAGATCAGGGCTCGAGTTACGAGCTGTGAAAAATTTGTTCACTTTGGAAATTAATGAACATTTCATTTTGCTGAATTTGGGATGGGTAAAAAAGCATTTAATAATAAAAAGGAACATGGATGCTTCAACTTATAACCCATTTAGGCCTGAATTCCTAAAAAAAAAGGTCGTTATATAATTTTTGCGTTGATCCCTCTGCCAAGTCCCTTCCCCCCATTATTTTTGATGCTGGCTAATTTTAACCAGGTTTGAAAAAGGGTACTCAAAGATGTTTATGTTCCTACTAGTCTAATGGAAACAAATATCAGGATAAAGGAGAAATTTACGACCCCTCTGAGGAAGGCACAGCTCAGTCATTGTAATTCTCTTTCATAACAACCTCCTGGATAATAAGGCATGCACATAGCAGGTTGGCCTATCCACGTGGACCCAGCTCCAGATGAGTCATAGTCACTGATTTCTTTCTCCCAGTGGGTGTATTATAAGTGCATGTGGACAAGCTGGGGTGAGAAGCAGGACAGGGGTAAGAGACACGACACAAATTCATGTTTCCAGGCCTCTTCTGTTTCTCTGTTCATGGAGCATTTTATTTTGTTATTGCTTCAGCCAATTACTCACACGTTTACTCATAAATTTTCTCTCTCGCTGATTATACAGTATTTACTTATAAACAGTGGATATTTTCCATGATTTAAAATGTAGGTCTACTCTCAAAAATGCAGATCACGCAGGAGCTACTTGACTATGAAGGCAGGCTTAGAGTTTTTCTAGGCAATAGCACGGTTATTCTTAGTGCTATCTGAATTAACTTTGGCACGACATATACCACATATATGCCTATAAAAGGGAAAACTTCTCAAGGTTTTCAGAGATAGTCGAGGTATCTGAGTTTTTATGACCCATTTCCAGTTGCTAAGATTATATTTTTCAAAATTATCATGAACTCATTATATCTTTTTCCAGATTTATACTTTACCCAATGAATATGAATTATAACATTATCATTATTAAATAAATTAGTCATACCTTGCCAGTTATTAATTATAAAAGAATGAAAATTTATGAAAAGCAAAGTCCTCATTGTTTTTGACTCTGCTTAACAAATCACTTGCTCAAATACAAGAACTATGAAGTGGGGTAGCACATTATTAGGATTAATATTAAAAGAATCACCTTAAACAAAAGTGAGAAATTTTTTTTCTGCACAGTGGAGCAAATGCTGATGACTTGAAACACAAGATTACAGGATTACTAATTTTCAAAATCCCTTTAAAATATATACCTAGTCCAAGCTGTCTGAAAATTTTTAGAACTATCCCAAAACTCAGATAAAATGTATGACGAAAAATGGGAATTATTTCTTCAAAGGTCATCTGAGATAAATGCACCCACCTCCACAAAACATTCTCCATAAAAAGTGTTAATAACCTTAAAAGGCTTTTTTTTACACAAGGAGGAGTCGTTGTACAGGACCCATGTGGAGCTTACATCACCATCTTCTCCTGCTGATATCTGGAGTCCAACACAAAAACCCAAGCACGTAGCTCATATTGCTGGAAAGCAGTTGGACTTCATTTCTGGTTCTTATGACGTGGTTCACCAGACTATTATGAAGCTAGAGTGAATTGCCAGAACAGTGAGTGGAATCCAGTGCTGAAATAATACTACAGCAATAATGGAGAAAACCCAGATGTTTTTCTTCTGAAAGTGCAATTTTTTAGCATACTCTCTCTCACATAAAGGGCAAATCTGGGATCTGGTCCCTAGTCCCAGGCACTTTTGGAGTCCCAGATATTGGAATACCCCTTAACACACTCTTTGACAGACTAAATTCTCTTAGTTGAACATAGTACATTCAGGTGTATAAAAGAATGAAAGAATGAAGAAAAAGCTATTAGGAATTTAACATATAAAATTGTTATGCAATTGAAGTAGCGCTCTATATCCTGTGCTCCTTCAAACACCTACCAGGGAAATGTTAAAGGTGGAAAACCAGAAGAATTCAGCGTTCAGGTCTCCCTCATGCCCCTTACAATGCTGTGAGAGTTACAGTAAAAAAACCTATGAAACACCTCATTAAAAAAATAAGAAGTTGTATGATTTACGTTCAAAAAATGTTTTCATTATACATTCTGTCATGCTGCTTCCTACTCTTCTTCAGTTCACTTTAGACCAGAAAGGTTTAATTTTCTCTGTTGACACAGAAAGGGAGCTAGCCTGTCAATGAATGTGCAAGGCGAATCTCCAGGGAAAGAAATGCAATTATGTTGAGTAACATCGTTTTCCTTTATTTGTGATAAATACAAAGGCTTATGATGCCAAAGGACTGCAGTATAGTTGCGTAAAGATTGAGTATGAATGATAAAAGAAACAGAAAATATAGCTGGGGTTTATACTGAGCCTCTGTTTTTCCCCAGTTGCTATAGTAATGTTTGGCACCTTTGTTAGTTATTCCAGCAAGCTCTCTCATGCTACGTCCCTGGGAGATTTGTCAGTTCAGGAAGACTGAGAACAATGAGCCTGCCTCGGATCTGGAGATAGACCGCATTAGTTCTGAGGATTAGACACAATACCGAGCACAGACACGGGTAATCAGCACACAAGCGTGGAAAGGAATCCCAGGATGCTTTTAATGAGGCCACCCAGCCTGGATATTGGATTGCTCTTCGGCACTCCTAATACCGCCGTTTGGAAGGCTGGTGGGTGACCCTCCTGAAACTGCCATCCTAATAATAGCTGTTCATGTTTAAGCCCAGAATAAACCAGCTCAAAGGCTTTTACAACTTTGGGGGAGTTGCATTGATATTCGGAGGACCACAAAAAAATATAAGTACCAAAAGGTTGCTTTTTGCTACCAAATCAAGTTTTTGGACCATTTTTGCTCTGAGAAGTGCAACTTCCAGAGGGCTTAAACAGGAGCAGCTCTTTGCAGGTGTTGGTCCTTTCCTTTTGTCTTTTCACTGTCAACTAAATTGTCAGTGTTTCTCTGCTGTTCTGGGAGGGATGAGAAAGAAGCAGCGTGCAGCACTGTCACTATTCTCCATTTTCCTGCCTGGCTTGTGGTGTAGATTTTTTTCTTAATAACCACGTCTTTGGCTGATTCAGTGAGAATATCAGGTATTTTACAAAAGATGAGGCATGTTTCAGTTTCTCTGTGCTGTAGAGAAGCATCCCCCCAACTTGAATCAAACTGCCGGAGACTTTGAAAGCTGAATAGTAACAAAAGCTACAGTAGTAACAAAAAAGATCTTTTAGTTCTTGCTGTTGTTTTTAACTTCTTCAATCTCATGACTGAGGTCTTACAATTTTGGACTCTCTGCCATTGGCCATACTCCCTAAATTTATATTTTTTAAAGTTCCTTGGCAAGTTGACAGGAAGGTCGGTGAGGGAAAAGGGATTTTGAAACCTCTGCTGTCAGAGTCGGCTGCAGTTCACTCCTTCCCCAAAAAACTTTCACTCCCTTTTAATATTTTTTCTGTGTGTACACAGACCTGCCTGGAGTCCTAGTAAATCTCTTGAGAGTGCTGTATTTATAAGAATTGCACTATAACTCTGAATTAATTAACACTGCACATGTGAAAAGGTGAGAATCTGTGAATTCACAAATGACAATTTGCAAATAGGTCTTTTTTTGTTCTTGAGAAGCATGTGCTCAGTGAGTAGGAAAGTTACAAGTTTGATAAAACTTTGACTGCTTTGGGTTTCTCCATGAAGGGCCTAACCAAAGCCTTAGGGAGCAGTTGAACTGAAACCAGAGATTTCAGGTAGGGCTTCTGTTCCTTCTCAAACGTGGTTAATGGTAACTCCCTGCATAGGGAACTGTTTTTAAGAATGTAAGTTAGCAGTGAGCTGATGATTATAAACTTTGTCAGGAACCATGACAACCCCTAAGATTTCCGGAATGCAAAACTGACTATAACTTGGACCTGTCCACTTGGATCTCTCTATTTTGGATCTGGTTTATGTTGTGCTGACCTTTTTCTCATGCACATTTGCTCGTAAGGGGTAGTCAGTCAAGGGGTTGATACAAGTAAGAGCTTATGAAGTCTAATTTAAATGACTTTTTTTTTCTCTTGCAATGATTTCAGGTGGATATGCTCCATGATATAGCTGTCCTATGGCCAAAGGGGTGTTAGTATTGGTAAAAGGAAAAAAGGCAGGAATGTGGGGCTGGCCGTTCTGGTGGGGCAGCACAGACTTTAAAGTCTAGTTACATAGGACACCGCAAGGAAAATGATCAATGAATGAAAACTATTAGGAAGGAAACTAAGGAAGAGGTCACACGGAAGAAGCTTTCTTCACTTGATGAGGATGATAAAGACATTGCATGGGAAATCAGTTATATAAAGAGTTGTAAAATGAAGGGTATCTTACTAGCTATGTAAGGGAGGAGACGGAGTTAGAGAAATGTTTTATAAGATTGGGGAGTGGACCATAGTCCTGACTACTCCAGATCAGCATTTCTTAACCTGGGAGTTGCTAGAGACAGCTAGTGAGGTACAAAACACCTCCTGTCACCCTAGGCAGCACTTACAAATTGAGGTGGGAAAGGTTTCTTGACCGACTGAAAGGAAGTAGTGTCTCGGAGGAAGCTGATCAAGTACCAGTGAATGCTTCAAAGTAGTGAAGAAGCCGAGATGTTTTATCTGAACAGCTTTATTTTGTATGCTATCGGTTTTGGATCCCTTTTGCAAAATGAATATCCATTTGTTTTGATGAGGGCGTACTCCTACAGAAGGGGATGGTAAATCAGTTCAGACCAAAGTGTCTTGCTGAGGTGGAATGGGCTTATGGCGTTCTAGAAAACTGGGGGAACTGCTGCCAATTTAGGGGGCCTTGTCAGTTAGTTTGCAAATTTTAGGTTAAAAATCCTTGCCAGAAGATACTTAAGCCTGAAAACTCATACCAGACTGGAAGAAGAAGAATTGTGCTTTTACAAATGTTAGATGTCTGACAATTTCACAAATATCAAATCAAATATGCTGTGTAGGTATCCAAATTACAGAGTGCTCAGTGGTCCTGTCAGGATCCTCTAATGTGCTTTCTGCTTTATATGGACTGAGAGCAGTCTCAGAGGGTAAGCAACACAGGGTGAACAAAGGCAGAGATAAACATCCAATATCTAAAACTCAGACACATTTACAGGATTTTCAGATAATTATAAATATACAAATTTTAAAATATTCCCTCCCTGCACCTCTCCCCTCTGCTCCCCATGTTTTTCATGTTTTCACCTGAACAAATACCTGTGTTTAAAACTGGCACTGTTCACAGTCTTGGACTTCTTTTTGTCTTTAATCTGGTTATATTAGAAAGCTTTTCCTTTCAGCATTTGTTTTCTGAAGTTACACAAGTTGAACAGATGTTGTCTTTTTTCTTTCTTTAAAAACAGTTGCCAATTACCTGCACATCTGCAGTCCATACTGCATATTACCAGAGCCTGCTCACGTCCTGGCAATCAACAGAGTGCGATGTAGCCCAAGGTAGAACACTTGCCTGTGAAGAAACCTAATTTACTCTCCAGAAAATGTGCAATAAATGCTAAGACTTAACTAAGATGCATATGGAATGCTGCTCAGAAAATATTTTTGTTAATAGCTTACTTATTTCATTAATGAAGATTTCCTGCTTAACTGCCTTCCTTGTGCTGGTATTATGATGGAGAGAGTCAAATCATCTTGCTGATCTGGCTGGAAATAAACTTTTTTTAAAAAAAATCAGTCAGTTGATGTGTCTTACCACAGAACTGCATTACTTCACTGCCAGCAGCGGGGAGACAGTAAGAACAAAAGGCCCAAACGGGAAGGGGAGAAGGCAACATAAACCACTCATAAAACTGCCCTTCACGCTCTTTAAACACTGGCCCTGATACTGTCTGTCTGTATGTAGCAACCAATTTGTAACAGAAGCTATTTATTATAATAGTCATGATTTGTTTTTACCCACAAATGGTGTAAAAAAGGCCATACTCTGTGCGGCTCTGTTAACTGTAGCTAGATCTCATAATCTGAAGGGGAGGAAAAAAGAAGAGGGTTTGGTATGCATTCAAGAAGTGAAACACCTGCTACAGAAGAGCACTGTGGTTAGAGAGATCTAAAAAGCCATGTCAGGTCTTGACTAAGCAACACCAGTGTGTCCTGTGTTTCAGGAAAAGGCCTAGCATGATACAGGTCAAGTCTCTCTGCCTGCGCCCAAGCGGAGTGATGAGCGTGAGCTATCTGACTTGAGTACGTGGATTCCCTTCTGGTGGAGATGAAAGTGCAAGAAGAAATGGCAAGGGGAAGGTGGGAAGAAAGATGATACATGTGTCTGGATGTCGTCCTGACATGGGGCTGGGTACAGATGTGCCTAGGGGACTCACCCAAACCAAGAAGCTTAGGGTGCTGCCTGAATCTGCTCATTTAGGTAGAAGTGCTCAGGTCCACTGAGTGGTTTGGTGACTGGGCTAAACAGAGCCATCTCAACAGAAATGATTGCAAAAGAGGAGGGAGGGAATTAAGGGAGCGATATCATCTGCCCAAATTTGGTGCCCAACTTGTGCCTTCATTTCAGAAGCCTAGTGGTGCAGTCCTCCTAGGGCACATGCATAAGATCCCGAAGTTATTGGTGAAGGAGACCTCTTGGAAGTTCTCCAGAGGCCAGCTGGGGACCTACAAATAATACTGGTGATTGCAACCTTAGGTTGCCAACAAGAACTTGCTGTAAATTAGTGTAAATTTTAGATCTGTTCTAATGTATATTTGTTCCCAAGAACAAAAAAAAGTGGAAGTGTGGGGAGGTGGAGCTCCATAATCAGATGGAGCTACTAAGCATCCAATCATTCACGACACTGAACTCTAAAATCAATGCACCTTTTACAAACTATCTTCCAGAATGTGATTTCTTCTTGTTGCTTAGCCTGTTTAAAAAAGAAACCCAGTTTGGCGACTGAATGCTTCACATGCATTGAAATCAGCTAGCTCTGAAGGTGGTTAACACCTGTTTGGAAGCTGGGTTGTATATGGCTTGGAGAGCATTGCAAGAAGCTGCAGGAGAAATGAGGGATGATCAGTTATAGAAAGTTATAGGAAGCTTAAGAACAGCTGGGAGCAATTAAGCTGAGGCTGGAGGAAGATGTAGGAGGAGGGACAGAGAACTACTGTGGATAATCAGAGCTGTCAAAGCTTTAGGTTGAACGTATGTAGTTGAAAGTATTTAGTATAGTCTGCTGCATTTGGTATAACTGAACTGGATTATTCTTCAATTTGTCTGAACTTTTTAGGAAGCCCATATAATCTGGAAGGGTGTGCATTAGTTCAGTAGAGCTGAATAAGGTACAGAATGGGTTGTTTGACTGAAATGAGATTTTATGTTCTACTTAGGCCTTTGCCTAGAAAGGTGGTGGCAGCAAAAGCCTCATTTTGTTGCCCAAACTAATAGTGTTTGGATAGGGTGGAAATGTACAGGAATGATATTATTCTACTCCAGAATTAGAATCCAGTTAAGAAACTGGGAAAACACTTACTGGCAGGAACGAATGTTCTCATTTACAAAAGGACATGAAGAATTATTTTTCATTTTAGTTCAGATGTATTTGAAATAAATTTTTATTATTGCATTTTGTTGCATCTTTATTTAGGAGGTTTATAATAGAACTCCTGTACTTAAATTAGGAGAAATGTCATTGTAGGTTAAAAGGTACAACTCTCTGAATAAGTGGCTTGAAATTGGTTTTCATTAATTTTAATGTGAACTGAACATCAGTTGCCTCTGTATGTCTTGCCTGAAGCTTGGTTATCCTTGTCTTACACATTTTCTCCTTGAGTATATTAAACTTTTTTTTTAATTTTCAGGCAATAGTCACAATTTTTCAATTGCTGTTATTTTCCTATTGTTACCATTACCTGCTGTTTTGTTTTGTTTTGTGTTGTTTCCCTGCATGTCAGAAAAGCCTTAATTATATCAGACTTTAAAGGGGAAAAACATGGACCTCAGATTTTATGATAAACATACTACTGCATTGCCAGCAGTTTTTTTCTTCACTTAATCTTTCTTCTTTTCTTCTTGATAAGAATGCCAGATCTCTAGATGCTAAATTGTAATTTGGTCCTGCCAGCTCTAGAAAAGGCCTTTTCCACTGTATTAGCAAAAAACTGGCAGATTTCAGTTAGAGCATGTTCCATTTGCCTGCTTTAGAGCTTTTCTGCTTTTCTTCCCAGACATCTGGGCTATTGGCTTAATGAGAGACACACTGGAGTTACTGTCCTAGTAGTCACAAGATTAACCACAGGAGACTTTAAAAGTTATTTTGGTGATGATGTAGTCCAGCCTTTCCTTTAGTGAATACTCACAGCCACTGAGAATCCATTTTTCTCATCCACTTTCCAATATATCGCTTTATTTTGGCTAAGTTTATGTACTTCTTAGTGTTAGTTCCATCATCCACCAGGCCTCAGATGTTTATTTCTCTGCAGTTTTACATGGGGTATAGCGATGGCTCCAAGCTGTGATTTAAGCAGTATGATCCAACCAGACAATGGGATTTTTCTTTTCCTTTAGTAAATACATGGGTTTGTTTACTCGATACCACATAAACTGCATCCAAGCAAAACTTAATTAGATGCTCTGCCAGGAAAAAAACTATGAGAAGAGAGGAATGGAGAACAGCTGGTTCTGTCAGCTGTTGCAGTCCTCAGACCTACAAAGGTAAGAGAAGTGTGACTGGCTTATTTCCACCAAGAGAGTAAATAGGTGAACAAGCATGGATCTTTCACTCAGCTTATCTTATCTAATAAGACAGGAGGGAAGAGAAGCTTATTTGGTGGTAAGTCAACTTGAAGCTCGTGTGCTGGGTCTAAATCCCTTACAATTTCATTATATCAACAGATTTCTGACCACAGAATTTCTCCTATGTCAAGGACATTTAGTTTTTTAAAAATTTTCTTAACACAAATATATTTACTAAATAGGTCTTTATCGGGGTTTTTTGGTGGTTGTTGTTGATCATGCAGTCCTAAAATGCATTGTATCCTGGGGTGCCCAAGTCTTGACCCTTCTACTTCACATATTTTTACTACATTTAGATCTTGATGACTTTGTTTGAAAGGACTGTTTATGTTGCAAACCTCCCCTTCCTCTCCTCCCACAGCACTCACAATAGCAGCTGCTACTTTGACTTGCTTTTTCATGGGTACACATTGTTGCTGCCATCCCCTGCATGGAAAGCTGTCATTTGGTTCTTGGTATGTGGTATCTGATCAGGTTTGTGATGTTGTGGAGCTTGGAATAAGCTGGTATATCACCAGCTGAGAGCCAGCTGTGCTTTGTTGCAAAGGCAATTTGTCACCTGTGAAATACTCCAACTTTCTGTCCCATCCCAATTTACCGTTATCTTGCACATGAGTATTCTTTATTTGTCACCTAAAAGAAGACATTGTGTGCTGAGCTTGCTTCAGCCAGTTCTTCCAGCACAATAGAAAGGAAATGGCTAAACTGCTTTCTCTTTTTTTTTTTTTTTTTTTTAATTACTCCGGAATTAGCATTAAATTCAAGAGACCAGTAAATGCTGTTCAGCTATGAGAAAACAAGAGGTTAAAACTACGTCAACTCTGGTGCAGTAGTGTAAATACAGTGTACTGTGCTGTTGTAGAAAACCAGCCTCTGAGGCTGGCATAGCTGCAAAGCAAACGTCTCGTATTGACAGACTGGCTATCACTGAGATTACCCTGAGGATAACATCTGAGAACATCTAATGCAAACATGCTACGGTGGTCCAAAATGGATTTAATTTGTAGCTTGCTCTGTTCTTCAGTCAATCCTATTGTACTTCCATCCCATTTTGGTTGTCACAAGCAGCCTCTCGACTGAAGTTTAAGCCTTTGGTAATGAATTGTTCTCTCCCATGTGTTTGTGCAACTGACTCAGGCTACAGTGAGGTTTTACATGATTCTGCAACGTGACAAACATGTTAATGTATGCAGAACAATGCTTCCAGTCCTGGCAAACATTTGCTGTGTCCATAACGTCAATAAGGACAAACTTCTTGCATGCTATAAAGTACTCCTATATGACTGTAATGCTACAGCTCACTGAACTTCATAGAATCATAGAATAGTTTGGGTTGGGAGGGACCTCTAAAGGTCATCTAGTCCAACCCCCCTGCCGTGGACAGGGACATCTTCAACTAGATCAGGTTGCTCAGAGCCCCATCCAACCTGACCTTCAATGTTTCCAGGGATGGGGCATCCACCACCTCTCTGGGCAACCTGGGCCAGTGTTTCACCACCTTCAGCATAAAAAATTCCTTCCTTATATCTAGTCTCAATCTACCCCCCTTTAGTTTAAAGCCATTCCCCCTTGTCCTGTTGCAACAGGCCCTGCCAAAAAGTCTGCCACCATTTTTTTTATAAACCCCCTTTAAGTACTGATAGGCTGCAATAAGGTCTCCCCAAAGCCACCTCTTCTCGAGGCTGAACAACCCCAACTCTCTCAGCCTTTCCTCATAGGAGAGGTGTTCCATCCCCCTGATCATTTTCGTGGCCCACCTCTGGACCCGCTCCAACAGGTCCGTGTCTTTCTTATGCTGAGGGCTCCAGAGCTGGACGCAGTACTGCAGGTGGGGTCTCACCAGAGCAGAATAGAGGGGCAGAATCACCTCCTTTGACCTGCTGGCCACGCTTCTTTGGATGCAGCCCAAGATACGGTTGGCCTTCTGGTCTGCGAGCGCACATTGCTGGCTCATGTCCAGCTTTTCATCCACCAGGACCCCCAAGCCCTTCTCAGCAGGGCTGCCCTCAATCCCTTCATCCCCCAGCCTGTATTGATCCTTGGGGTTGCCCCGACACAGGTGCAGGACCTTGCACTTGGCCTTGTTAACCTCATGAAGTTCACATGGGGCTCACTTCTCCAGCTTGTCCAGGTTCCTCTGGATGGCATCCTGTCCCTCTGGCATGTTGACCGCACCACTCAGCTTGGTGTCATCTGCAAACTTGCTGAGGGTGCACTCGATCCCACTGTCTGTGTCATTGATGAAGATATTAAACAGTACCCGTCCCAATATGGACCCCTGCGGGACACCACTCGTCACCGATCTCCATCTGGACATTGAGCCGTTGACCACTACCCTCTGGATGCGACCATCTAACCAATTCCTCACCCACCAGACAGTCCACCCATCAAATCCATACCTCTCCAGTTTAGAGAGAAGGATGTTGTGGGGGACCGTGTCAAAGGCCTTACAGAGGTCCAGATAGATGACATCTATAGCTCTTCCCATGTCCGCTGATGTAGTCACTCCATCATAGAAGGCCACTAGGCTAGTCAGGCACTCCCTGCCTACTGATCAGACTATCAAAACCCAAAGAACTGCTCCCTTTGCATTTCTGTAGCAGTAATTTAAGAAGGTAAAATACCATTAAGTTCAATGAGGTGTGATTAACACTCAAATATACAGAAGTGAGAAGTCCATAAAAATGTGATCTTGCACTTAGTTATTATGTCTCACAGGTATTTAGGTGGTTTGGAGAAAATGATTAGGGAGGTGGAAAGTGGACTTCTTTCAGCTTTTCTAAAAAATCTCTAGCTGACATCCCATTTAGTGGCCAAATACTGTATTCACATATAGTGGCAACATAACAGTTGCTGAGATTTTCTATTTATGGCCATATGCGTTTATAATGCCAGGCATAATTTATATCCTTGCATTTTGCATATTTAAGAGAAAATTAGGTTGACAAAGCCTATGAAAAGAACCTCAATCAAATTGTGTTTCTATGTTGGTAGACTAGCTCTTGAGGAGACAGAATGTTCCCAGAAGATGCTAAAACAAACATGCAAACAGAACTCTAAATTAGGACCAAGGCAAGAGTTCAAGTGCTTTATTTTCTTTCTGAGACAGGCAGCTTAACTGTTTGCTTCAAAGATACAGATCAAATAAATCCAGAAAGTTACATTGCCTTGCTGAATCACTGTCTGAAAGGTTATTCTAAATATGTGGGAATACAAGCTTGAGGTCCCATTCAGGGTAAGCTTTTCACTGTACAGATAAAAGACAAGGCTAACCCTTATATATCAATAGAAATAAACCAGAAAAGTTTAAGCATGGAAGAAAGAAATGTCTATATTAATGGGCACCAACTGGCATAGCTTCAGCTTTATCAATGGTGTTAAGAAGATTTTTATTATCAAAGGGTGAAGTATGGTTTTAGATGATGTTGGCTGAGTTAACTTTGCAGCAGCAGCTCTTGAAAACAGTAACTCTACATTGAGCATGCATTTATATGTATGCATGCAAGTATCTTGGAGACAAGAGACTGTAGATTAAGTTCAGCACAGAAGCAGTTTTCATGGTCTGGTTTAGAGGTTAGAGGTACACTAGCAATTTTAACCCTGTGAGTTTAAATATATGACTGAACTGAATGGCACTTGACAAGCTTCATGAACATATATAGTAGCAAAAGGTTTAAAAAAAAAAATGGGCAAGTAATGCATCAGCCTGCGAGGTCTAATACCATCTATAAAAGAGGGTCATAAGACAGCTGCTAGCACGTTCACGCTTGTTGTATATGACCAAAAGCATACGTACAATGATTAATCTGGGTCAGAGTCAGGCTGTCTGGCAGAAAACTGAGCGCAGCTGGGCTGACCACACAGAGGCCATTTCTCAAAACCTGGGCTTTGTGCACAGCTTGTTGAGGGTCATGTACTCCTGCCTTTCTCAATGGTTTCTCATGAAAGAATCAGCCCCAAGCTGACCTAATTAAATGTCTATGGTGGGAGACTGCTGTCTCTGAGATGAATCCGGCATGAGCTACTGGAGGAAATGATTAATCCTGTCTGTAAGCAGAATATGGTGTGACATTCACTGATTTGTCAAAGCTTTACTGTAGTAACGTGAGTTTGGGGCACAGCAGAAGACATAACAGGAAGGTTCTGGAGAACATTGCTGTCTGAGTGGAAGGCAGCTACGATCAGCATTGGTGCTTCTTCCAGCAAAAACACCAGTGCTCCCAGATCACAGCATGGTCTCTTAGAACAAATCTCTCTACACTGTCCAGGATGCTTTCAGTTTAGCTGTGGTAACCACAAGCAGAAAGATGGACGTTGAAATGGAGGGGTAATAATATCTTCAAACCCAAAACCTCATCTGTCAATGCTCTCATGCAGACCTTCCACATAAAAAACATTTATTTTAGTCTGGGACAAATGAAAAGCAAACTAAACATTTTCCCCCTATTTTTAAATGAAAAGAAATATTACCAGAATATTACAATTAATTTGATTAATTCTTGTTGATGTTTGGATAACTACTCTTTACAGAAAATAATCCTAGTTCTTGTACTTTCTTTTTAGGAACATGTACAGTAGCCCTTGCTTATTTTTAAGTAAAGATTTACTAATGAGTCTTGAAATTTATCAAGGGTTAGATTAATGGTGCACTGCCACCATCAGTGCTGTGACAGCATGTTTGGTTTGGTCTGGCTGACCAAAAGAAGTAAAGTAATTCTTCCCTTCCCTTTCACCTACTATTCTGGTAAATCTTCAATCAACAAATGGGGAAGAAGAGAAGAGCTTAACTTGAACATCTAATAGATTATTTTCTGAGTCTCAGTAGCTATTAAGATTATACAAACACTGGGATGAAGCAATCTAAGTTCTGACAACTTTGTGCTGCCAATTCTGAGGGTGTAAAGTCCTTTGTACTTGAACTGTTTTACTACTTAGGTGGCTATTGTCACTTTTCAGAAAAGAGAAAGAAAAAGCCAACTTGTCCGGTAGGAGGAGAAGGAGGAGGGAAAGAAAAGAGCTACCATTTCATTGATCTTGAAGTAGCTGTTGATGCAGTTGTTCAGTGGCATCCCCTGGAAAGCCATCTGCGAACGTGGGTGTAGCCAGGTGTCACTGACCACTTCTGTTGGGTGTGGGCTCTGCGCTGCTCTCCTCTCCTCTCCCAGGGCAAACTCTGCTGTTGGAGGGCTTAATGTATTTTCCCCTCTTAGATGGATTTGAAGGAACGTTGGTAGGAAGTAGGGATGAGTTTTGTGCTTTTTTTTTTCCTTATCTTTTTGAAAGAATGAGATAATCACATGAAATTATTATTTCCTTTGTATCTAGGAAATGTCTTTTTTCCATCGACCCTTTGGGCTTGGATTGCAGGTCTCTATCTCATTCTTATTGCTGAAACATTTTCTTCTATCCTATCTATCCTGTCCTAGCCTATTCATTCCATTATGTGATATTATCATTTTTTTCTTTGTGTAGAGGGAGGGAGTTGAAGTTTATCCATGCTGTTTCCAGCATCTTCCTTTCTAGTGACTACACTCATGCTCCAATGTGGGCCCCTTCCAGACCTTGGTCTTCCTCCTCTGCTCAGCCAAATGAAGCAAGGCACAGCTCTCCAGAGCAGCAGGAATCTCTCGCTCCACCACATAGGTGTAGGAGTGCTATCTCACTGTGCAAAGGTGTCCTGGTTTTGGCAGGGATAGAGTTAATTTCCTTCCTAGTAGCTGGTACAGTGCTGTGTTTTGGATTTAGGATGAGAACAAAGTTGATAACTCACCGATGTTTTAGCTGTTGCTAGGTCATGCTTACACTAGCCAAGGACTTTTTAGTTTCCCATGCTCTACCGACTGAGAAGGCTGCAGGTGCACAAGACGCTGGGAGGGGGCACAGCCAAACTGGCCAAAGGGACATTCCATACCATGTGACGTCATGCTCAGTACATCAACTGGGGAAAGCTGGCCGGGGGGGGCCGCTGCTCGGGGACTGGCTGGGCATCGGTCGGTGGGTGGTGAGCAATTGTACTGTGCATCACTTGCTTTGTGTATTATTATTATTATTACATTATTATTATAATTTTATTTCAATTATTAAACTGGTTTTATCTCAACCCACGAGTTTTTCTCACTTGTGCTCTTCCAATTCTCTCCCCCATCCCACCGGGGGTGGGGGGAGTGAGCGAGCGGCTGCATGGTGCTCAGTTGCCAATTGAGGTTAAACCACGACAAAAGGTCTCCTCCATGCCATAGCAAGTGTGGATAAAGTTTGGTCGGGGCACAACCTGCTGTCTCTGTGCACTACTGAGTTACTTTGTAGCTGATGAATGGCAGGATGACTCTTGTTTTTGTTTATTTCAGAGTTGTTAAGTGCATTCAATGCAGTAAGTCAGCCACAAAAATCCCCCCCACCCTGACTTACTAAAAAACTCTGTTTAGAAAAGATGAATACTTTCCCCCCTCCCCATCGCCAGCACCTTTTAGGATACATTCCTCTAGGAGCAGGGTTACAAAAAGAAGGCAACAAGTTGGGATGTGTTGGCAATATCATAATTTCAAAGGAAAATAAATCATGTTTATGAAGTGTGTTGGTTCTGTTGTGGGCATGATTTACAGTTATATACGGACAAAAATATCATTGCAAACTCTGATGGCACTTCTAAAGTATTGCCTAAATAATTGTGTTGCACAGTAGTGTAAGACCCAGGAGTAAAGCAATAAACTCCCCCAAATCCTCACAAGTTTTATATAGCGTAATAACTTTTATCCAGCAGTTTTACATTAAATAGGATTTCACCCTTTGTACTCTTTTTAGCCAGGCAATGAGAACATGTACAAATTAATTTATGCTCCAAGTATATGGTGAATAGGGAAGTCTTCCAGTGGAGTTCTCTTTGTCCTAGTGCAGCTTGTTGAATGCACCTTAGCAGGTTGTTATGAAGTATGGGCTTTTTAGAAAAGAATGTAGCATAACTGTGTCTAATTTGGGATGTTTCATAACCGTCTGTAATTTAAAACTCTTGAAATGACTGGAGTCAAGAGGTTAGGAGTAAGGTCTAATTACTGTAGTGTCATAAATATTATCTAGGAGAATATAACAGTGTTATCATTGGATAGAAGAAATTTGAACATTTTCAGTCATTTGAGTTGGGGGTGCATCTCCTGTTACCATGTTGCATATCTCCCCCCTCCCCCCCCCCCCCCCCCCCCCCTTGGAGGCATGATTAAAGTTCACATGAAGTTTTTAGTAGGAGGACTTGAACTCCTTTGTAGTTGCTACTCCTATAATGTTGTACACTTTTCAGCACTTAGAATTAATTAATTGCGTGTTTGTGACTGCTTCAGAACAACCATGAAACAGTGTTGATACCGAATACATCACCATTGTGTTTCATGTGGTTTCCCTCAGCCCCTGTGGTATGATGTACACATACATTTCCCTCAAAGGGGTGCTGTGAAGATCATAAGATTGCTAACAGACACAGAGACTGTGCTGGTTGGAAGGGCTCTCCAGAAGTTGTCCAGTCCAACACCCTGCTCAGAGTGGGGCCAGGTAGATCAGGTTGCTCAGGGCCATGCCCAGTTGAACTCTGAGCACCTCCAGGGATGAAGGCTCCACAGCCTCTCAGGGGAAGCCTGTGCCAGGGTTTGACCACCTTCATGGTAAACAAACAAAATTCTTACAGGGACTCTGAGTTTCCCTCATTGCAACATGTCCACTGCCTCTGATCCTGTCACTGTGCACTCTGAGAAGAGTCTGGCTCGGTCTTCTGTACGCCCTCCCTTTAGGTGGTTGTAAACAGCAGCGAGATCTCTTGGCTCTCTCTTTGCCAGGCTGAACAAGCCCAGCCCCGCCAGCCTTTCTTCACAGGACAAGCGCTCCAGCCCCTGACTTGCTGGCCCTCTGCCTGCTGAACTCGCTCCAGGTTAGCAAGGTCTCTCTTGTACTGGGAAGCCCCAAACTGGACACAGGACTCTGGATGCCGTATCACGAGCGCTGAAGAGAAGGCAAACATGACACGCCTTGACCTGCTAGTAATGGTCTTCCTAACGCAGGCCAAGATATGCTTGGCCTTCTTCCCTGCAAGAGTGTATTGCTGGCTCATGTTCAGCTTGTTGCCCCCTCAGGACCCCCAGGTCTTTTTCTACAAAGCCATAGTCTGGTCCCCAGTCTGTACTGGTGCATGGGGTTGTTCTGGCCTATTCTGCACTTCCTATTGTTGATTTTCATGAGGTTCCTGTTGGCCCATTTCTCCAGCCCATATAGGTTCCCTGAATGTCAACTCAGCCCTCTGGCATATGAACTACTCCCTACAATTTGGTATGGTCCACAGCTTGCAGGCGGTACATTCTCCCCTGTTACCTAGGTCATTAGCAAAGTTAAGCAATACTAGCTCTAATAACTGTCTCAAAATGTGTCTGCATGGTTAAGAGAACTGTATTTTTGTGTTTTGCCTTATTCCTTATTCCCACTGTTCTTCTAAGGGGTTTGTTTTTGTTTATGTTGCTTGCTGAGGTTTTTATGAAGGTGAGACTTCTGTTTCACTACGGAGTAAAGAATTGCAGCTCTATGACCATTTTCCTCCTCTTCCCAACTGCCCATGACTCTGTAAATATGTCAATCAATTTATTTAACTGCTGTTCCGTACTTTTAAAATGTGGTTAATGTTTCCAAAGCACTGTGAAGTGCTCTACTGAAAAACTGCCAAATATCATTAAATACAGATTTGTGCTTCTGGAATTTAAAAATCAAAGCCTAATGTCTCAGATATGAAAAAGGGAAAATCCCAGTCAAAGAAAGAATTGTGTTTATGAACATAACTCCAATTCTAAATGCATCATTGTCAGAAAAGCCTCCATCATCTTCTCTCTTATGATGATCTTAATAAAGCATTCTCTCTCCCATACCAGATGTTAAACTGATTCCTAAGCATTTGTTCCTAATGACCTTCAAAAACAAGCCCAGGCCAGCTAGCCAGTACTGACAGGCCTAATGTAGTTCTCTTGACCTGGAGTAGTCCTCATGACATGCCACAAGTCTGCAGCTTTTGAGGATAGCCTCAAACTGTATTTTTTCCTTCCCAAGCAGAACACGCAAACAGAGCTTAGGTGTGCTGACAGACTGTCAGTAAGAGTTCAGTCTCAAAGAAATGTGCTCCTAGTCAGTATTAGCAGGACCTTACCTTCATGCAAAGCAGGAGCTCCTGGCTCAGGATGGCTTTATATTTGATTTTGGCATTAAAGATAGTGAATGTTACTTACCAAGTAGTATTGGTATCTATGATGAATTACTAGCTTGCATGACAACTGGTAGGGAAATGAGAAAAGTATTGTAGTTTTTCTGCTTTACACAATGTCATGTGGTAAACCTTCAGGTAACTGGCAATATCCTGAGATTATAGGTGGTCTTGGGGTAATGGACTTTCTCTGACAGGCTGTCTGTCAAGTAACATGTAGCAACACTAAGCAATTCTGTTTCAAAAGAGAGCTTTCAACCCCAAAAATGTAGAAAAGGCAAAAGTGTGTCACATTGAATACTTGTTGTTTTCAAGGAAGTGGCACGTGTGTTGTGATGAACTTAATGATGAACTTAGTGAGAGTTAGATGCAGTTGTCTAGATGTAAATGACGGGCTCTGTGAAGAGCCCTTTGTGAGGGGTACCATAGCTGATCTGACTGACGTGAACGACAGATTCCTGTGGTAGGAGAGAAAACTACTGCATGCAGGTGACGTTTAACCAGTTCTAATAGTCCATTCTCTCAACAGCTTTCTTTAGTGAGTTTTGAATTTGTAAAGGATAATGGCAAATGACCTGCATTTCTGCTTCTTCATGCTGAAAGGTGAATTTCTGGTCATTCCTGAGGGCTGATGTGAAGAGCATAAAAGCCACTTGCTCTGGTTTTCCATTAAACCTGTCAGAGGAGCCACCTCTCTTTCGTGACCTGACAAAGGAGGTTTTTGAGTTCACTGGAGAATGCACTCTGGAAAGCTTGTACAGCACCAGCTTGATGTGCAGGACAGCGGGGGGCTGCTTTGTGAGCTTTGTATGACCAGGTCAAGATGGGTGCACTCACCTCTGAGCCATCTCATGTGCCTGGTGCACACTGTGTGACAGACTACATCTGTAACTTCAGCGGTAGATGATTTGTTATAGGCTCATTTGAACACAGTAGAAGATGGATTGTGACCTGGTGGATTAGAAGCAACTTTTGGGCTTCTCTGTGTGCTGTATAACTGCAGAGAAGCTGTGCAAGCTGCTTGCATCCTGACTAGCCATAGTTGCATGCAGTGAGGTAAGACAGGCTTACTGCTGTCTGATTGAGATCTGTGCACGAACGAAGAAGCCAGTTCCTCTAAATTGTGTGGGTACAAAACCAACTCTTCTGACTTTTTCCATGTCACTGAGGACGGAGCTTTTAACTGTGAGTGTGGCCATAAGGTGGGGTAGCCAAAGCCTCTTTAAAATTTTGTCCTATTTCTGCTCAGCACAGGACTGAAGAAAATGGAAGGACTTGCTTTTCATAGATTCACTGGAACAAAGAAAAGTCACTTCTTTTTTTATGAAGGCTATGGGACAAGTGAGAAATAAATGCACATACACACTTACCTATCTCTCCAGTTAACAAGATAAGGAAATCTGTGTGGTAACACAAAATGTTTTCATCAAGTGAAAATAATCTTAGCTAGGCTGGATTATAATGATAGGCATCTACACAGACTCTACTATATGGGGCCTAAGTGATGCAAATACTAAGTATGCTGAAAATATATCAATGATTAATAGGGCAAAATGCATTTAAAATTGTTATGGCGCTTTACTGCATTAACTTGTCACTCAGGGACTCTTGTGACTATACAATAGACAATAAAATGAAATATAGGATAGTTATATAGGAAAAAGGACTTCATTTTTTAGATATTTTTTCTTTTTTTTTTTTTTTGGCCAAAGATTACTCCTTTTAATACCTGACTGATTCATGTGGCAAATCTTTAGATTTAACATCATCTTTCCATGACTAAACTGCTACATCATTTTAATATAAGGAAGTTTTGCTGTTCATACTGATCGATGCATTACTGTTATTTTCCTATATTTCATTTGCTCCTTTTCACTTTTCTGTTACTATGCTTGTCACTCTTAGAACATGGTGCGCATGTTTAATATTTGATATTCAGGGGAATTACATATATGCTTTTGATTTGGTACTTGCAAGAATTATTCTGATAAATAAAGCTGGAGTTAGCTACAACAGACCTATTTATTTTCTGTCTCATTGTGATAGTTCTAACTGGATTTATTTTTCCATTAATACACCCTTCTTTTGTCGCTTATACCATACCCTTGTATTTGAGAAGTTTTCATCCAGCAGTTACTAGTTATATCCACCTTAGAACCCACCAGGGATATTGTTAAGGACAATCTATTTCTATTTTATCCAGTCATTCAATAGAGTAAAAGTAATCCTTCTTAACCCAGCAATTCCTCCTGGAATAGACTGATTGAGTTATTCTTGACTGTTTCCATTCTATGTAATTTTTAAATTCCCATCTGGCCCCATAGAACGAGAAGCAGAAAGTAGATATGTTTGAAAGGTTTCCCAGTTGCCTGATAAAATGTATGAACCGCCACCTCCAGAGCGCCTATGGGAACATGGTGCAAAATCAGGTTGTTAGACCATGACAAACTTCCACCCCTATCAAGGGACTCACCACCCCTTGGCTTGCCATTGTCCCAGGCTCTGGGCATCCAGCAGCATCTCTGCAAACTCACTTCTCTACTGCTCCTCAGGGGAGAGACAGTTCCCATCAGGGCCAGTGTTTGAAATCATAATGTTAATGGTAATATCTATGAATGAGCTAAATTGCTTGCTTCCCATGTTTACAGTTCTGAGAAGATAAAGTGAATTGCTCAGAATACTACAGCCGATATTACTGATTAATAACCCTGACTGTGTACCACCATGCTGAAACTGGTTCTATGTTGTTTTTGGAGGGGATCTCTCAGCTGAATCTGTACCATGATGTCCATAGTGCAGTCTTGAGAGGGGAGAAGCTAACAATGCCCTTGCCCTAGTGTATGAATGTCTACAGAAGCAGTCTTTCCTCTGGAAAAGCTGCATCCCAACAAACCAGTGTCTGACTCAGGACCAGTTGATGTAGTCACATAGTGACTCTTGTCACCTGCTGCAGCTGGAAATGGATGCTCCAGATTTCCCAGCTGAGCAACATGCCTATGTATGATAGAGCTCTTCTCACATGTTTGAACCAATGCATATTTAATTATACTATGTAATATGAAAATTTCTTCAGCAAGAAATGTGGCGCTTTTCTTGATTCCAGAATGCACAAATAACCAGTGCTCAGGACAGGACACTTTCTTGAAGAAGTTTAAATCTTTAATCCAAATTGCATAAAGAAGAGAGTTGAAGTTGGGTTTTTCACATTCTTCACGACTCTGCTCACTGCTGAGCTCTCACGTCTGGAAGAATGGTAATGCACAAATGTCCTTCTGTCAAGACTTGTTTGCTTGGTAGAGCACTTAAGTATCTTGGTAGAGCTTTCACAACTTTAAATCCCGGGGTGGGGGAGACATTTGTTTCTTTCCTGCCCTTAATTAATTGTCTGGAAATGAGTGGTGTGACTTAGCCTATAACCTTCTCAGCAATATTTTCTTTTAGATAATTGAGACACTCCCCCACTCAGCCCAATGGCTTCTGTGAATCTTGATTTTTGATCATGCAGCCTCTCTGTGCCTCCTAAAAGGAAGCCTATTGTGATTCCTCAGGATAATGAGGTGCTTGCAACACAGACTTTGTAAACCTAGATAAGATGGCTGGAAACAAACATCATTGTCGGGGGTATAGTTTTTTCATCACATCCATTGCAGATGTCAGGCTATTTAGCAGTCTTTACCATTGCACTAACTGTCTGTTAGATATCATGCTTGAAAAGAAAGCGTGTGCTGTTCTGCTAGATGGTATATTCTTGTTTTAGAGAGTAAAAAAGAGGTGTAAGACAGTAAAGTGCCTACCAGCTACCTTCCCTTGGTGCGAGTTCTCTGTTTGGTACAGAGTGCAAACCCCAGCTTGCTGAATGCTCCCA
Source organism: Aptenodytes patagonicus (assembly GCF_965638725.1). Classification (NCBI taxonomy): domain Eukaryota; kingdom Metazoa; phylum Chordata; class Aves; order Sphenisciformes; family Spheniscidae; genus Aptenodytes; species Aptenodytes patagonicus. Next base: position 46,910,017 of record NC_134951.1, on the reverse strand, counting down.
CTGTAAACCAGTGTGAAGGGTAGAACAGGGACCTGACCTTGCTTCCCTCTCAGGAGAAAACAACGGCAATTGTTTCTGTACCAGGAATGCAGCAGACTACCTAAGCCTCTGGGCAAAAGGGAAGCAAGGCGGGAATCCTGTTCAGCCTAAATTCCTCTTTAATAGCTCTGGCCGGTCTAAGTTACTCTTGTTTAGCTACAAGACTGTAATTGCAGCTGACCATTGCTTTTAGTCACACAGAGTGACTTTAATTTCAGTAATGAAAACCAATTAGATGCCCATAAAAAGCAGTATCACAGCCTTATGTTCTGACTGAGTCTTTCCTCCGTAGTCAACAGCCCTGCGGTTTGCTTTCTGACGGGAAATCTCTGTCTTCCAGAAACAGTTCTGCAGAAATCAGTGGGGGTTGCTTAGTGGGAGAGAGGCAGCTGGGTCCAGTGCACATCCCCTGTCTGACAGCAGCACGTCAACAGGAAGAGCAGGCGAGCATTAATAAATGCAGAAAATAAGCATCACTGCATTTCTGAGGCAGTGTGCTCTAAACATACAGCGAGCCTGAGTCCGCAGAGCACATCCCTGCCTCAGAAGTGAGGGAAACTTGTTTGGATTTGTGCAGCTGTAAGGGTTTATGAAGCTTTGTGGTTGGTGACAGGTTTGCATTGGAGTGGCTGCGGGCCAGGAGGCCACCGTGCCGAGCCGTGCCGTCTAGTGGGGGCTGGCGGGAAGGGCCACTCGGGCGCAGTGGCCTGCCCTTTGCTCCCTCCTTGGCACTGGCAGAGGGCACAAATCCCACTAAAGCCCTCTTTTGAAAAGATTTGTGGGCTTTGGCGGGTTGCCAAAAATATTAAACAACAAAAAAGTGACTAATCCTGGTTAATTTGGGTTAGACCTTTCAGAGCTTGTCTCTGATCCTGGTGAGGAAACACTGGAGTTAGAGCTGCCTCTGTGGTGCCCTTACCTCTCCTGCATAGCACAGCCTTTAGGCAAAACAGCCCATAACGATTATTTTCCTAGGGAACCCATTCCTCACCATCCATGCAGAGTGGATCATGCTCTCACGGCGAGCACCGTCCTGCATTTGGGACTCTCAGCACTGCTAGCTATGCGGCTCCATGCTGAAAGCTACTCTGAAGACAGAATTGGGAGCTTTACTCAGCGATTGGCCTTGTCAGGTTGATCACCATGAGTCTGCTATGACAGGGCTTTAGATGGATCAATTTTCACAATTATCATCTAACTTGATTCCTCCAAGATGGGGAGTTATCTCCATTTTACAGCTGAAGGAACTGAAACATGTACCCAGCCTAAAATGCTTACAAGTCGTTGTCATCAAGTACATAGTATCTGGACCACACATTTGCCCTGTGGGAAATGTGTCTGCAATTCCTTAATGCAGAAAAGATGTAACTGGGACAAGTGGATTTTTATGGGGATGGCAGGAGACATCTCCATGAGAGAAGGCTTTCCTTTTTGTTGTCAATTACGTTCCTGAGCCAAAATCAAGTGAAGCACCTAAACCCCTTAAAGAAAACGTTCAGGGTTCTTTAGTATAAGGCAAACATTATATTTTTTTCTGTGTTTTGTTTTGTGAAATGTAAGATAGTTTTGACTGAAATCTTCTGGGGATGAAAACGAAAAAGGGGAAAAGGGAAAGCAGGAACTGGCCTGAGAAGGTTTGGCACAGACCTCAGCTCAAAACATTTAACTTTGATGGTGTTTTATAGGCAAGTGGAAACACGCTTTAAATCAAAGATCTCTGTAAATGATGACAGACATTGCTCCTCCCCCCCCCCCCCCCCCCCCCCAAATAATCAATCAGGGTGCTTTACTTTCCAGTGAGTTAAGAGTTAAGATTACAATAAGGATTTTGCAGCAATTTAAAAAAAAAAAAAAAAAAAATCAAGCTAACAAGGAATAAGATGGCTATCGTGAGAAAGCCAGGAAATTCAAGAGTTAAAGGTTAAAGAAATCCAAATGTTTAAAAACATTGGAATGCGACATTGGGGTCACCCAACTTGTCACTTCTCCAAGGCCGTATGAGAACAGGCTGGCCCCTAACAGGAGACTGGTGTCCTGAGGTTGGTCCTCTGTCACAGACTCGCAAAGTACATGCTAGGCTACAATTTCTGTTACAGATTTGCTATCAATTTTTCTACTATTTGAGGTAAGTCCTATTCCTCATATTAGCAGCCTTTTATGGCCAACTGCTTTCATAGCCAGAAATTTCTACTCAGATTGCTGTCCTTCCAATGAAAATGTTTGACTAAGGGCTTGATTTGCTTTTTTTAATAAGTAAAGAGCTTGTTCTCAAGAAATAAGTAGTCCTTTTTTTTTTTCCTTTGGGAAACAAGAATAACAAAAAAATGTAATTCAGCAGAACTGGATAAACTGTTTACATTATTTTGCACTGTATTTTTCTTAATCCAGGAAAGCTGTGTTGGGTAGAAGAGATTATTTTTATTTATTTATTTATTTGATAATTAGTCTAGCAAAATCTAATCCAAAGTCTAAGGTGAAGACAGAGATGGACAAATGAGGATCTTCATCCAGGAACAATGTGGATATGGCTACCTGAGGTAAGTCTTTGCTACAGAAGTACTCTAAGTAAGTTGAGCAGTGGGGTTCAAATGCGAGCAACTATCTAAGGCTGTTTGGATTTTGTTACCTTTTGCTGGGTCAATCGTCTATTTAATAAGTCACCCAGAGATTCCTGAGGCTGGGCCGCTGTGCCAGACTGAGGTCCTTTCTCAGCAAACTGCTCTCCTGGTCACACGTGGAAATTACAGGAATGCACCTGACGACTATCAGGACGTGAGCTGTTAGGTGAGAGCTAACAAGTGACTTGAGAGGGAGCTGAGATACTGGAGTGAAACATCTGAACCCTCAAAAACTTGCTCAATTGTTTCTTGATTTTGCTAGGTAGTTTTCTGCTTGACACAGTTCCTGAAATGTCTGAGGCCGTGCGCTCCTTTGCTTGCTCTGTAAGTGATCTTGTCTGAGTATTTTAGTGGTCACCTTCATATCTGTGTCCAGGCTACAGGCAGGAGCTGAGTGTTTCTTTGTTGTTTTGATGTGATTTGCTCTTAAAGCTTCACACAGCCTATGCATGAAAGGGACTCGTGGCTCCCTTTTTTTCAGAGATGTGGTGGTAGTGCAGTCTTTTGTATGCAGTAACTTATTAATTCAGTTAGTGCTAAAAAAAATCTGCAGTGAATCAGGTGAGCATCTACAGTCTTGAATATCTTACTGGAGAGGACAGTAAACAACGTACAGCAGAGGCACAAGCTGATAAAAAAAGATATTGGATTATATCCAAGACAGATGTAGTGCTTATTAGCATGGATGTAATGCTGTACAATGGTTGTTTTTCTGACATTGAATTAGTTTTTACTGAGCAAATCCAGGTTTTTATGTGCTGTATTCTCTAGCCATAGCGGATGTCTGTGTGACTGTGCTGTAGAGATGCCTCATCTCCGTCTGGCCTCTCTGTCTGGCGTCTCTGTCTGGCCTCATATTCAAGGAGCCCCACTAAGGACTTGGGTGAAAAATGCAGGATGAAAGTCCACAGAAATGTTTAAATGGACGCTATTGGACAAATGTTCTCTCTAGCAAGCTAAGAAAAGCTTTCCGATTCAGGCCAAATCTGATATCTCTAGACCCTCCACTTCAGCTGTGTATTGCCAATTGGATAACATCCCTATGTTACAAAAACTGCAGCCATATCTGTCCTCCAAAGGTCTTATCGCCCTCTTTTCATACCAAAGTACTTGTACCTGGTACTTCTGAATATGATGAACTGAAACTTCTGTTTGGAAATAGCAGTCTATAACCATGCTAGGTGTTTTGTACTTTGGTTCAAGTTGCCAGGGTTCCTGTGACTCAGTCCATTCAAGTTTTGGCAATTTGAGGGTGAACGAGCATGCACGCACACACACACGTTTTCTTTTTGAGATATTATTAACACGAATGTAGAGGATTTATTGCAGCATTCCTGCTTGATTGGTAAACAAGTTTGTTCTGGCTATAGGCTTGAATCCCATCCAACTTCTCTGTTTACAGAAATGATCTCCCAGCTTCCACTGAGGCAGTCATTTAACATTACTTTCCTTCAGCTATTGATATCTGTTATTGTATAAACGTCACTGTGTTTTTACTTGTCTTTCTAAAATACAATACACTGCTCTACATCCATTCTATTAAATCAAATGAGATTCATAAGAACTTTGACCAGGTGCTGAAATTGCTGGTCAACTCAGTGGGGTATAAACAGGTACCTCCCCTCTCGAGATGGGGCCTGTGAAGTGTTTGAAACCACAGGTCCAGAAGGCCTTGCAAAACTTTACCACTGCCTTCCTAATGCTCCTGTGGTTGCACTGAGCCACTCTTACCATGAAGAAAGCCTGGGACGATATCTACCAGTAGAGTACAAGAACCAGTTGAACTTGCATATGCTGAGTTACGGCAGAAAAACTATACTGTGATGTGACACCCACTTCACTGATATGGCCAGACTATGCCCTAGCTCTTCCCCAGCCTCGGTTCACAGATTTTCTTTCCAGAAAACCAGGGAACAAGGAGAATGGAGGATGTCTGGGTTTCATCCTAGACCTAAGTCATGAGTCTGGGGCATGCGCCTCCACCTGTGCTGGGAAGTGATCCCGGGTTTCTGAGTTACTGCTGCTGTGTGTTGCCTGCTACAACATCTACTGAAAACATGCCTGGATTTTAAAAGCAGTAGTCCAGGGACAGGCTGACATCTTGCTCTCACCATATGAACTTGTCTCAGAGTAAAAAATATTAAATATGGGTAGAGAAGGGTCACTTGGTACCAATACTGCAGGGCTTATCTTCGTATTTTAAGCTTGTTACCTCCGGGAGTTCTCTGGCAATTAGGCAGTGGTTGAAGAACTTAAACTTCAACCTTAAGCATTGAGGGAGGTAATAGGACACCTACTTCACTCCTCAGAAGTTAGTCCCAAATGGCAGTCATCCCTCCCAGTCCCCTGGGATAACTATGAGTACAGTGGGGATGTGATCAGGGCATTAGAGACACCACTGCACCTTAGGATAATTGAGCTTGACCATAACAAAAGCAATGTGATTGCCTTACAGCTAGGCAGCTAATAAACAGGGAAAAACTAGATATATTTTAAAATAAAACAGTACAATGTTAAAGAAAATCACATGACGTTAAAAAAGATTGACTTAAAAATAAATCTCAAACTCCATCCTCTGAAGTTTATTAAAGAAAATTGAATTGCACTGGAGTCTATACACTGATCATCCTGCAGTAAATCAAATGTTAGCAACAAAGACTGAAGCTGACCATCTGGTTCATTTTACCCGGTGCTTTGCTATCCCAGGCAATCATGTTATATACGCCATTTAACACACTGATCAAGCATCACTTTAAAACTGACCGCATAGCTATTCCCCTCTTGGTTCTGGAAAGAGGCTCTCCTGGAGCATCACTGCTCAGCAGTAGCAGCAGCTTTCTAATTTCCAATTTCCAGTCCTGAGGAGTTTACTTGCCTTTGTTCTTGAATCAAATGCAGGCTCTTGGCTTATAGCAGCTGTCTAGTCCCTTCCATGATCTACAGTCCTCCACAGAGACACACTGTTCCTTCTTGCAGCCCTTCTCTGCACCTATTCAAGTTGGCTTTCATCTACATGAGCATAGCTGACCCAAATTGTGCAGAGTATTACTGTATTTATGTTTATACATCAGTAGCTGGTGATTGAGACTAGGAAATATCAATCTGATATCTAGCATAATTTTTATTCAAACTATTTATAGCAGCCACATTTATTTCTTATTATTACTCTCAAGTGAAAATGCTCAGTTTCAGATTTGACTGTAGTGTATTTACTGCAGGAGAAATAAATAATTCAGCTGGTATTTCTAAAAATATAATTAGTTGATGAGTCAGAGAAGAATTTCATCTTCCTAAATGTTAAGTCTTGAAGACTGGGATTATCATGATCAGCGTGTCTGACCTGTGACTCTGTCACGTCTTAGGACTCTGCCTGGTAATTCTTGCGTCAGTTTGTAATTAAGATGGAAGATTGTTCAGACAAGACTGAATAAAGGGCCCAAACCACATTCTTGCAATTTGCTGAATGTTATTTCACACAAAACAAACAAAAGGTACACCCCACAGACAAGCCTGCGTCTGGTGATTCATCATTTTAATTTAAAAATTTAAGACAATTAACATTTACTAATGGGCTAATTTCTGATAACTCAGTGCACATTTTTAGAACATCATACATAGCTGTGAACCGCTGTATGTGTGTGCGTGTGTATATATATATTTAAGGCAAAGAAACATATTTCTATTTATGGGAATCCAAGTCTTACCAAGAACCTGTATCAGACATATGAAATGTGGAAATAGAAAAGGAGGCAGCTGGGATGAAATGAAAACGCGTAAACTAATCAAACTCCAGACTCCAATAAAAGCTGCCATGAAAGAAGAAACTGAAAACCAAAAACGAACACCACGTAGAGCAAAAGATCAATATTTTATTGACTGGAAAACAGACCGCTATGTACTTGTTGGTCAGTCATTATGCATATTGATTTTATGCCACTGCAGTTCAGCTCTGGCTTAGCTATGCACACATATTCTTTTTTTTTTCTTTTCTCTTTTTTTCATTTTTCTACCTAAAGTAATGGTTGGCTTCAGTATGAATAAAGCCCACTCAAGTCAGCCAATAACTCTACGCACTTAAGGTCAGAGTCTAAAGGAGAATGTATGACTTCAAGACATGCGAGATGAGGACTAAAACAGTGCTGAGCGGTGCAGAATCTGCTATCCTTAACATCACTGTACTGCTGTGATGTTACAGCCTGGTGCAGACACTGCAACACGAGTCAGGCCATTATAACATACAGTATGGAAGAAGTAAGAGGAGAAATGCTTGTAACTCGGCTCTAGATGACTTTTAATAATAGATACTTGAGTGCTGAAGCTCAGCAAGCAGATATAACCTTCTCAACGCCAGCTACCCAGAAATCAATACCTTGTATTGCAAACGAGGACTGCCTAGCTTGCAATGACAACATTACCAATTCTTGACATAATATTGGCAAATGCATGTGGCACATAGCAAAATGAATCAGGTATTGGTTCTGAAGAGCTTACAGCCTGCTACAGACGAGCAGGCATTTAGAAGAAAAGGGGTAGACTGTGGATCAAAGACCTAGCAAGGTGGAAATGGTAAGGCCTTTAACAGTGTTTTGATTGCTGGCAAATGGGCTCTGAGGGGAGGAAAGTACAAGGTTAAAGGGACAAGTATGAGTTGGCTCTTGTCTCTACTAATAGAAAAATATATTTTATGCGTGTATTTGAAGGTCTAGCGAAGACAATGGAAAGAGTCTTAAGGTATATTAGCTATGGGAAAGTGTACATCAGCACTATCCAATCTTGGGCAATCCTTAGCTGTTGCAGTAGCTCAAAATATAGGTTTATTTATGTTCTAAAGCAGTTATGCCTGAAAAATTAAGTACAGTTAACGAATTTTGGGAAAGGACCTGTCACTCAGGTTTTTCTGATGACTAAAGACTATGTTTCTGAGGAGCAATCTCAGTAAGGAGAGGAAAATGACCCTTTTTTCCCTTTATCTGGCCTTGGAATAGGCCTCTCTTACTCGGTGGCCCTCTGTGTAAAAGTACCCCCCTCTTCCTACTTTCTGCCTGCTTTGTCAGAAGCTTTTTTGCCTGAAATGTGGAGGAAGTTGGTATTTACAAGTTGTTCTCATCAATGTTATGATCCAATAGAAAAATGCATGTGCCCAGCTTTCCACACCAAGGTCTGCATCTGTGAAGCAGTGCTATTGCCTCATCATTAGTCATATGCCATATAGACTTTTCACAATCCTCCTTGGTTTATGGGAGATGAAATGTAAGTTTTTAAGCTTCTAACAGCAGAGTGCAGTGTGTTACAAGGAGAAAGATACTGTAGTTAGATTTAAAATATGTATGAATCTTTTCTGCATTATTTTCTTAGCCAGTATGGGGCTGTTTGAATTTTTTTTACAAGCAGCTGAGAACTATGATAGAGTTAAACTGCTGTTGGAAAGTTACTTGAATGACTAAATAACTGTTATACCTTTTAGATTATTTTCTTACTGCAGAGTAATGAAGTACATGGTTACAAAGTGAGAATAATGCAGCTGTACAGCTCTCCACAGGACTATGAAGCAGAGCCACATTCATGACAAAGGACATCATCCTGCCGAGTGAGGAATCCTTGGCCCACCAGCGAGACAGAGCATTTTGCACAGTTAAAGCATTCCCCATGCCACTGGCGCTCTTCAAATGAGATAAATTTGGCACCTCCGAGAGCTGAAAGAGATAATGAGAAAGAAGATGCGAATCTAGTATTTCTGGACATGGTTCAGAAATGCAACAGATTGTTTTCTGATGTGTGATCAGGTTGTCATTCATCTAGCAAACAAACAAATGAACAAAGATCCATAGCCTGAAATATCCTTTGTTGGCTGAATTGAAAACAACTTTAAAATTAAATACAGTGAGAAATATTTTAAGCAAAGCCACAATTCACTTGCTTGTTTTCATATCCCATTATGAACTCTGAACAGAATAGGTTTATCAGAATGTCCATTCAGGTTTGCTGATCTTCCCAACAAACTCTCATGAAAATTAATTGCAATGTGTTGATACACATAGTTTCTATACAACACTGAGTGAAATTTAATTATTTCCATCTAAGTTTCTTCAAGATGGGGTCCTTCAGAAATCACCAGATCATTGAGTTCCTAGCATGAGTATCTGAAATAAAACATCGGTGTTTTGTGTTGGGTTTTTTTGTTTGTTTGTTTGTTTTGTTTTTAAATCGTGCCCGTTTGATTGGGTATTCATCATTTTATTTGTCCACTTACATATGTGGCATGCATCTGTAACAATCAGTACTCTTCAATAGTTGAGTCCACACATAATACAATTACAATGCGGAACACCAGCAAATGCTCTCAGAAAACTTCAGCTATCATAGACTAGTGACCTATATGTCTAATTATAAATTATCTAAGTACACAAGGATGCATGCAATAGAGCTTTGTTGCATTTGGCAAGCTTTCGAATTTGACAGGTGTGCCTAACCAACAGGCAGTTAATTCATGTCCAATTTGATCATATTTGCACTTAAAAACAAAGGTGAAGAAATTACAGACACGAGGGACTTGTGTGCACTGTCCTGGGAAGAGACAAAAAGTGCCTTTTCATATATTCTTAGGGATGAATTTTAGTGCAGAAAGCACTAAATCAAACAATGGGGGAACTCCGTTCGGCACACAGAACAGCTCCTCAGCAGTCAGGGAACACGTGTGATCAGTATGTCCTAGCAAGACACGTTACATGTCACGGAGAAAGGGTCTCTCTAGCAGTTAACTCTCTCGGTCTTTCATTATGATGGGACTGTTTCTAATGCTGTTTTAGTAAAGGTCTGATTTGAGAGAAGCCTGATGGTTCATCGGTGTCTAGACCTTTCTGGAAGATGAGACTCACCTGTAATAAGTTTCTTGCAAGCAGCACACTTCTTCGCATACAATTTGCTGAAACAGTCTACACAGTATGGATGTTCATCTTTGGAAATAAACCTTTGTCCAGACAGCTGGGTTTTACACCCAGCACACACAAAGCATTCTTTATGCCAAGGCTGGTCATGGTAGGTCACTCCCCCAGAAGTTATTACCTAATGTATTGACAAAAAGGACAGAGCAGTGAAACAAAGCTGTGAAACTTGAAGGATTATCCAGTCCTTCATAAGTCCTTCCACTTGTTTTCGCTCCTCACATATGCACAAGAGAAGCAAGTGTGGTCATGTCAACTTTTTTTCATCTGGAATATCAACTTGACTAACTGCATTTGAGCTGAACATGCCACTGGTTTGTTATTCTCTGTTTTCTATCATAGGATACCCTCATGGTTTATAATAAACAGGTTAACTTGTTATGAAATTTTTCTGTTACACATGCAGATAAAGGCTTAGCATCAGGCATGCTCTCAGAAGAGCAATTCTCAGCGATAGGCAGTGAATGAGACAACCAATGCTGAGATTATGGCTAATCTCCAACTGGAACTGGCATTTTGCTGTCTCACAACTGAAACAGTATTTTAAGTAGGGAGAAAGAGACAGTAAAGAAGCAGAAGTGAGGCAGAAAGGAGATCTACACTGCCAAAGAAGAAAAAAATGGCGCTTATCAGTGTCATCAAACTTCTCATTCCCTGAAACTCGCTCACAGCTCTCCACTGGTTATTTCTGAAGAGGGAAATCTCCAGTTGCTCTATGGCTTCCATATATGTGTTAAAGAGCTGGTTTCACAGAAGTTATGAGAGACTATAGAGAAAGACAGACTTTATCTCTTTCTGTAGAGATAAAGACGGGCTGTAAGATAGTGTTTCTACTGTCAACTCACATGCATGACAGTGAATGAGTGAATGAATATAGTTGGAACACGAGGAGAAAAAGTTGGAGAAACTTAATTAAATAAAAAGAGTGGCACCATCAAATTTCCCTGGGGAATACGGTTTCAGGGAAATAAAGAATAATACTGGGTGATGTCAGACAATAAAAAAAATGAAATAGTTCCCAATCCCCTTAGCATTCCAGTATTGGGCTACTTCTAACTCTCATTTGCTTTTCCATTAAAATCTCAAAATCTCTGGCACAAGATTCAAGACTCCAGTTTGGCAATTTAATCCCTTTGGGCTCAATTCTCATTTACGGGAACTGATGCAAGTTTAAGTAGTAAAATTGTTTTAGCTATTATGTAGGGAGACTCTTTGCCTTCCTGGACTTTCTAAGAAGCAAATCCTGATTATTTCACATAAGTGCTGATAACCTCAATGCCTCTAGTAAACATAGGGCAGAATTACTATATTTGACATGTGATCATTTAATGCAAATTAAAGGCTAGATGTAGACACATGGGAATATATAAAAGTACTTCTAAAGTTTAACTACTGAAGAAAAAAACAGGCAGCAGATTTTTCTTACATTAAAAGCTTTTGTTAGAGGTAGAGGTTTACAGATAAACATGAAATAACTTTAGAAATTACAAGTTATTTGATGAAATGAAAAAAAAAATTTTTACTTCCAGAGTGATACAGGTACTAAAGAATAAGTTAAATTCAGCCATAAAAAGCAGCTTAAAACATTTCCCTAGAGAACAGTATTACACTAGAATAGTGTGATACTTTGAGTATTTTCATCAATATCAGGGACAATTTTAAAACATGAGAAACGGAGGGATGAATTGATTTATTTGTATTTGGGGAAAAAAAGAAAACCTCATTTGAAATCAAGCTTTCTGGTACCCACAGGGGAAGCGTCACGTATTGAAATGGTAGGACTCTTGACTAGTATTATCACAACTGAATATTACTTAATCTGATTATTGCCTGATACATTTCAAGAGAAAACCAGGCAAGACTGTGAATGCTTTGCTCAGCTTAGGTGGCTTATTATACATATGAATATATCTGAAAAATGTTGGAAAGGGAGGCATGTTTATCAAGGCAAAATCATATATTACCAGGAAAGAAAGGTTTTACATAATTTCCATTGAAATGTCAGCCTTTTTTAAAAAGTGCAAACAAAAGAACCCCAAAGTGTTTGTTTTGGTCAATAAATTTATTTCAAATATGATAAGGCTTATATTAATGTTAAATATAAGGGGACAGCAGACCCTGTTGCATTTAGCTTTCAGTGTCCAATACCAATACCTATGCTCTTACTCTTAGTTCACCAGACATTTTATATAGTCCAGCCCCTTCCCCCCCCCAGCAATGTTGCCTCATTAGGGAAATTTTTCCATTGTACATTTAATTACCTTTTTGCAAGAGTAGCAATGGTGAGCAAATTGCTTCTCAAAACATGGCACGCAGTAATTCTCGTTGTCTTTGGTGATCAATGGTTTTGTTCCCAATGGCTGCCGACAATACTGGCAAACAAAACAGGATTCATGCCAGGAACTTCCCTTAAATTCTATTTTACGGGAACCTGCAAAAACCCAAAGTGAAAAATCCCCCCCAGATATAGCCTTGTAACATAAATTTTAAATGTTGGGAAGACTCTTGTTTCTAATCTTCTATCTCAGTATTGTATTACCCAAGAAAGCACTTATCCTCAATGTAATAGAGTTTCTAATTAGGTACTTGAAATTTCAAGAACACATTCACTGCCATATGATCACCTGGCAAAAGATGCGCTAAGTTGCCTAAGCTGTGATTTTTAGAGTCTGTCCTTACATGAATCTTTTGGGGTTACTTCTCTGTGATACACTTCAGTTGCTCAGAGTTTCTCTCAGGGCAGCCAACTCAGTGATGATGTTCAGATACATAGCACTTTCATAAATTAAAGATTAATTTGTTGGATGTTTAGTGCATCTATTAATGTCCTGTCTTTTGTCTTCCTTAAACTAAGTCTCCTTCACTTATAAATGCATTAATCTTATTCTGCTTAAGATGGCAATTTTTTTTTAAAGTAAATACCTTTTCTGTGATAAGGCACGCTACACTGCCTCTTCTTATAGCTCATCATTTCCGTCCTACATCAACAGTTCTTTTTATCATGTTGAACTAGATGCTTTTGATGCAGCGCAAGGACAGATGCAATCCCAGAAGAAAATCACTCAGTTAAATGTCTGCCAGAGGAGTTTCAGAGCTCTTAGCTCTGTGTACAAATGCCCTGTACACCTTGATGTAGATGTGTAAGTCTAAAATACCTGAGAAGTCTAAGATATCTGAGAAGAATTTTTCCAGTGACTCTCCACCATAACTTCCTCCCCTGCTGATAGCATCAGACTGCAAAGAGAGGTGCCAGGTGCTTTACCATCCTTTCCACATGAAGAAAATTGCTGATATAACTGATTAATCCCACAACACCTGTCTTCTGGATTGTGGGGCTAGTGGGGAGAGAAACTACTGGTTGTATTTCAACATAAAAGGTTTGCAGCTTCCTCCCAGTGATCAGAAGGCTGACTTCACTGTCTTTGCCTACTAGGTCTTTTCAACACAGAGCTAGCAAGCTGATGACAAAGGAGTTGTTAATGATTTAGAAGCTGGTTGGCATCCCCATGTCACTTCAGTTCTCTATTTGCACTGTTACCCCTACCCTTGGCACTTGCTGCAAGGATTTAGTCTCCTAGACTCTGGGGCAAAATCTACAAGATGGATATACACTGGAGGATAATAATACAAATCCCACTATATTCTGGTGCTATTGTCATCACATCTAGTAAGCTGTACCTATTAGAGAACATTTTCTAAACTATATCAAATCTAAACAGTATATCATCCTTAAATTGAACACAACTATATTGCTACAACATTTATTTCCACTAATACTGCCTTTACCTGTAATGAAAAGGAAATCAACTGTAAAAATAATATATGTTAAAAAAAATAGTTGCATCAATGCTACTATTGAGAAGGATCACAGGTCAGCAGGAGAGCACCTGAAGAGCAGCAAAAAGAAATTCCAGCCACTCCAGCCAGTAGGTCAGCTTCATGGGGGCCCAACTTAAATGCCTCTAGGCAAACGCACGTAACATGGGGAATAAACAAGAGGAGTCAGAGACGTGCGCACGCCTGCAGGGCTACGACCTTATTGGCATCACGGAGACGTGGTGGGATGGCTCCTACGATTGGAGTGTTGGGATGGAGGGATACAGGCTTTTTAGGAAGGACAGGCAGGGGAGACGAGGAGGGGGTGTCGCCCTCTATGTCAATGACCAGCTGGAGTGCATGGAGCTCTGCCTGGGGATGGATGAGGAGCCAACCGAGAGCTTATGGGTCAGGATTAAAGGGAAGGCAGGGACAGGTGACATTATGGTGGGGGTCTGCTACAGGCCACCTGACCAGGAAGACCAAGTGGATGAGGCCTTCTACAGACAGATAGGAGCAGCCTCACGTTCACAAGCCCTGGTCCTCATGGGGGACTTCAACCACCTTAACATCTGTTGGAGGGACAACACGGCAGGGCATAAGCAATCCGGGAGGTTCCTGGAATGCGTTGATGATAACTTCTTTCTCCAAGTGGTAGAGGAGCCAACGAGGAGAGGTGCTATGCTGGACCTTGTTCTCACCAACAAGGAAGGGCTGGTGGGGATTGTGAAGCTCAAGGGCAGCCTGAGCTGCAGTGACCATGAAATGGTGGGGTTCAAGATCCTTAGGGCACTGAGGAGGGCGCACAGCAAGCTCACTCCCCTGGACTTCAGGAGAGTGGGATAAAGCCCTGGAGGGAAGAGGGGCCCAAGAAAGCTGGTTAATATTCAAGGATCACCTCCTCCAAGCTCAGGAGCGATGCATCCCAACGAAGAGGAAGTCAGGCAAAAATGCCAGGAGGCCTGCATGGATGAACAAGGAGCTCCTGGACAAACTCAAACACAAAAAGGAAGCCTCCAGAGGGTGGAAGCAAGGACAGGTAGCCTGGGAGGAGTACAGAGAAATTGTCTGAGCAGCCAAGGATCAGGTTAGGAAAGCTAAAGCCCTGATAGAATTCAGTCTGGCCAGGGACATCAAGGGCAACAAGAAAAGCTTCTGTAGGTACGTCGGGGATAAAAGGAAGATGAGGGAAAATGTGGGCCCTCTCCGGAAGGAAACGGGAGACCTGGTTACCTGGGATATGGAGAAGGCTGAGGTACTCAATGACTTTTTTGCCTCAGTCTTTACTGGCAAGTGCTCAAGCCACACAGCCCAAGCCACAGAAGGCAAAGGCGGGGACTGGGAGAATGAAGAACCATCCACTGTAGGAGAAGATCAGGTGTGAGACCATCTAAGGAACCTGAAGGTGCACAAGTCCATGGGACCTGATGAGATGCATCTGTGGGTCCTGAGGGAACTGGCGGATGAAGTTGCTAAGCCACTATACATCATATATTTGAGAAGTCGTGGCAGAACCGTGAGTTCCCACTGACTGGAAAAGGGGAAACACAACCCCCATCTTTAAAAAAAGAAAAAAGGAAGAGCCGGGGAACTACAGGCCAGTCAGTCTCACCTCTGTGCCAGGCAAGATTGTGGAGCAGATCCTCCTGGAAACTATGCTAAGGCACATGGAAGACAGGGAGGTGATTGGTGACAGCCAACATGGCTTCACTAAAGGCAAATCGTGCCTGACAAATTTGGTGGCCTTCTACGACGGGGTTACAGCATTGGTGGATAAGGGAAGAGCAACTGACGCCATCTACCTGAACTTGTGCAAAGCATTTGGCGCTGTCCCGCACAACATCCTTGTCTCTAAATTGGAGAGACATGGATTTGACGGATGGGCCACTTGGTGTATAAGGAATTGGCTGGATGGTCGCACTCAAAGCGTTGCGGTCAACGGCTCGATGTCCAAGTGGAGACCAGTGATGAGTGGCATTCCTCAGGGGTCGGTATTGGGACCGATGCTGTTTAACATCTTTGTTGGTGACATGGACAGTGGGATCGAGTGCACCCTCAGCAAGTTTGCCGACGACACCAAGCTGTGTGGTGCGGTCAACATTCTGGAGGGAAGGGCTGCCATCCAGAGGGACCTTGACAAGCTTGAGAGATGGGCCCGTGCGAACCTCATGAAGTTGAACAAGGCCAAGTGCAAGGTCCTGCACATGGGTCGGGGCAATCCCAAGCACAAACACAGGCTGGGCGGAGAATGGATTGAGAGCAGCCCTGAGGAGAAGGACTTGGGGGTGTTGGTTGATGAGAAGCTCAATGTGACCTGGCAATATGCGCTTGCAGCCCAGAAATCCGACTGTATCCTGGGCTGCATCAAAAGAAGTGTGACCAGCAGGTCGAGGGAGTACTGCGTTCAACTCTGGGGCCCCCAACATAAGAAGGACATGGACCTGTTGGACCAAGTGCAGAGGAGGGCCACGAAGATGATCAGAGGGCTGGAGCACCTCTCCTACGAAGGCAGGCTGAGAGAGTTGGGGTTGTTCAGCCTGGAGAAGAGAAGGCTCTGGGGAGACCTTACAGCAGCCTTCCAGTACCTGAAGGGGGCCTGCAAGAAAGCTGGAGAGGGACTTTTTCCAAGGGCATGTAGTGATAGGACAAGGGGTAATGGTTTTAAACTGAAAGAGGGTAGATTTAGATTAGATGTAAGGAAGAAATTCTTCACTATGAAGGTGGTGAGGCACTGGACCAGGTTGCCCAGAGAAGCTGTGGATGCCCCCTCCCTGGAAGTGTTCAAGGCCAGGTTGGATGGTGCTTTGAGCAACCTGGTCTAGTTCCACACTAGTGGAAAGTGTCCCTGCCCGTGGCAGGGGGATTGGAACCAGATGATCTTTAAGGTCTCTTCCAACCCAAACGGTTCTATGATTCTATGATTCTATAATTCTATGATTCTGTGAAAGCTACAGGTTGAACCACAACATCAGTAACCTAGTATTTATACTAAGACAATATAAGTCCAGACCTTAGTGTTTGGCATTAAAATCTACTGGAAAATAAAATTCCTATGTCACTGCCAAATTTACTGATTTCCTTGACCAAAGGTTCCCAAACTAGTAGTCATGAGGCCATGGCAGATAGTTTGCAGCTGGTATTTGGAGTTATACACATGATCTGTAAAAAGGGTCAAGCATTGAGAGTAGTTCACTGTTCCAAAAGTTAGGGACCCACTTTCCTAAGCAAGCTGCTTCGTTTTGCCACATACGGTGGTGTGGTTTCTCTGAGATGCCTCTGAAGAGGCAGCTTTTAGACAATCTCTCTGTTGTATGAGCTTTACTGGTGTGGTAGCAATGAAAAGCCTACAGGATGTCCTGAACAGACATGCTCAAAAGCTGAGAAGCAGTTTAGTGGAAAGTGCAGAATTTTCAAGGTTGCTAATGGCAGGAAGAAAACCTATTGTAAACACAAATGTACTTGTATTCTTTTTAGTAAAAATGCAGAAAATTATTTGGACACAGAATATCATGTTTTGACAATTCTAACAAAAAATATTTCTGAGTGAAAGAAATGGTATAAAGAACATCAGCTCAAGGTCTGGTCAATGTGACAGACAAAAATGCAGATGTCTAATCTGGCACTCCTGCTAACGATAGCTCTGTTTGTCTACCTACACTCACAGCGGGATATGCTTCCTAAGAACTGCAACAGAATCAAGGACGCAACATGAACACATTTTACCCTCTCTTGAACTCTAATATTCTTTATAAGGATTCATAAGCCCTGTCAGTGCTAGACCAGAGGTATCTGCCTGCCCTCTCTGCACTGCTGGGAGGGTACTATACACAAAGGAGAAGTAGTCACCTGAAAGCTGTTCTAAAAGTCAAGGACCTTGTAGCTCAGTTATTCAAGGATGTGGTTATAATTAAAAATGCAGTTCCATTTTTCACCGAAGGGTCCCTGTTGTCTTACCAGGCATAATGGTCTTCTGGCAGTGGAAACATTTAGATGAATACTCATCAGAGTAGCATTCAGTACACAACAAGAGCTCGTCCTTGGCAGCAAACGGTTTCTCCACCAGCGAGTGACTGCATTTGGCGCACTTGAAGCATCCCTCATGCCAGTGGCGGCCTTTGTAGGCCAGATCCTTGGAGAAAGTAAGTCCATGTTAATGAAGACATTTCTTTACAGTGTTTTTATCTCTCAGCTCCTCCCAGAAATAAAATGAAAAATGGAGATCATTGCCATGGGGACTTGAAGAGATGACACATGTCTCTGGCAGGAGGTGTGCTCAGAGGTGATGCAAGTACTCAATGTCACTGTGTCAGGGTATTTTGTAGATCTCTTGCAGAGGCTATTAGGAACTGCTTTGGCACAGGCAATAGTCCTTCCTTATGTAACATCAGAGATATGTTTTTATTGGAAGAACCATTTTATATTTTACAGTTGGCCTTCAAGGGGAAACAAGCAATCAACATTTTTAATGTGCACAGGCCACCTGACAAGAAGTGCATTCTCTACAGACTTTGAAATGAACTTCATGTATTTTTTAATGTTACTACCTTTTCTTCCAGCTGACACTACGTAACACAAAAGAGAGATCATATTATTGAAGAAAACAAGCAATTAAAATCTCATTGAGGACAAAATGATTCTTAGGAAGATTATTAAAAAAACATTGCTTTTGTTTACACCTAATATAACTCCTCCTAAAAACTTGGCAGAAAAATGTTTGTTTAAGACTCAGCAGGCTTAGGGGTTGAAAAAGCTAACAGTATACGTATGAGACCTCCACCAAGAATTCAAAGAAAGAGCAAACAGCAGATTTTATTTTTCCAAGGTTAAAAAAAACAAGGGAAAAATGCACCACCAAAAAACCTCCCACCTTAAAAAATAAACTAGACCCTTCCAGGTCTCCTTTATAAGAAGCAGAAAAGGACACAAATCCAATCTCATTTTTCTCCTTTGTCAGATCCCTACCCTAAGTGCTGAGTGCTTACCACTTTCATTTGTGTTAGTTAGCACTCTGAACCTTTTAGAAAATAGGCTATCGCCCCAGAGCAGCCTGAGGCAAAGGCTGGGTAAGAAGGAGAGGAAGAGAGCCAAGCTCTAGCACCTTGGCAGAGGTAGAACAACCAGCTGTAGATCTCTGTGGGCTACTTTTCTAGCTGAATCTGGCCCATTGCACTCCTTTCTTGTTACTCCTGCTTTTTTCTCCCAGTTTTTCCTTCCACTCAGTCCAAAGACATGACCTTTTGTTAATGATCTTTGACATCGGTAGTCCTGCCACTTACTTAATTTTCAATTTTGAAAGTGGAATTAGTGAGCTCAGAGCACATGTTTTCTGGGTGACCCTGACTGGAGCTACGTGTACAAGTTTGCTGTTGAAAAATGCTGATGAGAGTTTGAGAAGAGTCTTCATCCAAGTCAGCAATTTCCTTGGATGATTCCTTTACAGTACCGAGCTGTACACAGACAATGTGCTTTGAAAACCACGAAGTGCTTTGGCTGGAGAGGCCTCCTGGGAGGCCTATTTTAATAACTTTCTGACCTTCTATTTCAAAAGAACATAGGCAAAGCGAGCATGGGGAGAAGGTGAGCACTACATATTGAACTCGGCAAAACAAAGGCATTTTGACAGGTTTTATCTGAACTTAAAATTCAAAGTCAAGTGTACAGGCTGTAAATTGAAGTATGGTGTACTGGAAACCCTGCGAAAGACCACAGAGGAACTCATATTATTAATTAATATTCTAAAAAAGGGGAGAGGTGAAAAGAAAGCCAAGCCCAGAAACACTGCCACTAACATGCCATCTATGAGATGAGCAAGGTAAGCATGGAAATAAGTTAAACTTAAAATATATTTCATTTCCAAAAGACAGAGGGAATAATATACGAATTATAAACATGGTTTCTTTTCAGCTTGACATCTGCATGTCAAGATTTTACCTACAGTAAAGGTAATTTATCGAATACTCAAAATACTTTTTTCAATGGACATGTCTCAGAAATGCCGAAGTTTCATTCAGCCTGATCTACTGAATTACACCAGCACCCTACTATCACTCAAGCACTGTGCAGTCTCTGCAGCAAGTGAGTGACTGGAGGTAAAGCATGGAGTCCAGTTGTGGTCCACACATACACCACAGCATCGACATATGTTTGAGGTATATGTATGTGCAGATTTCCTAATCTTTGGCCCCGGAGCTTTCCTATTCTGCGAAAATAGCGCTGTTTCTCTCTGCTGCGTGTGGATGTACAACAGCTATGCTTAGGTCTCTTCACCAGCACAGGGATATGCAGAGGGTCGGATACAGAATCTGACATTAAAGACATGGGATTTGTGTGTAATTTAGCAAAGAACAAGAAGTGAAAGCTAAATCTTTACCTTGGAATCACACTCAATAGGTCGCTTGCACTCTTCACAGGGGTTGGCAAACAGGCTGTCATAACATGTAACACAATAAGCGTTTTCTTCTCTTAATGCATACTTCCTTCCACAAAGAGACTGCAGGCAGTAATGACAGTCTGTGTGATTGCTGGTCATTCTGGTGGGGTTCTTCACGTGATCTGTAAAGATGGCAAAATCATGTAATTCAGTGGATGACTGTTTGCTTGCCCAAGTAATAAATAATGCTGCTTTACCTGTGAAAGTTAGGACAGGCGTTTCTTGGCCGTTTGCAGTGCCTTGCATTTCTAATGCTGGGTTGTTCCATAATATAATGGTAGTCTTTAACAACATATACTGTGTATTGTATTACCTACATAATGGGCAGCAAGAAGACTGCTTCAGCTTAATCTAATGGTACTTACACTGATAGGTCAGGTACCTGAAAATGAAGCCGTCTTCACATTCTCTGCGTACAACTATTGACATTATGAGCATTATGTACTGGATTGTGAGGCGTGGTTTATCCAGACATCAGGGAATGGAGATAGAAGCTATAGTTCAAGAATTAAACCAACTGCAGAGTTAAAAGGCCAAAGAGAAGTGGCAAGCACTTTGTAGCGTGTTCCTGGCTTTCTTTTGCCATTCCTGTTTTTCTGCTCAGTCCTTCCTTTTCAAAATACCCCCACATCTACCTGACTGAACAGAAGGAAGACAAGGAACTCCAAGCTATATGGCTGGTTTTGCATAATCCCAGCTGTGCTGCTAGCATTTGGTAGCAATGTAAGGTGACACAAATACTCCTGGATAGTGAAAGAGCAAAATAGAAAGAGAAATAAACTAAATCATAACTCAAACAAAATCATAACTCAAAGTAAGTTTCCCTTGTTGTTATTGGAAAAGATTGTCTTTTCTTACATATTTCTGTATTGCCAGGTTCCACGTTGGCAGTGCCAGAAGACTGTCAGATAGATTATATTTCTGTGCCAGACAAGTGCAGAAAATACCACAAACCTATTGAGAGCCAATTGTACGAGTTTCCCATCCTTCAGTTTTTCAGGCTAAAGAGGCTTGGATAAGCATCCAAACCTCAGCTGCTTATAGGTCTGCAGTGCTGAACGTTTTAAGGAATGTGGAGATGAAAACATATTTCAGTCTTCTCGTTGCTGGTTGGATCATCAGCACTTTGCTAAAATTGGGTCTTGATTCCTGGGAATGAAGGAAGAAGAATCCAGAAAGTTCCCAGTGAAGCAAACCCAGAAACATCTGCTGGACTCATTGGATTGCACTCTTCATTAAACTCGTTGAGTGTTGCTGCAGTCAGTGCCAGCAATCATAAATTTTACAGGATTTGAGAACAACCAGGGAAGGTCTCCTAAAATGTTTACATATCAGTAACTTTTGGCAGCTGAAATCTTTGTGCTTTGAATAACAGTGCAAATTAGTTTATCTTTACCAGAGGCAAAGCCTGAGAGTAAGGAAGAGAAGCATATGAAGACCAAGATTCGAGGGAGTACTTGCCATCACAGACCTTACATCTAGTCCATTTAGAATTACTTCCTCATACTGGTTTTCATACACTCACTGCCTGTCTTATACCCATGGTTCAGTTTTAAAAAGGCATTTCATCTTTTTCTGCTGTGAGATGTAATCAAATATGATTGTTTGAACTGTGAGAAAGAACAGTTACTGCAGGTCTCCACTGGCACCAATGCATAAGGTCAGGCATTTATTAATCTATTCCTGGAGGGATAGTAGTAAGACAGTGAAAAGAGAGAGGCTATAATGCTTATCCCAGACCAAAAGTAATGACTTGATCGTTTGGCACAGGCTATGGAAAACTTGTTCTTGTAAATTGAAAATCTTTTGAGTTGAATTGATTTTCTGTATTTCTGACTGCCCTAAATCTTCGTGCTAGCCAAGACAGGGTGTAGTAAGGAACTCAAATAATCTGTAAGATCAGTGGGAAACATGCTTGCTTAAGAGTATTACAGATGTGTTTTATGTGATATCCTTGGAATAATAGCATAACAGGGCTTGAATCTGGACTTCCATTTCCTTAAGATCAGAGATTTGAATGTGAAAAGAATGAAACCATGTATATGAGAAAATTACATCCATCAGCTTGTACATTTACACAACATGACATAAAACCAGACACAGCGCAGTAATTCAGTGCACGATAACTACATAGTCATCACCAGAATCAAGGTTAAGTTTTGTTCATTTTCTATGTTGGGGAAGCAGTATAAAATGGTGGCTAGGGAGACAATCAAGGAATGTTTGTGGTTAATTGGGCTCCATATTCAAGGTCATAGACCAGGCTTGAAACCGGGTTTCAGAGGAATTTTCATTCCTTTTTTTTTGTGGGAGTTAGAGTTATGAACTGCCTCCGAGGATAACCCTGAGTAGACTACCTTTCTGATTTCTTCCCTGCTGAATCAGTACCCCAGCTTCCTAACACAGTTTCATCCCAGCCTAAAAGCGGCAACAGGAAAATCCTAACAGGGAATGCATGAAGAGCTTATGTGTTACTTATAGTGCTTTTTGTTGTACAAAGCTCACCAACAAATAGCTTCAAATATCTGCAGATACAGCTCTGTTTTTTCATTCTAATGAATGGCGATACATTTTTAAGCTACTGAAAACTCTGCATACCCAACAATTTTCTTCAAAAAGTGGTTTTCTTTTTTTTTTTTTTTTTTTTTCTTCCCAGGAAGCCAATCTGTTCCAGGAAGCCTGGGTTATACACACATGCAAGACCTGCTATTGTAATACTCCAGAACTTCTGAATTTGTAATGTAGTTATCCTCCTAAAAAGCTATATGGATATGGGAACAAAGTCCCATTACTTGTGTTTTATAGATGACAGTGGTTGTCTGAGAACATTGAAAGACTACACCCAAGATCAGAGTCAAAGCCTGGGGGTGTCCTTGAGCTGCTCCTCTACTAAAGTGCTCAAGTCACCCAAGGCTTTGTTTCAGAAAATGTCTTCAGGGTTTGACCATGATGATATAAAACCATATTTGGGAATGAAGCAGCGATGGTATGAAAAAGAATGATGATTTTTGCAAACCTCTTGGCAAAGGTCTGGGTAACCTTTGTGAACTACTTTTACCATTAGGCAATGCAACAAAAAAAGTGAATCTCATCTCCCTAGCACCACTTACCCTTGCTCCAATAAATAAGTAATGGTACGAGCACCACGTAGTTAAGTAGAATGTTTTTCTTGTGCTTTGATCCTAATCTCTAGAGAAATATGTTTGCTTTAAGTTTGCTGGAAGCTAGACTTCGTGTTTTGAAGGTCAGTTAAGAAATCTCAGGAGGTCTGATGCTATTCACTCTCATGGAATGAAACGCTGACTCCAGCATTCCAGCTGCTAACTCGTGTCCTAGGCACAGGGAAAGACTGCAATGTCTTCATTCCTTGGGAAAAGAGGATTTTGTTATCTAAATTGGAACAAAGCTAAATACCATTGATTTTTATGTATCTAGTAGGCATGGATACCTGATACCATTTGTAGTGTTAGAATATTCCAAGGGGGAGCAGAGAGATGTTGCCAAAGATGCGAGGATATTGCAACTGGAGTCCCTGAGGTCAGATTTGAGAATGCAGCAGTCTCATGCTATGAATTATAAAGCAGATGAAAATAAAACAACGGAGCTGGCTAGTCTGCCCACTGTTCCAGCAGATTAAGGTAGAATTTAGCTACGACAAATTAGGAGGGGGACTTTCTGTAGAGCCAAATGTTTTCCTATAAGATGCAGAGCACTAGAAGACTTCCAGTGAAGAAAGCCATAAGAAAATGGTTGTGAAGTTGTGAAACCTGATAAATGTGGAACCATCAGGAAAGGAATGCTTGTTTTCTCACTGGAACTAAAAAGCACAGCCACAATGTTAAGGTGTCTCTTCATAATTTATCTTGATATTTTCTATAAATGTATGTTAATTTCCCTTAGGTTATATAAATATAAAAAGCCCAGAAACATTAATCCTACTTAGGTGGGAATGAATATACATAGGCACGTAGGTATATACATACGTGTAAAAATATTGTACCTTTTTCTTTTGCTTTACGGCAATTCTAATGGACTATTTCCTGATCTAAATAAGCCTGCCATTGAACTGCATCATCTTTTTCCTTAAGAACGTATAATGAACGTAACAAGGCTCTCTATTAGGGAGGCATAAAGAAAGAAAAATGATGGCAAAATAAATCATTGCAACAACACTGAAGGATAAGAAAAATAAATTGATCTATTATGAAGGGGACACCCCTGCAAGCTGTCCCAGACACTTGTTTATTTTCAGTTAAGTACTTTTTTTTATCTTGGAACACAGTTTTGCACGAATTTGCTGATTTCATTTTCCCTATTTTTTTTTTTTGTGAGAGCTGCTGAACAATTAATCACATACATTTGCAAAATACATTAGTGACTCAAGGTTACAACTGCATTGTAAAGCTAACAATATCATTATAAGGAAAAATTTCTAACAATATCATTATTTTATAAATAAAAGTTTCTAACAAGGCTCTACAAGGAAATTTTTCCTCATTTCAGAGATCACATTTTCTTGATTTCTCTGGATGCCTGCTACCCCCCAGAAATCTGTTATTTTGTTATTGTGACTAGACCTAATAAAAGCCCTGACCCCTCAAGAAAAATGAACTCACAAGACAGTTAAACGTATGCTGTATTTTCAAAACACTGGCAATACCCTCGCTTTGTCTCTTCCCTACCTTAGAGTAACTGCAATTTTCCCAGTGATTGATACCTTTAATTTACACTTGAGTGTTTAAGGATACTAGAATTTTTGCTCTTCTAAAAATGGTTAGAGAAGCAATAGGAACTCAGGGCATATATTACAGATCAAGTCAAAACAAGCACCTACAGGAAAGTAGAGACACAGGTGTTAACTTTGAACAAGCTGTTTTATCTCCATGGCACAGCACAGTAATACAAAGTCAGGTCCTGGGAGTATCTGAGTGGGTGCAGAGCTCTCGCTGATGAAGTTCTGCTTTAAGCAGCCAGGATAGATGCCAACCAGGACTGTGCTGTAAGAATACGACTGTATGGCTTCAAGGTCCACAAGTGACACGGTTTTGGTGGACCCTCTAGGCAAAGCAGCTCATTTAGAGGCTGATCTGGTAACTGCACTGCACTGCATTGTACCATGTTTACACACCCCACGACCACGAGCAAAAAGGGCAAGAGCTCTGGCTTAACTAGGGGATCGAGCATCCCAGGAATTCTGTTTTGCCTTAATTGGTATTGCTGTCTGCTTTGTTTACACCATGTAAACTCAGACATTGTTGTAGCCATCTAAATTCTTCCTTTATCCCAGGACAGCAAAATTTGCTACTTACCTATCCTTCAAATTAGGATAAATTAGAGCAGTGAAAGTACCTCAACTAAGTGTTCACAGTGGTGCAGACATACAGAAATGCCTTTGCAGAAGAGACCTGACTAGCCTATGTCCCTCAAACTCTCTTTACCAGCTACAGAGTGGGTGCAATAGCCTAGCCCTATTGCCTCTATGGCAAGCTAGATATTTCCTTTAATTCAGCCACAGAACTTTCACCAGCAGCATCCAGCTTGTCCAATAGAACTTGTACTTGCTACTGAGGTCAGCCTGAGTAATTTAGTTGGCAAAATTCAAATGAATGGCTCTGTATGCATCTCTCCTAATGGACATTCGTCCTCTATCGTGTGCCTTGCTAGAAAAGCTCAAGAATTACCACCACAGTAAACCCACTGTACAGAGAAATTAGAGGTCAGAAATAAGCATGCCAAATGTAGTAGCTGGAAGCTATTTTTTTGGAAAAGGCAGACAGAAAAGTTGCTAACTGGCTACTGAATTAAACCTAGATTATTTGCTGGATTTTTTTTTTTTTTTTTAACTAATCAACACATGAGAGTCAAGGACTGCAATTCATCATTTAATACAAGTACTACACCGGTGCCCAGAGATTCCAGTCCAGAATAACTGGCCCTATTATTCTGAACACAACAAGCTCGGCTGATCAGCAGTGTTGCTGGTCAGTAATGCAGCTCCATGTTTAAGTAGAGGCAAACTGTCAGTGGAGTGCTCGATATTGATTCAAGTCTCTCCTAAGCTATTACCCAGGAATGCAAAACCTTTTCATCTGCTCAGATTCCTGGGTGCTGTCAATACCTTCACCAGCAGCAGTATATGAAAAAAGTAGGGTTAATGCTATGGCTTAGACAATTTATCTTTCTGAAATCATTCTTACCCACATTTTTTTTACAAGTTTTCACATAGTAGGTACAGTCAAAATTTTCTCCTGTCTTCATTATGGAGCTCATTCCTTTCTGACTACTGTCAGATTTATAGAATCAAATGAAGCCATGAAATATTTCAACCATGTATTGGTGTACTTTTTCCTGTAAAAAACCTGGCAGTATTCTCAGTCATACTCTATACATTCAACCATAAAACAGGTTAGAGAATTGCATCTCATACAAATGGGCCATGTGAAAAAGTATACCCAAATTAGCTGATGAGTTATATACTTAGAAGACGTTTAGACAGTTTTAAATTTATTAGCTTCAGCTGCCTGAGTTCCAAAAGCAAAGCAGCCACGAGCCTAAGGTGGGGATGAGAAATCATTAGTGAATCCTAGGTACAATGTTAAAGGCGACGATTTAAAGTAATGACATTAGTGGTGTACCCCAGGGGTTGACACTGGGACCAATACTGTTCAACATCTCCATTAATGACCTGGACAACGGGACAGAATGCACCCACAGCAAATCGGCAGATGACACAAAACTGGGAGGAGTGGCTGATACACCAGATGGGTGTGCTGTCATCCAGAGAGACCTCACCAGGAGAAGTGGGGTGAGAGGGGTCTCATGAAGTTCAACAAGGGGAGATGCAAAGTCCTGCCTCTGGGGAGGAATAACTGCAGGTATCAGCACATACTGGGGGGCAACCAGATGGAAAGAAGCTTTGCAGAGAAGGACCTGGGGGTCCCGGTGGACATCAAGTTGAACACGAGCCAAGAACGTGCCTTTGTGGTTAAGAAGGCCAACAGCATCCTGCAGGACATTAGGAAGAGCATTGCCAGCAGGTTGAGGGAGGTGATCCTTCCTCTCTACTCAGCACTGGTGAGACACATCCGGAGTGCTGGGTCCAGTTCTGGGCTCCCCAGTATAAGAGAGATATGAAACTACTGGAAAGAGTCCAGTAAAGGGCCACAAAGGTGACTAAGGGACTGGAGCACGTCTCCTATGAGGAAAGGCTGAGAGAGCTGGGACTGTTCAGTCTGGAGGAGACAAGTCTCAGAGAGGTTCTCATTAATGTGTACAAATACCTGAAGGGAGGCTATGAAGAAGAGGAAGCCATGCTCTTCTCAGTGGTGCTCACTGACAGGAGAAAATGCAATAGGCACAAACTGAGATACAAGGGATTCCGTTTAAACAGAAGAAAAAACCTTTCACTGTGAGGGTGGTTGAACACTGGCACAGGTTGCCCAGAGAGGCTGTGTAGTCTCTATCCTTGGAGATATTCAAAACCTGACTGGACATAGGCCTGGGCAATCTGCTTTAGGTGATCCTGCTTAAGCAGGGGGTTGGGCTAGATGATCTCCGCAGGTCCCATGACACCTCAACCATTCTGTGATTCTGTGATGGACCACAGAAAGGCTTATCACTGCTGAATGATAAAAGAGGAAGGGTGAAAGAGTCCACAAAACCTCAGTATTCCCTTATGGGCATTTGAGCAGGAGTGGGGTCATTCTCATAACAACAAAACAGGTCTCCTGTAGATGACTTATTGTGAGTCCCCATCTAAGCTAGACATGCACGTAGTCTAAACGTGAGAAATGCTATTGCTTTCAGCTGTAATATTTACATGCTTGAAACTGACTGCACGCTTTAGAGCTTTGCTGCCTATATCCTGGGAGCACAGATTTTGGAAGATATTTTCAAAGATAATAAAAAAGTGGGATTTAAAAAAATATATAAGCAATTAGGTTCTTCATTACAATTAATTTCAATATTTCCTGATATTTCAAGTCTGGTAAACATAGTCTCTAAATCCTTCTCAATTGAAATACGTTCAGTGGAACTGCATGACATTGGTTACAGAGGAAAGAGCAAAGGAAACTAGTGATTCTAGATAATTTCTTTCAAAGAAAAAAAAGTTTCAGTAGATTCAGCATTACCACAGGGAAGAATCACTTCCAACATTCTCAAGTCCCAGCCATGTGTGAAATTGAGACACATATTATTTTCTGTGCTGTCACTGAGTGTGAAACATGATCAACATGTCCTTTGTCAACCACCCTGATACTTAGATACGAGTACTGCCCAAAAGCTGGGCCTTTTCTGATGGAAAGGAGTTAGTGGCTTGTCTGCGGTATCTGGTTTACCACAGATAGTAGATAGTAAAGATAGTAAAGAAGATTTTATTTTTATTGTTGTAGGCTGGTGCAAGCCAAAGCTCCTTTTCCTCACTGATAATTTTAAATTTTAAGCTGGTGTTAATTGTTACAGACCAGGCTACAGAAGAGATGTGAAGGTCTGGATGCCTTCAATATTCTTGGCTATTTTGATGACTTGCCTCAGAAGGAAACGTAGACAGTGCTCCGCTCTGCTGCTCAGCCACTGCCCTGTACAGAGCAACGAGGAAGAGTCTGGGGCACTGACATCTACACTAAATATACTCCTTACCAGAACTCAGCGGGGAAAGCAGATCTAAAAATTATTTTGCGATGACTTAATGACTGTGCGAAGGAAAACTACTATAACTGTACATGTCTTTTTTTTCAGTTCAGCAAGCAAAAACATCCTAAGGAAGATGCAAGAAACCCTACAAAGGATGGCTAGGCAGCAACCTGCTCATTAATTTCCTAATCTCTTTTAGAGGATTAAATTCATGCTCTGAAACTTGAGCATTTATAAGCTTCCAAAACTAATATAAATTAAAAAAAAAAAGTTATTGCATCAGGGTATTTTTGGAAGAAAAAGGAGTTTTGCACTAAGCTTGATCCAAAATGCTCTAACACTTTTATTTTTAAAATTTTGATGTATTTTAATAGAAAATATTTGTGAATAAAAAATACCCACTTCATGGAAAATGTCAGTTTGTTTTAGAAAAGTAGGATTCAAAAAAAGTGAAATTTGACTGAAAAATATTGGTCTAAAAATGGATCTTAAATTCTCAACAGAAAAAATTATAGTAAAAACAAATTTTATTTTTGATATAAAGTTAAAAATTTCATTTGAAGAAGCAATTTTATAGCTAACTTTTATTCTAGGAAAAAAGATGTGAATCTGAGTTAGAGTGATCTCATTTTGAGAGATTTGGTAGCAAAAGGTCATTTATGTTGGATTAGTTTTTTCAATTAAAATAGTGGGAATGTAGAGAATAACATATTATACTTGCACGGAAATATTAATGTATTTTCCTTCTATCAACCTACAACCCAGCAAGTATTAAATGACTTTGGAAGAGAAAAAGAAACATTAAATATTTGGGGCTGAACTGGTCAGGGTGAGAATTGATCACTGAGGTCACAGCTGATCTCTGGCAATGAATACAAAGTCTTCCCCACCACCCTTTCTGCCTGGCTTGTCCAGTCCCCTTTCCTGCCTCCACCCTCACCTACAATCCCCTAATCATTGAAAATACTTTAAAAAGTGCTTAAATAAAAAGAAAATTAAAGTTACAAATGAAGACGTGCTGAAGTCCTGATCTGAGGCTTTTACCAGTGAGTTCATCCCCCGTGTGCAAATTAGAGCAGCACTTCCGAGTGATCTCTGCTGCAACGGCGTCTGCACATCTGGCTCCCGATTCCCCTCTACACAATGCACTAAAGTCAAGATGCTTGCACAGCTGAGCAGAAGTCCACCAAGGAAACAGCAGCACCTTAGCAATATACTAACACCACCGGGCAGGAACACATCTACCTGAAAATGAAACAAGCTTGCCTTCGGGACTGAAAGCTTTCCTGTGGAAAACAATAGCGATAGGAAATGATGCCTGTGATACAGCGGGGAGTGAAGTGCTCACAGGCCGTGAAACGAAACAGCCTTGCCACTAAAGAGGTAACAGAGCTTCAATACGCAACGCTGATGCTGACTGCAATCTTTAAGATCTTAGTAAAAAATAGGCCATTTCTTGTTTTTGCAGATGCATCAACTGCAGAGGCCGGATTTCCCCCACCTTTACATTTTATTTCGGGGACAGAAAGGTGGATGAAGAGTACTGTGTCTTGTGAGAAGGGGTACATCACATGAATTAAAATCTTTTTTTTTTAAAAAATAACTACAACTGACTACGCAGTACAACATTTTCTAGCTGGGTTCTTTAAAAGCCTGTGACCTACTTTAGAACCGCTTTAGGAAATAAAATGAGCAATAAGAAAAAGATAAGCAGCAGCAGCAGCAATGTTAGCAGCAAGCTAAAATTGGAAGGGATTTTCATTACCCTATTTAAAAAAAAAAAAAAAAAAAGACCTCCATCCCCCAAACCCAAACATAAAACCCCCAAGTGGTAATAAAGTGTCTGCTGCAGCGGCACAGCCTTTTCCTTTTCTCTTCCAACTGCACTGTGACAACCTGACCTAGTTTTCTGAGGAAAAAAATAAACTGAGCTGCAGCACTTCCGTAATAAAAATATGACACCTTATAAAAATGAACGAAATCTAAAGATTTCTAATCTCAGCCCTGTTAAAAGATTGGCATGAGCTAGGTGGCATTACAGCTTCGGAAAAGCAAAGGCTACAAGGAGTATTGGTATATAAGATCCCTACTTCAATTATCATTGTTCCCAGGTATTTAGATTTTTAGGCCCAATGAATGGCCAGTTTTGCTGCTTGCAGAGCTCCATCAGTCTTAACTGCCACCTTCTTACCAAACTTTTCACTGAAAAGAGAGATGACATGGTTCTGCAGACAAGCCTGGACTGCTTATTATGCCCACAGGAATTATAGTTTGTGAAGCCACTGCTGGGTACAGTCTAAGAAATGCTGGCAACTGCAAATGTAGCATATATACCCTCTCTTAAGATTATATGTGAGCTGTTTAGGGTGACCATGGCAGTCTCATTTTCGTGGAGAGGAACTCCATGATGTGCCTCCATGGACCTTCCCAAGGGAAAGCAGGCTTCAGGATGGGCAGTCCTAAGAGGCAGGAAGGAATGGGCAGAAACATTGAGTAGAGCCAATAACAGCCTGATCTCAAAGCAAGAACTACCTACACACTCTGGATTTTTACTGACAATTAACACAGTAGGCATTGCTACAAGACCTAGCAGTAATGATCCTCTGCAATTGCAATCTCTTTGGAATACAGGGATCCAATAATAACATAGTCCTATATAAAATACATATGCATATATTGCATCTGCAAGGTGGACAGACCACGGAAGGTCTAATCTGGTGGAGAAAACCTCAAAGATGTGGTACTCTTTGTACTCTACTGCTTTTACAGTAATGAATTGATTATACAATATAACTGAGACAGAGGGCGAGAAAGGTTTCCAGGAAAGCGCACAACAACCAATCAACATGAAAAAACATGGTGGGTGTTCTTAAGCAGACTTACTTAACTTCCTTCTGTTTACCCCTAAGTGTTACATGAACTCCTGCTTTGTCTTCTTTTAGAACAGGACCCCAGGAACACTTGCATATGTATGTAAATTAATGCAGCTGAATAATTTCACTCAATTCATGGATGCCAGGTTAGGTGATTTAATATTTTCTGGATTAGGTTTTTAACTCTGCATGTTAGGGTTGGTGTCCTCATATCTATTGGGATGCGCTAGGCACAATTCACTGAAGAAGCCTCAACATCTGCACCAAGGTTGCAGTAACAAACTAGCACAATTTGGCTGGGTCTGCATTTCACTGAAGAAGTGGAATTATAGCAGGGTGATTTTTACCTTTTATTCTCTGCCCTGTATTTGTTTTAAACATACTGTAAAGCTGGAAAACCTTATTAGCTTAACTATGCAGGTGCGTCAAGGGCAGGCTGCTGGTCTTTGGGCTGGAGGAAAAAAAAAAAGATAAAATATTCAGATAGACAGTCTTTTATGACATGTCCTATATTCACTGTTGATAGTAAACCAGCACATTTCATTCCAACACAGCAAAAGGATATACGACTCACAATGTAAAAACTCAGTTCTAGAAGAGAGCTGACAACAGGACTTTTGAAGGCAGTGAACCCCTTTAGGAGTGGGGCTGATGGGAGAAAAGGCAGGGAGTGGAGGTCTTCTGGTTCGTCCTCTACCAGGGAGGAAAAATAATGGAGTGTTACTAGGACTGAGCGTAGAAAAAAATGTTGGGTTCAGGTTTTTTGTGTTTTTTTTTTTTGTTTGCTTTTGTTTTCCTTTTCTTTAAACATGCGGCTTTGTGCATCGTCCATTAACCAGAAAAAAAATGTTAACTGAAGACCTCTTGAGTCTTGAGCAGTTGAGTAGATAATGTTCTGTCAAACAAGATAGAGTATATCATGGCATCGACTGTGTTTTAACTTCAATCCTCATGTCCTGTGAGCAGCAACATCAACCAGTCCTTAGAGACACTCAGCCCTGGGTTCTGTTCACGTCCTGCCAGTGACCTTTGCCATGTACTTGAAATCTTTGTGCCTCTTCGTGCCTATATATGTTACTTGTTCTGCCTACTTAGGAGGTAAGGTCTGCTGAACAATTATGTGACTGGCTATCCTAACATTTCCCTTAAGCCTTAAAATCTCTGTGCCAGACATTAAACATGTTTCTTTCTATTTTAACATAGTCTATCTTCCTAAAAGTGGCTATGATTTAAAATTAGGCCCTGCAATGAGTAGACCATGGTATTCTGCCTTTCTTTATTATGATGTGAGGTTACTGACCCTTTCGTTAACTGCCCGGCTGGGATTTTTGTAATGTCCTGGCATGCAAAAAGGTCCTTTTTTTGTTTTTGGCACTATGACTTTCAGAGTGGATTTCTTTCTATGATTATAAACACACGCTATCTAAAAGCTGGTTCCAGTGTAGGATTGCCCTATTCTGACTGAAGGAAAATGAAGGCTAAAGTTTATCTGAACAGCCAAGACAGTCAACATTTGACTCAGACAAATAGAAATAATCAGTAAAGTCTTAGAATTCTGGAAGAAATTTGGTAAGAATGAAGAAATTCCTTTCTAACATTTCGGAACATTTTAAGAACATGCTATTTAACTCAAGGATATTGTGGAACAATGAGTCCACTGAAACCAGTAAAGTCTATTAAAGTGACGACGTGAAGCCTGACATGCAGCAATAGCAGAGCAACCATCTTTGCAAACCTAGGATGGAATTGACAGTTTTCAATAGGAGATGATGCTCAGAGTCCATAACTCTGACCAGCTGTGGGGGATAAGGTCAGTCTGAGGAGGAGGAGAGTGGTAAGCAGCAGCAGAAACTGCATTAAGAAACAAATACAGTCCAAGTCCTTTTTGCTAATTTATGTTAAATTTGGTAAATGTTTTCAGTAAAAAGTCTAAGCAAGTGATTGAGCAAATTAAGAATTCTGCTACTGTATTTAAAAAAACCCAAAATGTTTTGAGCTTTTAATTTGAAATGTTTCTCAATGCTCTTCAATTTTCAAGCACCAAACTAAACAAAGATTGACAATTAGAAGATCAGCTTGAAACAGTTTTTCCTCTAATCTTTTCCTTTTTTTTCATGCAAATAGAATCCCAGACTCACAGAACTCTAATTATGCCACAATTTGGCATGTTATAATACATGAATGAATCATGATGTGGCTGAATTTGAAACTCGAAGAGCTCACTTGAGGAAGACTGGGCTCCCGATAAATGGATTTACAGCCTAATACTGTTCTGGGCTTCTGATAAATAGAATTATAACCTAATACTCTGAAGTACAGCCTTCCTTTCAAAGGTTTCAGAATGCCTTTGTAACAACAATAATAAAGTAATCCTAAAACACAGTTGTGAGATTCTTGTCTACAGAAAAGGTTAACAAAGTAACTGACTTGCTTAAGGTCAGCAAGCAAACCTGGAGGAGTGGGAAGAAAAGAAGCCAGTCGCTACGCCTTTGCCATTAGATGGGTCTGCTCATCAGGCTGTATCCATGGCACTGGCCCGGGGTAGTTAAAAACACTGTATGAAGGTTGCCGCGTGGTCAACCTCCAGTGCTAGAGGTAGAAAGCACTTCTAAAATTAGCTGAAGCTATAAATGTTCCAGTTGTGGACTTTGCAATTGTCCTTAATTACTCTGAGGCTACCATTAATATTCTTATGCAAAATGTTCTGGGTGGAATTTTTCCAGTTTTGTGTCAAACCTCTTAGGGCTACAGCAGTTGAGAGAGTTTCTAATTATGAAGGATTTTCCAGTCAATTTGGGTTGTTTCCAGACAGTTTTGGATAACATGGGTT
The DNA here is from genome assembly GCF_965638725.1 of Aptenodytes patagonicus. NCBI lineage: Eukaryota > Metazoa > Chordata > Aves > Sphenisciformes > Spheniscidae > Aptenodytes > Aptenodytes patagonicus. The sequence goes on along the minus strand of NC_134951.1, from coordinate 46,875,836 downwards.
TAAACTCATTTTTTTCTCCCCAATGTAACAAACCCGGTTTACAGATGGGGAACTGAGGCACGGAACAACTTGCTGGAGGTCCCTCTGGACTGGATTCTGGTTTCCTGCGTGTGCTCTGTCAACAACTACGCCATGTTCTGTCACTAGGTCGTTCTTTCTATCAGTTCTGCTATCTATGCGCACATTATAGGAAAATGAATATTTTTCTGAGTTATAAAGCATCCAAGTGTGAGGCCAGCAACAAACGAGGGCAGCCTGTTCAGATCCATTATATGCTGAGATGTGCAAGAATTTACCAGTCCTTATATATGGACCTAGAAAAATTCAAACTCAAAGACAACCATGGCTGAGAAGAAAAGTACCTACTAGCATGAATGAAGTACAATCAAAGAAAAGTCTTAGTCTGAGAAAGGGAAACAAGAAGGGATGATAGCTGATGTATACTGTACAATATCAGAGAAGAATAGGGATATTCACGAAAGCCAACCTAAGCCTACTGAGGCTAAGGAACAAGGCACTTTTTATAGTTAAAAGAGAGAGAGAAATTCCTCTCCAGGGTGATTACCAGCAGAAACTCAAATTAGCCATCATTATAGAGGCAACCGAGGGAGATTAGTTAGCTTTTGTAACAGTCTTGTCCCTCAGCGTCTCTCTGCTGTAGAATTTTATTAACTTATTTTTAACACATCAGTTCAGTGTTTTTGGAGTAATTTTGCATATTTCTACAAAACCATCCTTATTTCATCCCTCTTACATTTTACAGGAAAATACAACTGTACGAAACGAGGAGTTCACAGCCTCCTTTCTCACTAGAGCTGCACGCCCCGTTCCCAGAAGAATGAATTCCACTGCAGGAGCGCAAGCGGAGCATCAGCAGCATTTTGCCATGCCAACTTCCAAGCTTGGGGCTCTAGAGATTTTAATAGAACAGTTGAACTGGAAATCATTAATTTTACGAGCATCCTAGAATTAGTCATAAGACATCATCTTACCCTTAACTGGCAGGGAAGCGTGCAGAAAACCTCAGGTCAGTTTTATTCCCCAGGTGATCTAAAAGCCTGAACGGCATCTGGAGCTTGTTTAATCGACAGGAGGGCCGCTCATTCGAACCGGGTCAGAATTTCACTCTCTGATTTTGGGCTTAACATTTGGAAGCACGCTGGTTAAGATTTTCACATTTCTTTCCGTCTGTCCATGGTTAGGCAATACTAAAAGTTTTTAACTTTTTTTGAGAAATAAAACTCAGATACGGAAAAAAATGAAGAATGCTGGGCTTATTGGTATATAGCCCACAGAACATATGCCTTACCAAGTCAACCAAAAATATACACTTCGTAAAATATTACTGCCTGCGAATAACCTGGAGATACCATACGTCACAACTGATCAGGATCTCTTTCGAGCAGCTTTTGATTTCATTTTGCTCTAATCTTACAAGAAGGTTGGTATGTCATCTTCAGTCTCTACCAATTACAAAACTTTGAAACAAAGTGACTTTTGTGACACTGCAATAAAATTACATGGCAAGACCATCAGCAATCTGTTATAACGTTAGTATATTAAATCCGTTACAGCCTGTTCTGCTAGAATACTCTAGAAGTGTCAACTATCACACAAACGGAAGAAAAATGTGGGTGAAAATATTAACCACAAACAAAAAAAGGCATCTGAAACTTGTTTCCTAAATGTAAGAGATTCGGTGCCCAGCTCCAGAAATAAAACCAGATCTTTTGAAAACAGGGACAGTTAAAGAAATATATTTTCAAACATTTATATTATTGAAATGGAAATTAAATTTGATAGTTTTGTCCAAATTTAATTGTAACCTCATTATCAAAAAGACTGCCGTTATGAAATCAGGTAGCAGTACAATTAATATACATAGACTTTAATTTAAGGAATATTTCCACAGTTACCCATACTTCTTTTTTAATTCTGCAGTATAGGCACACATTTCCAGCACCATTTCAGTATAAAGTGGTATATCCTTTCAATACTACTCTTTCCCTTCAAATTCCAAACCAAAATTATGATCCTAAAAATGTGATAGCTAAAACAAAGTGTTGTATGGAGGGAGAATTTGGAGACGATACTTGATTTTGATGACAAGTCAAAAATATTGCTATAAACACCAGCTTGGAAACTGGTTTTACTTTGAAAAAAACCAAGAACAATCTGTGTTAGGTGTTAAAATTAGTTATGCTAGGAACAAGTGACTTACCTTATCAGAAAAGACACTATCTAGAAAGTTTTCTTGCAATAGCAAATAGCTATGGAAGCTTGCTAAGAGATAAAAATGGTGATTCAAATGTCACAGGAAAAAGCATGCACTTTTACTGTTAGCTTGTTCTTTGGAGTAAATAAAATTAATCCTCACCTCATTACAAAGGAAACCCCAAACAATCTTCCCGTAAATTAATGAGCGAGCCAATTAATAAAATGAAAACAATTGCATCCAAAAAAAGTGTGGCATTTCTTTTGGTACACAAAATAGAAAATTTTTGATACATGTGTAGAATTCTGCATCTAATTTAATTAGCAGTTGTGTGTCTGAAGAAAAAAGTTCCCGTTTACTTGCTCAAAATGTTAAATTAGGTACCTTGTATACTACCCCATTTAAACATTATCAAATAAAGGAATAATGGAAAAGAGCCTCAATACTCACATTTGGTTTTAAGCTGCTTCTCTTGATAACTTGTGCAGCAAAATAAAGGAAGAAATAATTATGTGCCTTCACAGAAACAAGCATTCATCGAGTCCAAAAGAAACAGAACACTTTGCCAGAGCTATTTGAGGGTCCCATCAGAATTTGGCTGGATGGAGGAAGGCTGAGGGTCAGTTTGTTTCCCTTAGACCTCATGACATGCAAATAGCTGGCTGCCTCACCACCAAATCAAATCATTCTTTGACATATTGTGTTTACAAATTGCAAATACATACCATGTAGGAGGTTCTTAAAGGAACATATTTCAGACAGTTGTCAAAAGGAAAAAGGCACTTCTCTTAAAAAACTAAAGAATCAAAACCCCCAAAGCCCCAAACTGTTTAGTACAAGGAAAAAAGAAGAAAAAAGAAAAAGAAAAAAAAAAGATGGATCATCATTCATTCCCAGATACACTTTGGTCCATGCATAATGAATCCAAAAGACCTCATCTGGGCTCGTAAATCAGAAAAGAAATAGAGAAGTCGTGATTACTAAAGTCTGACTGTTGTGTACAGGAAATAGGGGGCAGGGAGAAACACTTTTCCAATTTCAGAAAAGACTTTCGGGGACCCAGCAGAACTCCTCTGACACTACTACAGCAATTTCTGGACTGGAACAATTTGCCGCTCTTCTGGCAGGCAGAAGGTGTTCATACGGCGTGACCATCAGAGTGGCAGCAATGGCTTCCTCTAGGTTCTCCCTCGGTATTTCTCAGTTCTGGCCTTGTTTGGATCGCAGTCCTCTCTTTTACTTTTTGCTTGGACAGAACAGGGGCCAGCTGACTTTCACAGACAGTCTACTGCCTGCATGGAGCACAGAGAAATGCTTATACTTTGCGTAAGACTCTATGGAGACCTTTAACCAATCCCAGCTGAAAGTAAGGATACTGTGTCCATTTGAAAATGCAGGCTGAAGTTGAGCAGAGTGAAAAAAAGGATGGCTGCTTGTGGTATGAACCACAACTGACCTCCAGGCAGATTTTTCCACAACCGAGAGCCAATAGATCTGAATCATTTAGTATATAATGTCAAGTGGGTGGGAGCTGTTTTATATCACAGATAGAAGAAAGAAGGAAATGTTTAAATGGTTTAAAGATGTATTACGTTATCTGAAGACTTCAGTAAAATTGCCAAATCTGGTCATGTTCTGGAGGTTATCTGCGTCTAGGTAATATCTTGCAATTAAGACTGATCCTCTGATTAATATTGCCAAGAATTGACCTTCTCTATTTGTGGCTGACTGGTTTATTAAACCTCTGCAGACACTTATTTTGTCATGTACTTAAACTAGATTGAACTCTTTTCTCATTTTTATATGAGCTATAAGCTTTATTTACACCATGCACTTTTCAAGCTTGCGATTTTTGCAGATTGAGAAGACAGAGGACAGGTTAGGTGTGAATTTGAGTCCAGAATGAGAATCATGAATAGCTTCCTCTTGCCTTTACTTCCAGAAAGAGAAAACTGAAAGCACAATTCTTGACCAACTACCTTCTGAAGTTCACAAATCAGAGCAAGACAAAAGTATTACCCAAACAGATCCGTCAAAAGAGCTAATGACACTTAGAAATACTTCTAACGCAATACGTTCTTTCCGGAAAGGATGAGAAGTACAGACACCTCCTCCAGCATATCACTTTCCTTAAACTTCAAAGACTATCCTCAAATTTGTCTAACTGTAGGTAGAGATCGTAGCTATGTTAACAGAAGACGTGCCCAGAGAAGCATTTAAAACAATTGGGTTTTGCCAACAGGTGCAAATTGAGTATAACTGAAGAGGTCAACAAAAATTCTGCTGCTTCTTCAGAGTATCAGCTAGGTGATGTCTCCTACAGCTCTCACATCTCTTCCTGAACTCCCTGAAAGAGAGAGCAGCTTATTTCATCTGACCCCAGACATGACCTGTCTTGACCTAGCTTCCTCTTCATATTGAAGATTTGGGAAATTCATCAATCAAATGCTGTTTCTCTTTAAACTACTCAAGTTGCTCTTCTGAATTCAGATTATTATTTTTTTAATTAATTAAAAAAAAAAAAAGTCATTCCTTAACAATTCCTTAAATAAATAAATAAATAACTTGTTTTCCTGAGAAAACATCTTTGGCACTTACTGAATATGTTCTGTTATTTGGGTCAGCAGAGAAAGGAATTCTGCTCTCACAAGTATCCGGTTTACACAAAAGCTTCAGCTAATTACCATTTTCTATGTTTAAAGTACAATCATAATTCAAAAAGTTTGAGTAGCACATATTTGGAGGCTCAAAAAGCACTCAAGGGAAAAATCACTACATGCCTGGTTCTATATTCCTCCCTAGGCATCCACTTCTGGCCATTGCTGGAGACACAATACTGGGCTACGCAGACCTTTGGTCTGACCCAGTACAGTCACTCTTGTGTCTTCTGCAAGAGTACTAAACTTATTAAAAAAAAAAAAAAACAAAATGTAGAAATTTCCATTTTCCTAGCCTACGGAAAATGTAACTGTTACTTATTAGAAGAAATTATTAGAAAAATTCAAGGAGCAACCACTGCATAAGTAGCCTACTCATGAGCCTACACAGAGAACAGAAGTACTGTAGTTTTATCTGAACAAGCCATAAGATGGATTCATGCAGACAACAAATCCCAGTACTATTACTTAGAAACTTAGAAAGGTTTGGTTTTTTTTTTAAGAAGCTGTGAAACAAGAGAATTGGAAAGAAGGCTGCAAATTCTAACAGAGCAACAGTTTGCGTATTTCCAGCAGACCTGCAAATAACCAGCTACAAAAGTCACATTTTGCCACTTAAAAACAGGGAAAGGAAAGGCTGTTGCTGAGAAAGGTATTATTCTACCTATGGCTAATGCACCCATTCCAATTTGCTGAGAGTGGCAGCAAATGGGCTACGAGATGCATGTTTATAAATAGTTGTGTATATATACATATATGCATATGTATATATACATATGTATATATGTATATATGTGCATATGTATACACATCAGCTTTACGAGTCTATAAAAATATAATGGTGGTGTTTAAATACCGTAGGTGAAGGGCAATGAGAGGCTGACACTAAATGCTTAAAACCAATGTAAAAGCGTCAATTTGTATACTTTGTATTGCCTTTCATTTTCCTAGATATTCCAAAGGGCAGTTTTGTTTTGTGAACTGAACCTCTGATTTCTAAGACAAGATTACTCTTCCTCCTGCATACATTCCTCCTAGGGAGAGGAAAAATCTCATGAATTAGCAAAATATTCAGGAAATTGTGAATATTCCTTTTCTTTCTCTTTCAAAATACTTCTATATCATAAACTAAAGACTGATTTTCCACATCTAAGAGACAACAAAAATATCTGGGAAGGTTTTCCAACCTATGTCTCCTTGAATTCTGTTAGTAGCCAGAAGGTATCTCTGAATTGTAGTGCTTCCCTTGTATCTATTTCAAAGAATATATTTTTTTAATCATCCTTATAACATTGGCTACAATATAGCAAGTCTAACACATGATATAGTAAATTTTATAAGAAGTTCATTATTATTCCAGCATAAAACAGTATCAAACAAAAATACAGGGACACTCAGAATGGCATGTTAAGTCAAATGGCGCATGTTACCAATTGCTGGTTGAAAGCTGCAAGTTGCAAGATGATCAACCATTGGCTAAGTCAACAGAATGCATTTTAAATACTTCATTTAATGTTATTAAAATAATTTCGTATTTGCATACAGAATGTCATATGGCATATTATTTACAAAATAGTTCAATATCATATAAAATTGTCTACATTCAGTATAGGAGCGGAATAATTATTCTGGCTAAACAACAAGAAATCAAACCTATTCCCTGTATGCAAACTCTATTTCTTAAACAAAGTTAAACAGCCTGAATATTTTTCATCTCTTACTCCTCATTGTCCTTTATTGTCAGCTATGATGGCCTTCAGCCAAGGAAAGAGAAACAACTACCTTTGCTTCTGCCTTACAACTGGCAAACTGTTTTGCCTTACAGTTGGTAAAAGATCAGCATTGATCTGAACATTGTTAAACGTTACTGCCTTTTATATATGTATTTTTTACCTTACCAAAATTAACTTAACCTTGGTTAATCTGTTACTGAGCTTCCATAGTTGGCCTCTTCAACCTTCATCTGTTGCTATTTCAGGCTTGGGAATATTTATGATCCAGCTTATAGAATACGTGAACTGCTGGAAAACAGAAATACTTGAACAGAGTAGGGCTTGCACAGAATTTTTTTTCTTTCAGCATCAAAGAATTTTGGCAAGAACGGGTGAATGACATTTTTAGTGAAAAGAACTCTATTACTTGTCTTATTGCTCAAACCTGATTTTAAGCAAAAACATGAAATTACACATATGAAATCAACGGGCATTGCTGAAGTAATACAACTAAAATATTTCTGGTTTGAAAATTATCTTATCTTAAAAATAAGTTAGAAGTATATTTGACATACAAGAATTATGTCATTAATAGTGGCAGAACTCTATTTTACACATTTTTCCACTTTCCTGAAGACATGCAGTACTGCTCCTGTAAAAATAAGGCTGGTAAAAAACATGAGGGAAACACTTTAGCCAGTATTTCGGTCTATAAAGTTTATGTAGAAAGATCATAAACTAAATTCTTTTCAAGAAACTCAGGATAAACAGAATACCACAAGTTCTCTCAAGGAGCTGACAGAATGCAAGCGAGTGCTTCTAACTGCTATGGGAACTGGACTAAGAACTCAACAAGTCCACCGAATGAACATACAGCACGTAAAACACGGCAGGCGTAACAGTATTCATCCACTCCCAAAATGCCAGTGCAAAAGGGTATCACCTCCTCTGTCCGAATTACAAGTTTTAAATGAATTGTTATTACGGACATTAACAGAACACATTAATAGCATGAGTGTGCCGATTTTCAGAAGCTTTCACTACATTTAGAAACTCACATTAGTACTGGGTCACTTTTCTTAAGTTTAGCAATGTACACTTGTACTCAATGTTTTTACTGTTGCGGTCCAGTGAACAGAAGCTGTAAACATCCACTAATGATATCAAAAAGTAAAGATGGCCTTTCCTTGGTATACTATTAGGTATCAGTATATCTTTCAAAACTAGTATTTGAAATTAAGATATACAGGCAAGCCTTAGATCACTATGAATCCAAATCAGAGAAATAAAACTATACGTCTGTGTGCGTATGGAACAGAATACACTGTTACTTGAAGAATAACCACTTCTTAAGGCCTCACATGAAGATGCCAATTAAAAAACACTAGTTTCATACCCAGTGTCCACAACTGTGCTTGTCACATCTACATTTAATGTGTGTTACACGTACACTGTAGTAGTACACAACAAAACTCCATTTGCCACCATCACCCAACAACCGTGTTCCCTGGCTGTGACTTGCAATTGTTAGAAGCCAAATTTTAAAGTTTGTCAAGCATTTTCTGCTATCCTTCCCTTCAGGATAAAAAAAATAAAATCTGACTATATCATGGATGTGGATGCACTGAATAATAATTTTATTCCTCTGTTACAGAAGATTTCCTAGGTCTGAGAACAAGATCTTTGATAGCGGTAGTGATTTCCTGGAGCTCTTTTCGAATGGTATCTGTGCCTTCCTCCTCTTCCAGGTTATCTGTTGTGTCACCGTCTCCATGTTCAGTTTTCCTAGTCTGGCTGATCAATTGTTTCACTACTAATCCCTGGTATTTGACTAACAGAGAATGCTGATCCTGAGGGGAAAAAACAGAACAAAACAAAGGAATGTCAATGTTACGGAGAAGGTACACAGACCTTTAATTAAAAAAGCATTCTCCCATTCTTGCCTAAAGAGGGTAGTGATACATAAATATATTTCCATCAAGGTATTTTGCAACCTAAATTCTGAGAGACATTCAAAGAGGCAGAAAAATGAAAGTGCATTTCAGTATTTTTACTTTTGAAGAGGTATATCTTTCTTTAAAACTGAATTAGAAAAGTTTAAAAAGCAACCATGCTCTAGCTGGGAGGAAAAAGAGTGTAAAAATTTTCAGTTATATGAATTAGAACATCCCTCAATACATAGCTGTCTCTATGGATAAAGACAAAAGCTACAGTACTAATAACAGATTGATTTTTAGTTTTATTAAAAAAATATTGAAGACAGATCCCTGAAATGATAGGTTTGAAATACAATACAGATTAGAGAAATTGTATATTCTGTACATGAAGTAATGATTAGACATGAAACACAAAGGTGCCAGTCTTATGCAGCAGAAATAGTGTAAGGCACAACTTTTATGTTCTGTCATAGAAAAAAGGTACTTTCCCCTTAAAAATCTAGAAAGGAATACCTCTGGGATCTTGCCACTTAGGAAATTAATGATCTGTGGTACTGATCTTCCTGGTGCATGAAGCATACAGTGAGTTGAAAACTGAAATAACAGTACTGATGTCAGGTGCAGAACAAGAGCTGGATCTTCTGTGACTTTCAGCTGTTCAATCAGAGCTTGTCTATGCTGAAACAGGACTTGCCTAAGGAACAGGAATACATTATATAAAAATATGTTTCTCATTCTGTCTTATAGTAGTTCATAATAGACTCTAAAACTTATCTAACTTCAATTAATTTTAATTTTCTCCTCTGACTGACCATTTCTTTATGTGAAATTCCACATTAAAAAAAAAAAAAAGCTAGCACTGGTGTAGCTCAGATTTTGAAAGCCCCCTAGAGAATTTATAAACTATGTCACAGTAAGCAGTGAGTCAAGCAAATTAGCCGAATATGAACTCTCCCCTCCTCCTTCTCCCATGGAATTAGGACTGCTTGACTTTGTATTTTTCAGTTAAACAGTTTGGAATGAAAGACTGCCTCTTACTTACACATTCTGTGTGACTGCTACCAAACTACCCATCTAACATTTGTGCAGCAACAGAGCTACATTTCACATACTGTGCATAGAATAAATAAAATTAAGGTACCTTTCCTTTTTTTTGTCTCCTTTTTTCACCATAATACCACAAATATCCACTGCAGAATCAAGGCACGAAAGAAAATCTTCTACGCTCTATTAAAAAACAATATAAATACTTAATACGTGTTTGCAGATTATAAAAAAGGGTAACTACTGTTCACAATTAATCACATGAACAGATGACTGTGAATACATTTGGAATAAACTATGGAAGAACGCAGAAAGTAGAAAGTATTTCGTAGAAATTAACTTTATTAATCTTCTAATAGTTCATAAACTTAAATACTGAAACAAACTATAATCCATTAGTCTTAAAAATGGAATTAAAAAAGGAATACATGTTCTACGATTATTTACAGGTACATTTTTTCTTAACAAACATATCAGTATGGCCTTTTGCATAAAAGAATTAATAAATTACTTTCCTTTGTACTTACACTGCCATAATCTGAAGGGTTTTTTTAAAATATCCAGGATTTTACTAGTTAAGAATACATGGGAGAACAATCAGGAACTTCAGGAACAAAATACAAGAAACATCAACCACTTTAAACTGCAGATTCTCTCTCAGCTTTTACTTTTCTCACCTGCACATAAAAGATACACTGGATTCCATCTAGAAGCAAAGAGCTAGGTGACTATCAGTATCCAAATGTAAGATCGCCTTTTCACCTCTTACAATTCACAGATATGAAAATGTACTTACTCTCACTGACTTACACAAATTCAAAAGATTACTTTGCCTTCGTCCTTCACAGCAGCAGCAGTTACGTACTACACTATGTATATCAGCTGTTTATTAGCATTGTATCAGCAGAACGGAAAATCTGAACTCAAAGATTCTGGATCACTCTACCTTGCCATTCAGAGAAGTATGCAGTTTAGTTAAAGGACCTTTGGTGTCTTCTGGCAATTTACCTAAAATCTTGGTCCGGACCTGTATGAGACAAGAATGGAAATAATCCGTAATATTAATTACCATTTTAGCTGTAGGCATATTTAAACAGAAGATAATTAAATATTAAATAAACATCACCGATCTACTTGAGACTGTTAAAAAGGAACTGTTATCTATGTACCTCACTTGTGATTGTAGAATAATTTTCTGTTGTCATCATTGAATCAGATGCTAGGAAGTTGAAAATAAGATTTGTAATATCTGTACAGACAGTCTTCAACAGGTGTTTGGTAAGGTTAGTCTGAGTCTCATCTGTTAAAAGAAAGAAGTCATTAGAAGTAACTTATTATAGTTATCTGATTCCTATGACAGTTATCACAGCACCTCCTAAAACAGGGACTCTATCAACCATGAGTAGTATGAGAAAGTTATCCGGATACATGAGGCTAACATGCCTCATTTGCAGTTGCTCATGGAACATTCTTCAGTGAAAAATGTGAGCTTTCAGGTCTGTAAGCGCATTTTAATGCATTGTTAGTATTTCAAAGGTGTACCTGTATAAGCAGTAAACTAGCCCCTGTACAATCCTCCTGAACCGCTAATGAACAACCACTGCTATCCATCAACAAATAAAAAGTATGTAAAGGAAAAGTCTACAGGACAAGCAGTTAAACAGAAGAGCAGGCACATGACTTTAAGACTGAAACAGTAGAAATTTAGAAAAAAGAGGCTATAGAACACATGTACAAGAACAGAGGCTAATGGGAAATAATTCCATTTATTCCTAAACATAGGAATATTGGGATTTTTTGCTAGTGTTTCCTTTTGTTATAAGTTTTCCGCGGGGAAAGTTCTAGAAGAAAGCTGAATACAGCAGAGAATCTTGGAAATGTCTACAATATTTTCCTAATGCTACTTTTCTGTCACAAAATATAGGTAGCTAAAGAAGACACCTTACAAAGTAACCCACTGCAAAATGAATCTACATATTTTTGAAAAACTACCCTCAAGGATCAGCTACTTTCAGTATCAAACCTAAAAGAGGTTTTAACAGGGGCTTGTTAGAATCAGGTAGTATTCAATTCTTTCATTAGTGGCACAGGTGACAGAATGAAGTAAGCTTACTAATTCCTCTCCCTTCCCTCCCCCCGACAATAAAAACTGGGAAGGGATGCAAACACTTTGGAAAGAAGGACAAGAACCCACAATTATCTTGACAGAAGATATAATAGACTATGGGTATGAAATAAAGAGAACATATTTCAGTAAGTGTACAAAGCAATGCACGCCAGCATAAGGTCAGTGTTAGGCAGTATAAACACGTCTAAGTTTTTCCTTTTTAAACTGTTCCTCTTCTTTGACCTTGAATGTAGATTCTGGAATAAATTCAACATCCTTAAAGAAGCATATTCATTTTTTAAAGTATATATTTATTGTACCTGTGAAATGCTTTGTTCCCTTTTCAAATAACCGAACGTTGTTGTACAAGTTTGAGAATTCCTCCTGCAAGTCCTTCATAGTCTGTCTTCTGCTAGCTCCAGAGGAAGATGTCGAAGACGTAAAAACAGAACGCACAACCTCCTGATAAGTTTTTGTTAAAGGTCTTCGAACAGGGAAGAAGAAAGGAGAAAAAGGGAACATTAAGCAAAGTGTAAAACTGTAGAAGGTTTTTCCAAACATATCAGCAACAGAGAAAGCTCCCTCATTACACAGTAAATGAATGGGGCATGAATGCCACAGAATGGTGAAATAAATAAAAAGCGAATAATTGAAATCAGAAAAAAAGCACTAGGAAATTAAAATGTACTTTTGTAATTGCAGAAGTACTACTGGTTACAGTATACATGGTATGTAAATGCTTGCCAAGGTTTTAACTCATAACAACTCCTAAATGGGAACAAGATGAAACATAGAAAAGATTTCCAGAAGCAACGCTATTCACAAACTCTTTCAGGGGTCTGTGGACAAATTTCAGATCAATGAGAGCTGTAAGCGGGGAAGACTTAAGTTGCATGAAAATAGCACAGGCCCGTCTAAAGATTCAGTTATCATTGCACTCCAAGTTTATTCAAGCTTGGGCTGTTACAGTCCTATCATGTCCTTTTTGCCCTGAACACACATATTCACATCCTCTCTCTTGTATGGAACATCTTTTAAAAGAAGTTATTCATGTTTGCTTAGATCAGTTTGCTGACCTAGCTTACTACCCAGTTCACACAGGTACCAGCAGAGCCACAAAAGACAGGGAACATGAACGTATACCAAGGGCTGTACAGAAGATGGGACTGGTGAAACCCCAACATGGATCAGTGTAAGGGGGTGGAAATACACCCATGAACCAGAAAATACACTTGCTGACAAAGGACGCAGAACCACCTACTGCTAAGCAGAAGCATTATTTCTCATTACTGCGTCAGCACGGCTTTCTAATACATAAGCAAGTATGTAACATGGAGCTGTATAGACAAAGAATATTGTGGTTCACTTCCATCAGCAAAACATTTTTTTCTAAGCAAGAAAACAGATTGAGGAGAAGATTCATCTGAAGAAGTGTACCACAGACTTTCTAACTCCAGTTGAATTACTGAAATTACCTTATTAGATGTTCAGCAAGTTCTGTAATAAGCTCTTCAGGGCAATCCTGCATGCGGGTCTTTAAAACATCCTGAATTTCCTCTTGTGACATGAAAGGGAACTCTGGCTGCTTATTCCTACCTATAGCGGCCATGAGCAACATTCATTGAGAAAACATTACATTTAGTTTTGCTGCAGTTACTCTGTGGCAAGAGACATTGAAATGCCTCAAAGCCCAAACCTCCACAGAAGAAATGCATTACCAACAATGCAAAAAAAGGGATGACTATACATGACAGTTAAATTTTACACATATAAAAACTGACAAAATTTCTCTTTTGATCACTTAGAAGTTATCTTCTGTAACAGACAACTTAAGTAGTATATGAGGACATACATTTTTGATGATACATTTCAAACTGCCAGGCCCATCCATTAGTTTAGAAACGACGACGTCACCAAGACCAAATAGTTTTTTAAAATGTCAAAACTGAATAGAACGTTTCTATTTGAAGGATTTCACAAGGTTGTTGGGTTTTTTTAAACCCCATTTAGTAAGGTACACAATCATGTAACAGAGAGTATCCTAAGCTTCAGGTTACAGTATAAAATTTGAGACATGATAAAGCAAGAATATTAAACCAGACAAGAAGTTCCAGTAATAAAATCAACTTACATGCTGCTTGTAAATGCATACGAATTAGTGCATCTGTATTTTGGTTTTGGACAAAATATGAAGTTTGTCTGCACGCGGCAGAATTTAGTTTTTACACATAAGAATGAGATCAGGATGATGACAGGGAACCAGAAAAGGACAGGCACTCCATGTTCCAGATGCAGCATAAAACAGGTTTATTCTGCACGTAAGGTAACTGAATGAATGGAAATCAATGATGTCCCTAGTCGTGCCACGGTAGCAATGAACAACATACAAGGCTACAAAAACAGGCGGAAAGAGAGCTTAAATCATGTTTTGGAAGGGTCTTATTTATATTCGAATGGTTACATCTGAATTTATCTTGGGATTTTGGTTCAATCTATTTATTACAATACAGCAATACAAGCAGCAACAATTGTAAAACATGAAAGGCTACACCAAAAAAAAGGTGATGTAACACTGTTTTACTCTGTAACCGAGCAGTCTTGAAAAATAACTTCATTTATATGTGAATTACAGTAATCTATGGGAGTAGTATCATACAAAATTAAGATGCTGTACTTCATAACTTCAAATATTGTGTTTAAAAGTATTTTTCAGTCAGTATTGAAAGTCTAAAATGGAAGTACACGTTTCTTGTACTTCATCGAATAAAAGAAATAACACATGATTATGATTGTTTCATTTGCAACCACTGTTTGCTAAAAGTCTAACACTGTAGGCATTTACTTCTGAGGAAGCCATCCATGCTCCTTCTCCTAACAGTAAAGGTAGAGAAATGGGCACCAACAGGGAGCGATTCAAACTCATCCTGTAATACACATCTAAAACAAGCGAGACAGGCTAGGCCTTCAAAGCACGTACTTTCCTCCATTACAAAGTCAATAGTTATAAAGGTAGCTAGCTCAGATGCAGAAGTCTCAGTTAAACAGATGAATCTTATTTAAAATATTAAAACTTTATTTTGACTGTATATTTTATCCCTATGAGGAAAAACATCTAAGTACTGTTTCATTGCTATGATTTGTTAATTTAAGCTAATTAAGCTTTGGAACTGGATGAGAACTTCTCCATTTATCATATGCTATTCAGCAGGTGTTAAGAAACCAAGTATAATATTCATCCCGAAATCTAAGGCATTTCCTACAAAAAATCAAATAAAAAAAAATAAAATGCTCTCATTTCCTTTACTTAAATTGAATAGCCATTTTAAAGACTAAGTTATACTTTTCAGTGCATACGGCATGTCCATTTCATTTAAATAGCAACATCATATCCATTGATACAATTCTAACTAAATAGTATTCTCAACTTCTTTGATATTTTACCTGACCTTATCAATACAGTGGGGAAAAAGAGAGATGTGGAAAAGCAAGTGATAAAAACATGTCAGTATGAATAGATAGTGCCCAAACTAAAACGACAAACCTGTGCTAGTTGCTTGCGACTCTTCATCGCTGTCAGCATCCTTTCTACCTTTCTTCTTGGTTTTCTTAATCTTGATCTCTCTAGCGTTACCACCTCCTCCTCCTCTCACGCTTCCACTGCCCTCTGGTGGAGAATTATTTGCTCAGTACACAGTAAAGTTGTAGCACTTAAAAAGTTTACAATATTATGGTAATTTATCTGTGTTACTTAATGCTGAATTAAAAAAACACAACCTGATTCTAAATGTGACCTACACTATATATTCCAGAATCTTAGGCTCGTAAGTATCATTCTTAAGAAAAAAAAGCAACTGAGTCAAAGCTTTGTTTAAGTTAATGTCATTAATAACCACAAATACTAATCATATCAAATGTACATATGATTAAAAAAAAAAAAAGAGCAATATCTTTTTCCAGCTGGAAACAGATGAGATACGAGTGCCCACGATGTAATGGGAGATTTTCTGTTGGCTGAAAATAGCATCTCAGAAAGCATTTAGCATTTTTATTCAGTGATGTTGAATAACTGAGCTACTGAAAAATATCCCAGATAATGTAACTTTGTTAAGTTTTCTTTCAGAGAAAGAATCCTACACAGGAAGCATTTATCCAAAATATTCCTGGAAGCGTGCATTCAATTAACTAGAACACGAATTCTTTTTCAACTATTCCTAGATGACTATAAAGCAACGAGATGTTCCAGTTCTGACAAACGTAACAAATTACTTTGTTCATAGGTCCCATAATCCATGTATTCACACTGCAGACAGGATCTCAATTAGCAATACAGTCCCTCTCCACAAGGTAAGCTGTTCTGCTGTTTGTTCCCTTTTTCACAGCTTGTTCCCCTTTCACTTGAAAGAAATTTAAACTCCAGAATAATTGGTTCTATACATGCACTAAATCTTGAGAAAGTAGTTACTTTGCCATTTAAATATAAGGTCCAAGATTTCAAGTGACTACATTATGTAACAGTATCATTCAAGAAAAGGAAACACAAAGACAAGATGCTACTACTCACAAAGCTAACTGCATCTGTTACGTGCTATAGATGGATTTTTAAGCATTACTTTGCAGGAACAGCAAACTAGTTCACTTGCAGCTAGCAGCGGATGGTGTACTTGTGAGACCACCTGAGTCTGTGACCTCTCCAAAAAAAACCAAACAAAAGAGTTGGTGTTTTTCACAAACTTATTTGAAATGTGACTGCATTCAGCTGAGCAGATACAAACTGTTTGTCAACTGTGCAATATACTAGTTTTTTTGGAAACAAAGCTTCCTTCATTCTGTATTCCACTTGAATAGCCATACAGAAGAAGCTGCAATCTGCAGTCAAGATCTTATCCACAGAGAGATGAAGCAAGAGAGACTACTGCCAGAAAAGCCGTATTTTATGACAACAGGATCCATGGACTGTAACCTACAGAAAGGATTTCAAGAGTACATGCCTCTACAGATACTTGTTTGTAACAGACTGTTGCAAATGGTATTATAAATAGGCAACAGAGAATTTATCTTGAAAATTTTCATTAATCCAAGACATGGCAGAATCTATATTTGTATGAACTGCATTAACAGTACGCCACGTCAGGTTACACGTAAACAATAGATATTGATATAGTCACGCACAGACCTTGAGATAGGCAACGTGGCATTGGCCACATTCTGCCAATACACAGTAACAACATCTAATCCTTAAACCGTGACGTTGATTGTTTTAAGGTAATACATCTAAAAAACCACTTCAGGGTAGTGCTTGCTGATGGTGCAGCATATGTTACCTGTGGATATGAATGTGTCTAGACACATAGTACATGCTCAGTAGAGTCTCACTCCTCAGAGGGCTGGAAACTGAAGTCATTCTATTTATGACAGTTCAATTAAAGTTCAAGCTTCTCTGCCTCAGCTATGGCCAAGAAAAATCTGCTGTCTCTTGCGGCAAGAATAAGTTTAGTTTCCATGTCAACTCAGTCATGGCCTTTTTAAAAGCAGAATGTAATCTTTTATTTTGCAGACAAGTATATTCAATTAAGCTAGATGCATCAGTGCTTTGTTACTTTCAGTAGCACATAAAACTCCGCATGCGAGTTCAACATAGATTGCTCAGCTGTGCTGTAGCAACACAAGAGCCACATAAAGTTTTTGGGACTGAAAATACAGTCTTTAGTCTGAATAATGTTTTAAAAACCAGAAAGCTTTGAAAGGGTTAAAACCACACATTTTTATTCTTCTTCAAATTAAAATCTATTCCAAACAGCCACCACTCAACTGGAGTAAGGCTTGGGATTAATTTAACCCAGCATATACCTTGAAGTAAACTGTGTGAATCTCCAAATAACTATTATGTGTGCAAACAACAGAAAATTGTCTGGCACGGGATTCTTAGAAAAGATGTACAATATTCTCAAATAAAACTCCATCTTAATACCTCATTTCTCAATTTAGACAGAGTGATTTTGGAATTAACTTCTGAAGACAATTAAGAAATACTTTCATTTTCTGGATCCCTGAAAAGTGGAGAGTAGGAGTGTATCTACACTGTGTAATAAAAAATGGTACAGAGGTCCCTGAGCTAATACTGGTTTGGTCAGTCCTCATTGCACAATTCAATCTTATGTGACCATACTAATAAACGAACGTGGATTCCTTGCTTCTGAAGCCAGCTGCCTTGTGTTGGACTAACTCAAGATATCTTTATGGTACTTCCTCTGCACTTCTAAACCTGAAATTAGTTATCATGGACATATCTCAGATATATCTACACCTACAGTATAATGATGAGAAGTGGTTGGATTATTTCTTAAACATCTTCAGCAATGGACTGGAGGCAACTAATGGACTACAAAATATAGTCCATGATGACTATATGGACTTTGTATTTGAATATTTCCAAGGCTAAACAAGCCTCTTTTTTTTTTTTTTGGCTTAAGCTAAATATTGATGCCTTACCTGTTGCTTTCTTTCTTCTTTCATCCTTTTTGTCTTTTTTATTAGCATATGAATTCTCTAAACCAGAAACCTGTTTTAAATCTTCTTCAGTGATTATATTAACAGGGTTATTTTTCATTTCCTAAAATGAAGAACATGCACTTAATAGCAAAAAGATACACACAGCAACAGAAGATACATATGGAAACATTTCAGCCATTTGGCCATTTTTAAGTATACTAATCTAACACCGTGTTTTCCAAGTGTAACACATGAAGAGACGTTTATTCTCCTCTTCAAAATTCAGCATCTGATCATACTGTTATAGTGTAATGGTATTTCCTGAGTGCAACTGAATATACATTAAATTACACTGATTACATATACAAATCTTTTCTTCATTTTTGCCCTTCTTCTCAAGCTGTATTTCAGATGAGATGTAAAGAGATGGTAACAGCAAATAGAAAGTCACATAAACTATACTCCAACACTCAATGTATATTGCATCTTGACCAATCAAAAAAACTGTACCTTTTCAGCTTTCTGTTGCATCATATCAGAAAACAGATCAGCACAGCTGCTTAGAAATTTCTCACTGACCACAATGGTGTCAGTGAAGACTAAATCTGAAGAATTTTTGTTTAAAGATCTCATCACTTGCTGAAGCAAAATCCCAACATCTTCTACTGACAATGAGCTGGGCAGAAGAGTCTAGGGTGAAGAAAATCAAAATCATTTACATACAATAATCTGTTCTAGAATGGACAGACATACTTGCACGTGGATAAACAGAATCCACAGACATCCCATTTGACATCTGTTAACTATTTAGAATATATCACACTTTTAAAATTAAACTAGTAATTTAAGAGTAAATACTATTTTAAATCTTCTAACATCCCAAATCAACATTGCTCTAGAATATGTGTTACCTCTGGGAAAATGCATGGCAACTTCTTCAAAATGCAGCTCAACAGATACAGAATAACACCAAACACAAAACAACAGCAGGCCTTCTTACAAGCGACAAAGTAATGCTGTAAGGCCTAAAATTAGGATTTAGCCAGGACAAAATGGCTAATATCCCTCTGTTTAAACTTTTTTCCAAAAAAACCCCCACAGAAATATATTGCTCTCTAGCAGAATACATTAGCACTAATTTTGAAATGAAAGTTAGTCTTAGGTTATCTATCAACCAAATACTGATATGTCCTTCCCCTGTTTTTGTTCAGACCAACTTAAAGGCAAATAATGCCTTTTTTCTTGTTATTTTACTTAAATGGAATATTCTTCTTTGACAACATGGAATTTTCATTATAGATATGTGTAGTTTCAATAAAGTATCACCTGACACAAAAATAAGACAAAATAAATAAATCCAACAACAACAACTGAAAGGATTGCTTACCGCTACATCTATCCAGTTTCCAGAGCTGATGGCTTCCTCTACAGAGGCTTCAACTTGATCCACAATTTCCTGACCAACACAAGCTGCTCTCAGAAATAAGAGTTGTGTGGACTTGTATCTTTTTTTAATGTAGCCTGCTGGGTCAGGGATGCCAAGTCTGTACAACGCATCAAATTCTATAAAATAGTTAGATGTCTGTTACATTTAAGTACCTTCATATACATACAGGATCTGATGTGGTAATTTTTTTTGAAAGCAGGAAATGAAGAACTACATATAGTTTTTATACAAGTAAATGCAGCCTCAAGCTGATGCTGACCTAAAACGCAGTTCAGTACAAGCTACACCTAAACATAGTTAACAGAAATATGAAGATTAAATCATGGACATGACTTTGGTCTGAGTTTTGGAAAAAACCCTTTTTTTTTCAGATTCTTATAGCATTAAGTTTATCTTTGCAATACCTTTCCAAACTATTCTAATATAACACAAACAATATTTACAATACATACAATGTCAAAATGTTTTGTTTTCAAAAGTTACTCCAATATACTCGTAGAATCGTGCAATGCCTCACAAGCAAAGCATTTTGACTATTTGGCCATTTATACTTAGATGTTCTGAAAACATTCAAAGACTTTGACAGATACTCTATCGGTCAAGCAATATTACAGAAACACTTAATACTACTACAGTAAATTATGCCGAACCTTTTCAAACTGCAAGACTAACTGCTATTTATGGACTGGCCCTTTGGGACCATAAGGGTACATTCCTCTATTTATTCAGGTCCACATTTTCCCATAGCTCCTGTTTTAAAACACCATCGTCCAGCACCACTCAGCTTTAAGTTAGACAGACTTGTTCGGATTCAAACCAGGACAGTAGTGCTACCCACTCCAATTCTACAAATCTTATTTAGGAAAAGGTTCTTCCTGTGCACTGCACGCTTGGCTATCTGGACTATTAACAGCCAAAGTTTGGCTGTAATCTGGACACCTGGACTGAAACTCCAACCATGTGGGTCAAACATGATCATCTGAAAAGTTTACAATGAGCAGTCTAAGAAATGTTTTCAGAACAGTAGTAAAAGCAGCATTTGTTACTCTGTGAGAAATAAAGTTACTGTTTAGCAGTTTGGTTCTCTCTGCTGAATTCTTTGTGATAAAGTAACAAACCATTATAAGCAAGATGGTCTTTTAACGAAGGAGTATCAACTACTGTATTGATTTCCACTTATTCTTGTGAGGCTTCATTATAGACATTAGCTATATTAGGGTAAGACCAATTACCTAAACTGATTTTAGAAAGATATTTTATCTATGAGAATATAGATTAATTACCTAAGTAACCATTCTGCTTGAAAAAGGAATCCACCCAGTTGCTTTGTGTTCTGGCATAGATGTCTGGAACAAACACAGCCTTATCCTGTCTCCCACCAATCACAGTGCCTTTTAGACGACCAGTGTTAACAAGTTCTTCTAGCACAGCTACAAGAAGAAAATAAATGAAGCGACATTTTTCACTTCGATATATCCATTAATCAAAACACAGCAATTATTTTCCCTGTTTCTTCTCCCCCCCCCCCCAAGTTGTTTGTGCTTGTTCTAGTGAAACATTTCTGAGTTCTATCAATTATTTTTAACACTCATGAGAATGTCTTGATAAAAGCTCTGGAAATCATACAATGTTTCAAAAGAGTGAGCCACAATGGCAGGATCAAAACACTTTTTACTGAACATATACCTGGACAGTTCGAGCTTTTAATTTAGAAAATGTAGTCATAAAAGAATCTTTCTCTGGCCAGACAATAAAATATATGAGCATTTTATTAATAATGTTCTCTTTGAATTCCCTGCTTGCATGTTAACCAAGATGAAAAAGAGAGATCTGAACACACTAAAATGACATGAAAAATTGCTACCTAAACTGCATAAATGTGGGCACCTCCTACTGGTGACTATCTTCATGGTTTACAATGTTCACACGGTTGCCAGTAATAACCTCCTGATAATGCGCAAATATTGCTGACAAAGAATGTATTGGTAACTCATAGTACCAAAGTACTAAGCCTTTCTCGATGCTAAATAAGGTATTTTCAATCCATTAAAGGTACACAGGAATATCTGATTTGCCTCCTATGTTCTGCTTTTGCCTTTTCCTAAGTCACTAGATAGATTAAAAAAAAAAATCAGTGACATCAACTGCCAAGCTCTGCTGATTTCCAGAGCTTTGCTAGATGGCTTTTTTATCCTCAGTTTGTGTTGATTTCTATTTCATTAAAAGACAGATTTAAATTGTCAGATTAAAAGACAGATTTTACCCTGGAACAGAATGTTAAATGGTATCACATGGTACGGGTTCTTCCTCATTAAATATGAGTAGCAGTCAACATTACAACATGCTTAATACAGAATAAGGAGGTTTAGCTCACCTACACAGGAAAATTTACCTGAAAACCTCGTTCCAGAAGAAATACTGCATATTAAATAATGATTTTTTTTTTTGTCAGATATGCCCATAGTGTAGATAGGCCTCTATAAGCTACCAGCTATTGAACACAACTGCCATTAACAAAGCTGAACAGTACTTACACTGAAAAAATCATAGAATCATAGAATCATTGAGGTTGGAAAAGACCTCTAAGATCATCGAGTCCAACCGTCAACCCAACACCACCATGCCCACTAAACCATGTCCCTAAGCGCCTCATCTACACGTCTTTTAAATACCTCCAGGGATGGGGACTCCACCACTTCCCTGGGCAGCCTGTTCCAATGTTTCACCACTCTTTCAGTAAAGAAATTTTTCCTTACATCCAATCTAAACCTCCCCTGCCGCAACTTGAGGCCATTTCCTCTCGTCCTATCGCTTGTTACTTGGGAGAAGAGACCAACACCCACCTCGCTACAACCTCCTTTCAGGTAGTTGTAGAGAGCGATGAGGTCTCCCCTCAGCCTCCTTTTCTCCAGGCTAAACAGTCCCAGTTCCCTCAGCCGCTCCTCATAAGACTTGTTCTCCAGACCCCTCACCAGCCTCGTTGCCCTTCTCTGGACACGCTCCAGCACCTCAACGTCCTTCTTGTAGTGAGGGGCCCAAAACTGAACACACAGTATTCGAGGTGCGGCCTCACCAGTGCCGAGTACAGGGGCACGATCACTTCCCTACTCCTACTGGCCACACTATTTCTGATACAGGCCAGGATGCCATTGGCCGCCTTGGCCGCCTGGGCACACTGCTGGCTCATGTTCAGCCGGCTGTCGACCAACACCCCCAGGTCCTTCTCTGCTGGGCAGCTTTCCAGCCACTCTTCCCCAAGCCTGTAGCACTGCATGGGGTTGTTGTGGCCGAAGTGCAGGACCCGGCACTTGTCCTTGTTGAACCTCATACAGTTGGCCTGGGCCCATCCAGCCAGCCTGTCCAGGTCCCTCTGCAGAGCCTTCCTACCCTCAAATGTAGAAGAGAAACTGATTTAAACAAGATACAGCTTTACGTAATCTAGGACAAGAGCTAGAAATCATGTTCTGCCATGGTTCAGTTACCTTGTATAAAATGGAGCTTATAAGACAGATTCTGAAAATAAAATTAGACTTTTATACTTACTAATAGTTTAGTTACCCTAGAAAATAAAGAGTCAACGTGCCTATTCTACTTAAGCAATTGTCAGAAAATACAGTTTGTTTCTCTATTTGCAATCTCAACTTGTTTTTATTCAAAGTTTTTGGGAAAAAGAGTAAAACTTTAATAGATTTTCAAATAATTTTGTGGAGCACTAGCAATGAACTAGAGTCTTCAGAGAAAGGGGGAGAAATGGAGATGCCGATTAATTTTTGTATTATTTCAAGTGCCAGTTCTAAAACTCCAGGGCAGAGAAGGTGCTTTCATAGGAGATTTCACAGCCCCTACTACAATTATGCCTAGATGGTCTTTTGTTTTAAATCAAAACAACAGGACCTTTGCAGAACTACTGTAATCTCACATTTACTTTTTAAAGGTGATTGAGTAGTTTGTAGTGTCCTATTAGGTCTCTGTCAAAGTCTGGCAAAGACAATAAGCGTCCCTCCATGCCTGTCCTACATCAGCAACACAACATTCAAAAACGAAGAACATCTGTGCTTTCATTATGCTTTGTAATTAGTGTTTTAACTTAAACAGTTTCTCATACCTAAAATTATTTTCTATCATAACTTCATGCCAGCTTAACAGGAATAGCAGCACAGCTATGTGATAGAACCAAAGGCTATTGTTTATCTTGTCAACACTAAGTGTTGATTAAATAATTAGCTGTTTGTAAATTATACAACCAGTACACTGAACTTACTTTTTTTTTCTGGAAAAGACACAAAACTGACAAAGACCACTTTAAAGCACATTGCTAGTAATGACAAACATAAAAAGCGAAGAGTATAAGTAATATCATTACAAGATATTTTCCAAGTTTCCAGCATTTGTGAAATTGAAATGGTACCTCAGCAAATGGATAGAATAAAATCAAATGTACTCTGGCAGTGAGTAAAAAGCTCTTTGAAACTTATGAAACCGCAGAGGAAATGAAATACAGTAAGAAAAACTAAAGGAAAAAAAAATGAACAAACTCACTAAAAAAACCCCCAAAACCCAAGAAAAAGAAAGTACTAGAAATACACTTAGCCATCATGATGATTACTGGTGACAGGAAAACACTAGAACTTCAATTCACATTAATACTGTACGTGAGCAAAACACGATCATGTATTTGCAGGACCTGTTTGAAAAAGACTGTAATTGCATACTGAAATTTGTTGGGTACTGCAACATTACTATTATGCAGTTTAACAGATTTTCCTTTTATTCTATGAATACCTGGATGGTACATTCCAAAAAAAAGAGGAAACCTTAAATTGTTTATGTGAAAGTAGAGTGTTTATATGATTTTATTTAATTTCTAAGATTTTAATTTTTAATGAATAAGCTTGTCGCAAAGAACAAGAAGGTAAGCAGAGAGCTATTATAGTGGAGCTAAAGTGTGCAATGCCCTGAAGGCAAAAAGACCCAATGGAACAGAAGAGAAATATTAACTTTCATGAGAAGAGACAGAAAACCATTAAAGGATTCCGAAGACCAGCAGCACTTGGTCAGCCAGCATCCAAGACTAATGATGCTTGAAGCAGCATTTTGGACAGACAGGAGGGGGTAGTCAAAGAAAAGCTGCAACATTAGAAGTGAGAAACAATTAAGTACTGCCTAAAAGTTTCAGCAGTTGGATAGGAAATCTTTATGCATTTCTATTTAAAAAAGGAACTGCGGAAAATAAAAGCAAACAGTTTAAGGATATGCTTTATCTCTCAGCATATAAAGACATTTAACTAAGAGCATAACAAAAGCTCTGCCTCTGCTATCACAGAGAAAAGTCAATAAATAAAATCCAGAGTAGTTAATGCCATTTGGCTACATAAAATCTGTCCCCTTTTGTGTGCTTCACTGATAAAACTGCCAATAGCTAAAGGCAAATAACAAAACAGATGACAAAATGAGTACTGTACTACTTGCACCATTCTGCCCCCAGAAGCATTTCATCAACATATGCTTTCATTGCTTTAGATACAGAGAACATCTCTTCAGTTATGGATGGCACAAAAGGTTTAATACTTTTTACACTAAAGAGAAATATATTGTTCTTTACTCCAGAATTAAGGCTATATACTAAAATGCTTCTTTGAAAGCATACTTCTAGTAATGAAGAATCTATGAATTTACAAAAATACAAAACAGTCTGAATGAAACTCACAATAAAGTAAATGTTCTTGAAATCCATACCGAGTGATCAAGTTACTTACAGGTGTAGGCCTTGGAAAAAAGAAAAACAAAACAATATAAGTTAATGACCTGAAATTGATGTGGAGAATCTAGAAATAAGAGAGGTTACTAGAGCTGGACAAAACTACATAATATCTTAGCCCCAGGGTGCTACACTGATGGTTAACACAGCTTACAAGTTTTTAATTTCAAATTACTATGAAGTTATATCTTGTAACAAAGCCATGACAATTATTGTAAAGAAACTTCTGCTGTCCCAAGTTTTTATCTTCATACAAATTGATGCAGAGGTTATTGATTTAATAAGAAAAAATTATCTATAATCACATGTAGTGGGTAGACATCAATATGTAATTGACTGGGGAGCAGTGGAATGACAATGAGGATAGATGCTCTCCAAACAAATGAAAGAACTACCGATTAACATTTTCTTCAGCCAAAAAACTTAAGTATGTTGTATATTGTACATTGTTATACTTTCCTTGTTCTCCTTTCAAAAGGAGGTCCCCACTTCAAAAAAGTGAGTCTAATATAACTAAATATTTCAACCCAGGAACTGAACAACACTCAAAGAAATCTATCTATAGGTCTTTATTTTCTGTTCTTTTTCAATCGCAAGTGAATTTGGTCCATAAAAACCTATGGTAAAAAAATTTTAATATGTGGTTGCTGGTGTTGCAATTTACCTAGTAATCGCAGTGAAGAGACCACGAATGCGTGCTCGATGCCGGGACACAAAGGCTTCTGTAAAAATCACCCCACGGTTTTCCTGGTCTAGTTGTCCATGAATAATTCTACCCAAACGCCTGGATAATGCCTGTAAATAGAAGCTGGGATGACTGCTAAAATTGTATATTAACGATATTGAACAAAAATTAATCAAAAAATCTGTATTAACAGATCAGCAAATTAGTTTTGCTACGACAGATAAAATATTCAGAAATGAGGACTACGAGTGGAAATTATTATTTAGGTATATTGAGAACGTGTCTTGCTACATGTAAGTTGAAGCCTTTATGGCCCACACTCCAAGCCTCAGGGTATTCAGCTTTCCTAACAACGCCCTCTTCTATCAGATATATGTGTATCTAATGATGAAAGAAAACCTTGCAAAATAAATTAGTATGGTTTGGAGATGCACAATGAAAACTAAGATTTAACCTTTGTATTAATTTTGTACAAACCAGTGGCAGACAAATTCACTATCCATTTTTTCAAACAGTCAAGATAAAAATTAGCAACAATAAACACAAAAGAAAGAGGTGCAAACAGTTTATAAATGTGCATCCTTGCAAAGTGAACTAAACTCAGGAAACATTGCCCAGGAAACAAAGAGAAACCATGTAATAATTTTTGTATGTTAGAAATGTTTTTGTAGAAGCTGATCATGTGACAAATATTAGAGGAAATCTGCTCATAAACTGAGCGTCAGCAAGGTTGTCTGTGGTACCTAATATGACTGTTCACCTAACCCATGCCATAGGATTAGCCTTTGAAAAAAGTATCTTCCAAACAAAATCCAACCTTGACCAAAAGTCAACAATGGTAAGAGCTAATCCTTTTAAACACTACAATAGTCACTAACAAAGGTAAATAGTTTTTTGTTTCTACTCTGAATGTCTGGCTTCAGCTTCTAGAAACGAACGTGTATTTTACCTTTTCTGAATAAATCGAAAGGTCTCTACCATTGTATTTCTGCTTCCTGGGTAGTTAATGAGACTGATGAAATTACCCCTACATCTTTAGTATTTCAAACAAATAATTTTTCAGATCTTACACTAATCTAACCTGTTCCTAACATTACTAATCCTAATCTGTTCCTAACAGTCATAAAGATTCTGAAGAAATTTTGCCCAGTAGTGAAAAGGCAAACATCAACCTCAATCTGTGAATAGCTGTTACACTGCAACCTTTATGTTTTTAATACTTTTCTTAGAATGACAAGCAGCTCATCACAATTAAAGACATGGATATTGCAAAGGTAACAAAAGAAGGTGAAGACAATCAATTCTACATTTGCTAGGTTGGTGGCTTGCATCACCTGTATCAGGAAGTCTCCCGGAAGGTCGTACGCCTTACAGAGTTCTGATATTGTCACCTGGCCAGTTTCCTGTAGTTTATCATTTATTTCTTCTGCTAATTGATCCAGGTAACTCCTTGTTTAAAAACAAGAAAAAAAAACACCCAACACATTAAGTGTGAAATTCAAGATCAACCTGTTAGCCACATGCTGAATTATTAATTGACCTGGCACTATACTTCTTTCTGTTGCATCTTGGCAAAAATAAACTGAAAGTTATTTTAAAGGAATAAAGGAGAACAATGTCAGTGAAAATGTGGGGTTTTTTTGAAAGCCTGCTAACCAGGTGGCTAATATTAAAATTGGCCATTTATCTGCTTGTATGAAACTGTCAAAAAGCAGGAACAGGAAAACATTATGTCAATGAGACTTATAAAAGGGCTTTAGTGAGCACGATAGGTCTTAATTATTTCAACAGAGCCACATTCTTTGCCAAGAATAAATCCTGCAGTGCAATCAATATTAGAGACAACCCCATAAGAGTATTACTTCAGTGGTTGTTAGTGTGCTGAATGCCATGAAATAACTTGCTCATACATCTCAGGTTCGTGAAGTAAAGCAAGAGGTGGGAAAAAATGAGAGGGTTTGTCAATAGCTGAGGCGGATAGCAAAGCCACAGAGCAAATGAGATCTGGCTGCTGTACACAAAGACACTGGGAAAGAAATGAAGCCTCTTAAATGCAGGATACCGGGCAGAGACATTCAGTAAGGCCTTTGCTCCATGGATTCACTGGATGCTCTGCAGGGATCGGCCTCACTCGCCATTTGGAAAAGAAGCGCCGATCACCACCAAGCAGTCCTAGTAGCAGTCAAGAAAAATGTATCTCGCTTCAGAAGCAACTAAGGCTGGCCATCACTTTTAGCCTGCATTGAGATGTGAATTATACATATTGCTCCTGAAAGTACTCACTCATTTATAAGCTGTCCCAGTACAAGCTGAATAGTTTTTTCAGATTTAACGATGTCGTTAGCTCTGTTTTCAATGTGCAGAAGGTCCACATTTATTACCTAAAAAAAAACCCCAACAAAACCTCTTATCAGAACTTTAAATTGAAATTAGTACTCAAACATCGAGATACTACACTTACACATTCCTATGTCTTGAGGAAAGCAGCTTTTATTTTTTTATACTATTGCACACATACGCAGTTAATCTGTGATTTGAAATAAAGCAGCAATGCTTTAGGGGGAAAAAGCTCTCTTTGCAACTGTGACAAGGTTAAAAGAAACCTATATAATAAAAAATTCCAGAAAGCTATGAACAGAAAATACTAAATTGTCTTTCAAAAAGGTTTTCTGATTCCAAGTAATTTTACTCAAGCCAGAAGGGAAAATTAGTCATAGAGGAAGACTACTGGAGGATAAAGATTAGTGGAGACAAGAGATTAATGAAGGCAGAGGGAAGATCCAAAGAGGCGTGCAAAGTTAATTATGCATGCTCCTGCAGCTTTAAATTTAAATGGGAAACATATTTCTTCTCTGTGTGCCCCCCTTAGTTTATAAAGGAAGAGTTCTTAAAGAAAATCTGCATATTTTATGCAGATTTTATTTATGGCCTCAAGTTGCGCCAGGGGAGGTTTAGATTGGATGTAAGGAAAAATTTCTTTACTGAAAGAGTGGTGAAACATTGGAACAGGCTGCCCAGGGAAGTGGTGGAGTCCCCATCCCTGGAAGTATTTAAAAGACGAGTAGATGAGGCACTTAGGGACATGGTTTAGTGGGCATGGTGGTGTTGGGTTGACGGTTGGACTCGATGATCTTAGAGGTCTTTTCCAACCTCAATGATTCTATGATTCTATGATTCTATGATTTCAGAGGTCCCAGATTATCATTAAGCAGAGAGGAGCTTTCAATAAAGCAGTAAATGGATGGATTAAGTAATCTGCAGTACTCTGACATGAGCTACCAGCTCTTCATAAAGTTTGTTCTTTTTTAAAAAAATAACTTAGCTGGAGTATAACTGATGAACTCCATATTTACAGTATACAAGGTGAAGAAAGGAAATAAGTGTATAGTTTTTTATTACTAAAAAGTTACCTGTTGTAAGTCAACAATGTTTACTCGACCTTCAAAAAAAAGTACAAATATACTTTTAGTAATTAAAACACGTTTGAACAGATTTAGAATATAGCATAGACCATCGTGTACAACATATTTCTTCATTACTTTTTTGTAGACCAATTAAACCAACTTCAGCTTTATACATTGTCAAATCACGGACACCACAGGTGGTCAGTGCAAGATATCCCATATTGTTCTACCCTACAGCCTTGCTGACAACCCAATACAGATATTCCAGAAGTAAAAATCACTGTTCAAACTCCCTCCCAATTAGTTTTTGCCTTGATGCTGATCTGGATTTGACCACTATTCCATGAGTATCAAAACGGAGACTGCCAAAACCTTCTACCTTTGCATGATGCTACTAACAAAAACCAGCAACTTTAAATTAAATTCAAGCTATCATACTGGTATGATACACAACGGCCTAACACAAACTGAGGCATACTTGTGGTAATAGTAAGAAAATGACTAATCTGTACAAACATAATAAGGAACTTGATTTTCCAAACATACGATGCCATGAAATGCACCCTTAAATATAACTAAAAGTACAATACACTGTCTTCTCATTAAAACCATTGACAAAAAGCAGTTTGAAGCCTATTTGCTTCCTTATATATCTAAGTCAGATCTTACAAAGCAGACGGCTTTTCATACTGGTAAAATAAAAGACCTGTCAGTGACAATTTAAAAATATTGTTATTACTAATGACATGAAAGGAGAATGATTTTGAAATTCTGAGTCAAGGCCAAACATCTGGGCCAGATACTCAACCATACCGAAATGCCAAATTTCCTTCAGAAGGGTTCTTAGACCACTTCTACCTCAGAAATTCTGCATGGGTGAAAATGAACCAAGTAACATATCTTGATATGCTTACCTAAAAGCTTAACACAGATCTAAAGTGAAAATAAAATAATAGTAGGTGAATTAATGTGTAGATGAAGCAATAGGAAGCAAGCTCACTTTTTTTGCAAGATTAAGGGTACTGAAGAAAACTTTCAAATTCTTTCTGTAGTCCTCAAAATTAACTTCCAAATCCAGAGGAAGAAAGCAAATGCCACACTTACCACCACAAACATGAAGCTCATCCCGGATCTCCCTACTAATCTGTGCTGGAGTGACATACTCTTTTCCATCAAGTGTGTGCACTACTTCCAACTGCTTTTCCGCAATCAGTTTAGTGACAATTTCTATACAGTTCCGTTCTGACAATCTATTAACAGCATAAAGAATAATCAGTTATTCTAAGTAAGTACTTGCTAAAATTATCTTTAAATTGATGTTTCAAAAATACTAAACACAGGAAGTACAATGAAGATTACTTGCTGTTCTGTGCGAATACTTTTTAACACAAAAAACTAATTTCAGGATCCTACTTATCATCCCCCAAATCATCCATATGGCTTCACTTGTGTGGGTCATCTCTCTAAAACAGCTTTTACTCTTCTCCTGAACAGCTGTCAGCCCCTTTTGCTGTAAGAATGCACCTGTCCGTGAATTTAGGAATGGTTGTGCTCACAGAATTTGTATCTTTGATGCTTCTGCACTTTTTTATTTTAGGGGATGTTTTTGCTTGTTTGGGATTTTTTTTTTTTTTTTGGTAATAAAAACCAAGCTCTGGGCAGCAACCTCAACTGCTCAACAACACACAAGGAAGAAACAGAGCACTGGAGCCGTGACGGTGTCCAGCAGCTTGAACTGAAGGGCGATTACATACCCACGCACCTTCGTGGACCTGCATACACGCCCTGGAGGCCCTAATGCCCCTTCAGGGCTCACAAGAACTGACACACAGGTCAGCGCCAACCAAAGGGGGACTGCAGAGGGGCAGCGCCTGGTTGACCCCGCCGGACCCCGCCGTGTGTCAGGAGCGGGGCCCGTGGCACACCGCTCCCTGGGGCCGTGGGGGCGGAGTGGGGGAAGGGAGGGCCGCCGGCGCGGGGAGGGGGCGCCGGCAGGCGGTCCGCAGCGGCAGGCGGTGGGCTCCAGAGGCCGCGGCGGGTACCGGCGCCGCCCTGCTCACCTGTGGGCCACCTCGGCAAACTGCGCCCGCTGGAAATCGGCCGCCAGGCGCCGAATCTCCTCCCAGGCAGCCGCCATCGCCGCCTCGCCGCTACACGTCAGCCTCCGCCGGGCGGGCTACGGGCGGCGAGCGGGGACAAACCTCCTCGCCGCGGCCGCCGCCCGCCGCGCCACCTGTCGGGCGGGAGCCGCCCCTGCGCTGCCGGGCCTCGCCGCAGCCACGGTCATTAAAAAAACAAAACCGAGAAACGAGGAAAAAAAAGCAGTTTCCCCACGCGGGCCTGGCTGCAGCAGCTGGAGCCCGGTGGAGGTAGCGGGCAAACCGTGTTGTCAGCAGCGAGGCCCAGCGCGGTGCCGTCGCAGCTGACGGGGACGCGGGTGTCCCGAGCTCAGGCCTGGGCAGCGTGCTCCACCCGCTGCCGCTGTGCCGCCAGTGTGAGGGCGACTTCTCTGACAGGGCGAGGGCTAAAACTTGGTCTGAAACGTAAGCGGAGCTTTCAGCGTATTTGTGGAAATATGTGCAACATTAGAAGCTGACGTTACTGAAAGCTGAAATGAAGTTTAAGCTAGAAGTGGGATGTGAGGTAAATAGTGTCGCCATTTAATGGCACCGCTATGACGCAGCAAGGAGTGAGCTGAATTCATTTAGCTCTCAGGTCAGAGGTCGGCCACGCAGTTTTAAAGGCCTTTTCGGCAGTTAGATGAAGTTGACTTGTCTGTGGTAGGGGCTGAGAGCACTGCACGTGGGAGCGCTCCCGCCGCGGGGCGAGCGGAGGAAGCCTCAGTCATCAAAGCCTGCCACCTCCCGTGTGAAACGGCAGCAGGAGGCTGTGGGCTGCCCGACGGGGGGAAAGTGGTCCGTGCCGCTGAGGCTGCGTCATTGTCCTTCCGTATTTCATGCTGGCAAGATTCTCTCTGTGGATACGGATCCTGCATAGCCACTGTTCTCACTGACACTGTTTTCTCTGCCTTTCAAAAGTTACGGGAAAATGTCTCTGGCATAGTTCGTGTCATGCTGGGTGCAGTTTAAATAGTGTGAAGAAATACTTTCCAAGATACTGGCATAGTAAATTCTAACAGCATGTTTATAGTGGGATAGGTATGTGGCTTCAGTTTTGCTGGTCATTTTCTTTGTGATGAGAAACTAGGGGCAGGATTCATTTAGCTTAGGTATCTGAAGTCAGCTGTTGAGGTCTAGTCTTGGAGCCTTCATAGACAGTGAGACAGGCTCCTCAAATTGTTGTTCAGCTCTTCCTAAAACATACGTCTAAGACAAGTTAACTAATTACTCACTGGAGGTGCCTGTTTTTCTCCATTGCCAAAGAAGACAGCAAGGAAGATTCCTTAGCCAGATCCTTGATTTAGACATCAGTATTTAGGTGGAATGAATAGTGTATTAGAAGGGTAGGGAAAAAATGTGATAGCAATTGTGGGGGCAACTTTTATGAAGATTACGTAGAAACAGGCTATCACAGGGAGCATCAGGAAAAAGAACTGGGAACTTAGAACTGGATTTCCCATACCTAACCTTAACTGTATCTGAAGTGCTTTAATTATGAGTATAGTCTACAGGCTATGGAGAATCCCACCTTAAGTCTGAATCTCTCTTTGGGCTGGCCAAATCGGGCATTGTAGTTAAGATCCAAAAGTGAAGTATAATGGTTTTGACCTTCACTTGTGTGTGTATGACTTGAATTCAAGCCACAGTTGCCAGATCCGTGGAACTCGTAATCTGTAAATAGAGCTGGGTGGTTGTTTTTTTAAAAAGTTTTTAAAGGTTAGAGTTGTGTTTTACCAGCACGTAAAGAAGGGGCAGATGAATCATATAAACACACAACAGTTATAAGCGTAGTGATATTGCACTGGCACAGGTTGCCCAGAGAGGTGGTGGATGCCCCATCCCTGGAAACATTCAAGGTCAGGTTGGACGGGGCTCTGAGCAACCTGATCTAGTTGAAGATGTCCCTGCCCACGGCAGGGGGGTTGGACTAGATGACCTTTAGAGGTCCCTTCCAACCCAAATTATTCTATGATTCTATGATATTTCTAAATTGGAGGTTCTGTTTTGAGTCTGCAAAGAGATTTTATAAGGACCCTTTTCTTTCGAGATGTATGTACACATGCACAACATGTGCGTTAATATTTTCTATATCTAATTGTTATTCAAGTAACAATTCAGATTTTTTTTTCTGTAGAAATCAGTTTTCTTTAGACAGTTTATAAATTAAGTGAAATCTTCTGTTAAAAATATAGCAACTGATTAATTTTACTATACATGCACAAACCTGTTGCAGTTAACTGAACTCTAACGTTATTAGCATCTCTTCCATGCAATAAGTATGTTCCTTAAAAATAAAGTTGATACCATTTATTTCACTACAGTACTCCAAAGTTTACAGATTCCAGAGCCACCGCGGTAACAGAAATGTTTTTGTTTCATTGTTGCAGGTGTATAAACTAAGTGTGAAAGTTTTTGCAGCTTTAATGATAGCAAAGGTTTAAATAAACCTTTACATAGCTATTATAATATGGATTGATGGCCATATTTCATTGACACAAAACAAAGCAAATAATTTCTTACGAAGGCCATGCACAATATTGCATTGATTCACTCTGAGAGTATCAATTACCCTGTCTTAATTGGGGACAATAAAAGCAAATGGTGAGGTAGTTAATCCTGTCAAAATGAATCAACGCTCTCTGTATGACATGAAGTACATTATAAAAGTTCGTGTTGTAATATTCATGTACGTTCATATGCACTATTCTGAACTCTGTCCTCGGGGAACTTGGAATTTCTACCAGTCCAATGAAGGAGCATGAGTTAAAGGAACGTGTTTTCAGTTCTGTGGTTGCTCCTACTTGCTGATGCAGTGCATTAACCACCAAAAGAGCAAAACTTGAAGAAGTTAAGGAGTATAAATTAGAATTTTATTAAATGGTTCTTTCATTCCGCATATGTCATGATATTAGCTTCATCACTTGCTGGCCATCTTTTCCTACCAAACAGCTGAGTTTGTGAATTTAAAAGGTTTAGCTAACAGGTTTTGCTAATTAATGTGCTTACTTTGATTTTAGCAATCGGAAAGGTTACCTCATGTCTCATTTAATTTTCACTGTGCTAGTATACAAAATTTAAGTAACAATTTTGATGTGGTGATGTGGTGATTCACAGGGATTACTCTGATGAAGGAACAGGTGCCTAACAAGCTCTTCCTTTATCAGAGAGCTGGCAAGTTAAAGCACAAGCTTTTTTAAAATGATAATTGGATGTATACTAGGAGGACAGGGTTTTCACCCTGGCTGTGTGTACCATGGGTAGCTTTGGCTTTTTTCATTTTCACAGTCCCTTTTTAATGCACAGTTATAAATAACATAATGTTTTGCTTTTCACCGTACTCTTTTCTCTTTTCCTGTCCTGTTGCACAGTGGCTGTGCTGTACACTAATGGGAGGGTGCTAAGTTCAACCTCAGGCAGCCTTTTCTACATAATTGGTTTAGTTATGAAACACCATACTTTCAATTAATTAGTGTGGTTACCTACCTAACTGTAGACAGGAGAAACTTGGTATTCATTTGGTTCTTCCTTTGCAATGAATGTTAGTGTCAATAATAAAGCCTTCCCTGAGTAAAATATTTATAGATGTACAGGGCATGAAACAGCACATCCATGTGGAAATTCTCACAAGTAAAACTGAATACTAAATGCATCAGCAGCTGCCTTGCTCATACACTTTATGCATGTGGTTCAGACATGTATTCAGAAAATTCTATTCATATAGATACCGTTTGGGGGTTTTTTACTGTTTTAAGTAATTGTTTTCTTTTTGTTAATATATGTATAGAGCTAATGAAATTTTCTCAGCTTCAAAATATTAAGTCCAGTTTATATCCTTGTTTGGCAAGGTTGTTTTCTCTATTTGGATTAGAAGACTAAATGTAATGAAGTGTTTAAATAAGCAAATTCCCACATTATGTTTGACAAAACCCCCTTTGATGCTTTTTGAGGAGTGGTTAAACACAATATACAGAATTCAGAGTAACTGTGTGTTTCACCTGATCTTCAAACATAATACAGTATATTTAGGGGAAGAGAGACATATTTCTGCAGGTTTTCAGCCATATGCCCAGTAAAAGATCAAATGTACTGCTGTATTTGTAGAACAAATTGAAAAGAACAAAAGCCACTGTAAATACCCATATTTTGCCATTCAACTGGATATTTTGATTAATGCTAAATAGAAGACCAATTTGTCAGTAATAGCGTAGCATGTCATAGTGCAATACTGCAAACATCAAGTATATCTTACTCTATATACTGAGCTGTCATGGAAGAGAGCATTGAAGTAGTATATAAAATTTTTACTCATAGTAAACCAGAAGCACTTGTAAAATATTGCAAACAATATAAAATATATGCTGTTGCATAAATAAACAAGAATTTATACTATCAAAGGCAACAGAGGAACTTTTAAGGGGTCTAGCAACAGGAATTCTCAAAATCCAATGCCAAGCAAAGACTTGAGTAGCAATTAAGACCAGAGAAATAAAATAAAAGCACTTAAAGATAGAAGGGAAGTGCAGATTTATTTTTAATATAATTTCAAAATGCAATATTAACAAACATGCAAATAAAAAGAAAACCAGATATTTTTATCCCCAAAATACTTTTTTTCACAGTGATATATTTTCAAATAGGTTTTTGTGATGCTTCCTCTGTATTAGGCTTACGTGGCGGTTGAGGTGTCATTGATCCCATTCTAAAGCAGCAGTGAACTGAGGTTTTGCATACTCTTGGCAGGCACTGAAGCATCAGCAGAGGTGCCAGCTCAGGGCACAGTGTGGGTTCAAGTATTAAAGGTGCTGGAAGTCCGTTGCTGTAAAATGGAAGAGTACTTTGTACAAGTATAGCACTCTGTATTTCACATGGGGGGAGGGGAAATTTAATGGGAAGGAAGGAACCAGGTTGCAAGCCTGCCTGCCTCTCTGTCACCTCTTGACCTCTGAAATTGCCCCTTTGAACCATGTGGTTTCCATCACTTTACAAGGGAGCAGGCTTTTGACTGCGGTTTCTCTTTCTCTCGCATCCTCCTCGGGCTGCTTTCAGCCCTGAATGAGAATAGGGACTTTGGATCGCTGGTTTGCCTTCTCCATATCACTTCACAGGTGACCACATTATGTTTCTCATTTCAAAGTGCGAATAGTAATTGAGTTGTTCCTTCACGCTCCCTTCCGTCTGGAAAGCTGTTTTGGAGTCAGTCTACCTAGATGATTAGAAATCACCTGATTTCCAGACTGAATTAATTAATGAGCATTAGTGTTTGTGTCACCATAGCACTTTAGTTGAATTAGTCAATCACAGAATCAGTGTGGCCTAAAAATGTGTAATATTTGCAAAAAGGATCAGTATGATGCAAGGGTGCTTGGGGTAAGGTATTTCTGTGTCGTGGTTTAATCTCAGTCGGCAACTAAGCACCACGCAGCTGCTCGCTCACTCCCCCCACCCGTTGGGATGGGGAAGAGAATTGGAAGAGCACAAGTTAGAAAAAACTCGTGGGTTGAGATAAAAACAGTTTAATAATTGAAATAAAATGATAATAATAATAATATGAAAATAATAATAATACACAAAGCAAGTGATGCACAGTACAATTGCTCACCACCCACCGACCGATGCCCAGCCAGTCCCCGAGCAGTGGCCCCCCCGGCCAGCTTTCCCCAGTTTATGCACTGAGCATGACGTCACATGGTATGGAATGTCCCTTTGGCCAGTTTGGCTGTGCCCCCTCCCAGCTTCTTGTGCACCTCCAGCCTTCTCAGTTGGTAGAGCATGGAAAACTAAAAAGTCCTTGGCTAGTGTAAGCACTACCTAGCAACAACTAAAACATTGGTGTGTTATCAACTTTGTTCTCATCCTAAATCCAAAACACTGTACCAGCTACTAGGAAGGAAATTAACTCTATCCCTGCCGAAACCAGGACATTATGCTAAAGATGAGAGTGTTAATGCCACAGCGAAAGACACTGGTTGTCAGAATCATGTACAATTCTAAGTGTCCAAATTAAAAAGAAAAAAACCTCTGTAAGATCTGTAGGTACAATTTATGAGGACAGGGGAACGGAGGGTCTGTTTTACAAGAAAGATCTGTCTTGTCTGATTTAAAAAGTCTGAAATATGGTTGAGCCTTCATCAGAAGGTAAACAACTGATACACAGGGAAAAGCTATAATTAAGTCAGAGACAAAATTGTCGCAAAACCCCAGAACAATGAGGTTCTGGAACTACCTCAAGATGTGAGTTATAAGGCAAACAACTGAACTGGTTTTCAGTTGGAATTTTCTAAGGGAGAATTTTGAGACTTGGTTGTCTAAAATATCCAGGGTCTGGATCACTGTAGATCTCTCTCTTATATGTGGTCTTATGTCTGGTTAAGTGGTTTTCTAGGAAAAATGAATCACAAATGGTTCAGAGCTCATATGATTCAGACATCTGGTCATTTTGAAAATGTGAATAAAGGAAATTGAAGGTGATCAACACATTTCAAGATCTGATCTGATTATTTGAAATGTATTGTGACCCTGAATTCCCTAGTAAATCAATCTAATTATATTAATAAGTTACATAGCTTCATGCTATATTTAAATCAGGTTCTGTGAGTGGAGAGACAGTCAAAAAGCGTGATAATATCAGTGGCTGAACGTGCTCTGACCGTCTCCAACTGAAAGAAAGTGAACTCAGGGTTGGAACAACTGTGTCTTATGTTGCAATTGGGACAGCTTGCAGTGGTCAATCGTCACATCTTAGCTAATGTGTGGTAACTTGCCAAGCTGCAGTAGCCTGAATGCTTCTGATTGTGTTCTTTTTTGTGTTACTATTTGCTAATCCATGTCCTGACTGCTCTTACCAAAATTTATTTATATTTGTAAGTTAAACAATCCTACACTTTGGCTTTTCTTTTATGAACTGAACAATAAAATTCTTTGAAAACTAATTAAATGGACTCAAAGAAGTAAAAGTGTTTGTGGAGAAAGCATTCAAAGGGTTAATGTGAATTTTGTATGTTTTTTTTTTTTTTTGTTTCAACTCAGTCCTGCACCAAGCCTCTGAAATTATAGGCATGCTCAAGCAGAGCAACTGTGTTCTATTTTAGCTCAACATATTAATCCATTCCATTCTGTGTCATTTTGTTAGAGTGTGCCTTCGTGTTGCACACACTGCAAATAGCACAGATGTGCTAGGATAAAAAAACTCCAGTATCTTTCAGATGGATCTTTATGAAATGCCAATGCATGCTGAGAAGCAAATTCATCCTTCTATTAGAAACAAACACAGCAAAAAAAAGACATAAAAATAAATCCAGACCTTCTTCTGCTAAGTCTCCATCTGCAAATATTAGATATGAGAAAAAAAATTCCTCCTAAGTGCTCAAATGATAACCACTGAAGCTAAGGAGTCAGATATTTAGGTAGGAAAAATATCCCTTAGACTTTGGTCTTCTGCACAATATATTTGTTATTGCACTGCTTTTTTTCAGGACTGATGTAAACTTTAAATCTCAGGAAATTAATTTGTAGAGATTTTCCTCTTCTGTTTTCTCCACATGTCACATCCTCTCAGTACGTTGGATATTACATGATTAACTCTTTCCTTACAGAAGTCACCCCTTTCTAATATAGTGCCAGTCTAATGAAAGAGCACAGAGGAAACTGCTGCTGGAGGGTGATAGGAGGATTAAAAGCCAAAAAAAAAACAAAAAAGGGGGGGGGGGGGGAATCTTAGAATTCATGAATTCATCTTACCTATCCCTTTATTCTGGAGTGGGAAATCATGTCAAGAGTAGTGGATTTTCTGATACAATCTACAATTAAACAAAAAAAAAATCTGTTTAAATCTGTGTCTTTGTTTCTGAGGTTTGTTTTTTTTTAAAAAAAATTTACTTTAAAATAAAGAAAAAGCTTTTAGATCAGTTTAGGAACTAAGAACTTCTCATAGAAATTATGTTTTCTTACAGAACTTAACAGTTAGATTGCCGGTATGCAGAGAGCACTTGACATCATAAAGCTGTGTCGTGGTTTCACTGTGTGCCAGCCAGCCTCCATCTGCTATCTCCTGTCTTATTATTAGATTGCAAGCTCCTAGGGCAGAGGTTTGTCCTTTTGTTGACTATATATATCACATCATAATAAAATGGAGGCTCAGTTTGGGAAAAGAGTACCTGATAGCTCTGATGGTACAAAGTAGCAAAACAATGTTACTCAGTTTTTAGAAATGGAGGAATGCGCTGTTGTCTAAGGAAAAGCCAGCAATTACATTGGTGTGCAACTGAGGCTCTGTGCATAACATTGGCTCCCATAACACAAGTACAAATTTCACTCTGCTTACTAGTAAAAGCATAGTGTTCTTGAATAATGCCCTCAACTGAAAGTCCCTGAGCGCTTCATGCTTTTTTTTTTCTTCTAACAACCTTTGAGTTAGTGAATTTTAAGTATTAGATAAGGAACCTTGCATGGGATTCAGTCTGAGATAACGTACCTAAATTTGTCATCTGTGTGTAGGTACCTGTAGGTACCTCTATAGTCAATGGGGAGCTAGGGCTTGATTCAGCTACCTAAACAAGGGGAAGAAGAGCCATCTGAGATGCTATAAAGTATCCAGAATATCTGCATGGGTCTGTGTTGTGGCTTAACCCCAGCCGGCAACTGAACACCACACAGCTCACTCCTGCTCCCAGTGGGATGAGGGAGAGAATCGGAATAGTAAAAGTGAGAAAACTCGTGGGTTGAGATAAGAACAGTTTAATAATTTAAATAAAATAAAGTAAAATAGTAATAGTAACAGTAGTAATAATAATAATAATAAAAGAAAAGAATACACAAAGCAAGTGATGCATGATGCAGTTGGTCACCACCCGCCGACCGATGCCCAGCCAGTTCCTGAGCAGCAGTCCCCTGGCCAGCTTTTCCCTCGTTTCTATACTGAGCATGATGTCACATGGTGTGTAATATCTCTTTGGCCAGTTTGGGTCAGCTGTCCTGGCTGTGCCCCCTCCCAGCTTCTTGTGCACCTCCAGCCTTCTCAGTTGGTAGAGCATGGGAAGCTGACAAGTCCTTGGCTAGTGTAAGCACTACTTAGCAACAACTAAAACATCGGTGCGTTATCAACATTATTCTCATCATAAATCCAAAACACAGCACTGTACCAGCTACTAGGAAGAAAATTAACTCTATCCCAGCTGAAACCAGGACAGTATCTACCCCTTACTCTATACCATCTACGTCATGCCCGGGTCCCACACTTTCCAATACATCCCAATTAATCACCACCACTTTTCCTGCCTTTTGATATATATACATACAGATATCTATGGGCTATTCCTATAAAATGTTCGTTGAGTTCATTTAGTCCATGACTTTGGGCTCCATCTGTCATAACAGTCCTTCAGGGCAGGAGAGATGGTGTGTGGTGTTGGACTATTGCATGCTGAAGCCAGTTCTGGTTCCATTATCACTGCGCTTTGCTCAGTTTTCATCAAAGTTCATTCTTCATTAATCTGGGTGATTCTTACTGTAATACCATTGATATGTCATATAGCCACCATAGAAGTAATGATATACCATGTATAGCAATTAACATTATACAATTTAATTCATTGGCTGTTCTCACCCAAAATCAAATCCCCTTGAGGTACACATCGGACTTCCCCATCCTTCCGCATCACCCACCAAGTGTACCCAGGTCCTTGAGCAAAAGCAATCCCATGGATGGGTTTGCCTTTGCCCGAGGCAGGAATAACCCAGGCTGTCTTCCCCAGCATATTTTTTATGTGCACTACAGGGACTTTATTCCCATCTACAGTACGTAAAAGTTCTGACTGGGCAGGGCCAGCTCGATTGGCAGATCCCCTCGTGTTGACTAACCAGGTGACCTTTGCTAAATGTGTATCCCAATGTTTGAATGTCCCACCACCCATTGCTCTCACTGTGGTCGTTAACAGTCCATTGTATCATTCGATGTTCCTGGAGGCTGGTGCATGATAGGGGATGTGATACACCCACTCAATGCCGTGCTCTTTGGCCCAGGTGTCTATGAGGTTGTTTCGGAAATCAGTCCCGTTGTCTGACTCAATTCTTTCTGGGGTGCCATGTCGCCATAGGACTTGCTTTTCAAGGCCCAGGACAGTATTCCAAGCAGTGGCATGGGGCACGGGATATGTTTCCAGCCATCCGGTGTTGCCTCCACCATTGTAAGCACGTGGCGCTTGCCTTGGCGGGTTTGTGGGAGTGTGATATAATCGATCTGCCAGGCCTCCCCATATTTATATTTCAGCCATCGTCCTCCATACCAGAGAGGCTTTAACTGTTTGGCCTGCTTGATTGCAGCGCATGTTTCACATGGATAAACTGTGCAATAATGTCCATGGTCAAGTCCACCCCTCGATCACGAGCCCATCTATATGTTGCATCTCTTCCTTGACGGCCTGAGGTGTCATGGGCCCACCGAGCTATAAATAATTCACCCTTATGTTGCCAGTGCAGATCCACCTGAGCCACTTCAACCTTAGCAGCCTGATCCACCTGCTGGTTGTTTTGATGTTCTTCAGTGGCCAGACTCTTGGGTACGTGAGCATCTACGTGACGGACTTTTACAACCAGGTTCTCCACCCAGGCAGAAATATCTTGCCACAATGCGGCAGCCCAGATGGGTTTGCCTCTGCGCTGCCAGTTGCTCTGCTTCCATTGCTGCAGCCACCCCCACAGGGCATTTGCCACCATCCATGAGTCGGTATAGAGATAGAGCACTGGCCACTTTTCTCGTTTAGCAATGTTTAAAGCCAGCTGGATGGCTTTCACCTCTGCAAACTGACTCGATTCACCTTCTCCTTCAGCAGTTTCTGCAACTTGTCGCATAGGACTCCATACAGCAGCCCTCCACCTCCGATGCTTTCCCACAAGACGACAGGACCCCTCAGTGAACAGAGCATATTGCTTCTCATTTTCTGGTAGTTTGTTACACACTGGGGCCTCCTCAGCACGCGTCACCTCCTCCTCTGGTGATATT
This sequence comes from Aptenodytes patagonicus, assembly GCF_965638725.1. NCBI lineage: Eukaryota > Metazoa > Chordata > Aves > Sphenisciformes > Spheniscidae > Aptenodytes > Aptenodytes patagonicus. The sequence continues at coordinate 46,833,265 of NC_134951.1, read as the reverse complement.
CCAAAATCTTTGCCTTCTGGCCAGTCCATGATCACTTCCAAGATTCCTGGGTGACTGGGGTTTCCTATTCAAGCCCGTTGTGTGATCAGTGCCACCCACTTATTCCACGTAGCATCAGTTGCATGATGTGTACAGGGGACCCTCCCTCTGAACATCCAGCCCAGCACCGGCAGTCAGGGTGCCAGGAGGAGCTGTGCTTCAGTACCAATCACTTCCGAAGCAGCTCGAACCCCTTCATATGCTGCTAATATCTCTTTTTCAGTTGGAGTATAGCGGGCCTCGGATCCTCTGTATCCCCGACTCCAAAACCCTAGGGGTCGACCTCGAGTCTCCCCAGGTGCTTTCTGCCAGAGGCTCCAGGTAGGGCCATTCTCCCCGGCTGCAGTATAGAGCACATTTTTTACATCTTGCCCTGCCCAGACTGGCCCCAGGGCTACTGCATGGACTATCTCCTCTTTAATTTGTTCAAAAGCTTGTCGTTGCTCAGGGCCCCATTTGAAATCGTTCTTCTTCCGGGTCCCTTGATGGAGAGGGTTTACAATCAGACTGTAATTTGGAATATGCATTCTCCAAAACCCCACAATGCCTAAGAAAGCTTGTGTTTCCTTTTTGCTAGTTGGTGGAGACATGGCTGTTATTTTGTTGATCACATCCATTGGGATTTGACGACGTCCATCTTGCCATTTGATTCCTAAAAATTGGATCTCCTGTGCAAGTCCCTTGACTGGCTTTCAGAAGGCCTTACTGGCTTTCAAAAGGATTTGGACTATTTTCTTGCCTTTCTCAAAAACCTTCTGCTGTGTTGCCCCATACAACAATGTCATCAATGTATTGCAGATGTTCCGGAGCTTCACCCTGTTCCAGTGCAGTCTGGATCAGTCCATGGCAAATGGTGGGGCTGTGTTTCCACCCCTGGGGCAGTTGGTTCCAGGTGTACTGGATGCCCCTCTAAGTGAAAGCAAATTCTGGCCTGCACTCCGCTGCCAAAGGGATTGAGAAAAACACATTAGCAATATCAACTGTGGCATACCACTTGGCTGCCTTTGACTCCAGTTCGTATTGAAGTTCTAGCATGTTCTGCACGGCAGCACTCGGTGGGGCGACTTTGTTCAGGCCACGATAGTCTACTGTTAGTCTCCATTCTCCATTAGACTTTCGCACTGGCCATATGGGACTGTTAAAGGGTGAGCGAGTCTTGCTGATCACTCCTTGGCTCTCCAGTCGATGAATCAGCTTATGGATGGGAATCAGGGAGTCTCAGTTGGTGCGATGTTGCCACTGGTGCTCTGTTGTGGCAGCGATCGTCACCTGTTGTTCTTCAACCCTCAGCAACCCCACAACAGAAGTGTCCTCCGAGAGACCGGGCAAGGTGGACAGCTGTTTAATTTCCTCTGTCTCCAAGGCAGCTATACCAAAAGCCAACCGGTACCCTTTTGGGTCCTTAAAATACCCTTTCCTGAGGTAGTCTATGCCAAGGATGCACAGAGCCTCTGGGCCAGTGCTTCTGCCACTCATTCCCAGTTAGACTTACTTTGGCTTCCAATAGAGTTAGCTGTTGGGATCCCCCCATCACTCCAGAAATACAGATGGGTTCTGCCCCTTTATAGCTTGATGGCATTAGGGTACACTGTGCACTGTGTCTACTAGAGCCTTGTACTCCTGTGGGTCCAATGTGCCAGGCCATCGAATCCACACAGTCCAGTAAACCCGGTTGTCCCTTTCCTCCACCTGGCTGGAGGCAGGGCCCCTTTAGTCCTGGTCATAGTATTCGTTACTCACTTCTTGTAAATGCGAATCAAAAGTCCCTTTATTAAGATTGGAAGTAAAATCAGTCCTTCTACTCTGTCTGGGGAACTGCTCACTGCAAACTGGAGCAGCAATTTTCCTGGAAGAACCCCCTTTTGTGATTGTTTTTCCTTGCAACTCACGTACCCGTACCCCTAGGGCTGAGGTAGATTTTCCATCTCACTTCCTCATGTCCTCTCTGTGGTCATGCAGGTAAAACCACAGGGTGGCCTGTGTTGTGTACCGTCTATATCCTCTCTCTTGAGCAAAAGAATGCTGACTCCTAATATCTGGGATCCTGGTCCATACAGGTGGGGAGTAGGACCTATCCTCTTCGAGTTGCTGGAACTCCTGGGACAGTTTGTCCACAGCTGAGACGAGGAAGGAAGAGAGACTTTCTTCGTATTGCCAGAGTTGGCCAGCCAATTCATCCACCGTTGATCCCTCCCCATTTTTCCAGGTCGGTATTGCCAATGGGTTGGCATATGACACTGGTGTGCTCTGTACCAACTTCCGCCACATGGGTCGTGTGCACCTGACTTCATCTGGATCTTTGGATAACTGCTCATTGTTCAGGTCACCATAAATCACCTCCAGCCCTGCTAATTCCTTCAGGTACTGGATACCTCTCTCCATGGTGGTCCGTTTGCCTGGGCGATATATAACACCTTCCTTGAAGGGATACCTTTCCTTCATACCTGACAGGAGTTGCCTCCAGAGGCTCAGGACTTATGCCCATTTTCCAATCGCTTTGTCAATGCCCCCTTCCCTAGAAATGGATCCCAGTTGTTTGGCTTCCTTACCCTCTTAATTCCAGGCTGCTGGCCCCGTTATCCCAGCATCAGAGCAGCCAGGTGGCAATGTGCTCACCTGGATGACAGTTGAAATCTTTTTGCATATCTCGCAGCTCACTCAGCGATAGGGATCAGGTGGTTTCCATCTCATTTATGAGTTCTTCCTCTTCCTCCTCCTCTCCTCGTGATGGCCATGCTTTTTCATCATCCCTTACTAAACAAGCTGACTTTCGCTTCCAACATTTTTTCTTGTGTATAGGGGCGACTGATACCGGCATGGGTTGGTTCTCTGGTTCAGCTGCAGTACCTGTTGCAGGGGTTGAAGTAGCCGCAGTGCCTGTCGTGGGGGTTGGAGTAACCACAGTGCCTGTTGCGGGGGTTGGAATAACTGCAGTACCTGTTGCCACGGCTGGAGTAGCTGCAGTGCGTGTCATTTTGTTATCAGATCCAGAGACCTTCTTTTTCCCTTGAGGATACTGAATAGTGTTGAACAGGGCTCGGTAGGCATGGGCCAGGCCCCAGCACGTTGCAGTGATTTGTGTCTCCCTAGAATTGCCAGGGTGACAGCACACTCTTTCCAAATATTCTACTAATTTTGCAGGATTCTGCACTTGTTCAGGGGTGAAGTTCCAAAACACTGGGGGTGCCCATTGGCCTAGGTACTTGCCCATGCTATCCCACACACCCTACCACTCATAACTATCCAGCCTTGGGGCAGATCTCTGGATGATATTCTTAAATTGCTCATTAACCTTAGACAAAACCGAAACAATATTCCCAAGAGATACCAATAGAAGTATCTTAACTACCCAAGGATGTTCAAAATACTGAAAAGTTACTGTAATGAAGGAGGAAACATCATAGATGGCAGCATAGGTGGCAATGCTGCCATTCTGTATTTCCTCCATAAAAAACCTCTCAGAGGAAGAACTATAATTGCTAATTATCTCCACGAAGTGGTACCCGAAGTACAGTAATGGCTTCAATACAAAGCTCAAATACTAGATTAAGCTCAAGGCCAGTGTTTCAATAACAAATCTCCCAGGCAAAACATCACTAATCACTGCAGACCACAGCAAACTGCAAAAACAAACACCAATCTTTAGTATGTACAGCAAAAAAAGAGCATGGTGCAGATCAGATAAACTAATATTGAGAACAGATGAATCAATATTGTGACCCGCAACTGTTAACAGATATAAATTCCTTAATATGCTCTGGTTAATCTGTTATTATCTCAAACCCTTCGTGCCCCACACTGGGTGCCAAAAAGGACTGTTGGCAGATGTTACTTCATGCAGAAAGGCAAACGTGTTTAAGTGGATAACTCTTCTGATTTCAGAATTAACTTACAGATTTATAAATGTTGTCAATTTCCTTCTACTTTTAAGCAGTTTCTCTATTGTGAATTTATTTTCTAGAATACAGATGTTTGAGTTTCTGAAATGTTTGGGGATGAAAAGCTGTACTATCAGTGTTGAGCCTCAAGCATTGTGTCATATTTACCAGCCCTATGCAGATGTTTTGAATAGCTGAAAGCATTGTATATGCACTAGATCTCTGCACTTGATCAGCTGAATTACTCTCAAGCTTTCTTAACCTCAAGCTGAATCCCAGCCATTATCTACATTTTTATATGCAGGGACAAGAAGAAAAACATTTCCTAAGATGTCTCCAAAATGTTACGATCAGAAGTCAAATTTTCAATTCCCGTCAGTGTGCAGTGACAAAAAGACTGGGGGGGACGGTCAACCTTTTAACAGAAAGGGTAACACCAGTTAATTTAACATGAGAAGTTAACAACTTCAGTCTGAGGTATTCATGAGCCAACTCCCTAACTATTTCCATAACACCTCTGTGCTCTTTTGTTTTGTTACATGCTTATTCCCTCTCTCATGACACATACTTATGGTATCAGTACTTTTGGCATTTGTTGTATAAGAAAACTGCAGAATTACCCTGTCTTGTCATGCATATGCAGAATTCCAGGCATAAAATGAATAATACATTTTAAATAGTAAAACCACAAATAAATTGGGCGCTTTAAATTTAGAGTTTGTGCTTTGTTTAGTTTTTCTAACTACTGCAGCCTTGTTAACAGCTCCTTTCCTTGGAAGTTTATATTTGCTCATTTTGCAGTCTCTGAGACAGGATATTTGAAAAGTCCATTAGCAGAATTCTGCAAAACTGTGCTTTTTTACTGAAGGCTCATATGTATTACATTGCACTATGTGTCTTCAGATACTAGTAACTACTGGCTATATAATAACTGTGCTCGATTCTGAGAGATTTGCACCCAGAACCTGCCTGTCATTATGGAACCTGCTTTTCTAGGTGTTTCTGGACTTACACTCCCAATGAAAATGCCTATGTAGATGTCTGATAACAGAGTTCAGATAATAGGTGTTTTGTGCAACCTTTATCCTACCTGACTTACAATCTTGGAAGTTGTCTAAGTTTAAACTCTGAGTTTTGTAGTCAGTGAAATGAATCAAGTATCTGCAGGGAGAGATTCATCTTGTCTAAAACTCCAGATTTAGGATGAGATGAATTACCCTCTGGAGGTGCCTCATTCATTCCCTTGATACATATAGGGCTTAAGGTTACTCGTTTTGAAGTAGTCAACTAACTTTCAGGTGACTGAAGTTGATGATATTAATCTTCCCTTTTGTAATTGGAATGTGTGCAGCTGAGAATGTGCTAACAATCTCTCGGGCCTTTCATCAAATCTGCACTGACACTGAATGCTTAGTTTGAGCTTACAGATGGTAGATGTTTCTACTGGTCTTTTGGTACTGCCTCCAAAGCAGTATCACAGGAAATTATTCAAGTTTCTCCATTACTCAGCCATGAGAATCCATAACAAAGCTGCTTAGAACAGCTTAAATGCATTCTGGAAAAAGAAAAGATATATTGCGTTTGATTATTCAGCACTTACTGAGACTATCACACCAGGTAAAAGTGAGAAGTGTCTGTTTAGTTTGTAACCGATATCTCTGTTCCTTTGAGATTCCTTATTATTTTACTTGAGTTTGCTGTGAGGTCAGCATGGGCAGAAGGAGCATGTGGTGGTAATAGTGTTCATGAGCTAAGTGAGCTGTGGCCAGGAGGCATGGGGGGGCACGTTTAGTTTTACAAGAAGGAACCTGCTGAGGGAAGGTCTTGCACAAGCGTGGGAGATGCCTGTGCATGCACAAATGCTTGTGTTAGCTCTTTAACTGGCATTTCAGGAGTGCAGTGACCTGGAGTGCTGCAAACAGGAGCCACAAACAGAGGCTCGGCAGCTAACTTCCTTGGTCATTGGGCGAGCAATAGTGGTCCCTAGTGTTCAGCGAAACCTGAGCTTAGCACCAAAATTATGAGTTTTAGCTTTCTATCTATATTTTTATCTTTTTTATTAAAGGAATATTTTTTGAGTTCTTTATTTGCCTTTTTGGTTTACAGTCTTTGGTTCACTCCTTATGTTTTCTCAGAAGCTATGGAGGTTGGAGCTATGGAGGCTGATATTATTCCAAGAATAAAAATTTAAACTCGCGCAATTAAGGTCTAAGTAAGATGACAGATTTCATGGAATTCATGGTTCTGGACTCTAAAACCAGAAGCAGCAGAGGAACTCCAGACTGCTTTTTAAAGACTGCTTTTTAAAGACAGCTTCCTCCATCTCAGTGGCAGGTGTCTTCACAGAATCACAGAATGGTTGAGGTTGGAAGAGACCGCCTGAGATCACCTAGTTCGACCACTCTTGGAGTAAAAAGATTTTTCTTATGTTTAAATGGAATCCCTTGTATTCCAGTTTATCCTGTCAGTGGGCACCACTGAGAAGAGCCTGGCTCCCTCTTCTTCATTCCCTTCCTTCAGGTATTTATATACACTGATTAGATCCTCTCTCAGCCTTCTCCAGGCTGAACAGTCCCAGCTCTCTCAGCCTCTTCTCATATGTCAGATGCTCCAGTCCCTTCATCATCTCCATGGCCCTTCACTTGACTCACTCCAGTAGCTCCATATCTTTTGTACTGGGGAACCCAGAACTGGACACAGTACTTCAGATGTGGTACTCACCAAGGTAGAGTAGAGGGGACCTCCATCAGCCTGTTGGCAGCACTCTTCCTAATGCAGCCCAGGATGCTCTTGGCCTTTTTTGCTGTGAGGGTGCATTGCTGGCTCATGGACAATTTGTTGTCCACCAAGACCCCAAAATCCTTCTCTGCAGAGGTGTTTTCCAGCCGTTCAGCCTCCATCGTGTACTGGTGTCTGGGATTATTCCTCCCCAGAGGCAAGACTTCACATTTCCCCTTGTTGAGCGTCATGATACTCCTCTCAGCCCCATTTTTCAGCTTGTCAAGGTCCCTTTACATGGCAGCACACCCATCTGGTGTAGCAGCCACTCCTCCCAGTTTTGTGTCATTTGCAAACTTGCTGCAATGCACTCTGTCCCATCCTCCAGGTCATTAATGAAGATGTTGAACAGTATTGGCCCCAGTATCAACCTCTGGGGTATATCACTAGTGATTTACCTCCAGCTGCAGTTTGTGCTCAGATCACAATCATCTGGGTCCAGCTGTTCAGCCAGTTTTCAATCCACCTCACTGTCCACTTATCTAATCTGTACTTCATCAGTTTGTCTACAAGGTTGTTATGGGAGACTAAAGCAATGATAAACAAGATCCACTGCTCTCCCCTTGTCCACCAAGCCAGTCACTTCGTTGTAGAAGGTTACCAGGTTGGTTAAGCATGATTTCACCTTTGTAAATTCACAAGTAGGGAAGGCACCCCGCTGGACCTTTTTATGAACAGGGAAGGGCTTGTGGGTGGTGTGACGGTTGGAGGCTGTCTTGGGCATAGCAATCACAAAATGATAGAGTTTTCAATTCTTGGAGAAGTAAGGAGGGGGGTCAGCAGAACTGCTACCTTGGACTTCCAGAGGGCAGACTTTGGCTTGTTTAGGAGACTGGTTGACAGAGTCCCTTGGGAGGCAGTCCAGAAGGGCAAAGGGGTCCAGGAAGGCTGGACATTCTTCAAGAAGGAAAACCTGAAGGCACAGAAGCAAGCCGAAATGTGCCAAAAGATGAGCCAGCAGGGAAGAAGACCAGCCTGGTTGAACAGAGAGCTTTGGCTGGAACTCAGGAAAAAAAGGCGAGTTTATGACCTTTGGAAGAAGGGGCAGGCAACTCAGGAGGACTACAAGGATGTTGTGAGGTTATGCAGGGAGAAAATTAGAAGGGCCAAAGCCCAACTAGAACTTAATCTGGCTACTGCCATAAAAGACAATTAAAAATGTTTCTATAAATACATTAGCAACAAAAGGAGGGCTAAGGAGAATCTCCATCCTTTATTGGATGTGGGGGGGAACGGTGACAAACGATGAGGAAAAGGTTGAGGTACTTAATGCCTTCTTTGCCTCAGTCTTTAACAGTAAGACCAGTTGTTCTCCGGGTTCCCAGCCTCCTGAGCTGGAAGACAGGGACGGGGAGCAGAATGAAGCCCCCATAATCCAGGGGGAAATGGTTAGTGACTTGCTATACCACTTAGACACAGACAAGTCTATGGGGCTGGATGGGATTCACCCAAGGGTACTGAGGGAGCTGGCGGAAGTGCTCACCAAACCACTTTCAATCCTTTATCAGCAGTTCTGGCTATCCAGGGAGGTCTCCGTTGACTGGAGGTTAGCAAATGTGACACCCATCTACAAGAAGGGCCGGAAGGAGGATCCGGGGAATGACAGACCTGTCAGTCTGACCTCGGTGCTGGGGAAGGTTATGGAGCAGATCACCTTGAGTGCCATCATACAGCACGTACAGGACAACCAGGTGATCAGGCCCAGTCAGCATGGGTTTATGAAAGTCAGGTCCTGCTTGACTAACCTGATCTCCTTCTATGACAAGGTGACCCGCTTAGTGGATGAGGGAAAGGCTGTGGATGTTGTCTGCCTAGACTTTGGTAAAGCCTTTGACACCGTTTCACACAGCATTCTCCTGGAGAAACTGGCTGCTCATGGCTTGGACGGGTGTACTCTTCGTTGGGTAAAAAAGTGGCTGGATGGCCGGGCCCAAAGAGTTGTGGTGAATGGAGTTAAATCCAGTTGGCGGCCGGTCACAAGTGGTGTTCCCCAGGGCTCAGTTTTGGGGCTGGTCTTGTTCAATATCTTTATCAATGATCTGGATGAGGGGATCGAGTGCTCCCTCAGTAAGTTTGCAGACGACACCAAGTTGGGCGGGAGCGTTGATCTGCTCGAGGGTAGGAAGGCTCTGCAGAGGGACCTGGACAGGCTGGATCAATGGGCCGAGGCCAACAGTATGAGATTCAACAAGGCCAAGTGCCGGGTCCTACACTTGGGTCACAACAACCCCATGCAGCGCTACAGGCTTGGGGAAGAGTGGCTGGAAAGCTGCCTGTCGGAAAAGGACCTGGGGGTGTTGGTCAGCAGTGGGATGAACATGAGCCAGCAGTGTGCCCAGGTGGCCAAGAAGGTCAATGGCATCCTGGCCTGTATCAGCAATAGTGTGGCCAGCAGGAGTAGGGAAGTGATTGTCCCCCTGTACTCGGCACTGGTGAGGCCGCACCTTGAATACTGTGTTCAGTTTTGGGCCCCTCACTACAAGAAGTACATGGAGGTGCTGGAGCGTGTCCAGAGAAGGGCAATGAAGCTGGTGAAGGGTCTGGAGAACAAGTCTTATGAGGAGCGGCTGAGGGAGCTGGGGTTGTTTCGCCTGGAGAAAAGGAGGCTTCCCTCCCTCAGGGGAGACCTTACTGCTCCCTACAACTACCTGAAAGGAGGTTGTAGCGAGGTGGGTGTCAGTCTCTTCTCCAAAGTAATGGGTGATAGGACGAGAGGAAATGGCCTCAAGTTGTGCCAGGGGAGGTTTAGATTTAGGCTACCTTGGGTGAAGAGAGGGAACAAGGTCCTCACTGTTTCTTTTTTCTATTCTATTCTTTATCCTCAGCTGCCTCACCATGTAGTAATAGGAAAAGCTTGTCAAGACAGCACAAGATTCCCTGTAGTGTTGGTAGCAACTTTTCCTGTAGGAAAAGGAAATATATGTGGAGGCAAAAAACATCTTGTGGCAGAACTCTTAGGGAATGGAATTTAAAAAAATGAAGAAAAAAAGTGGATTTCACAGAAGCTTAATTGTAGAGGCAAAATCTGATATTTCAATTCAAGTGCCCTAAAACAAACCCAGATCTGTTTGATGCTGCTTTGAAATTTCAGAAATCAGCTGTGACTTCTTTAAATCTTTTTTCCTCTCCTTGTAACAAAGTTTATTTAATGAATTCAGGGACCCAGACATCTTTTCAGGCAGGCACTCTAGTTCCATATAGTAAAAAAACCTCATGGCATGAAGTATGGAATACCTAATGAAGCAAAATATGTGTGCCAATGGATTAAATATGCTTTTATAAAACTCTGATTATTCTGCAGTGGGCTATGAGATGTGTAGGTTACACGACAAGAATGCAGCTTGCAGGTAGCTAAGGCAATAATCTTTTAAAAGACTGGAAAACATAGTGCACGGATATCAACGGTATGGTTTATAACCATCCCACTGATAGCAGGTTGGATGGTTTATAAATAAGTTCCACTATTTTACTCCTGGATTTTGCACAGAAAAAAGCTGTAACTTAAATGCCAAGGAATTTGTGTAGCTGCAGCTCAACACTGATAGTACAGCTTTTCATCCCCAAACATTTCAGAAACTCAAACACCTGTATTATAGAAAATAAATTCACAATAGAGAAGACTGCTTAAAAATAGAGGAAAATTGGCAACATTTATAAATTTGTAAGTTAATTCTGAAATCAAAAGAGTTATCCACTTAAACACGTTTGCCTTTCTGCATGAAGTAACATCTGCAAATTGGAACCAAAGCTTGGATTCTTACAATCTATGAATCTAAATTGCATTGCTTATCTATATAAAATGAAAGATTCCTGAGGTAGTGAACATATTCCCTTCTGGATTTTTGTTTGCTGTTTTTATTTTTCTTATGTTTTCCATGTCCAACCAGCTGCCTTAGTAGAATGACTTTGGAGGTAAGTAGTATGACTTCCAAATCAAATGGACTGACATTGTATAAGAGGAGTAGAAAAGGAAATTTGAGACCACAGATGTTGGGCAAAATCATACATTAATATGATGGAAAGATTTACATCCCCAGAGAACAGATAAAAATTTTCTTAAATCTTTTAAAATGCAAGATTTGTCATAGAAGTTCCTTTGGATCAAAAGTCAGAATTTGTAATTCCTGCAACGGTGTATTTTGTCCGTGCTTCCCAGTGGGAGTGAATTGATCTGGATCATGCAGTCTACAGTTACCCCTACAGTTACCCAAGATGTATAAGAGATGCTCTGCATGTAAGTGCTGTTTGTTTCCTGTTCGTACTGCATTATCAGCAGTAGTAAAGCTGTGAGTGTTGAACAGGCACAGCTGGCCTAGAACAGAAAGTTGGTCATCCTTTTTTATGTATTTCAGTTCTTGACAGAGTGCTTATCAGGGGTATGATACTGATCATCTCAGTTCCCCTTATGGCAAACCCAAAAGGCACTAACATTGTTCTACTGTTCTCCAGTTCTCCACTGAATAAAGAATCAAAAAAAAGATGAAGAAAGAATAAGTGTGCTAAAATATTGTAACCTTTGCAAGTAGCTGGCATGTGAGGTAAAGAGCAATTAAAATGCTTTAATAAGGACATGTTTAGAAAACAGCCCTTTTTGTAGTTACTTTAAATATGCACGTGTGCCCACATTAAGCACAGTCTTTCGTGTGTAGACTTACTGGGGAGCTAACAGCTCTGTAAACCCAGAGTAGGATTTGCCTCTGTTTTTCCAGCCACATGGGCAGTGAAGCCCTTTCCTTGAGGGTAGGGTGCAGAAGGAGTGTACGTTCATGAAATGTCCTCACTCACATAACTTATTAATTATCTTTCAGAATAAAACACAGCAATGTTTTCTTCTGTATGCCTGCAATCCCACTGAAATTGCCTTCCAATCGCATGAAAAATGCTCTCTGCCTCACCCTATTAACTGAAGGTCAGACATCTTTCAGCTTCATTGAATCAAGGGTAAGTTCCACAGGCTAACTGCTGAAAAACCCCAGCCGTGCATCCAGGCAAACACACCACAGTGGCTGTTGGTTTAGCAGATTTCAACTGCTGGTGAAAAATACGAGAACAGCAATGGCTTTTAACCACACAGGGAATTATAGATCAAAACCGTTATCTAGAACAGCACTAAAAAATGATGCGCTGAAATAAATATGGGCCATCTGAGTTTCTAAAGAATTTCATTGTACTTCCACATGGAATACAGCATCACTGGCATTGCTCAGTGGAAGCAGACAAGAGTTACTGGGAACACAGACCCGATACTGTCTTTGATCCTGTAAGATGAAGGGAAATGGATATTACCCTTCCAGTATGCAATCTTAGAAATACTTTCTATTTTCTCTAAACAAACAAACACCCCCTCCCCAAGACCCCCCAAACCCCTCACCTAAAACTTGAATGTACTCCAATTTAAAGCATTAAAGCATATCTGCATGTTGTGAAAAGAATTTACTGCTGCTCATGACTGCTGGCATTTAATTCTCCCAGGCAGCTACCTTTTGGATTTTACATATTAATCCTATCACTGTGTGAATCCCATCATATTTATACTTTCCTGTTTCTTAGTTTTAACTCTGGAGAAAAGGATTAAATATGGAGCATCTGTTACAAACAGTATGCCAGAGCATCTGTTATAAACAGTATTGCAATATAAATTAAAATCTTAGGAAATATGAGGTTGGGGGGGCTGATGAGAGGATGAAGAGGAAGGGGAGTGTAAGAGTGGTCCCTTTCACAACTGTTCCATTGGCTCCATTGCCTCTCATCTTTCCCTGATGGTGTGTCAGTGCTAAGCCAGACAGTTTAGCTTAAATTGAATGGAAGCATCACACAGGCCATTTAAGGCATTCTCTATCAGTCTGCTGGTTGCTTGAGTTGCTCTGAACTTATTGGCCACGCTATATATCAGACACTCAGGCTTGCTTCTGATCTGTGAGTCTTTGACATCCTTCTGGAGGGTTTCCATGAGTGGTCAGCAGGACGCAGAGAGGGCTAGAGGGAGGTAAGGAAGTTGAGCAGAATGGAGGATCTGCAGGTCGGGTTTGAATTTCAGACATAAGACAAATACCCTTTGAAGGATATACCTTCAGTGATATTGTCTGGTCTAATAACTCTATATTTAACTAAGACTTGTTTTGCTTATGGCCTCTGACAATCATGTCTAAAGTACCTCTAACATCATGTGCTTTGTGATCCTGGAAAATGGCATACAGGTGGGTGCTTTTCAGAAACATACCTATATCTTTTAAAATTTATTTCCCCTATGAACTGATTTTCAGGATAAGTTAATCTCATGCCACTGCAACTCATCAGCCCTTTTTTCTCCCATTCTCTCATTTGATGAAGTAATCAGAGATGTCTCTGGGGTATAGTTAGTTCCTTCCTGCCACAGTTAATGATAATTCCTCATGTGAATCTGCTGTGAGGCTTTGGAAATGTTACCTGTGTGTCTCGCTTTCCCTTGTCCTTCTTTCCTCAGTTGGCTTTCCATTTTTCTATCTATACTCTAAACTCCAACTTTTTTTCCAGAGTTGTTCTGTACATTTCAAAGAATGAAATGTACACTCAGACTAGGACTCCATCAAATAAAGGATTAGCAAGGGACTAGGTGATCAGTCCAGGCTAAATGACTGCATATTTTTATGCTGTTCTTGTACAAAAAGGGTTTAATCTTAGTAGTCTGCTCAGTTCCATGGGTTGGTAATAGCTATCCAGAACACTGGTGCAAAAAGGCACTAGATCTTCCCTTACTCTACAGGATATAAATAAAATAGTGATGAACATACTGTAACTAGTGAACAGAAATATGTGAATGGAATGAATGGGCAGAATTTGTTATATTTCCTCTTAAATTCATCTGGTCTGGAAGACGGTTTGCTTTCCTTTGCAGAGGAGAAAGCTGGCCTGAATATTATGGCAGATGTAACAAAATTGCCAATCCATTGCCCCATTTGGCAAAAATATAACTAGTGTGTTGCCCGTGAGTCATTTCCATACCGTTTGTGCCAGTGTATTGGCAGTGTATGCAAACGGAGTTTTCCAGTACAGTGCAAATTGATGCAGGCTGGTTGTGTAGGTTGGAATAGAGTCTGAGCATGTGCAATCCATCGACCGATTATGCCATGAACAGGCCACATGTCTATAAAGTAATAAACATCACCAACCACCACAAGGATAGATGAGGAAAAAAGATAACTCTACCCAGATATGTGCATTAATCATTGCTCAGTCAAACTTCTTTTTATTCAGTTTGTCTCCTCTCCATTCTCTGGGGTGCCTATTATTTAGAATGAAGAATCTGCTAAAGTAGGACTCTTTGCCATGTCCTTTAAAGTTCCTTGTGGGCATTTATACACTTTGTAAGGAAGCACATTATACAGTTAGCTGCTCACCAACAGGTAGTGAGGAGAAGAGTGCTTCAGGTAAGTGACATAACTGAGCAGACACATCTGTTGCGCTTCTGGGTTTATATACCCCTCAAAGTGAGATATGACTGTCTGAAATGGCAGTGGCAATATTGGTTTTGTCAGGAGTATAAGTATATATATACATTTTTATATATCAGCCTGTATGATTTATTACATTTAATACTCTTAAGGAGCTTAATTTGAAGGAACAGAGAAAGAGAAAGGAATAGCTGCTATCTCTGACATCCCATCTCCACCCAGTTCCCACAAGGAAAGTATCAGGTAAATTGTTGACAGTTTATTAACATAAACACCTACCCTCCTTGTCCCATTCCTTGCAACCCCTGGAGGATATTGTATGGGACTGAATGGATTTCCTGACAGCATGCCTGTAAAACATACATTAGAAACGTACTCTTGCCTGTCACAAGTGATTATTATTTGTATCAGTAATGGTTATTTACAAAGCCCTTAGAAGGAAACAGGCAGAATAAGCTGCTTTGCCTTGTTCTCACCTTCTCCATTCAGCGTTCCTATTTTTTCACAGGAGGAATCAGGGCACTTAAACCACAGTTAACAAATGATATTTCTTACCAAAGGACCAGAATCCTATTCAGAAACAGTTGCATACCTACTTTCACCACTGTCTTAAGTTCCTGCTCTCTGAGGACACAAAACTACTCAAGACCGGGGCACAGGTCCAAGCAAAGTCCAGCACTGTTAACATTCTTTCTAGCATGATTTTGGCCCGTGTCAGGTAACAGCTTCTCAGACTTCCTGGACACGGTCTGGAGAGCAGTACAGGCCAGGGAGTGTCTCCATTTTGAATGAGGCCATCCTGTTTGGTGGAAAGAAAATTTAACTGCATGGTTGCAAGTTGTACTTTGGCACATATCTCTGTGACAGTAGTTTCTCTCTACTGCAGGCAACAGAGGCTTGAGTCCACTCATTAGAAGAGAGCTGGCCACAACCCATGCTGTAAACCCTCAGTTTTACACTAAGGGGCCAAACCAGTCCAAGCTCTAGAGCTTCCTGGAGAAGAGAGAATCCTACTGTGTGTGGTTCTGCAAAATGACTCTTTTAGATGCAGTCTGACAGAGTAGGTCTAAGTGAGGCTTAATCACCTATTGAGCACGAAGTATTGGGAGTTGGCTCTTCTTCAGCTACCACCAGCTGTGAGGATCATGGGGCTCAGTGAACGGACACTTTCTTCTCAAGCCTATTCTCCATCACGCAACGTAGACACAAGCCAAGGTAAAGGAGTGGTGGCTAGTTCAGTCAAGCAGTACCCCTACCAACAGCAACCCTCCTGGCTTGGCAATCAAATATAGTAAAGATCTATTCACTGTCATTCACTAGCAGGCAGAAGAGTTGCAGATCAGCTCCCTAAATAGGGAGCATGGACACATTCAGAGCTCAGTGGAACTAGAAGCCATTGCTTTGACAACAGGCCAGCAAAGAGAAAAGAAAGAACGATAAGGTTAAGTTGGAAAAAAACAGTACTTGAGTGTGAAGAACCAATAACAATGTTGTGGAGGGGAGAAAGAAATGGGAGACTCTTCCATCATATTCCTATTTCTTGCCCCAATTCAGCTTGTTAAAACATGCATGAAAAAGTATTACCTTGTAATGATTGTTGCTTACTCCTAATTGAAATCTATAATCCCATTACAAATGCATCCGGACACATTTAATCAAACCATATCCTGTTGTGCAAATTGAGATCGAAGTTCATAGCTCATTTCTAAACAAATTACACACAGTGTGAGAGTCCAGGCACTGAATTAGGCATCTTGTAGCAAATGCTGCCAGCTCCTTCAGGTTAGCTGAGAAACTGGGTTGCTGCTGTTAGCAATTTCTAAAGCATAGCAGGATAGCTCATTTTCCAGGCTGCCTTGGATTTCCAGTTAGGCTACCTCATGGGGATATTTTGTCTTCTGCAATATTCTACCGGTGGAGAGAGAGAGAAGCTTAAATATTCTTTCTTTAAGACTTGAAAACTGGCAGGCTTTTTCATCATCAATTGAAGGCAAGGCTGCTCAACTAGAACATCTCTTAGTCCGCTGACCATTATTTTGCAGACCTGGAAACTGAACTGGAAATAAATATGTTTTTAAAGTATTCTGATAATTGTACAGAATAGCAGCTCTGACTTGCTTTCCCATGCTAAGTTCCACCATTCCACCTTTCAGTGTAAGA
Organism: Aptenodytes patagonicus; assembly: GCF_965638725.1. Classification (NCBI taxonomy): domain Eukaryota; kingdom Metazoa; phylum Chordata; class Aves; order Sphenisciformes; family Spheniscidae; genus Aptenodytes; species Aptenodytes patagonicus. Next base: position 46,816,980 of record NC_134951.1, on the reverse strand, counting down.
TCTGATTTTGTCCATTACAGATTTTGTAAGGAAGACACTTACAAAATTCAAGTTTAAGTTTACCTGCTGCTTGCTTGTCTGCTCTTTCACCTTTTCCTGCCACATACTCCCCTGAATATCAATACCTCCACCTTCCTCTACTTCTTAAAATAACCACACAAATACAATAATTTTGCCTGAAAGTTATTCTATTATCCTTGTTTTCATAGTGTCATAATGTTGGACTCTAGGTGGCAGCATCTGTGAGTGAATATTAGAGGTTTGTGCTAAACTACTGATTTCAAACATGTCTCAATCGATAACGATTGCAAACTAGTCTTCCTTAAAAGCACTTATTTTTTGCTCTTCTTACTCTTTATTTTCATCCTATAAAACCTAGTAATGTACTTAACGTGCAAGTGTTGAAAGAGTTCATATGGGCATGTGAACAGAGCTTTCACGATGGTTCAGAGCAGACTCCTGTTCTTTACTGTAGCTTGAGGCACAGATGAGGGAGAGCAGCACAGGGCGCTCAGCCATCCTAGTCTGAAACAGAATGGACAATGCTTGGGTAGAAAACGTGCACTTTTACTGCTGTCATAGAAGGTAGGGTGCATCTCTGTGCCTTGGCTCTTCAGCAGCTGCTTATGCTGTAAGAGACGATGCCTTGTCAGGGTTATAAAAGGCTGGGGGCATATCTATGCAAGTCTTTTCCACCACAGAAACTAATGCTCAGGGGCTTTTCTAGCTGTCCCTATTTAAGCGTACTGGAAGCGAAGGAGGGTTAGAGAATGTCTGTGGACTATTTTTTGCACAATATAAGCCACAGTCACGTCCTGACCTCAGATTGGGCAGGAGGGTATCGATCTCCTCTAAGAAAGAGCCTTGGGGAATATGTAGAGGATTAAGCTGATTGGCACTGCAGAAACAGGGATCTCATTCTGTGCTCATTCTTTCCTCCCAGTATGCAAAGCTTCTTCTGGGATAAGAAAGTCTCTATTTCTTCTTAGCTCTCACCAAGTATCTGGCTAATCTGATGTAGAACCAGGTCTGACTAGTGAAAAGTATACTCAGGTATCAGCAGCTAACAAACAAGGCCAGAAACATTTTTAAAGACACATGGTGAAACTAGAACAGTAGCAATGTATTGTGCTTGGGGCATGTGACCTTCCCTTTCTGCCTGCGGTGGGTCGACCCCAGCCAGCAGCTGAGCACTCATCCAGTCACTCACTCACTCCTCTAGGATCTGGGATAACATCAGAAGGGTGAGCATAACAGCAGAGAAAAGGGTTTGATACTAGAAAGTTATTTTGTCTAAAATAATTTTAGGTCTATTATGAAAAAGACCGATGTAGTACAGTCGGGTAGTAACAAGAGTGGGGCTGCTCCACAAGAGAAAACAGGCCAGGAACAACAGTGCGGAGAGTGGCAGCATCCATTCCAACAGAGGCATAGACCTGAGAAGTGTAGGGATGGTGACAATTAGAAGACCCATTTGCAGCCTAGTGATGATCTGAGATACACAAAGCAACAAGCCAAAACAAGCCAGGAACAGAACTGAGCACAAACATACCTACAGCATAATTCAGGCAAGGAGATTAACTGCAGTTCCTGGACCAATGGGCATGGGTGGAGGTCAAAGCAATTGCACTGTTGATGCACTGAGGGCCGTGACAATTAGTTATCTAATTCAGACTGTTAGACTACTAAAACTGTAACTGGAATAAAAATACATTCTTAGCTTCATTTATATGGTATGTTCCCTTTTGCCCAGAACAAGAGTTTGAGTGTAACAGCATCTCTTTTAATTCAGCAGCTACAGCTCTAATTATAGCCCTGTTGCCACAGGGAGAATACATGGACAAGCCTGTGCCATGATATAGTATAAATATAACCACTCTCACTACCTGGGTAAATCTCTTCTGGGCTGTTTCCAGTGATACTGCATAGTGATTAAATCACTTCTTTAGAGCATTTGTACAGATATTGCCTTAGGCCTGGACAATTGGATCCCTGGGTGCAATGAGCACAGCCCCCAAATAGTTTTTCTGTAGTAATATGGTGTTACAATGCTACACAGCACTACTGGCACTCAGGAAAAAAAAAAAAAAGAGAAAAAATGTGTAGATAGGACACCAGCCCAAACCCTTATCCACACATGTACAAACACATATACAGCCACATAAAGTAAAACAGAGGATTAAATTTACTTGCTTGGTGTTCCAGAATGGGCACTGAGAAGGGAGTGAGCTTGATATGTGGGCAAAATCTGTTAAACTTTGATAACCCTCAGCTAACACTCCTGCTTACCTACCTCCACATCTATGTAAATAGAAAGTTACTCTCTGTAACCTATAAAATATGAACTATAGCATCTGCTAAAATTCTTATTTATCCTTAAAAATTTCATTTGTCTCAGGAGATATCTCTACTTCTCATTAATACCAAACAAGCAAGGACTTGAAAATGGCGCAGATACTTCTTTCCAGCCGTTAACATCTGTTTAGACTTTCCATTGTGATACTCTTTCTTCTGTGATTAGCAAATATGCATAGATTTACAGACTAGAATCCTCAGGATTCCTATGCAAGAAGAACAACAAAATATACCACATACCTACGTTTGCCTCAGTTTTATGCTCTAGGCAATAAGCAAACAATCTGAGGAACTTTTCAATATCATCTAGCTGAATGCTGCAGTATCACAATTTCTTGTTCTGTAATACCTTCACTGTAATCATTAGTGGTATGCCCAGTGATGCTGTGCAATTTTATAGGATTTATTTTGTACATGGAGCACAGTGCATATACCTTATGCTTTCATTTGAATATATACAGTATTGACTATAAGGATTTTAAATATTTTGTATACACATATATGTATATTTAAAGAATAACAAAAAGAGGCTAAACGGGGAGGTTAACAACAGTCATTTCTTGGGAAGTAACGAGCTCATATACTTTACTCAAAATATTGCTTTCAAGCTCTGAAGATTGTCATGCAGAAGGTGGAAGAGGATTTCAAGTGATGCCTGATGCAGAATGCAAAACAGTGGTCTGAATTCTGACTTGATAAATGGATGTTATGCTCAAGGAAGCAGTAAGCAACATAGGCATAAAATGGGTCAGCTTCATGAGAAGAAGTTAGTCCAAAGAAGCAAACCAAATATGAGTTGTCAGTGCAATACTGTTAGGATTATTCCCATAACCATTACTGCCATAACCATCCTTATTTATGTTAGAGCCTTTCAGAGATGCTCCTCATTTCACTTATACTGATTTGCTCATACCTAGACAAGAAGGTGGGATAGGTCTCAATCAAGTCCTAGTATGAATGCACTAACCTGTTTGGTCATATTTGGATGTGGGTCTCTGTTGCTCTCAATGAACTAAACTAAAAAACAGAATCTGAGCTCCCTCAAGTTATGAAAATTAGATTCTGGTTCTTAGTGAGGAGAGCCTAAGGCATAAGCCTCTCCCTGAGAAAGGAGGTTTGTATTACAAAAGATCTCCTAAATAGACACACTCAGGCTAACATTGCTCAGTCACCATCAATTTGTTTATGGAAGATTATCCATGCAGCCAGAAGCAACAAAAAAGTTATATTTATGTTCTCTCAAATATAAGCTATGTCGTGTGTGCTAGATTTACAGTCCTAAAGCTGTTGGTTTGATGCTTTGCTGTAGCATATAGCACACATAAACACATCGATACTGTGATGATGAACGTAAGTGAAATTATACAATTAAAAACTATGTAGAATAATTAAATAGAATTTATTTATTTCCTTGAAAGTCACTGAAAACACATTCAGTTCCTTCTAACCACCGGTGGTGGTTCTAAGGCTTTTTAGTTGTTACAGATCTCAACAGAAAATTCTGGAGCAGACTTGTGTGTGTGTGAGCAGGCATATAATGCAACAGAGGGTCAAGAAAACAGTATCATACAAAACAAGAACATGTAGGTTTTTCATTGTCAAAATAATCCTGACAAGATGAAAGTATTTGCTGCTGTATGTCGGAAAATGGAAAAAAAAAAATGTCCATTCCTTTACAAAGGACCTTGTAATTTTCCCCTCCACATTTTTTGCACTTAGCCTAAGTGAATATATGCCTACTCTGCAAGTTTGTGGTTAGCACAAGGAAACCTTACTGATGGTAGCATGCAAGCACATGAATGCATCATTACTCTGCAAGTTATTTAAGGCTAGTAAACATGTATGCATGGAAACATCTTACATGTTCAAACAAATTATTATGTTTCTTTCAACACAAACCCTAATGCAAGGTAAGCTTCAGAAAAAAGCATGCCAGCCTAGTCATGACAAAAAGTTCCTCATGGGAGAATTTCAGTTTCTTTTGGCGGTCCATTCCCAGTCGCCCTGCAAGTGCAGTTCTGAAATTTCTTTCTCTCAGCCCTAGCCTTAGGCAATAACTCTAGTTTGATCTATAGGACAGGGCTAATGCTCCAACCAAAAAGAATTGATATTCCTAAGAAACGAATTTTCACATTAGTCTTTACTTAACTTTAAAAGATGCCTCCAAAGTGTCATTCTAGGATTTCTCTTTCTCACAACAGTAACCAAAGCCCTACACCAAATCCTACATCTCAGCTGAGTGTCACAAAAGACCAGATGAACTTTATCCATACTGAAAATTGGCCAAAAGAATTATTTTTTGGAACTCCCAGTTCCCTTTGGAAGCCTCTTTCCAGACCTTGTCCCCCTGAAGCTCTGGGCTTCTTCTTTTCCTCAACAAACCTAACCTTAACTGTTTACCCTAAGCCTAGCCTGGGCCATAGGACAGGAAACCCTCTCCATTCAGAAGTATGCTTAGATAAATACGATGCAATTCTCTAGTTGTAGCATCAGCTTTTACTTAACAGTGGAGGGTACACTGCAGCCCCACTACAACTTCACGTCTGGGTTTCCTTTGTCTCTAAACCTCCTCTAGCTCTAACACAAATGCTTGGCTGATGCATATGCCAAAGACGGTGCTCCATGCAAAGATTCAGTATTCTTCCGAGGAGAATATTAGAGTCTGCCCATGGGTTTCTTTGTCAGCTGCTGTCCAGATGCGCTCAAACTTAGCTGTGGACTTTCAGTCAGAAATAACCTTAGCTCAAACCCTAAAATGAACCTTAGAAAAAACATGCCAGTGAAGATAAAAAATTCCTAAGGAAACAATTATTTTTGCACCACTCAGTTCCTTTAACAGCTCTCTAATGATTGAGAGAAAAAGCCTAGAGCTACAGCTTGAGTGGTGCAGGAGAAGGGCTGTCTGAAAAAAACCCTGTAGGCTAGATTTCCCCCTTGAGTAAATCCTTTTCTGGGTAAGATGAAGGAGGGCAGTGTCTAGGCTTTTTTATGTTTGGGATTATATTTAGGAATAAAATTACAGTTAAGAGAAAAAGAGAAACCGTGGGATAACTGTGTTTAGGGGTCTGGAAAATTCTCTAAGAAAAGGAACAGCTGATACTTGAATTTTCCTCACAGGAATGTGGAGCCTCTGATAGGAGCAGGAACCAGGGCCGGGGCAGTCAGCCTATCACTTGGGATTCTTAGGGTTTGAGAAAAAATAACCACAGAAATCCAGTCGGAGTGGAGCTGCAAAGGGACTGCACAAGAAAGATGTAGGCTGCAGAAAGTCTTGTCCCCTGGAAAACTTTTTCATCTGGGCCGTGGCGCTGGTTCTTGGGGTGGGGCTCAGCCAAGACAACGGCCAAGGCCAAAAGTTTGGAAAGGGAGAAAGCCGTAATTGGAGGCAGCTGCAAAGGGGCTGCCCAAGGAAGGTGTAGGCTGCAAACAGAATTGTCCTCTGGGAATCTGTTCACCTGGACCCTGGCTCGGTGTGTTGGGATAGGATCCAGGCAAGACCAATGTCAAGACATAACCTTAGGGCTGTGGTTAGGAAAGAGAGAAAGCCTAACGCTGTGGTTGGAGTGGTGCAGAAGGGCTTCCGAAGGAGGGTGTGGGCTGGCAAAAGCGTTGTCCCAGAGAACTTTTTCATCTGGGGGATCTTCGGCAAAGGCTCAGCTGATGCTGGGATTAGGGCTAGGAAAGAGTAAAACTAAACCATCCAAGTTAAGATGAACCCTATGCCAAGACCCAGTGCCATGACCCAGATGAACAAGTTCTCTAGGGAGAATTTTTTATGCAGCATACACCTTTCACTGGCAGTGTCTCTGCAGACCCACTTCAAGTGCAGCTCAAGGCTTAGTCTCTTTTCTAGCACGAACCTTAACCACAACCCTAGGCCTTGGCCCCATGACCAAAATCAACAAGGTGTGAGGGGAGAATTCCTTCTGCAACCTGTACATTCCTGGGCAGCCCCTCTGTAGCCCCACTCCAGCTCCAGCTGTAGGACTTGTCTCTTTCCTGACCCTAACCCTCTTCCTTTTCCTAGGCCTTGTCCTCGGCTGAACCCTTGCTTGATGCCCAGTGCCACAGCAGGGATGAGCAAGTCCTGAGGGGACAATTCTTTTGGCAGCCTTGTTTTGTCAGCCCCTCTGCAGCCTCTCTCTAAGTGCAGCTGTAGGCTTTGTCCCTTTCCTAACCAACACCCCAACCCCTGACACTGGTCCTGGCCTCAGCTGAGCCTTTGTCCAAGACCCAGTGCCCTGGCCCAGATGAATGAGTTCTCAGGGGACAATTCTTTTTACAGCTTTTCCCTCACTTTTTCAGCCTGTTTGCAGACCCAGTCCAACTGGAGCTCTGGGCTTTCTCTCTCCCCTAATCCTAAAGGAATCCTAATCCAAATCCTAACCTATACAGCACATGCTGTGCTTTGTACCTATATCCCCAGACAAAGCCAAGCTGAGAAAATTTTCAGGGGATTTACTAATTCTTGTACACCTCCCTCCCCTTTACGTTGGCTTTCCCTTTGTAGCTCTATTACAACCAGAGCTCTAGGCTTTCTCTCTTTCTTAGGCCTAACCCCTAACCATTGCACTTGGTGGTGGTATCAGCTTTCTCACAAGTCATAACCTTACCATATTCTGAACTTTTTGCCACTGTTTCCACTCCCATCCCAGACTCAACTATTTCCATACCAGAATTCTTGCATCAACCTGTCCTTTTTGGTTTGCTGGAACTTTTCCAGAGCCCTCAAAGCTGTACCTCTGGGGTTTCCATTTCTCTCTTTCTATACTCTTACGGACAGAGACATCAGTCCCATCACAAGTGCTGTATTTATCTGAGGATCATTCAACCTCATCTCTTACTTTCCATTGTAGGATCTTTTTCTTGCCAATGTAGCTTTGAGTTTTCTCTTTGTCTTAACTCCAACCATAACCCTAAGAATAGAGGGAGCTTGTGACAAAGAAATTCAACCCTTGTCCAGACAAAATTTTCTCAGTACAGAGATCTTTTTGCAGATCACACTTTTCTTTGTCAGCCCCTTTCCAGACCCCTTCCACTGGAACTCTGTATTTTATATTTTTCTTTTATGTGTACCAATTTGTTAACCTACCCTACCAGCTAGCCAGTGTGTGTGCTCTGTCCCAGTGTGCAGTGTTTGTAGGTATAATTTCTATGTGTTCATAATTTCTTTCTCCAGCCCTATCATCCTACAGTTGTATCTCTAGGTGTTACTTCTTTCTTTCAACATGTTCCATTTTAAATGTTACTGCTATTGCACTATGACAGCATTGTATGTCATTAATAAAACTGAATGATAAAGAAACATTTGGCAGAGAAGCATAGATTTCTGTTTGGGTTTGGCATCTTTGCCCTAAGGAAAAACTGTCTTTGAATTCCACTGTGGGCTGCACTCTGTAAGAAAGATGATCATGCATGTGGGATTTTTGGGACCCCTCAACAGCTCCAGCCAGTTCCTTAGATCAGTCAGTTGTAAGGCCAGCATGCTGCAGTATTTAGTTATAAGAACCATCTTTGAGACATGGAAAGTGATGCTGTTTTTTCAGTAATATTAACACTACTTGCTGCCTTGATATATGGGTAGAGAAGTATACAAAATATTTTTTCTTACAATAAAAAACCTGTTCTTTTCTTTTTGCTTCTTTTGTTATCTGCTTATGAGTGGTTTTTCATTGCAAGATTATTGGTTAATAGCACTTTTCATTTAACTCTCAGCAAGTTACATTCACATCCATAGGAAAGTCCAGACCTGTAGGGCTGTCAGTACAGAACCAAATTAAGTATCCATCAATTTGAATCTATGATATTTTCAATTTGACTTGAGGGGATGAGTTTTTGATGGAGTAATGAACTACACAATTTTTTTTTTTCCTTCTGAATTGCATAGAAATAGTGTTATACGAAGCACTTGTTTCTGGTTAGGCACCTCATTGATAGTACTTGCATTTTATTTTTATTCTTTAGCTACATAACTAACTAGAATGTCATATTTCATTTAAATGGCTTGTCTATTTTGAAGCTTATGAGAGAATTATGGGTTGGACTGTGGCTGTTGGTGGTGTTAGATGGCATATTTGAAGAAACTTTCCTTTTAACCATTAGAAAAAGTCAGTGGGAGGAATAAAATTCTGTTAAAAGTTTACTGAAGGAAGCATATTGTTTTATCTGTGTTTGAATCCTCTTCTGTTCAAAACTTTTAAGAGAATATAGCTAATTAAAACAAAGAATATTTTCCCTTTTCCTGCTCCTCTTCCCCATCTCTTCCCTATCCCTCCAGATTCCTTCAAAATATAATCTTCCTATCTGGAAGTGCAGTAGTCCACTTGCAACTAGTAGTTGCAAGGAAGTCAGCATTTCAGCAACAGTGAGGTGACTTCTAAATTAGTTGTCATTTCACCCATGCCTAAGCTTGCATAACTTGTTTGGGTGCCTGCATATTTTCATGCATGTTATTCCTCCCAGGTGGTGTTAACTTTCTGGCAGAGGTTATTTTGAGCAAGCATGAATTACGTAGGTCCTTGCAGATACTATACACTGTGTGTAATTTCTCAACTGTGATGAGGCTGAGTTGATTTTTCCTTATTAGCAGGTACAGGAAAATACAGAAATATATTTCAACATTTATCTGAAGAAAGCTAGTTCAAGGAATACAGGAGAAGCTTGGACTTCTGTCATTGGAAACTGGGAGTCTGTGTATCTTTCCTTCACGTTACATTTCCAAATCATCTTATTTAAGGATCCTCAAACAAAAATAAAATCTAACTTAACATAAAACACATATATCTGTGTCCTTTATTGTCTCAAAGATTATTTATAAGCTGGATTGAACACTTGAGAAACAACTAGGACAATATGAAGCTTTCACCAAGAGAACTTTTGCTATGATACTTTTAATATTAGTTGTGATTTCATCACAAAATAGATATAACTCAGTGAAAACCTGCTGTGTATTGAATCATTGTTCAGGGAAGCAAACTACATCTGTATATTGTTTCCCCTTATAAAATATTTCAACATTTTAATGAAAGTTCCATATCACTGTGGCACATTCATTCGCTCGATATCAAAGATTTACACTATGAATTTCATGCAGTGCCCGGAGATGAAAACTTAAGCTGCTTTTGATTAGCAAGGGTTGCACTCAGGAAAACTTGCTTCTTTATTTTAATTTATTGGAGAATATTTGTGAAATGTTTTTTACACAGATTACTATTATAATTTTAAGTAACGTGGCAAAAGGGGATTTCAGCCTTCTCTACATTCCATTTTGATCCTCAACATTTCCCAAAGTTCAATACAACTTTATGCATTTTAATTACCTATATTCTGCAACTTCTGTTAATACAAAAGGGTTAGTAATCAAAATTGATGTAGATTCTTACTTTCTAGCATAATATGAATGAGAATGATTACGGCACTAGTTATGTTCATATAGTTATATATATTGTGGTATTCATTTCTCATGGCCTGAAATATTAATTAGATCTTATTTGTAGAATTACAGTTCACACAAAAAATGACTGGAATTCTTAAATGGTTTCAGATAATAGATGTCCGACAAAACCTCTGTATCTATTAAAAATACACTTTCCCTTCAAAGACTATATTTGCAAAGAGTATGTGTAGAGAATTTTTTGTCACAAGGCTTTGGTGTAAATTCATGTCTCCTGTTACACAAGAAGTATGTATTGTGTGTCTGTATGACGTACACATGTGAACATACATATATTTCAGCAACGTTAATGTCTTTTTTGTTACTTGCCGAGTTCTTTCACAGGAAGACTTCATGAATTACTTCTGTTACTAAAACTGACTGGAGAACTGTCATAAAAAAGCACCTTGCATGAGCATGTGGGAGCACTGTCTCCTAACGGTGTTAAGTTCTGCACGTAATTCTCTGAGGTTGTTACCTCTCCTTAAATATGAAAGAATGGCCACTGCAGCCCTTTAAACCCAATCCTGTCAAAGATCTTTACAGTTTTCTGTTTCCACAGCAACATACCTTATGCTCTTTAAATCTTTAATTTCAAATGCTCTTGCTTTTCTATGGACTCCTTCAAGTTTGTCAGCATCTCTTTTAGTAAAGTCCTGAGAGATGAGCATGGAGTACACCATGTGCTATCAAAATCCCGTGCCTTGTTGTACCGTAATGTACTGCATTTGTGAATACAACCCTAAATTGTATAAATCGGTTTTGCAGCCATATCACATTGCCAACCCATGTCTCATTCACTTTCAGCTTTCACCCTTGGGACTTCTAGATCATTAATCTTACCCAGACCTCTCTACCAGACTGAGTATTTTTGTATCCGTTTTTAATTGGATTTCCCCAGGTATATTAGGTTGCATTTTTTTCAGAAGAGGAAACTCATTTTGCTCCTTTTGGCACAGATTTCTAATCTCGCTAGGTCTCTTTGTATCACGTCATCTAACTCATTGCTTTTCACAGCTCCATTCAACAGGGCTGTTTTCAAATCACTGTCCTGTTCACTCTATCTACCTGATCATCCCTGAAGATCTAACTGAAACCAGCGCTAACTGATCTCCAAAGCCAATCAGTAGGCCATTACCCTTCACTCCTGTTTAGGCTCTTAACCCACATGATAACCATTTTTATGCTACCCAATTTGAATGATTCCTCAAAGCAATTTTTGTCCCCATATTCTTGCTCATTTCCAAGTATGAATGAAGCCATTCCATACCTGTCTGCTGAAATCAGCAGCATGCCTCTAAGTCAGTCTTCCAATATGGGCTGTGGACAGTATAGAGTACATTTCAGTTTCATCTCCGAGAGTTTTACATGTGCTCCGGCTTCCATACCTGGTTTGCAAATATGTATCTGAAAGACAGTAAGATAGGTGCGATAATGGAAACCAACAATGGAAGTTAGCAATCATGATTTTATTATCTTCATTATGACCGCAAGTGATGATGAAATTGCTGGGTTTTGCAGTACTAAAATGTCTTCTGTGTCCGGAGTATCCAGTATACTATATGTTTGTAGCTATTCCTGGATGATTAAAATATAAATGGGGAGGAAATAATCTGTTTTGCATAATAGCATGAATGAATGATTGTTGTTTCTTGTATATCTGTGAACGGTAATGGTTTTTTATTTATTATTAAAAAATCATTTTTTCCTCACATTTGAGTGAGACAAAGGTTGAATGCAAAATGATTCTTGTGCTTCTCAGCTGGAACACCTACAATATAAAGAACTTATTAAAAGGAGGAAAAATGTGGAAGATTTATTTGATTGAATAATTCAAATCTTTTATCTGATTAATATTAATTGCTCATATTATTTTAATTGGATACATAGAAAGAGGTGAATAAAATCAGGTGACATTTGAACTAATAAAAAGGTATCTATCTGTCCTGTAAAGCCAAATTTTAATTAATCTGTTAGTGTACCAACCTTTTCATGATAGTATTCTGCAGCTTCAGAGTTATTCATTTTATCCAAAAGCCATATAGGCTGTTTTTCATCTGTAAGTGCTCCAAATCTGCAACACATCACTTGGTACTAGCATTCTCCAGTTTAATTCATGTGATGGGATGATAAGCTACAAAATGTCCCACTGTGCTATACAATAATGTGGAAATGATATCAGATGCTATAAGCAATTTTTTTTTCTTTTTTTTTTTTCATCTTTAGAAGCATGGTTTGGGTTCTGACCTGCTGCAAGGCAGTGTGATGCCTTGTTGCCGTGCAGACAGTGATTGTAGTGAAGATGGGTCATAATTACATTGAACTAGACTGCCCATATTCACTTTTGGTTATTATCTGCATGTGGAGTGTTTTCATTAACTACGTGCTGGGAATATCCTGACTGAAATAAGCATCTTCTGCTATTTGATTTGTGCCTATGTATGTGTGTATGTGTAATGATTACTGCAGTACTTAGAGGAATGCCAAACTAGCATGTAGTCAAATGTGAAATTCACCTCAGGCAAATTATATACTGTCAAAGAAATCAGTTTCTACAAAACCTTTTAATTGCCAAGTAGTCAGAAAGAAACCATCAAAACATCCATAGCGACCACTGTCAGGGTGGCTGACCAAGTAAAAAAGTCTGCTGCGAGCTCTGTTACTATGGATATATATATGAAATACATGCAGGAGTTCCTAGTTAAGGAACTTATAAGAAATAAGTTTCATTTCTTATAAATTCCAGACCATTGGCATATTGCTTACAGCCAAAGTGGAGAGCCAGATCTTTGATTGCTGCATCTGTCTCATTCATCAGCTGCCCAAAGCCAACAAAAGGGCACCAAAAAGGAGTAGCTGACAATTCCCAGGGAGAGGGGAATTCTCCGTTAGGACATATTATGGAAATATGGAAGGGAATAGGAAGAAAATCAAAGGTGTGTAATAGGCAGAAGCAGAGCGAGACCTCAGATGAAAGTAAAAAATGGATAGCTGTATGGCATTGCTGGAGGAATGAGACGTGTCCCCCTTAAGCACAGTACAATTGTACTCTTCACACCTGTGTGGTACCATACCTGAGAATACTTAGGTTTATACCATGTATGGAGGAGCAAACTGGTCTGCTTTTGATGCCAGGTGGCTTATGAACTCCGAAGAATCTGTCCTTTGGGAACTGAACTTGCTAAGAAGTCCTGCTACAACCAGCTGCCTGCTGCAAATAACCTTACATAGGTCTCTCAGCTCTGTAGGATATGGAGAGTCTCACAATTTTTACAAGGTACTGTACAGATACATCAGGCTTTTGTGTTATGAGGTGGCTGGAAAATACTGGATGTATTAATGATTTATATTTTCTCATCTCTGAGTTCAATGTGTAAAACACTAATGCATTAGCAATATTTATGGATGGTAATGAAGAAGATGATTAATTCACTTGTAACGACCACTGATGAGCTATTTTTCCTTAATGCTTTCTTTTTTATAAGAAGATTTAAGTACCTAACACTTTGTATTCCATGGAGAAAACACAAAGACTTTACTCCCTTCTTGTATTATTCAGTATGGGCATGAAAGAAGGCTAATGGCATCCTGTGCTGCAGTAGGCAGAGCATTGCCAGCAGGTCGAGGGAGGTGATCCTTCCCCTCTACTCAGCACTGGTGAGGCCACATCTAGAGCACTCCATTCAGTTCTGGGCTCCCCATTACAAGAGAGACATGGACATACTGGAGAGAGTCCAGTGACGGGCTACAAAGATGATTATGGGACTGGAGCATCTCTCCTATAAGGAAAGGCCAGGCCCAGAGAGTTGTGGTGAATGGACTTAAATCCAGTTGGCAGCTGGTCACAAGTGGTGTTCCCCAGGGCTCAGTTTTGGGGCCAGTCTTGTTCAATATCTTTATCAATGATCTGGATGAGGGGATCGAGTGCTCCCTCAGTAAGTTTGCAGACGACACCAAGTTGGGCGGGAGTGTTGCTCTGCTCGAGGGTAGGAAGGCTCTGCAGAGGGACCTGGACAGGCTGGATCGATGGGCCCAGGCCAACTGTATGAGGTTCAACAAGGCCAAGTGCCGGGTCCTGCACTTGGGTCACAACAACCCCATGCAGCGCTACAGGCTTGGGGAAGAGTGGCTGGAAAGCTGCCTGTCGGAAAAGGACCTGGGGGTGTTGGTCGACAGCCGGCTGAACATGAGCCAGCAGTGTGCCCAGGCGGCCAAGAAGGCCAATGGCATCCTGGCCTGTATCAGAAATAGTGTGGCCAGTAGGAGTAGGGAAGTGATCGTGCCCCTGTCCTCGGCACTGGTGAGGCCGCACCTCGAATACTGTGTTCAGTTTTGGGCCCCTCACTACAAGAAGGACGTTGAGGTGCTGGAGCGTGTCCAGAGAAGGGCAACGAAGCTGCTGAACAAGTCTTCTGAGGAGTGGCTGAGGGAACTGGGGTTGTTCAGCCTGGAGAAGAGGAGGCTGAGGGGAGACCTTACTGCTCCCTACAACTACCTGAAAGGAGGTTGTAGCGAGGTGGGTGTCGGTCTCTTCTCCAAAGTAACTAGCGATAGGATGAGAGGGAATGGCCTCAAGTTGCACCAGGAGAGGTTTAGATTGGACATGAGGAAAAATTTCTTTACTGAAAGAGTGGTTAAACATTGGAACAGGCTGCTCCACCTCCAGGGAAGTGGTTGAGTCACCGTCCCTGGAAATATTTAAAAGATGTGCTTAGGGACATGGTTTAGTGGGCATGGTGGTGTTGGGTTGACGGTTGGACTCGATGATCTTAGAGGTCTTTTCCAACCTTAATGGTCCTATGATTCTATGATTCTAAGGCCAAGAGCTGGGACTGTTCAACCTGGAGCAGAGAAGGCTCAGTGGGATCTTGTCAATGTACAGAAATACCTGAAGAGAGAGTGCATAGAGGACAGAGCCAGACTCTTTTCAGTGGTGCCCAGTGACAGGACCAGAGGCAACAGGCACAAACTGAAACACAGGAGGTTCCCCCTGAACATCAGGAAACACTTTTTCCCACTGGGAGGATGACCAAGCTCTGGCACAGGTTGCCCAGAGAGGTTGTGGAGTCTCCATCCTTAGAGATATTCAGAAGCCATTTGAACATGATACTGGGCAAACTGCTCTAGGTGGCTCTGCTTGAGCAGGAGGGTTGGACAAGATGACCTCCAGAGGCCCCTTCCAACCTCAGCTGTTCTGTGATTCTATGGTTAAGCTAGAGTGGTATTGGTGATCACGGGCTTTTGGAAGAGTTACGTCAGAATTCTACCCAGAAATGATAAATGTATGTGCTAAAATTCCTCTAATGGGACATGGTGTATGGCTTCCGCTCCTCTAAAAAGAAAGTCACAAATACTTCAAAGAATAAAAAGTTAGGTGTGGCTTTGTATGTTAAATATTTGCAAGAAACGAGGAATTTCCAGTATGTGTGAAAAGTCTTGCAGATCCTACTAATTTAATGAATTTTACCACAAGTATTAATTTATGCCATGTCCTCTCATTAATTGAAACTCTTCTGTTTCACCAACCAAGGAATGAAAAGTGAAAATCCCAGCAACAGGTCACCTGCTTTCTATTAAAAATAGATTCAACCACCCACTATATTCAGCTGATAGAAGTGGCACTCTTCTATCAAGATTTGCCCCTTGTTTTTCTTCCTTCATAAATCCTGCCCAGAACATTCATACAGTAGTCAATAACCAGACAAAACCAGTTCATACCAGAATAGCTTTATCACTGTTCATACGTTGAAAGCTTTAAGAAGCTGAAAGGATGTCCAAGTATAGAGGTAGCTCACAATAAGAACACACATAGTGGCCAAAACGAAGGACCAACTGGCTGGAGTCGTGTTTCTGCTATCCGGTAGTGTATGACTAAACAAAAAAATTATGAGAGACTGTTCCTTCTTCATGCCTTCTCTCAGTCAGTAGTGTGGCAAGCTTCCTGAGGTGCAAATTCCATCCAATTCAATGACTTTAACAGCTGCAGTGAGTCTAATATCCTTTAAACCCAGTATGTTGTAAAAGAAACTGGTTTGCTGAGAGCCCTTGCGGAAAATTACTTGTTCTACTACTAGGGACAATTTGATAACCAAAAATATGGCTGGTTTCCTGATCTTCTTCGCATAAATTGGTGTAATTCTAATCAGGAGCACAAGACCAGTAAATAAAAATTCATCCTCCTGCCTTACTTGCCCCACATACATATTTTACACTTCTAAATTAATTGCATGCAAAATGCTTGATTGTAAGGGTTCAGCGTGCTCCACACAGCTGTATGTGGTGGTAATGGAATTGGCCTTTGATGAGTTACTGATGTTACAGAAGACAGCCGTCTACTACTGCTTGCTAATCTGCCCTGAGAAACCTGAAAAGGCATATAATTTAACAAAGGTTACTAACTCATTTAAAGCTAACTCTAGATCTGAAGGGTGCTACCTATTGTATTTCGGTACAAAGCCCTCTCAATTCAGACAGAAGGAAGAGTCTCCTTGAGACTTCACGTTTGTAAGGATAAAGATGCAGGTTCTGACAACCTGAATTCCACTTCAGTCTCATTGTACAGTGCTTCCTATTAGCCACTCATCTCTGAGGACCTACCAGCAGGGAACAGAAAATGCTGGACAGGGGGATTTGAATGTAAATTATGCCACCAGAATCTGTGCTCATGCAAGAGTCCTAATGCCTACCGTCAGCTTTCAGAAGTCCTAAAAGACATGAAAACCAAAGTCAACAAAGGGGAAAATCAGTCAGGGGAGAGGTGCATGATAGCATAAGACTATCTCAGAATAAATACATACCACACTTGTTAAAAGATCATTTCTCTTGGAGAGAGAATATCAGACAAAAAGTTTACTTCTGAGAGGAAGAAGGGAAGACAGAAACATCATTAGCAATCTATGTTTGTGATTTGTGGTTTGCTGGAGGCAAAAAGCAATATTTTTAAGGAAAGACATATGATGTGACAATTTTATGATAAAAAACGAAGTGAAGAGAAACAGAACAAACAATACATCTTGACTTTTTTCTAAAACCTATATCTCAGGCTCTGTTTCTGTCACCAGTGCTAATAAGTTTCATGGTCCTTGTTGAACAAAGGTCATTGTTGCGGTTTCACTTACAGAACAAAAAATATCATTGTTGAGCAAACCTAAAGAGAACAGAGACAGAAAGAAAAGAGATAGGGCAAGGTCTTGCCATTCCCTCTGCTCTGCCCCTCTTCAAACAGGGAAGCGTGTAAAGTTGAGGTATGGAAAAGCAGCCCGATATTTTTTAACTTGTGGACATGGAAGGGTTTCAGGGCTTCCAGCCACTAGTTTTAAAACAGGATCTCAGAGAAGGACCGTCAGTGGCTCATTCCAGCCGAGGAGCTAACCTGCTGCATTACTGTTTTCAAAGTTCGGTGAACAATTTAAAGATGTGTATTGCTGTCTCACAGCTGTACACCCAAATGGGTGGCATCAGTTTGAGAAAGGGTACTGACATGCTGAAGCAGTGATTTGCACCTATGACTGCTTGTTGCATCCAATGAAGCATCTTTTGCCAATGGGAACTCCACATTCGTCCTAACTGTGAGTACAATTTTATGAGCTCAAATTAGACACTACCTTTGAAAAAAACAACACTGTTCCTGGGCAATTCTTAGGTGCTCAGTATTTTACCTTCTTCCACTCCCCTCTGGTACTATTGTGGTTTTATACTACTAATCATTTGTGCTTACTGTTTATTTTCTTCAAGTATCTCAGATATGCTTTGTTTTGCCAGTTTGAGACAGGGACTGAGAAAGTACTGAAGATGCTTTGCACTTATTTATAGTACCTTGAGGTACTTTGCAATTACTAGTTAACACTACAAATAATAAAGGTTCAAAGTGTTGGCAGTTTCAAACAGTCGTACGAGTTTCAAACACTCGTACAATAATTAATTACCTTACACATAACAACCTCACAAGTGTTTCCTGTAGTCATAAATCATTGTATTCTCATTCTTCTGCTAGTTTTGCAATTTAGAGTTGGTTTATGAATCAGTCCATAATATCTGTGTCCCAAGTGCAGAGATAGCAAGAGAAATTGTAGATCCACTAAATGATATTGAGAAACTGGTTTATGGTAGACCCTCACATCATAAATTTCATGGATGTCTTATTTTGGAGATTCACAGTTCCAAATGAGTTTGTGGCATTTCCAGGAAGGTTCAATGAAGTTTTTCCTATCAGCTGCTATTCAGCTGCTACTACAGAGGCGAGATCATGTATCGGTAATGTGCAGGGGATTGCTAAATTATTAGTCCATAAGGAGAACCAAAGCTACTGAACATTGCCAACACTGCTGCTTGCTTGTTTACCCTCTAGTAAACTTTGCATGAATTAAAAATTCTGGAAAATTCTTAGAGAAAGAAACCATCCACCTTGCAGAAGCAAGCTGTTGAAAGGAAGGCTGGGAAGCCAACGTGTGACTAGATTGCTGGCTACAATTGCAGAATATCTCTAAGTCTTAATAAGCAGACAACAGGCCATCGGAAAAAAAGAATCTTCTTATACATTGCTTAACATGCGATGCAAGAAAAACAGCAGCGATAGTCAGTTTTGTGATATTCATGCTGAGGAAGAGACTGTGATTAGCAGCTGAACACAACAGTCCTGAGAAAAAAATCAACTGCTTCAGGCTGAGCCACCAAATATCTATGCGTAAAAGCAATGGATGCAAGAGTTGAGACTGTATACAGAGCTCCCCCTGATAAAGATTTAAAAAAATGGAGATAATACGTTTTAAATATTTTGATGAGAGACAAAAAAAGCAAATAAATGGGACACCATTGTTAGAAATGGGGTCTGAACACAGGAGAGAGCAATTTGATGAGTTCTGAGACAAAAACCGCAGATCAAAAGATGTTCCAAAAACTTGCACAGTTAAGAATTTTTCCATTCCCATATGATTTTAGAGAAAGGAATCCCTAATCAAAGACTGAATCTTTTGTGGAGTGTGTGAATCCAGCTTGCTAGGGAGATTTATGAGAGGAGCAGCTTTATCTCTATAAAGATGTCTCCTATTGAATTTCAGGGAGAGCACTGAAGTAAAATAGCCATCAGTTTGGAACAAGTGTTTCAAGCTAAAGGAAGACAAGAAATAAGACAAAGACAGAATAATGGAGAAAATAACCCTCATAGGCTAGCATGCTGGAAAGAGCAACAAAAAATTCAGCAAGAAAAAGGACTATCCTTTGGGCTATCACACAGAGAGAGGGAAACAAATCCAAGTAAAATCCTGAACTGCAGGTAGCCCAAGGATAAAAAATTCTCTGTGTACACTAACTGAAAATGTGGAGCTTTATAATGCATAGAAGTGCATGTCTAGCAGATCTATATGTTCTCAGTGCACAGACTTTGCTGCCAGCAATTCTACTGATCTATTTAAGACCAGTCCTGTGATCAGTTAGATTCTTGCTGGATAGTTCAGCCAGCTGTAACATCATCTCAGCGATAATGGTAAGTGGTAATGTTAGCTTAGAAAAATGTGGTGAAGTGGTGTTGATAATTATAAAGCACTGTTCTCTGGACAAATAAAAATATCAATAAGAATCTCATACAATAAAAAAAAAAATTGCTAGACTTTAGGAAAACCTTTTTATTCAAATTTCCTTACAATAGAAATTTGTTTAAAAAATTTGGATGTCAGCTACCTTAAAATATGCTGAAGCTTTTCTTTTAGAGATAAAAATAAAAGAGAAATCAAAAATCAAACATTTTATGTTCAATATGCTTTCTATGGAAAAAAGACTTGGGCTCATACAATACGTGCATATTTGTGTGCTAATATGGCCTTTGGGGTTCTGCTCTTCTCTGATAATTTTTTATACAGTTGATGATGACTAGCATTCAGAGTCAAGTCTCCTCAACTGAAGACTCATAATGTGCTTATCTTTTCACTCCTAGCAAAGAAGTCCTCTTACAGCAGCTGACTAAATTCCCTGTAGAGTTAAGGCAGAGGAGTAGGTGCCTTTAGAGATCTCTGTGAGGAGACATCTTGATGACCATACTTTAGGCATAAAAGTTAGTTGGACAATAAGTGCTTCTAAAAGCCTTCAGAAACACCTACTTCTTTCCATTCAGTGATTATTGTGCTAAAGCACTTAAACAGCATCACTAGGTACCTAAAACTGAGATGCAAATGATAGGCTTGAATTTGCTTGGCTGGACTGCAGGCTAGTTTCCCAATTTCATGAAAACAGGTGGATAAGTGAAGGAAAAGTACTTTGCATATGCAATAACTGAGGCAAAAGCACCTCTGGGAGCTCACCCGGTGGAGCCACTGGACAATCCATGTGGGAAGGAGATGGAATTTCCAGCTGGAGTTAGCATTTTTTTAAATACCAAAGTCTATGATGTAGGTTAAAAGTTCATGGGAAGCCAGGCTTCCTCAGTGCTGGAGCCTGTGGAGCTACATGCTTGTTTGGAGTGATTTTTTACTTTGTCATAAGACTGATCCATAATGTAGTTGACACTGATGATGGAGTATGGCAGAATTACACATATCAGTAATGGGAAAGTACCTATCCTGTGGAGCAGCTTGAGGTGCTACTTTTGTCACTTGAACTGTCTGCTGAAGCACATGATATACTTGAAATGTCTGGCACACTTCAAAGAGTTGAACCTCATCAAACCTTCCATATTTTACAAACTAATACATTTCAATTTGCTGGAAATGTTGAAGGCTAATAACTTGTTTTCAGCTATGTCAGTGGTTCCCAGGCTACAGGATTGCAATCCAAGATGAGATCATGAACACAGAAGCAATGTTACCTAAGAAAACTTGGGAAATTGTTGTACTGAAACATTATTTCTCTTGAAGACATCAAGTCTTCACTTGAAGAGAGTGAGGGAAGATGAATTCACCATTTCCCTGGTGTTTAGATTGTTACAAATGTAAGACTTTTTCCAATTTGAATGTGACTGGCTTTTTCTGTTAGATTTGAGAGATCTTTAGTAATCAGTGTCATTCAGAAACACACATACAGCCTGAAATAGTCACCTGCCGTCTGAACAGGGTCTGTGTCCACCCTCTACTGCAGTAGTTGACTCAGACAGTGAGTCAACCTAAGCCCCGTTCACAGCTGCTTTGTCCACAAAATATTTTCTCTTTCTGTACTACACGTATTGCACCTCCTACACATTTTAGTGTAATGTGTCCTGCCTGAATGGACTCAGTTTACTGAGCAGTTTACCAAGTGAGATGGTATTTCTTCATCATTATTTAGCACCATTTGATATGATTTTATCAGCAGTGGTTTTATATTCTTGCCATACCACTGAAGAAGATACTGATTAGTGTCAGCTGTATTGCCAGCCCCTACTGAATTTCCATAGAAAATAGGCCTAAACTGGTATTTTTAAAGGTTTTTTTTCACTGCATTATATCAATATGTTGGAATTAATAATCCTTCATAGGATTGCACTGGTTTTGATGAGAATTTTAAAGAGAGATTTCTCAGATTCAGGAATGTGTAATGAAAACTAAAGCTAACAGAGTTCCCTTCCAGAATAATGAGAAATACATCTCTTAGGAATTTGGAAATGCCAAGTGCAGATTTCTCTTTTACTTGATTCAGACTAGGGATTGGATTTCAACCCAGATTACCCACCACCCAAATGAAATCTCATACCATACTGTAGCCATTCTTAGAATGGTCTCAATACCTCTTCTTTGCTTTATATATATAGTTAAATATTCACTGGGTGAGAGGGAGAAAGTCCTCTCTGGTGACAAGTTCCATCTAATTTTGTAACAGTTTCTACCACAGAATGCTAATGCTTTTTACATTGCAATTGTCAGAAATGGGAAAGCCTTTTCTAGTCTGTTCCAGTAGAAGCACTAAGTGATGATCTCCACTGACTTTTGAGGGTTTGTCAGTTGAATGATTCTTAATTCATTGGTCATACAGACAGCTAATTTTTAAATCATAATTTTAGACATCAATACTGAACTATTCAATTATACCTCTGCAGTTATCTTTATCAATCAAACCTGTAATCTCAGCCAAAATGAAATCTTATCTGTTTGACAAGACCTATTTTCCTGCTAGCCACACCGAGTGACATTACATGTACTCTTAGCCTTTAATTCCTTCTTACCTGCATCTTGTTCCAACCTTTGCATAACAGCAAAGGCAAGGGACATGATTAAGAAATGGTGAGTTACTTTATTACATCAAGCAGGAAACATAGAATCATAGAATCATTAAGGTTGGAAAAGACCTCTAAGATCATCGAGTCCAACCGTCAACCCAACACCACCATGCCCACTAAACCATGGCCCTAAGTGCCTCATCTACACGTCTTTTAAATACCTCCAGGGATGGGGACTCAACCACTTCCCTGGGCAGCCTCTTCCAATGTTTAACCACTCTTTCAGTAAATAAATTTTTCCTCATGTCCAATCTAAACCTCCCCTGATGCAACATGATGCAATAGAGGATCACATTTCTAAGAACAGAATGCAGTGTAATGAGAGAGACATGACTCTTTCATGTTCTCCTCCACATTTTCCAAAACAAAAGCAAAAAAACCATGAGCAAGAAAAATACCCTGTAAGGTATATCTTTTTATAATTAGAACATTCCTGAAAGTTCCAGGAATCATCTCATTTTTGAGAAAGAACTCTGGTGTTGGAAAAGCAAATGCATAGGAAATGTATCAGCATAAAAAGACCTCTCATCTCCAATTTTCTTATTGGACTGATTAGAAGATTATCTTTCTTTGCCTTTTTTGTTAAGTAGGGATAAAGTATCAAGCAACACCTCAGTGACCTTTAGTTCTCAACATGCCCTCAATTTTATTATACTTTCATATGTAATAGTTCTTTGCTGATGTGATTCTGTATAGCTCAGATAAATTGATTGCTCAGATGAATTAGCTGCTTTAAATCAGTCAGTAATCTAGCCTGAAATATATCATTCCAGTTACAGAGTTACCAAGCATCAAAATACTCCAGCCATGTTGTCTTACATCTTGCCATCTGACTTTTTTTAATAGTCAGGCTGTTAACACCCGTCCTGCCTTTCTGAGGCAGTGCTTCATGTAGAGACTCTACAGTTATTTCCTGCCAGAATCAAAGGGAACAAATACTTTCATTCTTTATAACTATCTCCCATTCTCAGTCTAAAATGATCAACTTGCATCACACCGAGAGATGGACAGGAAATTTTTGTTTTGTTTCTTTTAGGTAGAGGAAAGCAACTTCCACACCACATAAATTTTCTATAAAACCATGTTTTTATGCTAGTGGTATAAAAAAAAAATCCATTAGGAATACTTAAATACTCCTTTTTGCCAAATTTGAAATGTTAGCTTCAGTTCAGCATTAACCTGGATCTCCTCCTGTCACTGAAATTTCATAACATCTGTAGATTAGGTGCTTAGAGTCCTGCCTCTAGACTGTCTGTAATCTATATTCCCCAGATGGATTATAACTCTCACGATGCCATATAGTAGCCTTTTGATTGAAACGTGAAGATTCATAAGTGTCAGTACATTGTGAAAGATGAAGTCCTGACACTGAGCACTGCTTATGAAGTAGATTATGAGCTGGTGATGATACAACTCCTGTGAGACCATGTGGGATGGCAGATAATCCAATTTAATGTCAAACTGACTCATAACAAAATATTTAGCTATTTCTGAATCAGAGTTTTTCTGAACTTTTTGATGAGAAAAAACCTCAATATTTTGACATTGATTTGGAATGAGAAGATGCTTTTCCAAAGGATTAGAAACTCAAACTTTTGCTTATATTATTTTTGCAGTTAATGTGATACTCCAAGGGCTACAAAATCCTACTGAAAGGCCAACCTGACTCACAGACTCCCTTAGATCATCTTATTCCCTCCTTCTCCATCATCCCACTAATTCTTTTTTTTTCCATTGTCTTCCTCCTACCACTTAAGTGATGAATTTTGCAGGCATCAGGAGTCATGCCTTTCTTCCTTTCCTTCTTCCTTTTACAAAAAAAGATTTCATCAGTGAAAGTAACACAGCCACATTTGAAACATTGTTAAGAGAAACTACCAGTCTAGATGGAGAATGTAATTTTTTTTCCTATTTGAAAGATATGAAGGACCAAACAATTCAAAATTACTACTTCCCTTTTGCTTTCTAACCAGTAACTCTTAGTGGGAAATTGGGCTTCTGTGGTAATTCCCAATTGAAATGATAAATGAGCTACTACAAACAGAAAGAATTTAGTACAGTGTAATCACAGAGAAAGGGTCCAAAAAGGTCTGAAAGAGCCTTGCTGCAGGATAATGACTGTCAAATAGTGATAACTCTTTCTGTCAACAAATAGCGTTAACAGCTCCTGTTTAATGAATAGTAACATGAACTAGAGTGCGACACTTCAGAGATGTGGTGGGTTGACCCTGGCTAGATGCCAGGTGCCCACCAAAGCCACTCTATCACTCCCCTCCTCAGCTGGACAGGAGAGAGAAAATGTAACAAAAGGCTCGTGGGTTGAGATAAGGACAGGGAGAGATCATTCACCAAGTACTGTCACGGACAAAACAGACTCAACTTGGGGAAATTAGTTTAATTTTATTACCAATCCAAATCAGAGTAGGATAATGAGAAATTAAAACTTAAAATACCTTTCCCCCACCCCTCCCTTCTTCCTGGGCTTAACTTCACTCCTGAATTCTCTACCTCCTCCCCGCCAGCAGCACAGGGGGATGGGGAGTGGGGGTTGCGTCAGTTCATCACACATTGTTTCTGCCGCTCCTTCCTCCTCAGGGGGAGGACTCCTCACATTCTTCCCCTGCTCCAGTGTGGGGTCCCTCCCACAGGAGACAATCTTCCACAAACTTCTCCAACGTGAGTCCTTCCCATGGGCTACAGTTCTTCATGAACTGCTCCAGCGTGGGTCCCTTCCAGGGGGTGCGGTCCTTCAGGAACAGACTGCTCCAGTGTGGGTCCCCCATGGGGTCATAAGTCCTGCCAGCAAACCTGCTCCAGCGTGGTCTTCCCACGGTGTCACAGCCTCCTTCAGGCATCCACCTGCTCCGGCTTGGGGTCCTCCATGGGCTGCAGGATGGGTATCTGCTCCACTGTTAACCTCCGTGGGCTGCAGGGGGACAGCCTGCCTCACCATGGTCTTCACCAGGGGCTGCAGGGGAATATCTGCTCCGGCACCTGGAGCACCTCCTCCCCCTCCTTCTTCACTGACCTTGGTGTCTGCAGAGTTGTTTCTTTCACATATCCTTACTCCTCTCTTCTGGCCACTGTTGCTGTTGCACAGCAACTTTTCCCCTTCTTAAATATGTTATCACAGAGGCGCTACCACCGTCGCTGATGGGCTCGGCCTTGGCCAGCAGCAGGTCCGTCTTGGAGCGGGCTGGCATTGGCTCTATTGGACGTAGGGGAAGCTTCTAGCAGCTTCTCACAGAAACCACCCCTGTAGCCCTTCTCACTACCAAAACCTTACCACGCAAACCCAATACAAGAGATTAAAAAAGCTCAACACTTACACAGTCTGTAGTTCTGTTTTTGTAACTGGACTGCAATTTGCAGTTTTGACTGCTGGATCAGGCCTTAAGTTAAAAGGATAAAAGTTTCTGACAACAGTAGCTTTCTATGGTTTGGGCTAAGAAGGGGAAAAAAAACCCTTTAAAATGAACCTACCATTGTGGCTTCACTCAAAAGTTTTGGGCATCAAATAAAAGAAATTATATTTTCTTATGGAATTTGGAGTAGGATTTTTTCTTAATGTTATTTAAAAAAATAGAAATTAGTTAATTCCATCATCTAGCATATGTAAAGCTTTAGAGTTCCTGAGAGTATTATGTATTTGTAGATGTTTCTATCCAGATGTCATACAGAAAATGCTTAGCTGTCAGCTGTTCTTGGCCTCCCCCACAAAAAAATTGTAATCTCTGTGGCCAATTTTAACTAAATTTGACAGACAGGTAAAGGTCTGAAAGATATTTGTTTCCTATAATTGTCATGAAATAGAAAGATAAGAAGAAAGTGAACGATTAGTTCTCCACTAAGGAAAGGGTGAAGCCAAAGATGAACTTTAATAAAGACACCAAAGGATCTGCATGGGAGAAGGAGGTAGGGAAAAGCTTTTACCAAAATTCACATTTTCAGTACATGTTGGCTCATCCAAGGACCGGGCGTAGAGCCATGGGAAACAGCCATGCTCAGACCTACCCGTTCTGGCTTCAGGTTGGTCACGAGGTGGAAAGAGCTGGAAAAGTTTTACTCAGGCTTTTGGGACAGCTCTTAGAAATTTGCTGTATATTATTGCTGTATAAATTTATCCTAGTTTGTTTTGCAGCTCCCCAAGGCCGAGGAGCGAGGCAGGAAGCGTTTTGCAACATGTCCTGGTCAGTGGCTGGGTATTACTGGGAGAAGGAGGGAGGGAAGGAGTGGGTCTTTATGGCCAGAGCAGCACACTGCAGGGGGTCCCCATGGTTACAAAGAACTTTCTCATGCTTGTCATTTTAAAAGGCTGATTAAACCTGAGACCTTTCACACCAGCTGCCCGAGAGGATGACAGTTGCTCAGCAGCTGCGGTCTCAGGTGCCGAGAGTTGAGTTTCCAAGGCTCGTCGTAAAAGCATCAACATAAAAGTGAAAAGCCTTCAAGGTGTTTTATCCCATCTTTATTATCTTATCTATTGTCTTTGCACACTACACATCTCTATGGCACTGTGCTGTGGATATATCATTCCTAAATCAAACACCACAGATGGAAATAGTGTTGAAATTAAAGCTCCTCTCAAAAAACCCTGCAACTGCCTGCAGATATCTATAAGGGGTGGGAATGCATATCCTCATTTTGAAAAAAAAAAAAACCAAACCAAACCAAAACCACATGAATTCTTGTATATCCCATTCTTCCAGTCTCCTGTCTGTGCCTTCCCATATAGAAGGCAAGGTGCGTTAAGCTTGCCTCTCTGGTAGTTAACGTAAAACAATTAGGACTCCCTCTAGCAAGAAGCTCATCCTAGTGGGGCTTGAGAACACTCACCATCTCGGTGAATCAGCTCTTTGGTTCTTCTTCTAACCTTTACTCTGGGAAAGTGCAAGAGGAAAATGATTTAATAATCTTTTCATTTAGCTCTGTTAAAGGGGAAACCTTGGAAATTGAAATTATCAATAAATAGAATCTGTTTTGTTTTTTTTTTAAATTTGTACCTATTCCCACATTTTTCACCTGTGTAACTAAACTGGGGGTTTGGCACACAGTACAATTTTTCTTTCTTTTTTCTTTTTCTGTTTTTTTTTTTTTTTTCACTTCAAGTTTACATTAAGGAAGCAATAGAGCTCAGACTGGACAGGCAATATCTTACCAGTTTCTTCCGATTTTTTTCCTTCTTGGCATTTTCTGTAAGAGTTGAGAAGTCCTGACACATAAAGAGACTTAACTCTGTACTTATTTAAAAGTATGAATATTATCTGCACGTGGTCAGACAGCGTCTGCCCTCTCAAGTACTTAATATTCTGAGATACATAATGCAGCCTTATGAGTGATTTTCATGTCTAATATTCTTTTACATGCTAATGCTTTGATGGGAAATGCAAAGTCCTGCACCTGGGGAGGAATAACCCCATGCCCCAGTATATGCTGGAGTCTGACCAGCTGGAAAGCAGCTCTACAGAGGAGGATCTGGGAGTCCTGGTGCACAACAGCTTGAACATGAGACAGCAATGTGCCCTTGCAGCAAAGAGGGCCAACAGCCCCTGCCTTGCCAGCAGGTCGAGGGAGGCAATCCTTCCTCTCTACTCAGCACCGGTGAAACACATCTGGAGTGCTGGGTCCAGGTGTGGATCCCCCAGTACAAGGGACAGATAGGAGAGAGTCCAGCAAAGGGCCACGAAGATGATTAAGAGATTGAAGCATCTTTCCCATGGGGAGAGGCTGAAAGAGCTGAAGTTGTTCAGCCTGAGGAAGGGAAGGCTTGGGGGGATCTGATCAATGTGTATAAATACCTGACGGGACAGTGTAAGAAGGCAAAGCCAGACTCTTCTCAGTGGTGCTTAGTGACAGAACCAGAGGTAATGGGCACAAACTGAAACACAGGAGGTTCCATTTAAATGTAAGAAAAATCTTTTTTACTGTACTTCTGAGTGTGACTGGCAAAGAGTACCACTCTTTTATCCAGACCTTGTGACTATGCAGATAGAGCACAAAGGAACTATTAGCTATTGCAGGGGTTTCTTATGGAAAGACAGTTGTACAACCAGGAGCATGGCTATGTTAATGACAGGAAAAGAATAAAACACCCTTCAAAAAAAATCTGTGATGGAAAGCAATTATTCTCTGAGCATGATCAGTGGACATGAACACTGCTTAGCATAATTGCTTGTGTACCTAATATTGCCCTTGCATGTTGTATATTCTTTTCCTCTGTTGCATTTAGCTGTGTTGGAACATGCTCTCAGGAAGTGCTTCCACCAGAATTTAAACTGGCCATAGGAGGGATGCCAGGGTCCCATCTTCTGCCTGCAGTCATATAGTTCTCACGTTCCCCTCTGGTGCCACTGGTCCTTGGGAAGCTGTGTGGAAAACTGACTATATAGCTGGTTTGTCCCCACAATATATACCTATATAAACATAGGCTGAGTTACATCAGCTCACTGATCTGGCTCCTTGGTTTCATGAATGCCAGTGTAAGGGTGGGGGAGACAACAGGTTGGGGAATCAGGGGTGCTGCAATTCCCTGATTTAAATCAGCTGGAACTGCACTTGAATACAATCCCCCAACCCTTTAAAGTCATGTTCAGTTGTCTGTCAGTCTGAACAATAAGATTTTGACACCAATAAAGACTAAGCAGGCAGGAAGGTTGACATGTGATGTAAAGCCAGTCATAGTCCTTCTTACAAACTGTCATTGCAGGCTGGTAGGGTGAATGAACCAAATCTCATTTTTCGTCAGCTGCCTCTGGCCTCTCCCTGCCTTTCTGCCGAGGCTTTTCAAGCCCATAGTTCTCTCACAGGACCTGTACACTCCATAGCTAAGCCATTGCTTGCATATATATAAAAATGAAATGTAATGCAATGCAATATACAAATTTATTGCTATTCTATAAAATACATTACTCACAAACATGGGGTTTTTTTGCATTGTTTGATTAGTACTAGCCAGGAAATGTTAGCTCTTGAAGGAATAAGCAGTGGACTCACATGCATATCTTCCAGCCACTTCTTTATTTTGTATCATCTTCTGTATCTTCATAAAATAAAATTCTGCCTACTCTAAAGCAGGCTGGACTTAAATTTTACTGTAGGGTCCTTGGTTTTTGCAGAATTCATGCTCTGAGATTCCTGTTGCAGAGGCTGGCAAATATAAACAAAGGTTTTATTACCATGAAGAGAAAGGCTATAATCCCTCATATCTCTTTTGTTATGTACTCAGTGCTAAATTCTCACAGCCTCTGCTTCACAGTGAAGAAAATTAGTTCTCTTCTGCTGGTGACAGAAGCTTCCCTCATGAGAGCAGAGTCATGATTTCCTATGGATTTGTTTCTTTTTTTGACATCTAATAAAGAGTGAACTTCATTGCAGTGGAGACACAAATGGGAGATGTCTCCTCTACTTGGCTTGTCCTCAACCCCACCCCCAAGCATGTCAGAAGTAAGTATCTTTGAGCTTTTACTTCTTTGTCAGGCTTGGTAGAAACTGGCCTCTGAGCTCAAATACTTTCAATGATAGATACATAGATCAACACAAAGAGACAAAATCACATAAACCTCTTTTCCTCTGAAAATGAAACTGAAAAATGGATGAATCTTGGTGCGAAAGAAAACCCCATTCTTAGACACTGATCATTAGGACTGGAATAATCCTAATAGCAACATGATGATTATCATAAGAGCCTTGACAGGAAGGAACTGATAGTACCTGCCTAAAGAGGAGAAATCTGAGGATGGGCTAGTCCAGCTTGCAAAGCATGCTGTGAGAAAAAGGCAAATGACAAGTGGATGAAAGAATAATTTCCTTCATTCGTTGGTAGACTTTCACAGAAAGACAAAGCATAGTGAGAGAGACTCTTCTGAGGCTGGATCTCTCCCACTCTTTCTTTCCTGGGAAGAAAGTGAAAATGCCGCTTTCTCAATCCACAGTCTTCTCAAACCACTTCAGATTACTTCTGTCTGTGTGTGTGTGTTTGGGGGTAAGAGATACCTGCCCACACATGCTGATATATGCAAGTGCACAGTCAGACTTACATACAAGTGTGTGGTATGTTTTGCTATGACAAATATTGGCAGTGACAGATTGATATTAAAGATTGATGAGGCAAAATGATGATTAACAGCAACAAATAATATGTTGGCTCATTCTCTTTTAAGCTAAAGTGTTTGATGTCTTGCAAATTTTCAGTTTGTCTTTTTGTTGAATTTTTTATTGCTAATAACACTAAATTCAATACAGTTTTGAGGTATATATTTAATAAGGTACCCTACTGATATTCTCACTGTAGTGTCAAGCATGGTATGAACTAAAGAACCTTATTTTTTAAGGTATGTCCAACCATGTGAAATTAACATTGAAGAATCAAATTTGATTTGCCATTCATGACCAGAGGAAGCAGAATGGTGATATGAATCCTTATCCCTAATGTATTCATCTCAAGTTATATGCCTTCATCTGGATTCTGTTTAAGTTTTCTTGAAAACAGCTTTCCTGATGTTTAAACAGATGAGTATCTGTAACTCCAGGGACAGAAAAGTCAAATTTTTAAAGCTTCACAATGTGATAGTTTAATATAAACTAGCAAGAGGCACTTAACATTTTCCACACAAGGTTAGCACACCTTGTTCTTCATACAGAATCATTAGCACTATTGGAAGACTGTCTCACTCCCTGTCTGTTTTCTTTCTTTCTTTTTCCCTCCGACAGTAAGATCATTCCTCCTTGGTGTCTAATTCAGTCTCTCTTTCTGATTCTGACCCAGCAACTGTGCTTTATTGACAGATTATGGATTTAGTGTGATGTTGGCCTCTTGTATTTGTGGTGAACAGTTGAAAAAAGAGCCAATTCAAATAAGGATCAGATGGAAAGTTTTTGACATTACATCATTACATGCTGTTTTGGTGAAATCTAAATGTTTCTCAAAAATAGTTCTTTTTATTGAAGTTCTAATAAAACTGTGGGATAGATCTAATGAGCCCATCTTGACAGATAGCCTTCAGCTGGAAATTTGCCAGAGTTTTTGCCAGTTTACTTACCTGATGGACTCCAGGTCTCAGACTCCTTGGCTTTGGAGCACGATTCCTTCAAAATAATAGACCTCTGTGAAGCTGAGGATCTATTCCTGCTTGCAGCAATTTTCTTTTCCAAGAGGGGAAAAAAGCATCATTTGAAATATATCTAAATCCTCTTTTGTGCTTTTGTGCTCTGTTAAGTGTATTGAGTCCTTCTCAGACTGACGTCAGCTTGTGCCTTTAAACTTAGAAGTCCCTGTTTCTGACATACAATGAATAAACCCAAAGTAAATGTTTATATAAAAAGAAGGAATGCATACATAAAATTCTGTTTTATCTTGTCGGTGTGTGGCTGCTTTTTGCTTTCGCTGCTTGCTGTACTGCTGCACTGCTGATCATCTTACTCTGCTGTGCCTGGGAACATTCTGACAACAGCAATGGCGATGCACCTCGGCTGGCAGATGGCCAGGGCATCGCTGCTGATTCTGTGCTGCTGTACTGGGCAGGCTGGAACTCCAGTGTGAACTTGAGTCAAAGGGACTGTGACTTGTGGATGAGTCCACGTGGGAGCAGGACACCCCAAAGCGTCTGTGGCCATGGATAAGTCCACACCAAAGCAGGTACATCTCGAAGCGTCTGTGGCCGTGGTTATGTCTGTGCTGCAGCAGGTATACCTCCGAAGGGATTGCAGCCCAAGGAGAAGTCCATGCTGGAGAAGGTACACCTCGAAGCATCTGTGGCTGTGGATAAGTCCTTGCTGCAGCAGGTACACCTTGAAGCATCAGTGGCTGTGCATGAGGTCATGCTGGAGCACCTCAAAAGCATGTGGCCATGGATAAGCCCACAACAGAGCAGGTACTCCCCTGGAGGGACTGCAGCCATGGGTAAGGCCACGTTGGAACAGGTTTACTTCTGAGGGGACTGTGGCTGTGGGTAAGGCCAGGCTGGAGCAGGTATATCTCTGAAGGCATTTGTGGCCCACGGAGAAGGCCATGCTGGAACAGGTGCACCTCAAAGCGACTGCAGTTGTGGATGAGTCTACGCCACAGCAGGTATACCCCTGGAGAGGCTGTGGCTCATAGATAAGGCTCCACTTGGAGCAGGTACTCCCCTAAGGGACTGCAGTCTGTGGATAAGTCCAAGCCAGAGCAGGGGCAAGGGGAGGACTTCATTGCAATGTTAAACCCAATGGTCTGGTCCAAAGGGGCCAGGGGTGGAGATTGTAATGGAAACACCTTTAAATTGTTGAAACCCGGGAGTTGAGTTGCATGTTGCGGGAATTACTATAGCAGGAACCACCTGAACCAATGGAGGACAAGCCTTACAAGAAGCAGTGCAAGTGCAGCAGTGACCCGACCTGAGCTGGCTTTGGTGCCCAATAACTCCACGCAACGCTCCACCTCTCCTGTCCCGAGTGACCACCATCACAGATGGAGCCCAAAGTCATGGACTAAATGAACTCAGTGGACATTTTGTGGACATTTGTGGACATTTTACAGACATTTTACAGGGGTGGTCCACAGGCTAATGGGATTGATATCTGCGTATTGTATCGAAGGATGGGAAGGGGTGTGGTGGTTAATGAGGATGTATTGGATAGTGTGGGACCTGAGCATGATGTAAATGGTATGGAATAAGGGGTGGAGAATGTGCTGGTTTTGGCTGGGGTAGAGTTAATTTCCTTCACAGTAGCTAGTATGGGGCGATGTTTTGGGTTTGTGCTGTAAACAGTGTCGATAATACAGGGATGTTTTAGTTACTGCTGAGCAGTGCTTACACACAGTCAAGGCCTTTTCTGCTTCTCACACCACCCCACCAGCGAGCAGGCTGGGGGTGCACAAGAAGTTGGGAGGGGACACAGCCGGGACAGCTGACCCCAGCTGACCAAAGGGATATTCCACACCATATGGCGTCATGCTCAGCATATAAAGCTGTGGGAAGAAGGAGGAAGGGGTGGGGGGGAACGTTCGGATTGATGGCATTTGTCTTCCCAAGTCACCGTTACGCGTGATGGAGCCCTGTTTTCCTGGAGATGGCTGAACACCTGCCTGCCCATGGGAAGTAGTGAATGAATTCCTTGTTTTGCTTTGCTTGTGTGTGTGGCTTTTGCGTTACCTATTAAACTGTCTTTATCTCAACTCACAAGTTTTCTCACTTTTACCCTTCCAATTCTCTCCCCCATCTCACCGGGGGGGGAGCGAGTGAGAGAGCAGCTGTGTGGTGCTTAGTTGCCGGCTGGGGTTAAACCATGACACAGTGTCAGGGTGCAATAAGGGACAGCTGCTCCCTAAAGAACAGGGTGCTGAGGGTGACACCATCCCAGGTAGTGTTCTCACCAACGGGGCTCCATCTCACAGGGTCCGAGCATGATGGGGCAGGGCTGGGTGCTGGTAACAGGGTCCATTGAGAGCCCCCTAACATGGCAAGCAGTGAACCAGGTCAAGGGTCTAGCGAGGAAGTCCAATCAGGAACAGAAGGAGACGGGGCCAGAGTCAGGACTGGTGGCACAGCTACCACATACAGCTGAGGGGTCCAACCCAGAAGTAAGTTACCTACAACGTAGGGTTTGGGTTCATCCAGAGGGCTGGGACAGACACAGTGCTGGAGACTGGTACTCCTGTGGCATTGCTGGGGCAGGGGCTGACGGCTCCAGGCTGAGCAGAAATGGGGCTCCTGGGCCTGTGGGCAGAGGATACACCTCATCTGGGTCTATGTTAGAAGACTGTGCAGCCTATTAGGATCAGGTCTGTAGAGCTGGTGCCCAAAACCCAATGTCCAACTGTTTATGTACCAGGGGTTTTCACACAGACTAGGTGTAGTTCAGTTGTGTGGACTGACAGTGCTTTAGTGGCGAGAGCATATGTCCTGCACTTATGGAGCTCATCTCCCAGTTTAATGTCATCTGAAAGAAGTCCCATTCCTGTATTTCGAGTCTACTTTGCATTGTGAACCAGAGTATGGTAAGTGGGGACAATCTGGAGATTTGCTTCAAAAATACACTCCTGATGTAAACTAAAATGCTGAAGTAGACCACCTAAAATCTCTCTTCAGTTTTTTCCCACCAGAGTTTTATGTCTGGCAGTTGCCTTATGGAGGGGAATGGATAAGGCTTTGAGCAGATTCTCTAGCTTCTGTTATCTCCAGATTACCTCTATTATTCGAACTTCGGAAATACCATAGAAAAGCACCCATGTCTCTGAGACATCTTTTGCTAGGCTGAAAAGCAGTTCCCTTCAGTGTAAATGTCTCCAACAGGCAGACCAATTAGAAATGGCAGAAGGAAGCAGAAATACTTAACAACAATGCAATCAGGTAACAGCAGGGAGAGACATAAGTGGTATCTATTTCTTGCTAAAGGTCGGAACTGCTGCCACCTTTGAACCTTTTAGCTCAGACTTTAAACTTAAAAAGTGAAGAAATGTGCACAATGGCCCTCAGAGGGTTTTAAATTCTGTGGGTCTCCTGAAGTTCATGCTGAACTTTACAGGCAGAGGTCAGGTGTCATCCTGCTTACTTGGCATGTCTCTGCCAGACCTGCAATCTGACAGTGATCCATCTGGGTGGGTTGTTTTGCAGGCACAGCGACAAACTTATCTTTTCCATTCCTATGTAATTTATCTGAGTCAGAATGAACTTTATGAGTTTGGCCCAGAAACAAGGCAAAGATTTGGGCCAGCTTCTTCTACTGCAGGGGGTGGCTCACCTCTACTTAGTTGCAACCTATGAATTTATTAATGGATCCAAATATAGCCAGTGACCTTCTGTGACAGATGGTGAATCATGTCTTACTTCCAGTGCATAAATTAACATTTTAAAAGGCTTTTTGAAACACTGTTGACTTTAGCAAGTGAAACATAATAACAAGGATTTGCTGAAGTCTGATGCCATAAGTTTGGATACATTGAAAATTCATTATCTGAGGAAAAATCTAGTATTAGTGTGCCATTAAGAAGGACATTGCAAGCTGCCATTTGTTTTAGAATGATGTATGGTTTATGATGCTGAAACTGCCATCACAGACAAGTCACGATGATTTGCCTCGATGATGATTTATGAATCATGACCCTAGAGGAAATAATTTCTCTCACGTAACTTGTTGGAAGTCAGTTCCCTTGGAATTTGCTTTCATCAGGAAGGGCTGATCACGGCTCTCAAAATTTTGATCTAGAACCTCCTAAACCCCACTCCTTTGATTTAATAAGAAAATAATTTTCCCATTGATTTGGACATAAAGGGGTTAGTTATGCTTTCTTTTAGCGCTTTTTTTTTCATACCATGTTTAAGCAATATTACTAAAACGTGGTAACACACAATGACGTAGATAAGATGTAGATATCTGGGAGGAGCTTAAGTTACATATCTGAGCATGAGTGTAAAGTAGAGGGTCCAGTAAACAAATATAAATATAAATGCCTTGCAGCATTTTATCTCCCCCTGCAAAAAGTTGCATTTGCACAATAAGAACAACACACACAGACTGAGCCCTAAACAACTATTCAAACCACAGGGCACAAGTGTTATATACAGCTACTATAGTTTTACTATGTCTTTTCTCTATTTATATCATATGTGGGATAATGCCTGGCATTGTCATCTCTCATACTGGAACAGCAGCCTGCTAATTTTGAATGCCAGTGAGAACAGAGAACAACCAAATGCACATTCTTGCCCTTCCCTCACTCCTCGTCCAGCTGCAGGTGGGAGGATCTTTCTCTTGGATACAGAGATGTTGCCTGATGAGATTTGGATTCTTTTTCTTCAACTTAACTACTTCGCTGTCTGAGTCACTGAGATACTTTCATGAACTGGTGATACGTGAAGCCTGGAGGAAGCACAGAGGATGTTAAGTATTGTTCTATTTAAATATAAGCGACTCAGACAAAAAATGTATTTGGATGGATGCAAAACTATTCAGCCCCTCTCTTTGTCCTACATCCAAAATTAGAAAATTCAAATTCTGACAATGAGCTTGGAGATCTCATTACATTGCAGAGCAAGAAATCCCAGTAGAACTGGAGTACATTGTACATTGTATATAAGATGTGGAGCCCCCGAGAAAGCCTCACAAATTCCTGCACTCCTTTTCCTCTGTGAAAGAAATGCATCTATGCTAGGGTGTTAGGATGCTGAAGAGGAAGGAACAAGATCTGACCTAAGGCAGTTTGGTGCTGTTATTAGTAAACATGAAGTAATGACAAAATATGTACAGATTTTTGTGGATTACAGTGTAATTACACTAAGCAGATCTAAAAGTAATTAAGTAGTAAGCTGCAGTGGTGTTTAGAAGACAGAAAAGTCATATATTCATCTCACATGGATACCACATGAAAATTAATTACCATGTAAGTATATGATCAGTATTTACCATATTCAAATAGTATTTCTGCCCCTTTCATTTGAAGTGCCACTTTAATTTTAAAATATTAAATTACTAAACGTCCTATGACTGTGATCTAAATCTAGAGTAGTAATCGCTGTGTGTGGTAAAGCACGTAAGAAAAAAGTCACTAACGCTGAATGACCCAGTTCACTTTCTATATGCATAAAGGAAAAAAAAATTGTGGCTGATGGAATTTCACCGAGTGTCCCTCTTTTGGATTATTTTTTCATGTTCTCTTTAAAATATTTCTGTTTTGACAGACCTAGAGGTTTAGTCTAGCCTAGCTCAAGACAGCAATTAAGTACATGCTCAAACCCAGCTAATCTGCTTGGAGACGAGGTTTAGAATATACTTTAAGGTCAGGGCAGGATTCAGTGCTGCGTACACAGGAGTAACTCATGGCTCCGCGCTTATGTTTTCTCAGAGGTAGCACAGCAATGTTCAGCAGTGCTGGCAAAACTTAATATGCTGCTCTAAAAAAGAGGTTCAGTTTTGGGCTGACCCCAGGTTACTCCTGCCAGTGGAACAAGAGGAACAGAAGAAACAGGACAAAGATGGATGAGGAGCTAAGGGAGAAATCCTGGGGAAACTGGCTTGCTGTTCTAGTTGGGGCAAGAGGGATGGCAATGGCAGAGCACAGGGTTTGAAGCTTTTACAGGGGTCGGAGCACCAAGCAGCGGCCTTCACCTTTCAGCCTTTCCTGGTTGGCAGCAGCAAAGCAAGCTGATTTTTCAGGGCTCTGAAATAGCTATCGTGAGCAGTGAGCCATACCCAGCTCATCCTCCTCAGCACTGTCCTGCCCAGGGCATCTGCCTGCTTTGCCTGTGCCTTGGGTCTGCTCTGTTTTCTTGAAGTGAGAGGTATTTTTGCTTCATGTTGGTACAGTACAGTTGCTTTGTACAGGAGATCCTGGGTAGTGGCCTGTTACCATGTCTTGGCATTGGAAAGCAGAGGTTGCTTTTGGGGTTGAGAGGAAAAAATAGTCTCTGTTGTTTTCAGTTGTCACTGAAATTTAATTGCTGTGGGAACGTGTTTATGAAAAGAATATCTGCCCTATAGTAATTTCTCTGAGACCACCAGCTGTCACTGATATTTGCAAGGTGATAATGTCCAATCAGTCATTGACACTTTGGGTGATAGGACAGAAAGACTTTGTCTGCCCTGAAAAAAACCTTGAAAATTAATACAATAGCAGCACAGAGCAAACCATTGACTTGCATCAAATAAAAACTAATGAACTAAAATGGAAAAGTCTATAACACAGTGCCTGAAACTTTATAATACTTCCTCCCGCTCCCTGACTTGTTTTTAATACCTAGTTACAAGTGATATGTTCCATCAGTGCTTTGCATATATGGACACTTGCATAATGCTCCACCCAGGTGAAATTTGGATGACTGCACACAATGCAAGACAGGAGAGAATGAGGAGGATGCCTTTCCAGAATCCCGAAGCAGAAATGCAAACATCTTCATGACCAATTGTTCCTCTAAGGCAACATATTGCTGCTGACCTCTCTTTGAAGTCTACATCATCCAGAGCTACTGGAGGGCAAGTATGAGATGTACAGAAAATCCAAACCTAGATCTGTGTGATATGGCTGGCTACTCCTAAACTGTCTTGATCTTTGGGAACTGAAATTCCAGGTCTTGATCTGAAATCTTCTACTTTCAATAACTGCAAAATCAAAGGCTAGAGAGGACTGTAATTTTCCAGAGCCAGCTAGAAGTGATATCGTCCCTGAAGCTCCACCTTAGTATAGCTCACTTCACATTTTGCTGTTTATAACTTGTATTTTTCTAATTGTCTCTCTTTCTTGGGCACATCTGTTGAGCATTTTTTCCAGTTTTGTTGTAGTATATGGAAGTAGCTATGTGAATGGTATTATTCATTATCCTTTGAGTAGCTTATGAAGACATCTATTCAAACACATGGGTAGGTCATCATTTTTGTGCTGACAGCATGAAAGGAGGTACAGTGCTGGGTAAGAAAGCTAAACTTTGTATGGATATTCATGGTTTCATATTTAAAAAAAAAAAGAAAGAATGAAAGACACCCCCCCTAAGCAATTCTGAATGCATGAAAACAGAGTGCCTTTCACCCCTTACTTTTTCAACTCAGAATCTTGCAATCTCCAACGCTCTCGTGTCAAATGAGATTCATTTTTCATGCTGGCAACTAACAAGCATGGTGGATCAAATCCTTATATAAAATCAATAACTTTACTCAAGTTAGACCAAAATTAATAGATTTTACTTACTGTTTGCAGTCCCAAACTCTCCTAGCTCTCAGTGGGGGATTTATTTAAATAAGACTTGTTGTGTGCTCCCTCCTTTGCCTCTCACCGTTTTAATTATTCTCTGCTCTGAAAATCTAAGTTATTAAGCCACTGATTTCTACTGCCTTTCTACGTTGCACTAAAAAATGTTATGTTTAAAAAACCTAAATGCCACTCATTAATCATCAATAGAGTGAGAAAGTGGCTTCCAATTACCTCTAACCATGAGCAATGAGTGGGATAGAAAAAATTCTTTGAAACCACATTTGTGGCTTTTAAATATAAACACTTGTTTACTCAAAAAGTACTTTGGGATTAATCAGAATGACAGTTTCTTTAGGAGTCTGTGCACTTGAGAAATTATTTTTTTGCTTTGTTCTATTTATCACAAGCTGATCAAAGGGGAGAAGCTGTCCACAGTTTTGTTTTCTGAGTGAAGTTTTGGAGGACCATATCAAATATTCGGTTAGGGTGGCCATGTTTGTCCTTTATTTGTACTGATACAAATCCAAAGGGATTGCTGACTGAGGAGTTACTGTAGATTTACAACAGTACAAAGAGCAGAACTGAGGGTAGGATGGTGCATCTGTATTTGTATGTTTAGGGGAAGGCATTTATCAAATGGTGTACAGTATGAATTGGCATATTCACACACTGATAATGAACTAACAGATGTGGAGCTCTTGCTACTTTTAAGTCTTTTGCTGTTTATCACAGCTCAGCTCAGTTGCTCGTCTTTGAATATTACAAAAAAGAATAATTTTGAAGCATATATCCCATTTTCAACTTGTCAGTTAAAAAATGAAATGTGATTAAGCATATAGGTTGGGACAAGTTAAAAGTGAAGGCAGGCAAATATTTTGGTATTTTTGATCGATGAAATCCATACTTGTGAAAGAGAAACAATCTGATATGATCTGCTGTTCATACATTAAAATGACCATACTATATGGAATTGATCTGGGATGCTGAAAACACTTGCTGGAACCCAGTCTTATAAAAAGTGAACATCAGGAAGTGATGTGCTTTTTCAGGCTCTTATACAGGCTCTTGTTTTGCAGTAACACACAACACTTTTTCCCTTCAAGTTCTTTTGCTTGGGATCTCTAATTCTCGCTAAGGCATCTACGTAACTGGTGGGATTTCCAGATGGAGCTGGACTTTAAGGGCAATTGCTATTACTGAGTATCTCTGAAAACCAGGACACATAGATAGTTCCATAATTCTTAATGTTAAGGCTAATAGTAAGATCAAAAAACTTTGGTTACAGTGTTTTGGAATTCTTCAGATCGAGAATTATATTCCCTAGGCTTCCTGAACATAGGAACTGCGGGTCATAAAAATACCATCTGCTGGGACAAAGAAACAGCCTACATAATTTCTGAGAAGACGGTGCAGCTACTGCCAGTACTGCAACTGTGTCTTACACTGTGTAATGTGTTGCAATTAAGGATATGTGCTTGAAAATGCTATATAGCTTCTGGTGGCTTTTCACAGGCAGTATAAGAGACAGCTTTTACAGACAATTACAGAAAGTTTTTCACTTAAAGTGGTTTTGGAGACTTCTGTTTCTGGAGCTGAAAGACATCAGAATTACATTCATTGTATGTTCTTGACACCAACTTTATGTACCCTTATTTTGATGCTTCTTAAAAATTTAAACAAAAGCACAGCAACAGAACTAAATCACACAGGAACCTAATATTCATAGTAGGGAAAAATATGTATGCAGTGACACTCAGGATAATATTGTTGCCAAAGATTGTGTTCTCATTTGTAACAGCAGCATCACACATTTATTAACCTAATAATAATATTAAGGACTGCATCAGCAAAGCACTTTGACACTCAAAGCTTTGTCTGTGTGGGACATAGTGCTCCACAAAAAGGAAATGTAATATATTTTTATGGCATAGCAGAAGGAGTCAGCATGAGACAGCACCTTTTGTCTCCAAAACAGTTCATAAACAATAACAGACACTGTAAATATCACTACCCCCGTTTCTATAGATGAAGAGAATATAATTTACTTTCACACTGTCATGAGTCATTCTGAGCAATTTCAGGACTGCTCAGTTTGAATTTCTGTGCTCTTGACAAAAATAACATAGTGATGAACAGACTAATATTACAGCCTCTTGAACATAATTATTTCAAGCTACAGTCTACTTACATTGGACAATGTGAGTTGTGTGTATACAAAAAACTGAGAAGGTAGGACAGCACATGTAGTATGTGATATTCATGCATGTGAAAAACCGAGCGAGAATGAATTAAATGCGTAAATTATTTGTTCTTTATCAGAAGCTTTAAATTTCATGCTCACAATCTTAGTTATTTAATCCAGATGTTTAGTGCTATGATTGTACAGACTGCTAGATTTAACTTCATATTTATTTAGTCAATTATAATTAAAAACAGTTAGTCATATGAAGTATATAACATTTTTAATCTAGTGCCAATAACATGATTACTGTCCTAATAAAAATGCACAGATGATATCACAGCAGAAAAACTGACTCCTACAAAAGAGGTTAATAGCTTGCTTTATTATTTATTGATACATATATGCATGCTTATTAACCTCATTGTCTTTCCAGAACATGGGCAATGTATCCTGCACTTCAATACACTTCTTATGTTAAAAAGGTGGAAAACCAGGAACATATGTATGCAATCATTTTGTATGGTAATTATTTCAGGTTTTCTAATAATGAATTGTGCAAGCACTATTAGCTGAATAGAGAAAATTAGCATTGTGGTTTAACCCCAGCCAGCAAATAAGCACCACACAGCGGCTCGCTTACTCCCCGCCTCAGTGGGATGGGGGAGAGAATTGGAAAAGTAAAAGTGAGAAAACTCATGGGTTGAGATAAAGACAGTTTAATAGGTAAAGCAAAAGCCACGCATGCAAGCAAAGCAAAACAAGGAATTCATTCACTACTTCCCATGGGCAGGCAGGTGTTCAGCCATCTCCAGGAAAACAGGGCTCCATCACGCGTAACGGTGACCTGGGAAGACAAACGCCATCACTCCGAACGTCCCCCTCTTCCTCCTTCTTCCCGCAGCTTTATATGTTATATGCTGAGCATGACGCCATATGGTGTGGAATATCCCTTTGGTCAGCTGGGGTCAGCTGTCCCGGCTGTGTCCCCTCCCAACTTCTTGTGCACCCCCAGCCTCCTTTGCTGGTGGGGTGGTGTGAGAAGCAGAAAAGGCCTTGACTGTGTGTCAGCACTGCTCAGCAGTAATGAAAACATCTCTGTATTACCGACACTGTTTCCAGCACAAATCAAAAACATAGCTCCATACTAGCTACTGTGAACTCTATCCCAGCCAAAACCAGCACAATTAGTAAATCTAATATTAGATGAACTCATTGAGCTAGCCAAATACATAACAGCTAGATTAAGAAGCTGGATATGACAAATACCTGTTACTATTTTTTTCAGATCAGTGGAAATGAGAGTAATGTAAAATTCCTCTTGAAAAATCTGTTGACTTTACTTTCCAGGCCACTTCTATGCCATTATTCATAGGGTAATTTCCAAAAGTTGAGTTAAGGCTGGGTTGGAAGTGGGGATACTCTGCTTTATCTGGATTTATTAAGATGAAACTACTTTCTTTTTAGAATTTTGGTTGATTTCGGAAGAACATTTACTGCAATAACAAGATGACTGTGTATTTTGATTGCAAAGACAAATGGCTGAA
Source organism: Aptenodytes patagonicus (assembly GCF_965638725.1). Classification (NCBI taxonomy): domain Eukaryota; kingdom Metazoa; phylum Chordata; class Aves; order Sphenisciformes; family Spheniscidae; genus Aptenodytes; species Aptenodytes patagonicus. The sequence continues at coordinate 46,774,632 of NC_134951.1, read as the reverse complement.
AAAGCCTGTTGAGCATAGTTAAGTATTTTGCTAGGTAAGTGGAGTGCTTCATAAGCAGGAAAGGCTGAGGGTGATTTCATTTAGCCACATTTAGAATTCATGACAGGTTCACTTCAAACCACCAGATCTCCGATGGCAGTTCTGGCTTCATTCTGGGTCTTGATTCCCTTTCAACAAAGGCATAATACCTGTCATGTCTTGATAAGAAAAGAAAAAGTTTTAACAACGTGACCGCTTGACATGGCTACAAATGATGGGATGTTTTATTCTTTGAAAGGTTTTTTTTCCTTACATCTAGATCAGAACAAAGTGTGTAAGGAGACTACACTGTAGCATGATGAGGTCTAAAGGTTTTAGCCACATTAGTGTTGGAAGCCCACATGAGTAATCAGACTAAAAGTCAATCATTCAGGTCATGCTGTGTTTTGATACACCAGACAAAGAAAAAAAGCTTCAAAGATTTTTAGGAGTTTTAATAAGACTTATGGGTGCCATTTTTATAGCTATCTTTACATTGAAGCTATCCAAACTAATCATTCAAAAAGAAACTGAAAAAAAAAAAAAAAGGAAAATGATCAAAAGCAGTACTTATACTCTTAGACATATAATAACCTTGCATGTTTCATCAATGAGTAATTTAATATTTCAATAATTTTAATTTTAATTTTTTTTTTAAGCATTCTTGCATGTGGATGTTAGAGAGTGAGAGTGAGTAAAAGAGCCAGGAAATGTGATTCACTGTAACCAATGAAGAATTCTCTGAATATTTAGATCTAGAGGTTACTGTAAGTTTGTTTTTTCTGTCTTCCTGCCAGTCTAATACAGGTGTTTTCATCTGAGTAGAAAGCTTTAAAGGTAAAGATATATTATAAAATTCCACTAAAATTTTGAACCATATCACAAATATATGCATGTGTTATATATAAAATATTCCATTAATACTGCAGAAGATTGTTTTCAAGACAGGTTTTTGTATCACTATAGAAGCTTCATAATAACCATAATTAATGTATAGCAAGTTATAAGAAAGTCCGCAGTAGCCCTTCAGTCTTTCAGTCTGGATATATTGTAGTGAAATAGAAATACCTGGTAACAATACAGGATTTACATGTTAGTCTACAGTAGAACATGGAAGCTGACATAGCTGACCAGATCAGTAATCCATCTACCCAAACCATTGGCCTATGTCAACGGAGTCTAGAGCTGCAAGTTCCATGCGGATACTAAATAAATGTGTGCCACATTTTGGAAATTCTCCTGCTTCCAGAGATATCTCTGCAAAACTATTGCAAGAATGCTCCTGTAGGCAAGGAATATGGATGAATGCAAATGTGGCCATCAGCCTGGCAATGTAGAGACAGCCATTGTACTGTAATAGAACACGTACCAAGTAGACACAGATTTTGTTTTTGTGGGGAAACTTGTCTGCAATACAAGTTCTGCATTTGCATGAGTAAGGCTCTATATGACAGTTACAGCCCTAAACTTGAGCCCCAGGTAGGATTTTAAAATATCAGTAAAAGCCTGCAGCCTGACATACTAGCTTATGGTATTAGACTATAAATATTTCTAGATATACTTTTACAGACATATTTTTATTGGTTCCACCTGTGCTTTAAGCCAACAGGATACTAGCCAGCTTTGCACTGAAGGCGCCATGCTTGGAGTAATATGGTAAGCCTTGCTCAGAGCAAAGTGCTGCCTAATGAAGCTATGTGGTTTCTGGATGAGACCTTGTTTGCATCCAGCCAGCTCCGAGTACAAGCAGAACAAGCTCAGGGCTGTCTGCAAAAGATCCGGCAGATCCTGAAATTACAAGCAAATGATAAGCTCTTCACTGAAAACTTGAATAGTGGCTAAGTCCCCAGTTTCGAGAGCAAGGGTAAGGCCAAACTGTATTTGAGAAACAGTAACCTTAAGCCAATATTTTCACATAATTGCGGAGTGCTTCTGTGTAGGTCCAGTGCTGCATCCTACTGTGTGAATAGAGCATAGATATAATTGAGGGTGATGAACAGACTTTGGTTTAACAAACATATTTTTTGAATTATTTTTAAATTTTTTAGACAACCCGATTGTTTTAATGTGGAACGTCCTTTTGTGCAGCAATATAGAATCAATATATATCTGTCTTTGTGTGCATGTGTAATGCATCCATGTATTTGTACTTCTGTGTGCCTGTATTTGTTCTTATTCATAGATGTCCCAGAAGAAAAATAATGAATGCATTAGAGTAACAGAGGGGGAAGTTAACATAGACACTGGAGGCAGAAGGCAGAATGCTTTTAAGAGTCTTAGGTGAAGGTAAACCTAACTGCCTGATGTAAATTTTGATGAATAGTCCGTTGTTTGTTTTCCAGTGTTCATACTTGCATCGTTCATCAGATATTCTCTTACTGCAGGCAGAAATCATGTGGGAAGAAATCCTGAAATCCTTATGCTTTAACCAAGCAAAACTGTCAGAGAGAACAATTCTTCTCAAGTGGATTCAGACCAGCAAAACATGCTTGTTATATGTTGTTTTCCACAAATTCCATAGGACATTAATATGCTGAATGCAGATTTTGGGCATGATTAGGTCTTGCTGTGCAGAGAAGTGCAGCAGAGGGGGTTAGACTCTTTGATGCCCAAGGCCTCATCTCTTCACGCCTCTCTCCTCTCCACACTGCATTAGCATAGGGCAGCTGACGGAAGGGGAAGGGAGAGTTTCTGTGACTAACGTGCTGATTTGGTTGTTTTCTCCCAAAGCAAGGCAAGCACCAAGGATTGAATTCTCATTCTCTGAGTCTCAAGATTCAGACTGCTGTGCTCCTGAGGCAGTACAACTTCATGCTGCTGGCTATTCAGGGCTCGTCATAAATCGACAGTCTTGCCCTTAAAAAATGCTGGATTTTCCTAAAGTGAGGAAAATACTGTTGGAGAGAAGACAGCCACATTTCAAAGTGCTGTAAATAGTTTAGCTCTGTTAAAGTCTGTGGAATTTGACTGCTAACAGCAGTTCAGGATTTTGATAATATTTTGGCAGAAATGAGCCTTGAGGTTCAGCCATAGTGAGTTCATTGTTACTGTTATTTTCTCTCTAGGTTTCACAGCAGGGAGAAATGAAATGAGTGTGAAATCTTGTTAGCTATCTGAAGACCATCTGTATTTTCTTAATGAATGCTGCACTCCTCTTGGAACCATGAAATATGCAATATAGTATGTTGATTCTAAAACAAATTGTGCAGAATTTAAACTTTACATATACACTGAACGTTCCTTTATCTAGCAGATTCTCCTGTGAAATCTACCAATGTGACATTAATCATTTAGCAGCTGCTACAAGAAAGAGCTTTTAGAAGGCTTGGCTTAATGTCTTGCATTGGAGTAATTACTTAGTGGCTATAGGCACTTGATTCTATCCAGTAAGGAATTCTGAATTTTATCTCATTACTTTTTATGATGACTATGTCCTTTAGTGTAAACCTTTCATTGGTTGTAAGCAGCCTATCCATACTACAGCTATAAAACACAAGGATGGGGGAGGAAGAATTATACGTGCAACCTACCAGAAATCCTCTGAAATCCTTTGAGGAAACCTTCAAATAGTACCAAATGTTAATGCAGAATAGCAGTAAAATATTCAGCTGAGTTTCACAAATGAAGATGGGTATTTCATAAGTGTCCCAGAAGACCCATGAAATGTCAAAGCTTATAAGCCATTAGGTATTAGGCTGCTTAGGTTCTGAATTCAGAATTGGTGTGGCTTAATTTTTGCATTATCATTAACACAATGATGCAATATGTTGAGGTTTCACAGAACCATTTAAAAACCAAGATGGCACGAAATGTGGTTGGGGGATAAGAGACTGTGCCAGCGAATCTCCACTGCTCTCACTTACCAAAATAGTTGACACTTCATTACGTGAATATTGTGGGGTCTGGGACAGGTTCACAGCTCCTAAGAGCAGATGCACATCCAAGCCACAACCTCACTCCCTGCTGGAAAAGGAGACAGGCATGAAACACCCCTACACAGCTGCCTGACCCTGGTTTCCATGAAAAGAAAGTTTGTACTGCTGAGCAGAAGACGACCCCTGGTGCACTTTCCCACATTCTCCAGTTTGGACAATGAGGGGTCAGGGCTGAGAAAGGTGCTACAAAACATACCTGCACTGTGAGCTAGGTGGCCAGGGAGACAAAGAACTTTTTGATAAGTTCAATTAAATTCTTTGCTGTATGTACCTAACACTTGCTTGACCTAGTCCACTCATTACTTGAAGAAATAGGATAGAACAGTTTGGCTTTATAATCTATAAATTGCTGGGTTTATAAGAAACCACCAGCTATAAATCATGTATGGAAAAGAAAGACATATAAAATAAGGATTATAATAAAAACTGTCAGGGACCATTAACTTTAAGCCTTGTTACTGCTGTATGAATATTGCAATTAAGCATCTGCTTAACTTTGAAACATGAAATGATCCCAGATTTAATGAACTAACTGCTTATACAACACTAAGTCTGAGTGTAAAATGTTTGCAAAACCAGCACCACAGTGGTGAATGCAGACAGCTACTTTTGGTTATAACTTTTTCTTATGTGATTAAGTGAAACTTTTCCTATTCGTTTGTATTCCTGAACGTGGGACCATGCCTTGGAGGAACTGCCACATCTGCATCTACGTAAGTGGAAGGTATGGAGATTAGGGCATCCTGTAATACCTCTGTGTAACAGGACGTTTAATTCTTGAAGAGACCTTACCATGTGAGCCTTGAGAAGCAGAGGTCCAGCTGAGGAAGGTCCACAGTGATGTTCCTGTATTAAAGCATCACGAAGAATGAAAAAGGAAAGGAGCCAGGGGTTCCCTGCTTAGCTGTCTGACACTGATAATCAACAAAGCAGTAAATAAAACTGTGGCAAGACATAAATAGTGTGTGCTTACCCTTATTTGCCTTTGTTGCCATAGTCCCTTGTCTTTGTGGAACTAAGGACTATTTCCTAGTAATAGTGTTGAGAATTTTATTGTAATGGCAAATAGAAATTAGATGTATATAAAGATTTTTGGACTGAGGTGGGTTTGGGGGATTCCTAAATTTTGTATTTTTCAAGAGAAACCTTTATATGTGCTTGCACAATAAAAGATCTGTTAAATATTGACTTGTGCGATATGTGCATTCCACAAAGAAAGCTGATGCGTTTTGGAAATGTAGGTGAAGAATTTGGATATGTTCAAATGAACTGCTACATTTGTTAATTACAGCTGTTGAACTCTCTGCTTGGGCTGTGTAAATAATTGATTTTTTGGTTCAGTAGCCAAACTGCAAAATTAAAAGTTAGGGAAAAAAAAAGGAAGAAAAGAAGATGCATGTGGATTTAACTGAAATGAGCATATTTTCATGTTTCTCACTGAAAAAAAAAAGCGAATGCAAAGTTTGCATTTGATGCCAAATGAGAGATTTAGTTTCCTAGTTGTGTCATATTTGGCAAAAACAAATCAGCGGCAATGTCAGGTAAGAATTAGGTACCAGGTAAAAGCTCTGCTCGGTGTAGAGGCATTCCTTTTACTGAATACAGTAATCTTCTGTTCGTATTCTCATGCTTGATCTCTTCACTGTGATGAAATGGGATTGGGAGCGGGGAGGGGAAAAAGCATCATCTCATATTTGAGTGGGCAACTCCCTCACTGCCTAGCAGTTCCTCCTCCTTTTCCTTCTCCTTCCCGTTGTTTGGTCTTGAAATTCTCCATCACAGAAGTCCCTCACAGAGCAAAGGAGTGCATGAAAATCAGACAGAAACCCTCAGGTCCCCTGCCACACAGGACACAGCACACACCATTTCAGAAAAGGACAGGATGGAGGATTTGAGGAGAAAGGGATGAACTTTTGTCAGGGAATGGAGACATTACTTGATGGGAGGAGTGGGTGAGAGAGGTCTGTGAATGACTTCTTTTTTGGTGAGCAGAAAGGTTATGTGAGAATATGCACTTTAGGGATAGGATCCTGCCTCACCTCTGTGCCCATCATGTCCAGGCACAACCTGATGGCAGCACACCCGGGCCTTTCACCTGGAAGCTAGGAGGTGAAATCTCACACTGGCTCTAATTCAGAACAGGGTCTGCCCAGTGACTCTCCTGCTGCTGACTGTACTATCCAATGTGGCTGCAGCAGAGAGGACGTGCCTCAACACAGCTTTGGTAGGTGTGTATGCCTCTATGGTGACTTTACCCGAAGAGAAAACCGCTGCATTAGACAGAAATGAATTTCCCCTGTTGGGCAGCCCCTGGATTGTTCCGACACACAACTTTCCAATCAGCTGTGATGGTGTTTTCAGAATTGGGAGCTATTTCACTCTGTGTCTTCCTGGAATTTCCTGCCAGTGCTTAAAAGCAGAATTTGCAAAAAAATCTGAATGCTTTCTGTGGCTTGACTTTTCATCACACTCCAGTGTGCAGGGATTAATCGCTTAAGTGAAATCCTGTGTAGACAGGAGATCTGTTTAGACTTGCTCACAATGTATATTACGTCGTAATATAGATAAGCTGGGGAACTGTGTCATGGGATGTTGTTTGGACCATACATTAATTTCTTGTAATATATGCATTGTTAAATGCAATAATATTAGGTGCTTGAGGGTCGATAAGATTAGTTGCAGGCTCTGTTTTTGCAAGCAGGAAGCAGCTACTTAGGATGTATATGTGTGGGTACTGAAAGTGAAATGAAAAGCAACAACTGGTAATGACAGTAGTTCACATTGAACCAGAAAATAATATCAGATGAGACCTTATTGAATTTGCTGTTTGAATTAGCCTTTCCTTTTCACTGTTGGGACCTTGCCGTGGGCTTTGCGGGTGTTGGTGCAGATCTGATGGTCTCTGCATGACCATACAAGGGGCCCTTGTGAAGTGGGGTTTTGTACCTCATAGTGGCTCCATATTCTTTCTGTAGAGTTCAGAAATCCTGAGCCTTCAGTACAGCTTATTGCAACCTGCACCTTTTAACCACCCTCACAGGCACACATGTAGCAGAGTGATGGAGAGATTTATTTCCACATGCTAGCAAGGATTTCATCTTGTGAACTGTTGCATGTCTACATCTCATCTCAAAGTCAATCAGAACTGAGGGCACTCAGGCTTCTCCAAGATCAAATAAATAGAAACCACAATGTCTTCCAGGAAGGGAAAAGAAAAGAAACTCCATATTAGCCCTAATCCTGCTTGTTTCTAGGGTTAGTAGTTCTTTTGAAAGAGCACTGGTGCTGTTTTTTGTAATTTCTAATTTACAGTAACTTAATATCACTTGCCCTCCTAAAAATCCATTTGTAACTACTCCTACTAACAATATACAATTTTGAAATGAAATGAGACCATGAAAAGTCACTCTAGTTTAAACTGAAAGCTAGGAATTAAATCAGGCCAATTCAAGACTATTGATGTCGTTCTCAAGGCTACCCCTCCAGTTAAGGTGATTGGGATGTTAAACCAGCTGTAATGCTTCTGCCCATAAAACATCGGGTGAAATTCTAACATACTGATCAATTTGTTATTTTTGCTCTCCATTCACAACACTGCAAAGCCAGGCTGTTTTTAGAACTCTGATGTTTTATTCATAAATCCACCTTTAAAACAATGATAAATTTTAAATGCTGTTAAAGCAAAAATCGTTTAAGTTAGAAACAGGTATAACTACTTCCTTTCAACCAAAAGAATTAAATAGGGATTATAGTATTATTTATTTTAACGTAGTTGGAATTATGTTTTCCCATATACAGTCTTTCCCCATTGATTACCTTTATTTTAAGTTAAAGAGAAAACAAGAAGAAAAAATAAAAGTCAAGTGCCCATCAGACAGGATAGCTTCACATAGACTTCAGAGCACAGAGAATGAAATGGAAACCATCTCTGCAGGAAGTGAAGTACACAAAAATCAACTGCTATGTGTTTACTGCCTCATATGCCATATGAAGGATGTTATCACTCATACTTTTTAAATAGCTCTTCAAAATGGTCTTGTTCTGTATGTCTTGCAGCTGTTTGCATTTTTATACGTCTGGAGGAAATGAACAAATTGTGGATGGATTTGCACCCATCCAGCTTTGTATCTCAAAGACTTTTTTATAGAGGAGGCCAATATAAAAACAATTCAGCAAGGAAAACCAAGCTTGGATAGGCTTGACTTTGCCTCACAGAAATGGTACAGCAAAACAGTTAGGTTTCCTTTTCACCACCATTACTTTATCTGAATGTAAGTTATGAAAACTCAGTGGTTATTGATAAGAATATAAACACAGAAGTTGGATAATAACTTTAGGTTGGCTTTTGTCACTGATGATATAGGAAAGGCAGAAGTCGGTGCTCTAAAACTCAGTGCAGGTCCTGGAAGATGTACTTAACTGGTTCCAGACACCAGAAGTGTACTTTAGTTAGCACAATGCCTTCCTGCAGCTATTTTACTATATCTAGTAATAGTACGGTTTGACTTTCAAATCCCATGCTGTATTTGTTTGTCTGAGACGCAAAGTGAAACCCCAACCCCATTTTACTTAGAAGACGCGATACAGTGTCAAGGTGAAACACACCTAAAATGCTTCATTTGCAATATCTTCTCAGACTGCAGCCTCATCTTAAACATTATAATGGCAATTCTGGATTCTCTTAATTTCCAAATAGCCCTCAGGCACAACTAGTCATTTCACTTCTACCCTTCAAAACTAACAAGCAGAAAGCTGTTTGCATCTTGATTCTACCCCTTGCTCCAGAAAATTAACATTCCCGCAGAAAATCTTCCTTTCCAATTTACTTTATGTTTTACTCACATCATAATCCCTTTCCCTCCCCTACCACTCATTAATCCTCTCTGCACACTACAACAGTTCTTTGATCATTCACCACTGAAAACTCTGTGCAAATCAAAATGATGTTATTTCATGCTGGACTTCTAAGGTAGGATTTGCTTCATCTAATTTAACTATCCAGAATGTATATATTTAGACTTTCAGCCATTCATTTAAACTTCATTTAGAGTCAGTGGAGAGAGACAGGCATCTTCAAGTACATCATCCGACATATCTAAAATGCATATCTTTTTAATCATTCCTTGGAGATATTTGAAAAGAGAAAGCCTAGGTGACAGGACTTAGATGTAAAGCTACATGCCCAGCCTTAAGACAGATAAATTTAGGTGAGATGAAGCAACTTTACCAAAAATCTTGTTGGTTCCTAACTACTCATTCCAGTTGGGAGGCCACTGCTTTCTATACATTTCCAAATTACTTCCTTTTTTTTTTTTTTTTCCTTCTAAACCCAATCAGTTTGTTTGATGATATTTCCAGCCAACTCTCTTTCTGGCTATTGAGATGAGAGGCAGTCAAATTCACATCAGATAACATAACTGAGGATGTGCTAGAATAGTTAGCTTCTTACTGTGGAATAACATAGGAAAGTAGTAACAATTTCAGAAAAAGTGGTCTCTTCAGGGTTGCTCAGATCTACTCAGCTGTTGAGTGTTTACATTGCTTATGACCTAGATTTTTTTTTAATATCTTTGATTTCAGTTATAGTTGTTGTTTAAATACCCCTAGAAATTTTGTGTACAAAACAAAGGCAAGGAATAGCATAACAGTTACTGGCCCTATATTATTTATTCCTTTAAAAGAAATGGAAAGAGTTTAATAAAAATGCAAAAGTTCTATTTGGACAGCACAATATAAAACAGTAAAAGCATTATTTTTTTTTTCCTCTTGAAACATTTCTTCCTTTTACTGAATTTCTTTTTTTTTTCCCTAGCTGAACTGATAATATGACCATAGCAAATTTTGTGGATCGTGAGTTGTAATTTCTAAGAAAGATCTTAGTTGTTTTACACTTCTCTGTTAGCTGCTTCTGTTTGAACCTGTCTGACTTCTATAACTTTTAATCATTTTCATTCCTGTCTTTTACCCAATAAATCCCAATTCCCCAATGTCGCTTCCTTCTGCTTATAGTTCTTCTACACCAGCAATGAAAATCCCGTAAAACTGTCCCATTTCCTACTTTGCTGCTATGACACTGCAATTGCTGTGTTCCCACTCCGAAGCTATGCCTTTTTTCCTGTGCAAGAGGCAGGGAGCTGGTGCTGAGCTGTGGTGCTGCAGGAAGAGGTGTCTCCTCTCTAGCTACAGTTATGATGCACAGCTGTAGCCAGAGAGAAGACATATTATCTGTGCGTCATAACCCCACAAGGTTGAAGGAGGATGTGGCAGGTAGAAGTGTTCCCTTGCCACATGGTGGGACATTAGGAGAGATAATTCTATGTTACTTTACATAGTTGCAGCCATTCAGCCTTATTCACATTTCTGCTACAGGTACACTTTGAAAACTACACAGGCTTTGGGTTTAGGCCCATGCGCATCCTCAGCTGTAATGCTTCCTTTCCTGGAGCAAACTGACAGGTGATGGGTGACGATTCTTTTTCACCCCTCCCACCACACAGAGTTACTAAATTCATATCCCCATCTCCTGGGCTGAATCAGGGCCAGAATATTCACCACCTCATAGGACAGATCCTTTAATGAATGTACATGATGAATACAGCATCCAGCCCCGCTCACCGTATTATCAGACAAATAACTTCAAAGAGAAAGTCATGATGCAGTTTTCCAGTTTTAGCTGGTTTTGAATTTTATCAGTGAAAATCTGCTGAATTTAATAACACAGCAATAAATAATAATGTAACCAAAGAGAGATTCCTAGCTGCTAAGTTTTGTGGAGCAGCCCGTTAATTTCACACTGTGATGCAACGCATATTTAATTGTCAAGCCTTCACCACATCAAGCGATACAGAAATACAACATAGATAATGGGATTTCTAGTCTGGGAGGACAGTTCAGGTTGGGTTCCTCAGCTTTTTTCTGATGCTGTTAAAATTTCCTCGTTAATGATCTGGATAACAGAATAAAGAATGAACTTACTGAAATTTTAGATAATGCCAAGCTGGATGATTTAAAAGCACTTTGGAAGAATCAGAAAAATCAGAATTCAAAGGTTCTTGATAAATTGAAGAAATAATCTAAAATCGAGGAGACAAAATCTGCTAAACACAAGTGTGTAGTTCAACATTTAGGAAGGCAAAATCAAAGATGTAAGTACAAAATGAGTAGTAACTCTGTTGTCAGAGATACTGCAGTGAAGGCTGTGAGAGTTGTAGCAGATCACAAATGAAACATGAATCCCTGCTGGGATGTTATAATAAAAAAAGGTATATCTCATTCTGTGATATATTAGCAAGAATGGTGTATAAAGGAAACAATTACTTCCTCTGTTAAGTGCTGGTGAAAAACTGGAGCTTGGGCAACACATTTAAAGAAGGATCTATAAAAAACTAGAGAAAGACCACTGAAATGAAAGAAAAAAGCACTTCTGAAGCAGTTGGGCTTATTTAATCTAGAAAAGAGAACAGATGGGAACATGGCAGCAGGCTGTGGCTACTAAAATGTTAGTATAAGGATATTCTCCATAGTTATCAGAGGCAAGAGAAAAATTACTTTGGAGCAAGGAAGATTTGAGGCAAGTACTCGGGGTAAAACAGGTTTATGCCCACTTTGGAGTATGTGAAGGTCCTTCCTGGGTGGTTTCTGGCATTCCATTTGACAGAGATAATGTAGTGAAAATCAGTTTACCTCCAGATACCACATTCAGTTCTTAAGTTCCCTCCCAGACAAAAATGCTTTTGATTCTATGACATAACCTGTGAAACCAGTCAGCCTTTAAGAACGGTGGCTGTTTTATTTATTGACTGTGAAAAATGTTTTAAAAGAGACGAGTATAGATCGTCCTAACTTGAGAGACAGTGCAAGTACAAACACAAATACATGGAATCTTATTTATTCTACTCATAATTTACTGTGGGATCTTGCCAAGGTGAATTACCTCCTTCCAAAATATTTAGTTAAGGGATGAAACAGATGGGCAGGGATTTTTTCTTGCTGTGTGTCTATTAAATGACAATTTATGCCTACCAGACTATGAACTTTATCTAACAGGGGACCCATACATGTGCAGATTCAGTTCTACTCATAGATATATGCTTAACAGATAAGTAGGTGGATATCAATTGAAAATCAACACAAAAGAACTTAGAAAACACAAACTAAGACCAAAAGATATGCTGACATAATTTTAGAACAAAATTCTGTGAAATTAGCTTTATATAATTTTGGAACCAAAATAGATTTTCTCCAACAGACTTTTTTTTTTGAGCCACATGGATCCTGTGCTGTTGCAGGATAATCTAGTGTGTGGTAACAGTATGCCTTACTAGCAATTTTCCTGAGCGAACAAACCAGGTATTCGCCTAAAAAGGCTGCTTGGCCACAATGTCTTGGATAAAGAATTCTGTTTGAAGGTATTGCCAGTGGGTTCAGGAGCATACTATACCTGGAAACTGAATTTGACAAAATACAAAAAAGGGACCAAGTAGAGTACTTTCCTTGATGAATTTGAGAGAAATTAAAAAGTAAGCAAGCTGAATTACAATAATCAATTATCCCCCAGTCTTTCCTGCAGTTGTATGAGGGTTTAATATTATCCAGAGGTATAATCCTGTTGCAGTCAAATAAGGTCCATTCAGGAAAAAAGGTAAGTGAACACATCCCTACACTCAGCATCACCTCAAAGTTTATGAGTAGTGTGGGCACAATTGAATGATGCCATCCCAAGAATGAAATAGAAGGGCCTTGTCATCGTATTGAGGTTTCTGCCTGAAGAGGGAGGAAGAAAGATGGGATCTGAGGCAGAGACAAAATGTAGCTTAAATAAAAATCTCAAAACATATACTTTTCTTTCACACTGCACTAGATATCAGATGGTATCATCTTGCTGTTGTGAGGCTGATTCAGAACAGCTTGGGATACCGGACGTAAATTCAGCTCAGCATAACCTGATTTTTTATAAGAGCCATCGTTCTTCTAGCCAGCTCTAACCAACTCTCATGTTTATGTGGAAGCTGTGTTGTGATGTAGATTTCTTTTATTGAGTTTTGATGATGAAGTCATAACCCATTACAACTTTAGAGAAGAATGTTGTGCCAGTGTA